>NC_140585.1:725668801-726868801 GCF_964204655.1 Triturus cristatus
ATGAGAAGAAGTCCTGGTCTGAGTGTGCACGCTTGGAGCCTTGTGTGACATGTGTTGCAATGTGTGTGTCCAGCTGACTGTATGCTAAGTGACTTTGAGGTGTGTTCTGATGTGTCACTCGAGTGCTGATGTCATTCCACACATTTCAGCTGACACACTCATTTGACAACTAGCATGGTGTCAACCTTAGTCATGTAGAGTACATGACCATGCATGCGGATGACTATGTTTTTCCTGACTTCTTGTGTGTCTGTCAACCCCAGGTAGTTGTGCATGCTGTCTGCTCGTGGCATCTTTGTGCTCCTGCTATTCCTCATGAGTATTGTAACGTGTGCTGAATCAGCGTTACATGCACGGACATGGTGAAAAGTCTCCTTTGGGTAACGATTGCAGCAAGGCATTTTGGGTGTGGTAGTTGTTTGGAATGTGTGGGCACTGCTCCTGTGTAGGTTTTGTTACTATGCATACATGTCGACTCCCCATGGGGCACATGACATGTAGCATGACTCACATGAATTGATAGTCACAGTTTGTGACAGTCATCTGTTATGGGATTGTGGATTTTGATGAAGGCATCAATGTGTGTACAACTTCCCTCGGAAACATACGGGAGGCTACGGGTGGACATATTGAGGGACATCCCCATAAGAGGCTCAATGGGGAATTGCAGCCTCTCCGTGTGCAGCAGGGGATGTTTGGCTCACCCCCTTCACTTGTGTGCCAGTACAATGGATTTACAGCATCTGTGGTGCAAAGGGGGTATCCAGTGTAGGTCCCACATGTTAATCCAATAGACCTGTGAGTCTGTTAATATTGATGCATTTGCATAGGTGTGAGCCTGAGTAATAAAGGTGTTCCTCAGCCTCCAAGGTGCCTCATCTCTGTCAATGCAGGTCTCTTGCCACTGTGCATGCTGCATCTCTGGCATGGTTGTCAAGGATTGTGCATATGAGTCTATGTGTAGATTAGCAACCTGCATGCTGTTCTTCATGTATTTGATTCTCTTTTGTGCATGATGTCCATGGCTGTGTATGTGTTTTGGCATGTTGGTCCCCACAACGGGCAGTCAACACCTTTTGGGGTGTGTTTCCTGTGCGCAGCTCGGCCTTCAGTTTCATGATCCGGTGTCAGTCATCTTTGGTGATTGTGCATCCTTTGTCTCTGGGTGTGCCATTGAAAACCGGTAACTCCTTCCTTGACATACACCTGTTGCAGTAGTCCTTTCTGTGGCATAGTTCCCAGGACATGCCGCCTGCTGTTGCAGCCACTGCAGTAAGGGCACACGTAGTTTCCAGATTTGGCAACACACACACACATCAAAGATGTTCCTCCCTTCCTCCCTTAACCCATTCATTTGGCTGTCATCAGCTTGTCTATGCCACAGTTGCGGCCACGCGGTGCCTAAGGCTGGACCGTCTGCATATGCAATGTGCACATTGCACGACCCTCAAGTCCTTGCATGACCCACATCACACTACAGTCTGATGTTGCAGCCACCCTCCCAGCAAGGTCCATCTACACATCTCCCGCCTGCTCTCAGGCATACACTAAGTGCACACAGAACACCTTTGCATGATGAGTGTGCAACTCCGACTGCCTACACAGCGCTGCCATGCCTTCCAGGCCCTGTCACACCCACCAGGTTATGTCCCTCCTACTCCCCACCGGCTCTGTACCCCTGCAAGGTCATGGGAGTGGGACTCAAGGCTTCTGCATGTAGTATGCTGTCATCGTGAGGCACATGGCACAGGTATCATCTCTCAGCGTGTCAATCTACAATGTGTCCAGGACCCCCCTCTCCACCATCACATGCGCACACAACCTCATCATCAACTCGTATGCCATTGACAGCCAGGCGCTCTTCACCCTCACCAAGGACGCAGACATTGTCAGTTCCAATATTCAAGATTGCATGAGATCCATAGATGAATGGTAGAACAACAGCCACCTGAGGCTGGACTTGTACAGGACTGAGGTCAACATCTGAGGATTGTCCCCTTACAGCTGGGTCAACTGCTTGTGTCCCACCCGCAGAAGCCCCGCACAAGCACCCAGTGTCCACGCACACAAGATGTTGTGCATCATGGATTGCTTGCTCACATTTGCCATGGTAATCACCAGCATCTGTACCTCACACTTCAACACCCTCTGCATTATGCACATGATCCCCAGATAGATCCACTCCAAGGAAAGACGGACCATCCCCCAGGTCCACGACAACATCTGTGTCAAATACTGCCCTGCCCTCTACGGAGCAGCCACATCCAAACTCCCGGGACACTTGTCCACATCCAGGCTGCATCTGCACACCTCAGCTGCAACATCCCGCGCCCCAGCCGCATCACCGTCCAGCAGAGATAGCTGCAATGGATCACTGTGTGCTGCAGGATGACCTTCAGACTCCCCACCCACACTCAGGAGGCAGGCCACAACCCTGACCCAAAACCAACCTTGTACCACTGTCATCCGAGACCCCTTATTGCCATCTCCGTGCATTCAACCTTGACCTGGCCACTATTCTTCAGATCCACCGTACTCCAGCATGCAGGACATAGTTCTCCCACCTGGGAACACATACCTGGGAATCCCTCCCCGGGAACCTCCAAATGAGGCATGACCTCTACGCCTTAATGTTACTCTTCCAAATAGGTGTGTCCGCATAGTTTTGCAAGCACCCCCTCAGTAGCTTGAGGCCATCACAGGTGAGTATTGTGCTCCATGTCTGCATTGAATGATAACTTGTGACCCATGTGTGTCCTGTACCATACTCAGATCCCACGGTATGGATGGGTGGAGTTAGTTCAACACTCAGGCATAGTTAGACATTTACACACACATATGTTGTGGACCTATGCCAAATGACAGCAACATCTCATGACAAGAAAAGGTTTTTATTTTTGGTGGGGTAAGTCTTTTGGTAGATATACTAAGGTGCTCTACCGGGTGCATAGAATCCAAAGTTCACAGGGGGTGATGGCATCCTTGTCAGTTGGAGTCATCAGAGTCCAGACCATGGTGTTGGTCATCAGTGGTCAGACTGTGACCAGCAAGTCCATATGGCAGAGAATGTCATTGGCTGAGGTGCTGTTGTTGCGCCAGAGGGCCAGGTGCCAGGCCAGGTGACCTGGGAGATGTGGATGGTCTGCTGACTCTCACGGTCTTTTCCGTGGAGGACCCACCTTCCTGGGGGGACCCTCAAATGCAGGCCTTGACGATGTCTGTGATGCTCCGTCGGACGAATCCTCCTCCTCCTCTCTCCCTGTGGCTGGTGGTGGTCTTCGCCTGGTGGCACAGGGAGGGTTCCCCATGTTGTCGGCGATCCGACGGAGTGAACGGCTCATGTCCGTTTGCACCACCAGGAGCTCAGCCAGTCTTGCCTCCATCCGTCCTTGGTGTTGTTGTTGACTGGCATGTTGCTCGGCCTGCAGGTTCTTCATCTCGTCGAGGGTCCCCTTGATGTCTGTGAGGCTCGACACTACCTGGCTGATGCCCGGTATGTGTCCAGGATGCGGCGTATGTGTGACATACCGGTTCCCTCAGCTGGCTGGTCAGGTTCTCGCCTCCGCCTGCCTCCACTCCCACCACCCCTGCCCACACGAGCCTGGCCTGCCGTTGTGGGCGCATCGGGTCTACGGGATCCCTGAGGGATGGTATTAGCGGGGTCGTCTGCCTCCTCCTGGTTGCCCAGAGAACCTTGTCCCTCCTGGTCAGACTGGCTGTGTTGTCCAGTGCGAGCAAGGCTCCTGGGTGTCTCCTGGGATGTGGCAGAAATGGGGGTGGTGGTTGGCACAGATGTACCTGACGCAGGTGCTGCAGGGGCTTGGGCACCAGAGGGGCCAGGTTGGTCGGGGTCATCCACGGAGTGGTGAGAGTCGTCGCTGCCGGTGGGATCATCTTCACGCTGAGCCTGGGACTGTGGTTGTTCCCCCCCATTGTTGGGGGGAGGGCGATGATGTTGCCCTCTGTGTGAGAGAGAGACAATGTTATTGCTGTTTCATGCCACATCCATGTTTCATACATATTCAAGTAGTCACAGTTCCTCCAGGTGGTTGGATGTGCCTAGCATTCCCCTCAATGTACACTTGGGGATGGGTATGTTGCGCGGGACAGATTGGTATGTGCTCCTGAGTGTTTGACCAGTAGATTTTCGGCTTGGATGCTTATTTGGCTATGGATTGGTCTTGTTGTGTCACATGTCCATTGTGAGAGTGGGTAAATCCGTTGCCTGCCCCGGGGGTGTGTGCTTGTGTGAGGGGGGGTGTGTGACCGGGCCTGCCGTTGGGAATAGTGTGATTTGTCATTGGGTCTCCCAGGTGATGGGTCTGTCCCCTCATGGTGCATGCTGGCATGACAGTGTGTGTGAGTTCCTGTGCTAGGTATCTGAGCTTGTGGAGTTGGTGTTTGAGTGTACAGTGGTCACAGGAGGGCCTTGTGCTGCCTACAGCAGGGCCAAGTGTCAGCTACCTTGTCAGTACTTTGCCAGTCCCTGTGCATTGGGCATGGTGCATGGGTATGTACCTAGGCCATATGGGCTGTGGGCATTGGTGTCTGGTTCTGAGTTGCACAATGTGTTGTGTGAGCCCCACCCTCCCAGCATCCCGGACATCCAGTCTGGGGTTTGTGCTTGGTGTGGCCTGGGACATGGCATTGCCTTTATTTGTGAATGGGGCATGGAGACGTTAGTGGCATGAGCGTGGTTTTTGAGTGTGGTTGCGTGCGGTGAGGGCTTGTGGTAAGTTGCGTGCATTTGGTGTTTTTGTGGTGTGGATGCCATTCCCCCATGTTACGTGAGTTGTTTGTGTACTCACCAGGCTCTGCGACTCCTTCGACTCCGTGTACTCCCACCGGCGGAAGCGTGGCCATCACCTTCTCCTCCCAAGGATGGTAATGTACAGGTCTGCGGGGCAGCCCACCTCCAGTGATGTTACTCTGGGCGTATTCCTCGTTCATTTTCCTCTTGACTGCCCTGTGCAGATCGTACCACCTGGATTGGCATTCATGCCTGGTCCTTCGGATGGGCGCAACTGCATTCACCTTATCGACGATCCTCTGCCACAGGCTTGTTTTTTGGGCTATGCTGGTCTGTCTGACCAGTGTTCCAAACAACAGTGGCTCGACTCTGATGACTTTGTTGACAAGGAGGTCCAGCTCCACCCTTGTGAACTTTGGATTCTTGTCTGTGGGCATGGTGTGGGGTGTGGGTGTGGATGGTTGTGGGTGTGTGGGTGTGAATGTGACGGTGTGTGTGTGAATGTGAAGAGGGGGTGTTTGTCAAGGAGGTTGTGTGAAGGTCTGTGAGTTAAGGTGTAGTTAAGGTGTAAGTAATGTGCAGTTGTTTGTCTGTGGGGTCTGTCATCAGTGGGTCTGTTGCAAAGGCTCATGGGTTGTGTGTGTGGGCCCTTTTTATTGGTCCTTTTGTGGGTGTGGCTGGTTTGAATTTGTGGTGGGTGTGTTATAAGAGGTGGTTGTGGTTTAGGGCCTCTGTTTGCCTGTTTGGATGTGCCAGGTCAGTCATAGAGATGTATTTTGTCATGTAGACGTGTTTTGTGGTGTTGTGCAAGGCAAATTGACCCTCCTTGTGCTCATTTACAGTGTCCTGGTTCTGTACGGGTATTTTTCGCGTAGGTAAGGTCCGTACATACGCGATGCTGGGTGAGGGTGCTGTGCTACGGTATTGGGGTATGGTGCGTACAGGTGCGGGGCTGTGCTATGGTGTTGGGGTACGGTGCGTACAGGTGCGGGGCAGGGCTACAGTGTTGGGGTACAGTGCGTACAGGTACGGGGCTGGGCTACGGTGTTGGGGTACATTGTGTACAGGTGCGGGGCTGGGGTATGGTCCTGGGGTACGGTGCGGAGGGGGGGTTACAGTGCTGACATATGGGGGTGCGGTGCTGACATATGCGGGGTGAGGGGGGGCTGTACGACTCGTATCCGGGCACAAGTTTACCCGTGTACATGTGTGCTACAGCGTTCGCTCCGTACGGGGCCTTTTACATGCGGTTGTGTATTCGGACAGCCGGTACGGATCGTACTTGCGCGTTCGTACTTCTGTTTTACGATTTGCACATAAAAATTACTGCCTCCCTATCGTACACTTTTCCCGACGCTATTCGGACGTAAACATTTCTGGCTCCCTCTTGTACCCTTTTCCCGATGCTATTCGTACGTATTTTTCACGTACGAATCATACTTCGCTGTTTGTAAGGTACTTGTACGATTCGTACGTGAAAATATACGGATACAAGTCGTACGCAATTTTTTTTTACCAGGTCTGAATCAACACCTAAATATACATTACAAATAGCAATTTCTGAAAAATTTCCACATGCTTATCCCCTAGAACCACAATATATAGCATGCTAAAAGAAATTTTAAATCCATTATTTTTATACATGAATAAGACTAAAAACACAAACTTCAAAAATCAAATTAATCACACAAATAAAAAATGTGTATATAGAATCAATCACAATACAATAAATTACATACAAAATAACACTCACTAACAATATTACATACAATACTTTTTTTATATTACTTTAAACAAAAAATGTTGACGTCCTCATATCTTTGACACAATATTTTTGTATCACAATTTTTTGATTCAATTGTTTTTCCAAATACTACTCATGGGACACATAGTGGACATGATCTCTCAACACTTGCAGGAGAACATGATTAATCTGCTTACTGGACTGGGGTACAAAATACTCTTAGGGCCCGATTACGAGTTTGGCAGTCCATGAGACCGGCAAATTTTTAGTGGCAGTGCGGTAACGGACGCACACGGCCCGACTGCCATATTTTGAAATTGGCGGCCGGACTGGCAAAGGACCTCTGCAACAGCCAGCAAACATGGACCCTGCGTAAGTGGCGCAGCGGTCAGAGATGGTGGCGGTGCCGCCGAGCACAATATGAGTTGGACACTGAGTCTGTTTCCATGTCGGTGAGCTCCACCATGAAAAAGGTGATGGTGAGAAAACTCAGGGGCCCCTTACAGGGCCCCCTGTAGCCTCTGTGCATGAAGGTGCATGCAGGGGGCACATGTTGTGCCCCCTGCATGCTTACACCCCCAGTTCCTGCACAGGAAGTAATGCGTGGCATGCTGCATTTCTCCCTATGCTGCGATGTGCTGCCTTTCTATGGCTCTGCCTTGAGCCTTAGAAAGGTGATGCCTTGGGACCGCTGGCGGAGTACCGACTGCCAGGATTACAACACGCAATCTGGCGTGTAGACTAACTACTGATTTTGTAAATTTGGAGTGGGGTGCCGGCATGGTGGCCTGTTCCAAGACCGCCAAACTGATATTCAGGCCATTGTTTGTCAGGAGCCCTACAAGGATATTCACAAATATTTGTGATACTAATAAAGGAGTGAGCAGAATTCAAACCTTAATACCACATATCAGTGTTCAGGATTGGTAGAAGTAATGCATCACAAGTTCTAATTGTAATAAACCTAATATTATAATTAGTGTTAGACCTGACATCATTGGTGCGGTCTTACCCCAAATATTTTGCCTCACCCCTCCTGTTTTCTGACTTTCCTTTCTATTGGCTTTAGGACTGTGCACGTTACTACTGCTAACCAGTGATAATGTGTTTATACACTCTCCGTAAAACATGGTGCATTTGGCTCACACTTGATTGGTAGAAATAAGTCCTAATGTATATGGTACTACATGTACCCAGGGCCTCTACATTAAATACTAATAGTAGACCTGTAGCACTCATTGTGCCCCCCCACTCAAGCAGAACTTTGAAACATGTATTGCACCTGCCACTGCACTCATAGTGCTGTTTTAAAACTGCCAATTCGACCTCGCCAAATAAACCTATGCCAGGCCTAAACCTTTTTTTTCAATACATTTAAGTCACCTCTAGGTTAGGCCCTACATATCCCATAGGGCAGGCTGCTGTGTATTTAAAAAGTTGAACATGTACTTTTTAGTTTTGCATCCCCTAAATTAGTTTTTCACTACTGTATGGCCTAACTATCCAATCGAAACTAAATTTGTGACTTCGACAGCACCGGGGAGAGGAGTTGAACACTCCACGGAGAACTACCCGACCCAGGAAGCAAAGCGGGTCGCATCGCCAGCAGAGGCCATGCCCCCTGATACCGGGGCTTCTATTTGAACTTCTCGCACCTCCCGCTTCGCGGGAGACGCTTCGACAGCACCGGGGAGAGGAGTTGAACACTCCACGGAGAACTACCCGACCCAGGAAGCAAAGCGGGTCGCATCGCCAGCAGAGGCCACGCCCCCTGATACCGGGGCTTCTATTTGAACTTCTCGCGCCTCCCGCTTCGCGGGAGACGCTTCGACAGCCCCGGGGAGAGGAGTTGAACACTCCACGGAGAACTACCCGACCCAGGAAGCAAAGCAGGTCGCATCGCCAGCAGAGGCCACGCCCCCTGATACCAGGGCTTCTATTTGAACTTCTCGCGCCTCCCGCTTTGCGGGAGACGCTTCGACAGCATCGGGGAGAGGAGTTGAACACTCCACGGAGAACTACCCGACCCAGGAAGCAAAGCGGGTTGCATCGCCAGCAGAGGCCACGCCCCCTGATACCGGGGCTTCTATTTGAACTTCTCGCGCCTCCCGCTTCGCGGGAGACGCTTCGACAGCACCGGGGAGAGGAGTTGAACACTCCACGGAGAATTACCCGACCCAGGAAGCAAAGCGGGTCGCATCGCCAGCAGAGGCCACGCCCCCTGATACCGGGGCTACTATTTGAACTTCTCGCGCCTCCCGCTTCGTGGGTGATGCTTCGACAGCACCGGGGAGAGGAGTTGAACACTCCACGGAGAACTATCCGACCCAGGAAGCAAAGCGGGTCGCATCACCAGCAGAGGCCACACCCCCTGAAACCGGGGCTTCTATTTGAACTTACCGCGCCTCCCGCATCGCGGGACGCGCGCGGGTGGGCGCCGGGCTCGGCCCGGGCAAAGGGCGGGCCGTCTGTGGCCGTCAGGGGCCAGAGGAGGCCGGGCTGGGCCACCCCCCTTCAAACGTCAATTCAGGTCGTACATGCTGGACGTAAGACACTATCTTTGCTCTGTTTACCTTATCATGAAATAGCAATCAAACTCTTGTTGCTAGTTACGGTACTTTTTTCTCATATATGTGGGAGATATACTTGTTCTTTGGCCATATATCTCGAGACACCTATGTACAGTTATTGTCATTATTGACGTGGTTCTGGTTATCTCATTACATTACATATATACGTTATACCGAATCATGGCAACCTCCTTAAGGTCTGGGAGAAAAATTGCTCAGGATAGTGCAGGGGGTTCAGTGTCTGGCACTTTAGATCATTTTATTTCCAGAGCAGTTCGTGTTCTGGAACATGAAATCATTCTCATGGAAAAGAGATTGTCCTTAGACCTATCAGCCAAGAGATCCTCATTGGGAAAATTAATGTCTGTAGAGTCCCCTGAGCATCTGCCAATTGACACTGACTCCAATCTGGCACTCAGCACTGAGGCTGTGGGGTCGGATATAACCAACCTGAGTCCCTTGGCTTCTAGTATTGATAGTATATCTATCCTAGAGAATAGACCTCCCTTGGGGAAACACAGTACTATTCCTTCAGTGTCCTATGTAGAAACACCATTGGGAGTCATTAAGGAAAAGGGGAGTACGATCCAGCCTAAAACTATAAAAAGGAAACGTGTGGGAGGGACAAACAAGGGTAGACGCTCCAAAGTGCCAAAATCCCACATATCTCCTAATTTAATTTACCCCTCAGTTTATAGTAACTCACCCTCAGCTAAATCAAGCTCTACGGTTACCAAGACTTTACCTTGCCAGTCTTGTGCAACTTCACTCCCTACTGGTGTCTTGAATACTCTTGAACAACTGTTAAAATCTTTGTTGTTCCCTATATTAGAGAGAGTTAAGCAACTAAGCATAAATGTAGAGAACCTCAAACATCTTATGCTTGCCAATACGGCCATTTTGGAAAGAACCCTAGTGCGTAATCCCGGTTCTGGGATTTCACTACCAGTTGATAACGCTACACAAGAAAAGAATATCTCAAATGACACAAATCATCTTACAATACATAGTAAACCACCTGATTGTCCAACACATTCTGTACCTATAGTGCCGGTAAATATTCCTGCGTTGGATCCCACAAAGGAAGATGCCCCTAATCAAACTAGAGTCGGTAGCAATAAGTTGGCAAACATTGACTCTAACCCTGATCAAAATTCTGGTAGGACCTCTGCCCCTTTGAATGTTGGTGTGCTCTTCAAACCCCCATGTATTAATTTACCTCCAGAGTCATGTCCATACACGGTAATTCTGGCAGGTGTTCCCGGGATCTCACATGATAAGACAGAGTCTTATAGAGAGCTTAAGATCAAGGTCATACATTGGCTCAATGGAAATAGGCCTCTCCCCCTCAACCTGCGTGCTGAAATCCTGTTTGTGCGAAGGGTGAGCTGGGTAGGCACCAAACCTAAGGATGTGGAGGGTGATTGTATTATTATAAATTTTAGGGACCCCAGAGTAGTGAGGCACATATGTTGCCATTCTAACACTCAGTGGTCCAGAGGAATACTCACTCTTGATCTGCGGTATTTCTATCCCATCAACCCCAGTGGCATACATCATGCCCAGCCAGCTCGGTGGGAAAGGATTCATAGTGGCCATCCAGGCTCACCTAGAATGGATTTTAATCTCCCTTTGTATAATCGTTTTGGACCCTTGAGCAGTATGGAAGGGGTGGATTGACTGGCTCAAAAATAAAAATGGCCAAGGTAGCATTACCAGGATGGGAAAAGTACCCGATAGTTGTCTGTTGGGGGGCTCTACAGAAACAGGTGGTGAGCGACCAAACACTGAAATTGTTTCATCACCAGTACATTGTAGTGATTTATATTTTTTACCGTTAGACCTTGTTCCTTCTGTGTATTCACAGGGAAAAAATTGTTCTCATCCTCAGCCCATTGACCCAGTGACTGTTCCTTACGTTAGTGAGGCTGAATCAATCCAGGGGAACCATATGCGCTTGGAACGATACTCTGGGGAGAAAGAGTGTCTAGAAGGGTCCCCAGCCCCTTCCTGTAGATTTATGAGCTGGAATGTAGCGGGCATAAGGGCCAAAATGGGCGATACGAGATGGCAGGGGTTTTTAAAAACATTTGATATAATATCCCTTCAAGAGACTTGGGATACCCAAAACTGTTTTTCTTTGGATGGTTATTGTCATTTCTATATTTTAGCTAAACAAGGTGCTGCAGGGAGAGCGAAGGGAGGATTGATTACTTTGTTCTCCTTAGAGATAAAGGGCTCTCTCACACAGCTTGAAGCAGGATGCCATAATTGTTTAGTTGTGGAACTTTCAGTGTCTGACACAAATAAAGTACTATTTATTAACTTTTACAACTCTATGGAAACAGACAATAATCTGGATCAAATTCTTTTGAGATTCTTTTGATGGGGGACCTAAATACCCATCCCTGTGACAAACTGTGCGGGGGAAATGCCTACGAGGGCCCACCATTTTCTGCATTTTCTCATTTTGAACATACAAAACAGGGTGAGAAATTGGAACTTCTTTTAGCAAATTGGAACCTTTATGAGTCAGGTTGCGGGGAGGTTGAAAACAGGATCCCAACATTTAAGGGGAAAGACAAAGGTACAATCATTGATTACATATTTTTGAGTTCATTATTGCTAGCCCAAGTTTTAGGATATTTTACGGAGGTTTCTATTTTTAGTGACCACAACCCGGCGATTCTTGAACTTATCCTGGGGGATCGATTATTATCTTTTAGGCCCGCTTTACAAAAGGTGGTGAAAGAGGTCACTTTAACGGACCAGGGGAGAAAACTGAAATGGACAAAAGTGGTCTCAGAGACCTTTTTGTCTGAGATTCTATCCAAAGCTGAGGTAGAGTTCAATACCTGTTTAGATGCTGAGGCTCAAGGCCCTGATATTATTAATGCTTTTAATAGTATTTGTGTACAAATAAACCATAGTTTACTAGTTAAAGGGAAACAAAAACCCCAGATTGGTAAAAGATGGTTTAACAAAAAATGCTCACAGTCCCATGCTGCCCTTTTGAAGGCCTTGAAGATCATCCCTAGGGATAGGGGACTTATAGCTACTTGTAGGTTAGTATACAAACAGGCTCTAACCGAAAGAAAACAGGAGTTGCGGAATGAGGCTTGGACAAAACTTTTGTCAACAGAAGTCCTGAAAGACAGTGGGATATTTTGGGCAACTGTAAATCAGCCACTGTTCACAAACGATGAAAATCACCCCTTGGAATGTAATATTATGGATGAGGTTTGGATAGCCCATTTTGAAAAGATATATAGCCTCCCTGCAGAGGGTAAATGTGTTTTACTCAATCTGCCCAAAAATGTCTTGTCCCCCTTGAATTTTCAGGTTTCTGAAGTTGAAAGGGCTTTAGGGGAAATGTCAAAAAATAAAGCTCCTGGACCGGATGGGGTCCCCGCGGATCTGTTCAGAGCCGACCCAAATATTTGGTCAAAAATTTTAACTAATGTTTTTAATATGATTGGGCTAAATAGTTTTCCAGCATCATGGGCCACCTCAATTATTATCCCGGTATTCAAAAAGGGTGCTAGGCAGGATCCCTCTTGCTATAGACCTATTTCTTTAATTGATTCCTCAGTAATAATACTAGGTAGAGTGGTCCTGCATAGACTAAGTGAGTGGTTGGAGGAGAGAGGGACATTGTCTAACGCCCAATATGGTTTTAGACCAAATCGGAGTACTATCGATCAGTGTCTGAACCTGCATCTTTTAATCAGTAAGTATACGGTGGCTAAGGAGGGGTCCCTATATATGGGGTTTATGGACCTCTCCTCTGCTTTTGATCTTGTAAATAGATCAAAGCTTTGGAATATTCTTTTAGACATGGGAATTGAAGTATCCCTTGTACACCTCTTAGCAGATCTACACTCGGACCTCTCGGCTAAAATTAGAGTTAATACTGAGGGGCGATGCACTAGACACTTTAGGTCAGAAAGGGGTGTCAGACAGGGATGCATTCTGGCACCCCTGCTGTTTACATTATATATAAATGCTCTTGAATCCCAATTGGGAGAGGAATCTTTGGATATTCCACGTATAGGGGAACTGGCCATACCGGTTCTCCTCTACGCGGACGATGCTGTCCTCCTGGCTCGTACTGGGGTAGGACTACAAAAGTTGTTGGATGCCTTTGGAAATTTTATGGAGAACCTGGATTTAAAAATAAATGCAAAAAAATCCCAGGTTCTGATCGCAGGGAGTGGAAAGCGGAAATCCAAGGTTAAAATCGTTTTCTGTTGTGGGGAAGTGGTTTGCAGGGTACCCACATTCCCCTACTTGGGGGTTGTCTTTGATGAAAAGGGAACTTGGTGCGCACAAAACAACAGCCGCAGTGTGGCATTTGCAAGGACCGTTTCAGGGCTTAAGGGGTTCACCAAAAGGTTGGGGGCCAGACCAGCTGAAGCTCTCTTAAAGGTTTACAAAGCAAAATGTTTGGCCGTTGCAACGTATGGTTGTCAAATATGGGGTTATACCAACCACAACAAAATTCAGCTAATAGAGAACAAGTTTTTGAGAGATGTTCTCTCTGTTCCCCAGTCCACCCCCACTTTTTCTATCCATACAGAAGTGGGGGTTGGATTTGTTACTGATCAAATCAAAATTGCACCTTTGATATATTGGCTAAAGATTTGGTTGAATGAAGAAATTACCCTAAACCATACAATACTGAAAAACTGCCTAAAACTGGATAATGCTAACAAAATTCCCTACTGGCCTTGTTGTCTTTAGAGCGAGAGGAGACAGAATTGAAAAAACCAAAAGTAAGAGCTAATTACGCCTTGGTTAGCTGTCCAAGCCCTGAGCCATACTTGACTATTGTGAATACCCCATACCACCGGTATCTTTTAATTAGATTTAGGTTTAACCTGATACATTTTTCTCTGGGTTTTTTCCGAACATGGTGTACTATGGAATGTGCTGACCCCTGTAAATGTGAGAATTTTTCAACACAGGATACCCTTCAATTTTTTATGTTTTGTAATTTTTATAATGATTGTAGAAGGAAGTTTTTGTTCCCAATTCTGAGGAAGGCGGGATTTATACAGGTTAGGCCAGCACTTGTGTACCTACAGCAACTAAATTCTCCACGAATAATGTTTCATGTTGCTAGCTTTCTGGTTGCTGCTATTCGTGTAAGGAAAAAAAAATATATCTCACCGCCGGATTTAAGTGGTTTTAATTAGAATATTTCTGGTATTTTATGATGTCCTTGATGCATAATTTTATGGTAGTGGTTTTTAGATTATATTTATTTATGTTTGTGTTAGATTGGGCTAAATAGTTCATGACAAGTATAATATGAACTTTTTATATATCAACATTTTTTAACTATGAAATTAATTGTGGTTGTTTATGATTGTATAAATGTCTTTTATGATATTGATTTATCGAATAAAGGAATTTGACTGACTGACTGACTTTGTCCTGGCCCAGCGTGACCAGAAACCCTCAGTTGACACTTTGAAACTTTTGACGCTTCAAAATTGGAACAGATTAGATTGTTGTTATTTTGGCATTATTTTATTTATTAAAATATTCTCTATATTTCCAAATGATTGTGGGATTTTTCTTGTGTTGTGTTCTCACTTTATTACTGTTTGTGTGCTGCATAAAAACTTAACATAGTGTGTCCGAGTTAAGACTGACTGTTTTAGGGGCAAGCTATCAGGGGTTAGGCACTGGTTGATTTTGTGACTTTCCTGGCTCTCCCTGACAAGGATTGTGGTTGTTGCTTCAATAGGGTTTTCAACCCCCTCAACCAATAACCCATTTTCTTATAATTGGACATGACAATTGTAGTACTTAGCAAAAACTGTAGACATAGTCTAGGTTCATTTCCAGTACAGTGGCATTTGAAAGTCCGAAACAACATTTGAGAAATGTCAAAAGATCAGTTTATATGCTCATTAGGACAATCAAATTGTATCTAATATTGTAGAATGAAATATCTCACTATAATGGGTTCAGGCTCTGCCAGCCACCTTGTTGTTCTTCAGTTTAGTCTGTCTTACTTCAGCAAGCAAGGTATTTTGCTTTTCACAAACCCACAAATGAAATATTTGCCACTGTGTTTGAGATATGTATCTACGCATCTTGGGGCATATTATCAAGGACGGCGTTAAAAATTATCACTGGTTTAGCGGCAGAAAACTGCCGCTAAAACGGAGATCATTTTAACGCCGTCTTTGATAATATGCCCCAAAGTCTGGGCTGTTCAACCAGGCTGTAAAGGTATTTTTGGATTCTTGCTCCCACAACCTAATCTAACACCAGGACACCTCAGTGAGGGGACTATGTGCTTTGGAAGTACTCTTTCAATCATTTACTTAGCGGTTCTCTCCGAAGAATGCTTGGAAACATTACTTGCAAATTATGAAATTTTAATCATACAATCCGAGTAGTTTATAATCCAAATAACACTCTACAGGGTGTTTGTGGGCATTTTCCACTAAACACATTTTGGCAAATGTAGTTGTAAATATTGCAACAACATGAGATCAGTAGCAATGGCCACAATTTGGTAAAAAGCCAATACCACTTATCAGTGGGTGTGGAGGGTCTCCTGAGAGGAGCTTTCAGCACTTCTCTTGTAATGAGATGGATGGGACATCCATCATTTTTGTGACTGAGTACCCATCCACCACACTCTAAATCAGACCCTAAGACTGAAAACAAGGCCTGCATCAGAGAGAAAGTAGTAAATGTAAGCTCCTGTGTGAGACCATAGCGCAGAGGGAATAGGATCTCCCAAGCAAATGCCCTTTTTTTCTCCACAGGGAAAATGCCTTTTCCTGCACACCAGTAAATCTTGAGGTGATACATTCACTTTAGCACTTTAGAAATGAAGTAACTGGAGTAAAAATTCAACTCCTCCTTGTAGGAAATGGGAATCAGAGGAGTTTGTGAACACACACACATGTACTTGTTTCTAGGAAGTCACAAACGTCCAAGGCTCACATTGAAAAACACCCATTCACTCACCCTTTGAATAGGATTGAAGAATGGGCATCAATGCACACTCGTGGCAGAAATCTCTGGATCCGTCAATGGTTTTACACTGTCTAGGAATCCCTTTGAGAATTCTTGGCTGGCCTATAACAGGTACACTTGGATCTGCCTGATGCGAATAGGACCCACGTTGTTTTTAGAACATTGTACATGGTGAACACATTCCGCCATTTGTCACATAACAAAAATACGAGAATAACGGGCCAACCTAAATAGTGGAGCAAAAGTTAAAACTCACTTCTTTTAAACTGATGTGCAAATGCAGAAGGATAGGTACAAAGCTGAACTGTATTAACCTAGCTTGATAAATCCAGCAATCATACTACCGCGACATCCTACTCCTACGTCCTACTCCCATGTTCTATCAAAAACAGTGTACAGTCACATAGAGATTGGACCAATCGTCAAAGTGAGAAGGCGAGGGGGTGAACACTGGATAGGGCGTGAACCTCGTATTACCAAGGGGGCTCAGATGCTCGTAAAATGCTTTATAGTCCCATTTGCATTTCACAAAGCATCTTGTGCGAGGAGATGTCCCGGTGCATGTGCAGCTCTTCAGAAATCGTGAGGAGTAATAACGATAATAGCACATCCATCTTCCTAATACGTTCTTTGTGAAGCAATATTTTATACATTACCCACTCGATGGCTCTAAGCGGATGCGTCAAGAAAGATTTTACAAAACAGTGAAATCAATGCCACTGGAATGATATGTTTACCTTTGCCGGTTATTTTCTCTGAAGGAGAGTAAAGCACGGCTTTGGCATTGAGTGAGCTTCATAACAATCGCCCGCTGCTGCACACATAACAACATTATCTGGCACAAATAGAAATTAATTACTCGTAGAAGTTGAAATGTTTGAACCCTTAGGTCTCTGTTTGCTGTTTTGGAAAATTGTGAAATGGATGTTGGCAGAAATATTAAATGTAAACTAGGACTGTCTGCACAGTTTGGCCTCAAAGGTGATCTTGAAATGGGGGTCTCGACGGTTCACACTGGCAGAACTAATAAGGTTTTGAAATTGATCAAGTAAGCGGCTATGAGCAATAATGAGAACTGGAGAAGAATGACTATAATCCCCTTTCACATTTTTATAGAGCTGACTAGTGTTGACACTCTGTGTGAGTGAATGCATGCAATGATTCTGCAGGGTTGTGTGGTTTGTTGTGAGTAGTGAGCCCTACGTCGAGCTTGAGACATAACTTAGGACACACGGGAGGGAAAGGAGCCAGGACTCGAGTTTCTGTCAGTAAAAAGAAGATAGCGTTACAACATACTTCAAATAGGTTGCACAATAGGACAACATGGAAGACACTCAATGAATGCAGAATGTTTGTGGGACACCTAAGTTTCTGTTTCTCACAGATATTCATTGGCCTTGAGCTGGGCGTGGATCCCCTGAAGGTATTGGGGACCCTGATGGGCTGGGCCTCCCCCTGAGCCGCAGGGGCTGCGGAGGCTACCCCGCTAGATATGCTATAAATATATGGAAGTTTATATATGAGCAAGGCTTCCCATATAATTCTTCGTCATTGCATTTAGTGTCAAATATACAGTTCAGGAATGGTGTCGAGGATGATTTTGGTTGTCCTTCCCCTTACTCAGTGGATACTAGTCTTCTCATTGCGGCTTCAAGTCTTAAAGTCATATACACACATAGGAATTTGCACTTGCAAAGTGATTTATCCCGACATAAAATTACACCAGTAAGCTGTAAATTGTTGTTGATAAAATCTAATCCCACGGTAGTGAATGCTTCACGACGGAGACCCTTGGAAAGAAAGCTGGTAGAGCAAAGTCTCTACTTATGGCTTTTCTATAAGTTGGTCTAGTAAATTCGTGTGAGCAGAAACAATCAGGACCAAGACACAGGAATCTTTGTCAAGCTGTTTATTAGGGGTATGGTTTCCCTGCATTGCCGGCACAGCCGGCCCTCTCCCAGTTGAGCCCCAACTGCTACACCTGGAATTCCACCACCCCAGAACCTAGAATCATTGAACAGGTAAGGTTCCACATCCTCCCACATCACAAGTATAACACATCCCCCTCTCTTCTAACATTTAAACAATAACAGGCAAAACCATGGCAATGGTTAACTATAAACAAAGCGAATGAAAGATGAACAGGCTGGGTAGGAAAAAAAACAAATGCATTGAGATTACATGGAAAAAGGAAACTTGTGAAAAACGATAACAAAGGCAAAGAATGAGCTACAAGAAAATCAATCGTGACAACATCAAGATCGTACATAATCATCCAAAAACCCAGGGGGATGCCGAGCTCTTCGTGCCCTTGTTCCCAGTGTTGTGAGGTTAGGTTGGGCTAAGTCAACACCGACATCACCCCAACCTAAGTAGTGTGTTATAACACTGGGCCTTCCTCATGAAGAGGGTGACAACTCGTTGTCTGACATAAGCACACGTCTGTAATTCCACCTCTCCCCAATTTCCCACGCCACAGCATGACGTAAGTTACGCACCACCCTAAATGGCCCCTTGAATTTGAATAAACCACTGCCACATCTACCACTCCGCAACTTCACCCAATCACCCTGACAGATGCTTTGGTAAACATTTTTTCTCTGAGAAATTTCACACCCCGTGGTAACACAGATCATTTCTCTCAACCAGGCAGGAACTAGCTTTGTCCCAGGTAATCTTCCATGCATTAAATCAAACTGTGTCTTACCCGTCACTCCATGTGCATTCGAGCGATACACCCTCAACATCTCAGACACCAGTCCACACCTTCTCACTTGCCAGGGCCATTTGCATAGCACCTTTAACCACGTCATTAGCCCTCTCAACCATTCCATTCCCTTGGGGATTGTAAAGTGCAGTGCAATTCTGTCTGATGCCGTACGTCTCCAGAAACTCTTGAATTTCACATGATGTCAGCTGTGTAGCATTATCCGTAATGACCACTGATGACAAACCCTACTGATTCTAAATTTCCCTGAGCACAGTTACAGTTTCCTTTGTAGTAACTTCCTTCATGAACTTGACAACAAGCCATTTAGAATGCACATCCACAACTACCATAGCAAATCTTAATCCACTTGCAACCTTTTTTCTGTTTTTGTTTGACCTGAGTGCACCTCATGTGCTAACTCAATTAGCTTCTGTTTCAAACCTTGAGGAGGAAAAAACAGATCACCCCTCATCAATTAAACTCTTTCATGCACCAACAACTCATCCATCATTTTGAGATAAGGCTTGACTGAAATGGACACTGTACTCTCTCTCCTCCCCCCTTGCAGTACAATGCGCATCACTTCACCCAGCGCAACATCCGTTTCCATCTTTCTGATCCAATCCTGTTTGGTAAACATGTGTTCCTACAACATTCAAAACATCTTGAATGGAAGCCACTGCGCCTTCACTTTCCTTTGTTCTAATAGCCCGGCAATCCACTTCATGCAATTCTAGAGACAACTGCAATAAAAAATCAGCGTGTGTGTTCCTCCATCCCTGAATGTATTCCACACAATAACAATATTCCTGTAACCGAGCAGCTAATGTACCAAGTCTAGCTGAACATTTGCTCGTACCACCTGGCAACAGTACTTCAACAACAGCGTATGGTCTGATTGCAACAAGAATCTGGAAACCCACAGATAAATCCTGAAGTACTCACAACCCCATGCTGCTGCTAGGGTTTCCCATTCTATGAGACAATAATTTCTTTCCAATTCAGTCAAAGTTCTGGATGTGAACACCACTGTTTTCTCTTTATCACCATGAACTTGTGCCAGTACTGCACTGGCATCCACAATGAGAACCAACTACAATTTAGTGTCATATGACGTAAGAACGCCAGCCTCACAGATTTCTCTTTTGATTAACTCAAATGAACTTTGCAGGCCTTCTCCCTACACAAAATTAGTCCCTTTCTTTTAATGTACCCTCACCATCTCAGTCTTCTCAGAAAAATTCCTTACAAATTTTGAGTAATATTCAACAAGGCCTAAGAATGACCTCAACTTTTCTTTGTCGCTGGGACTTTGTGCTATCTTGATCACGTCCTTCAGATTTATCTTCGGCTTCACCCCTTCAGCGGATATGTTGTACCCTACATATTCCACTTTATTCACAAAAAAATGCACTTTTGGTACCTCAGTGTTAGTCCTGCCTCATTTATCCCATGTAAGGCCTGCCTAAGGACCAGATTGCACTGTTTAACTGTGTTCCAAATAATAAGTATATCATCTTGAAAGTACATGATATTTGTCATATCTCTGAAAAGTTCACCCATCATGCATTGAAAAACGCTTGCAGCTGAACACAACCCAACCCAAAAGGCATTCTGATACATTGGAATAGCCCTTCCATCATGATTAATGTTGTGAGTGACTTTGATTGTTCATGCAAATGGATCTCTTGGTATGCATCTTTCAATTCCAATTTAGAGACATACTTCCCCCCACTTAAAGCTAGAATAAGCTCATTTATGTTAGGCAAGGGGTATGTGTCAACAACAACATTCTGATTAAGTTGCCTTAATTCAATGTAGAATCTAACCTTGACATCAGTTTTCTCCATGATCATCACATGAGATACCCACATAGCGCCCTCAATTGGCTCAATAATTCCAGATGTCACCATATCTTTAAGTAACTATTTGATAGCTGCACTCGCCACCAAGGGAATCTTCCTTGCTCTATGCTGTACTTGTATGGCATTGGGTTTCAGTATTATTTAGTGAGAGTAACTGTGCAAGCACCCTAATTCTTCTCTAAACACATCCTTAGCTTAATCTAAAATGTCTTTCAGACTAATGTCTTCAACCACCATAACTTGTACGGGTGCTCTTCGATTCACAACAATGCACAAATCATATTGATGCATCCATCCTAGTATGGATGGGCCATCTACAGTCACATACACTTTCCCCACAATGGCCCTTCCTTGGAACTCAATAGTGGCATTCATGAATCCTAGCAGATCTATGGTTTCTCCTTGGTACCCACTGGATTAATGCCTTTGGGTGACAATTTACATAGTCTTGCAACAAATTCATCTATAGATTGGCCTTTCTCTTGCTGATGGGTTTAACATTTGTACTGTTTCATTACCAGATTGACCACTTGGATCCCCATTAGGTTGAGTATCTAAAGGTAGATACTCACAACCCAAAAGGCATTCTGGTACATTGGAATAGCCCCTCCATCATGATAAATGTTGTGAGTGACTTTGATTGTTCATGCAAATGGATCGGATGGTATGCATCTTTCAATTCCAATTTAGAGATATACTTCCCCCAACCTAAAGCTAGAATAAGCTCATTTATGTTAGGTAAGGGGTAGGTGTCAACAACAACATTCTGATTAAGTGACCTTAAATCAATGCAGAATCTAACCTTAACATCAATTTTCTCCATGATCCTCACAGGAGATACCCACATAGCACTCTCAATAGGCTCAATCACTCCAGATGTCACCATATCTTTAAGTAACTCTTTGATAGCTTTACGCGCCACCAAGGGAATCTTCCTTGCTCTATGCTGCACTGGTATGGCATTGGGTTTCAGTATTATTTAGTGAGAGTAACTGTGCAAGCACCCTAAGTCTTCTCTAAACACATCTTTAGCTTAATCTAAAACGTCTTCAGACTAATGTCTTCAACCACCATAACTTGTACGGGTGCCCTTGGATTCACAACAATGCAGAAATCATATTGATGCATCCATCCTAGTATGGATGGGCCATCTACAGACACATACACTTTCCCCACAATGGCCCTTCCCTGGAACTCAATAGTGGCATTCACGAATCCTAGCAAATCTATGGTTTCTCCTTGGTACCTCCCTGGATTAATGCCTTTGGGTGACAATGTGCATAGTTTTACAACAAATTAATCTATAGATTGGCTTTCCTCTTGCTGATGGGTATAACATTTGTACTGGTTCATTACCAGATTGATCTCTTTAGCAAACCTGAGTTCCAATATATTCTTTGCCTCCACATATAGATCCTCAATCGGATCCCCATTAGGTTGAGTAACTAAAGGTAGATACTTTAAGATATGTTGTCTTTCTTTGTCCAAATTATTCACTAATAATACTTTTTTCCGAGAAGCACTGATGCGTGCTCCATATATGTTTTGAACATGGTCAAACAATCTTCCCAATCAATTGGAAGTGGATCCAGTGAGGTTGAAACTAATTATGGGAACCCTATGGTACTTTGAGCGTGCATGGTTGGATTTAGGAGGGTTAAAGTAGACACAAGCAAATGTGTGGAGGACACAGGATTCACTGAACGTTTTATGCTGTTGGTGTACTTAAAAAAAAAATAGGACAGAATTTTTTTTTTATTATTGTTGAAGTGTAATACAACTGTAATGTTTGAATACAGGTTTGGAAGATGGCTGTCAATTATAAATAAACGTAGGTGGTGTGCAGTCACCAAAATAGGAAACTGCAGTCCAGTACCTTCCTAACATGACACCAACAGTAATTGTTCAGTTGCTGCCCAACACAAGATGGAGGAGTGCATTAATAAACTGAGGTTGGAAATCGCTGAGAAAATGGCCCCCAACCTGACCGTCGTGCGTCTTGTGCATTTCCTCATGAACATGTGGAAATGGGCCTTGCTGAATGAGGATCATCAATCAAGTGCTGCACGCGATTATACGGGGCGTAGTCGCTTGCTGCAAACTGTGTGTGTGCTTGCACTGGGCATTTCCATTACTCAACCCCAAACTCTGTCCAAATCACTGTTTTCCAAAATAATATTGTTGCTTGTACAGTGGGGCGATGACGGGGTCAACCAGCGAGCAGTGCGTCAGCAGGGTGCCAACCTCCGAGCGTCCTCAGTCCTCGCACAGTGGGTTTGCGGATGTTGGCAATTGCGGGATTAAGCTGGTAAATCGTCTCGAAAATCTTGTGAGCAGATCAGGAGCAAGACAGGAGTATTTGTAAAGCTGTTTATTAGAGATATGGTTTCCCTGCGATGCCGGCACAGCCTCCCTCTGCCAGCTGAGCTCCAACTGCCACTGCTGGAATTCCACAACACTCAGAACATAGAACCATTGAGCAGGTAAGGTAAGGTCCCAAATCCTACCACATCACAAGTATAGCATATATCTGTTTCAATGGGTAAATGGAAAGGGAGGTCTACCAAAGTTGGTTCGGAAAATATTTCAACCAACAAATAAAAAACACCATGTATGTAGACATGCACAAATATGAACCTAGAACATTTAAAGATGCAACAAAAATCCTCATGTGAGAATCCTGCAGTTCATAAAACAATTCTACAAGTAGTCCCAGTAATCTGCGAAAGTCACACCTTTCTTGAAAT
Source organism: Triturus cristatus (assembly GCF_964204655.1). Taxonomy (NCBI): domain Eukaryota; kingdom Metazoa; phylum Chordata; class Amphibia; order Caudata; family Salamandridae; genus Triturus; species Triturus cristatus. Next base: position 725,692,193 of record NC_140585.1, read on the forward strand.
CCTCTGTAAATTAACAAGGTCATACATTTACATTGGTCACACGTAGGAGCAACTCTTCAACATTTATAGAATCGGGTCACTTATTACTAGTATGTCAAGTTAGATCACTGTTGTTGCGTGAACACGTGTAATAGGACAGTAACTTCATGATAATATCTGTATCTTCAAGCCAGATCTGTAACAAAATGCAATGAAACAGGGTAAGTATGAGAAAGTATTTGAAACAACTTTTCCTCTCTTACCTTCCAGCATTTGGGAGCAGTAACTTCTCTAAATTAGGTACACAATATGATGGCATGGTCTTTTTCTTTAAACATTACTGCTTCAGCAACAAAATGTTGCTTTTTAGAAACATGATTTATTTCATTGTCTCATAATCAATGAAGCTCCGGAGGAGAACTAGGCTTTTACATTTTAATATTCATTAAAATGTCTACAGAGTGATGCATGTTACTATTCCAGTCATATTTTTATGTGAAACCTGTATTGCAGCTGCAAAGAGCACTCTATTGATACTAAATCATGTTTGAAAGAAAGCTGTTTAAGAATCGGTCCTATATATAAAGTTTATGAGTGGTTCATCACTAGTGACAAATACCCTCGGAGGAGAGTGTACCTACCGAATGAAAGGTGTGTCGATGGCCCACGAACAGGTATCCTTTCGGTTACAATTTTCTTGATTTTTCTGGAGCTTGTAGAAGATGGAAGGCATTTGACATTTTCTCAGAAAGTGGCAAAACACTATAATAGCAGATCAACCATCCATAATATCCACCCTTGGAAGTGAAAAGAGAAGCTTTCCTACCAACAATACTAAAGTCCTGCTCATCAAGACCGATGCTTGAGAAAATCACATTGGATCACCTTTTTAGGGCTTCTTTGGAAGTCTGGCTACAGGTAGCTTTAGCTGTGGGTGAGACCACCTTTGATCACTTCTTCAAAAGTGTACAATAAGACATACATAGAGAAAATGAACTTTGGGTCAGTCTCTTTCAAGCCTTGGCTCTCGTAAGTTTTTCATGGTTTGCCATTGCTTGGATAGGCTGTTGTGATATCCTTAGTAGTTCATGTTATTACAGGGCCATTGGAAACTGGGGTTTGGAAAGCATTATATCAGGTGAAGCACAGCATTGTGTAAATAGTTAAATATTTATGAATATTTCTTCCATAAGTGTCTGCTGCACTGTAGCTGTTTATGGATGAAGTGCTTTTAAGAAATTAACCAGCTTGTCATCTCTTTAGGCCTCTCTATCCATACTTTTGTGTATCAATAAAATACACATGGGGAGCAAGCTGCAGAGACAACTGGGAGCACCTCAACAACTTTCATAATTTCACCTCATTTCCATTTCTGCTTCTGTCAAGCACTTCTATGTCAAATGCAGTTTTGCTTTGGTGTCTTCATTGCACAGCTGTCCTTTTGCAGAACAAGTCTTTCCTCGCTAACAGAGTTGAAAGTATTTCTGTTTTGCCTCCGTTTCTTAAAAGTACTTCAGGTCACACAGGTCAGGGTCAAAACTTACGCATCTGCCAGGACCTGATCCATCTGTCATTTAGGTCTTTGCAAACCTGTGACATCATCATGCTTCTCTGTGATGGTTACTGTCAGTGATCTGCATTCATGCTATTGCACAGTCTCTGCTCAAACAATAGAGAATGTTCTTATGTCTTCTATCAGCTTGAGGATGACTTGTCAATCTCAAATATCTCCCTTGCAGTGAAATGAAATGCACTTCTCAGCAACCTGCTTTGTTCTAGACATTTTGTCAGTGTGTGGCATGGGAAAATCCATGAAGACTGTTTGATGAGAAGAAATACTGCTGTTAGCTTTCGATAATATGTGTTTGCAGATATCACCAAAGGTTGAAAGGTGAACCTCTTTAGCTGGTGTACTATATCTGTACCCTCCCACTTATTCATTGCATCTGCTATTCATGGATCCTCAGTGTCCATTGTGCAGTTTTCATTTCTTCCCTGGGTTGAGGCTCTGTAGACATCATGCTGTATTCATTGTGGTACCTTTCATTAGTGTATATTGTTGTTTTATTTTCTCTATGCTTTCTTGGGAATCATATGAGATACCCGTAAATTTTGTGGGTACATGTTTTGTCTCTTGGTTTATGTGTGTGTGCTTTGCATCCACTAGCACGTGATGTTGAATGTCACTGTGCAATCCTAATGTAACATCTCTCGGTGAACAACCTACTAAGTGGCCTAAGTAGAAAAAGATGATGATTCATTTTGCATAGGTTGGCAGAATTAGCCTACCACATGAGTGTAAAACTTCATTCCTGCGGTAATGTCTCAAAGTTGAAAGCCAAGAGGTTCTTGACAATCTGACAGATTTTGTGATTAAGAGCATGAGGGTCTATATATATATATATATATGATATTTGTGTAAAAAAGATTAGACAAACATGACTTAGCAGAAACCAGCACAGTCTTAGAAATGTACCTTTTTGATATTTTAGTTCTGAAGTATGGTGAGAGTGTGGAGAAATGTATTACTGCCTCAAGGAAAGTTTCATATTCATTCAAATCCGTTACAAACACCTACTAAACGATCAGGGATAAATTTATATTCAGACAGATAATGGTACATTTAAAAATATAATTGGCTAAAAGATGATCCCAGTCTGAATGTAGTGTTACTTGTTTCAAAGAGGATGAAGCACCCTCTTACATATGTAGGGAGATTCAGCAGAGATAGTTCTAGTCGATCATCTGCAAAGAGCTTGGATTTGAACTGTAAAGATGTGTCTAATGTGAAAGAGGCTCAAAACTTTAAAGAAACCTGTTTTAGGTGTGGTCGTATTGAACAGACGGCTAATCACTGCAACAATTGTCCTCAAATATGTATGTAAGACCTGTAAATAAAGTGGGTTTCTTCTCACAGTGCTGTAAGCATTGGTGGTATGGAAGTAAAGCGTTGAATATAATGAACTTAAATTGCAAGCTAAAAGTGATAGGATGATGGACATCATATTGATGTTGTGAAATTGAATTATGCTGAAACAAATATGATGATGGGCTTGGGTTTATGATTAATCCTTGTTTAGGGCATCTATTATGACAGGAAGTTAAAAAAGAATATTGCACTCAAAAAGCATTATGTGTGACCAGTAAGATAAGAAGGCAAACCTACTGAATTGAGGGATTATTTTAACTTTGAACTGAGTTTAGTTGTGCATTTGAGAAGGTGAAGGTGTATGTATGTCTATGTGAAGAATGGCGGTGTGATGAGCGAGCCACATCAAACAAGCTAATCCTAACGAAGGCCCACCTCTACAAGTTTGTTCTGTGGGTGAAACCCTCCATCACTATGATGAGGAAGTTCCCCAGATCTTTGAGAAGAGAATAGGATGTTTTAGTCGTTTTGTGCATCAAATTAAAAAAAACGCATGCGACAGTGAATAAGGCGAGAAACATTCTGATCAATGTGAGGGTTCTGGCACAAAAAGAATTGAATATTTTATGTGTGGTAGAAATTATAGAACACGTTGAGCCAACAGATTAGTTGGCCCCAATTCTGAAGTCACAGAGACCCAATAGAGAAGTAAGGTTATGTATTTATTTGAGAACATTGAATAGGTGTGCAACATTGGATAGGTTTCCTTTAACAACCATTATTGAGATGGTGTGTACGCTATCAGAAGCAAGTGAACTCTTTACTTTATTTTTTACTTCTGTGTAGCATCAAATTCACCTGCAATGTGATGCAAATGATTTGATGGCATTTGTGACTCCTTTCCGATTATCTAGATTTTTTTTTAAATTGGTATCAGCTGCTTCTGTGTTTAATAGAGGAATGAATGATATGTTGAGTGGTTAACCCTTTCAATGCGTTGGACAGCCGGGAGCCATCCGACACTACAGTGCTCATGTGAGTCAGTCGGCTCCCCGCTGTCCGCGCATTTAGCACAGGAAATCCCTCTGGTGTGGCTACCAGAAGGATTTCCTTTCAATCAAAACAGCCTAAGGAGCTAGGGAAGAGCTTGTCCAGCTCCCAAGGTTGTTCTGATTGTTTCACTGAAATGATGATCAACCCGTACGTCACGCAGACGTCATTTCAGTGAAGGCAAAACTGAAATGAGCTGATTGGCTCGTTTCAGTTTCACTGCCTCTGTGCTCAGGGGCTATCTCAGTGGATCTCTTAGTGGATTCTTGCTTGGGGATCACCACAGGAGGGCGAACCCAAGTAGGGATCCACCCACTATGACACAGGGAGGGGCAAGCGGCCACTTTGGCAGGGCTTTTCCTACCCCCAACGTTTTTCACAAAATTCAGTCTTTCTGCCCCCCTAGGAGGCAGATGGGGGCAATAGCCCCCAATCTTCCCCACCGGAGTGCAGAAGACACACTAGGCACCAGGGATTTATTTTATGTATATAGGGTGGGTCTGCAAGAAATGAGATTGCTAATGCCCCCACTCCCACAATAAAATGACACAGTCTTTATGCCCCCTCCAGAAGGCAGATGGGGACAATAGCCCCTAATCTGCTCCCCCGAGGGGGCAGTCCCGCAAAGTGGCAGTCCTTGTAGCTGCACAACAGTCCTTCATCCTGGCAGAGTTTCTTCACAGGTCCAGTAGAGTCTGATTTGGTGGGGTTAGAAACACAGTACTTATACCAAGTTGTGCCGTTAAAGTTGAGGTGCCTTCCAAAAGGCGCCTTAAGGTACACAGACGTTCTCCCTACCAGCTCTGGCTCCAGACTCACTACAGGGGGGGCATTCAGCCTTTTGTGTGGTGACAGAATACTGCCTATTCGGGTATAAGTGTCAGCTTCCCACTCCCACCCTGACCAGGAGGACTCTTTATAATGTGGATGGCCACTCAGTCACACCTAACCTTTCTTTGTGTGTGGCCATCTAGAAGCGATGCACAAAGTCCATATGTCACCCACCCCAGAAGTGTATTGGAGACAGGCTGCAGACACACAGGACTAAGAGCAGAGAAATGACATCTTTCTAAAAGTAGGAACCTAGGAATTGGTTCTATTAGTTCAGCAAGGTTAGACTACTTGAAAGCTACCTAAACAACCATATACCCTGTCTGAAATTATTTATACAAACATTGATTCATCATGATCAAGAAATGTAATTAGCATGACCACTTTTTTCATTGAGTTATCTTAATTTGACATTTTATTTTTCATTTTGCTTGACAAATCGTAAACATTGGATGACATACCCATCAGTTAATATCCTGTATACTTCAATGATTCACACCTTATTCTTGGTTACTTAAAATCGCAAAAGAAAATGGGAAAAATGTAACAATTTGTACAATTTGAACAACACTTTAAAATGAACCAGTTTGCAAAATTTTTACAATGGGAGTTGTAATTTGTATGCACAGTGAACCGTACTACACAAAGAAAAAGGAACACCAGGGGTTATAACACCTTGTTAGTTTAGCCTTTTCAAGACACCAAATCAATCAAACAGGTTATCTATTAAAGGATGAACTCCAATAACATTCTAATGCGTGGTAGTAAAAGCGTTTTTGACCACTGTCGTTTTAGGATCTCCTCAGGACTGAGAAATGGGTACAACCAGAAAAAAAACATAAATTGACATTATTTAATAAATTGCGTGGACATATCAAATTTAAATATAAAAAATTTGCATTTCTAAAATAGTAATGATAAGTTAAACTTTAACAGCAAAGACAAAATATCATTACCATTCTCATGATATGAGAAATGGCTGAACTTCTCCTTTTCAATCAGGAATTACAGCATATTAAGTGTAATAAGGAATCCCCAATGTTAACCTCTGAAAGGGGTTGTCCTCATAGTAGTGAAAAAAGAATATGGAAAATCTGAAATTGGCTGATACCTCATTTCATAGGTCATATTCTCGGGAAACAGTGTTTACAACACTGTTCTTACCCCACAGGTAGGTAACACCGCGTTATTACCTTGCAAGCCTTTACAACGCTAGTCGTTTCTACTAGGTGGCGTGCAACAACAGGGAATGTCTTGGATTTTAAATCCAACACATTCCCTGCTGTTGCGCTAACTGGAGTAGGAATAGTAATTTATACTATTCCTAAATCCAGCGCGCCATCTAGTGCAAGTCGTAGAAACGACTTGCGTTGTAAAGCATGAATGGTAACAACGCGGTCGTTGTAACAACCGCGTTACCTACAGCGATGTAATATGTGGCTTTGTAACTTCACATATTCCATATTCTCTCCTCTTTAAAACCCTATCTCTGTAAACTAACATTACCTACTCTCCACCAGCCTGTCTCCCCAATCATTGACCTGAGACCACATAGACCCCACTAATGATCACACCTAACTGATATTAATATAATATATCACAAGATATCTGGAGTAAATGCTTGACTTTTTTCTTAAGAGCACATGACTAATCGCAATAACCAACAATAACCACTAGATTAACCACTAACTTTGGGTTCCGAAGTAGTGTGATACTCTCTGTAAAGTGCATTAATGGCTCATTGGGGTAGTAAGCTCTATATAAATGCAACAAAATTTAGAGTTATCTTATTTCCAAGGATCTTGTGTTAGTCATTGGGCAGGGGTGAGGTTCATACATGTGGATCAAGGACAAGGGCTACCCATATATATGAGGAGAGTGGCCATAATGTATCTACACATTCTAGTGTGTGTGAGTCTTGTGACCCTGAAGGGGCGATGACACCATATCAGCATGGCCAAAAGGAGTGGGCAGATTTGGCGGAGATTGTTTCAGTGGAATTCTGCAGAATTTCATTAAAATTCGACAATATTCTGCTACGGGTTGGAGTGGGAATTTGGCACTCTTTTCTTAGCACAAAATGCACCCTCGTGTTTAAAAATGGATGCGAAGATGTATTTTGCACTTAGAAAATAGCACAGCCAAATGCCCTTACATGTTCTACAGTGATTATACTGCAGAGTATGTAAGAGCACCACCTTCGAGTGGTATGCAGTGGTTTTTAAACTTTAGAAAACACTGCACATCACTCTGCAGTGTATACTCCTTAGCGCCCTTACATACTCTGCAGTGATAACTAAAGAGTATGCATGGTCACCGAGGGGTATGCACTGCTGTGATTTCTAAACAGGGCTGTAAGAGGGAGCTGTCCCTCTATGTTTCAAAACCACTGCAGTGATGACTGCAGAGTATGTAAGGGCACTGAGGGTTATTTACTACAGTGGTTTGGTTTCTAAACAGGGCTCTAAGAGGGAGAAGCCCCTCTCTGTGAAAAAAGTAGTGCAGATTAAACTTTAGTCTTCTTTCAGCCCTGTTTTAGACACAACGGCTATTATGGATTAATTCCGTCAGTGAAGTGGCAGAATTTATCAGTAATTCCGCATTACAAGAGTAATGTGGAATTACCAAATTTTCCGATTCCACTGGCAGAATTTACATTTTTACCAAGACCTATTGTTCACCCCTCTTGATCCCCTACAAAACCTGTGTGAAAGACCTGTGTGAATCCTCTCCACACCAGGAAGGGGAACTGGTTCACCACAAAGTGTGTTCCCTAAAGTAAAAAGGATGTCTGGCACCAGGTATCTGGCTGCCTTCAAAACAACTGTTTTTTTGACCCTGTCAAGGAGGCCATCGGCATTCCACATAATGATGAGAAACTTGGCACACAGCTGTGGCATCCTCACTGTCAATCATTGGTGAGGCTGTGTGAGGGCCACATGAGGCCCGTGGCATTGAAATGTGAAATGTGTTTAATTGAGTTTTAGTGCTTGAAGTGACCCTTGTATAACTATACCCTGAGAAACTAACATGCTATCCTTTCCCTCACCCTGTACTTCAAGAACAAGAAGTACCTATCACCATGAACAAATGGAGCGCTGTAACCCAGGCAGTGCCTGAACAATTGGGTCCTTGGGGACCAGCCCCAACTAAGTTAGGAATAACTCATTAGATTCAGAAAGGTAAGAACATCTGTACTGAAGTACAGTAGGAAAGTGCCCAGAGTCCTAAGGTCATGACAAGAGAGTTGGCAAAAATGACGAGGACAAAAAGCAAAACGTTTTCGGCAAATCCCGCTAAGAAGGGCCATGTCCAACAATGATACAGAACATTCATTTGTTTGCTATTTTTATTTTTAAAAGATGACTTTTTTTTAACTTCTGTAGATAATTTTTGTGAAAATGATAGATATTTACACACTCCTTATTTTTACATTTTTGTCATTGAAAATTCTGTCACATGCGGTATAAACAACACTGTGCAAATATTGCATATAACCACATTAACACACTACATAACACTTTTTTGTGAAAACAAATGAACAACATTATCCTTTTGTATATGTAAACAAAGTAGCCACCCTTTTGTGTGGTGGTGAAGCACTTAAATTCACAAACACAATATTTCACAATCAAAAATAGCAGGCACCTGACCTCACCGTTAGGACATTTGCTATGAGACGGCTGTGCAGGTAGTTGACCGGGTAGTGGGTGTGATACTACACGGCAGACACAGCCCTAACGTCTTTGATAGCAATTTATGAAAGCCAATAGATGAGTCAATCTCCACTTATGATCATCTAAGTCGTGAACATGTACACAGCGTTTCAAAAGCTCACTTGCCTTCTAACTCTGCAGCCAACAACACCTCCTCAACTTTTGCTGCTGTTTCTGACCTCTGGGAGCCAGATTGCTGGAGAAAGCAGGTGAGAAGGCCCCACCTTTCTCAACAGAGGAGCTAGAGTATCTGGCTATGGAAGTCCTTTCCCAGTATAGCCAGTTGTATGGCTCACCAGAAGGTGGCTCGCTAACCGGCGGAGCAAGCCAGTGAATTATCAAGCCTTCACAGAGTTAGTACAGCACTTACTCTGGCAAAAACGATGATACTCCAGCAAAAATGGGATTTATTTACTTCATAAACCCTACGTGACACGTTAGTGATGTCCAGAGAGATTCAGAAAATTCTAGCCAAGAATTGGGACATGCGCTCGAAAGACCCCCATCAAAGGTACCACTATCCCTGATAGGCCAAAAATCAACTATAGGAGAAGACGTAGCCTCTGAGACATTTTGGTACACTGTGACATCACTACCACAGACCAGAAGAGGGGTATCAATCTACAGGGCTTTTTTCCATGCGGACACTGCATAGCATGCAGCAGCAGCCGCATAAAAAAAGTATATGTGAACCCCAGCACGGGCACCAGTGTTTCTATCAAGCAGTTTCTGACATGCAGCTCTACTTTTGTTGTATACATATTGGAATGCCCCTGCACTCTCAAATACGTGGGTAGCACTACACTCCTGGCTAAAAAGAGGGTATTGGATCACATGAGGGCCATCACGAACAAGGATCAATATCATCCAGTTGCAAGACACTTCGATGCACATCACTTTTCTGATTGCTCTAAACTCAGTTACTATGCTACTGAACAAGTTAACATTAACATCAGAGGATGCAATAGGGTACTCCAACTCAGGAAAATGGATCAAGGTACATCATTAGTCTTGGTACCCGTTATCCAGGAGGACATAACATCGATGAAGAGATGGCTATACATATTCAGGAGGAATAGTTGCCATCCCCTTCACCTGTCCTCTCACCTTCCAGCAGGTTTCTCAATTTCTCAAGTTCTCTCTCCTCATCTTTTTTTCTGCTTCTGCAGCTTCCATTATCTTTTGTGTATTCTAGCATCTGCTTGGTAGAGTGACCATGCATGTATGCACAATATATGATAATGCACTATCTTATGCTGATGGTTTGAATAATATGTCAATGTACGTTTATGAATACTCTAGCACAGAACTTACCTGTCGTTATGTCTATCTTTTCAGGAGGAAAGGAAGGGACCCTGGAATTTATCTGGTGCAAAGTTGTGGTCTCCCTACCCTTTTCTTCAAGACATCCATCAGGTGTATCGCATCTTCCAGATAAGAAATGTCACATTTGTTTCAACTTTATGTTTTACTGTATCTCATGTGTATTGTTTTTAGTTTCTTAGGGATTTTAATCATAATGCACTGTTCTCATAATGTCTGGCGGCCTCCTAGCTTGTTCCTGTCAGTAGCCTCCAGATGTGCCATGCCATTATTTTGTTGCCTTTCTTAAATCTTACATGTTCACCAGGCATGAGCACTGCTAAACAACTATGGCCAAGCAATAGCTCTCTGAATTGTAGTATTCCTGTGGCTGGGCGCATTGACAGGCACTATACCGACTTTTTTGCCCCCCTTTTCTACCATTCAGAATGAAGTTTTGATATTATGCTGGTTGCCACTCTTACAGCTGTTTCACTGTTATTACCATGGTTGGAAGGCATTTTCCCGAAGTTAATAGTCACATTATCTACTCCACATGCGGGATTTGTTACTATATATTGACACTTGAGGCACTAATGACAGTTGGATGTGTACAGCTGTACAATTCTGCAAGCATTATGCACTAGACAATACATAATTCAACTGTATGTTAGAACGTGTTTCAAAATGGCCCCTGTCTTACTGTCTGTACACAGTTTGCATACCCATGTTGGTAAAGACGTTTTGCTATTCCACTTCGCTGTGTGATCAAGACCATATTTCGGTCGAAACGCGGCACAGAGGGTTTATGAAGTAATACAATTGTTGGTTAATGAACCCAGTGTAAGTGACGGCAATTAAAGTCTAGTGGTATTCCTAGATAAGTAACAATCTCTAGCAACCGTCCTTATAATAACCTGTGGTAGATTTTGACCCATCGGTCATTAACAATAACGAATTTGACACATTTGGTACCAAGTCAAGCTGCTTCATAAAAGAGTAAAATGACGCAAAATCCCTCGAGTCCCATTAGCAGTCCTGGCCAGCAAGAGTGAGCCCTCTGCATAAGCAGCTTCAGAATTGAGCTCTAACCCAGCTGCAACATGCCCTTTCCATTCAATATTAGGAAGATCTCCAAACCATTTATATATAGTAAGGAAGGGCATCAGTACACTCCCTTGGTGAACACCTTTCTTTTTTTGGCTCCAGTCAGTGCATTTTTGATCAAGACCAAATCACCCCTTGGCTGACACATTGGTGTGTATCTGCCTCAATAGGCAATCTAGAGAATCCTCCACAGCCATTCCCTGTGTGATGAACCAGAGCACTGTCATAACACTGTGCCAGAAACTATATTGGACCTCGGATAGAATAACATTTTGCTCAGCCTCATTTTCCAGCTGTGCCAGCAACACTCTCCCTCTGCTTTTCACAGTGGACTCTAAGAGCTAAATTGCTCTAAACAGTGTGGGCCACTTCTAACCACCGAATATTGGTATTATTTTGATTCATGACCATGACAGAGGTATCATTCATTAATATAGGGGCATCCATAGCCATATTGCTTTTTTAAACATGCACAGGGACACCATCCAGGCCACAGGCTCTGCCTGTAGGACTGTTCTTAATTTTATGAACTGCTGCTCCGCTACCTCAAATGAGATAAAAATAAGAGTGGTGTTTGGCTCAGTAATCTCCAAGACATGGGCGGGGGGGTTGACTGACACAAATAATAAACATTAATATAATGTTCCACCTAACAATCAGCAGTTATTGGAGTTTCTACAAAAATGCGGATCATGGATGACCTTCCAAAAATCGCCACTACCACGTGCCTTAACAGCCTCCACAAGGGATTTCCAGGCTTTATCCCTTATGGTGTTTTCCTTGTTTCCCAATACCTCTTCATACTATTTCCTGTACATCTGCACTTCAGTTTGTGTTTAAGGTATCCTTTTCAGAGCAAACATAAATTGATTTTGTGCATAAGAACACGCCGACTCAAACCCTAAAAAGATATTGTTGTTGTTGATAGACGGCACAGAGCATCTAGGAGGTTTTTAAAAGAAATCCCTGTGAGGTCCAGCAACTCTTGTTTTGCAGCTGGGCATGTGACTGATGATCTCATTCTGAACTACTGCTACACATTCATGCATTCCATTTGCTGGTTTCTAAACCTGTGGTGAAACCAGCCAAGGAAGTCGGTCATGATTTGAAGCTTGGGCAGTGGGAGCATAAGAAAGTGCTCAAGCGAAAGTCAGCTCTCCAGCCTCGTTGCAAAGGACACTTCCAGGTGTTGCTGGTGACTAAAACTGCTGTAAAGTATCAAGGCTGTAACATCTGGGTACATGAAATTGCTAAAGGGCCTCTTAGTCTATAGAAAGAGGGCCTGGCAGATGGGATGAAGTGCTAGAAAACCCCTCTCCCACCAAAATTAGCAAACCAATCCAGAAAATGGAAGACTAATGTTACAAGATGAAACCTATGCTATTGAACATAATAGCTATGATCTCTGCCCAAAAGGATTGCTCAGAGTGGAAGAAAGGTGGAGAAAAAGGATTGATGACATACTCAAATGAGACACAAGAAAAAGAAAGCGAATAGAGACATTATCTTTGGTAGTATGATGGGCAATGGACCTCTTGGTGTTGCAATACGGTTGTGGTTTTACGGGTGCAGAATTAAGCCCCATTTGTGCATTTCAAACAGGCAATGAAGAGCATTGTGTCTTATGAGCCAATTTCAAGATATCAAATATCGAGAACATTTATATGTACACTTGGTGGTGGGTCATCAGAAAATGAGGAAAGCGTGTTGTTATCATGTTGATTTGAAAACTGCGTTATTTTCTCCATCAGTGGCTTTAACCCCTTCGCTGCTAGGCCTTTTCCCCTCCTGTGCTAAGCCTTTTTAGGGCTATTTGGGGTAGTGCGCGCTTAGGCCTCTGTAACTTTTTGACCACATTAGGTATCCACGCCAAATTTGCGTCCTTTTCTTCCAACATCTTGGGGATTCTAAAGGTACCCAGGGTTTGAGGATTCTCCTAGAGGGTTCCCAGAAATTAGTCAAAATACAGCAAATTTTTTTTGTTGTTGTGAAAAATGGGAAAAACGGGCTGCAAATGAAAGCTTCTGGGTTTTTCTCTGCAAATGGTATCAAAAAAGGGTTTGTGGGGCTGAAATCACCATTTCTCCAGCTTTTAGGGAATGACAGAATTTTGTTAGAAAACCAACATTTTTTACACAGTTTTGGCATTTTTCTGGGACATACCCTATTTTTGCTATTTTTTGTGGTTTCAACCTCCTTCCAGTTAACGGTAGAAATGGGTACAAAAACAATAATGGATCCTGGAAAGCTATACATTTTTGAAAAGTAGACAAAATTCTGAATTCAGCAAGGGGTCATTTGTGTAGATCCATCAAGGTTTCTTTATAGAAATTTACAGGTAAATGTAGGAAAAATTAAAAATTTGTTGAAAAAAGCAGCCTTTTGAGTCAACGTTTTCACCTGTAACTTCTTCGAATTATGACATCTCTTTGAAAGCAATATACCGTTACATCCGGTAGACCTTCCTGGTTGTGGGGACATATAGGACTTGTAGGTTCACCAAGAGCCCAACGAACCCAGAGTAGAAAACTGAGCAGCATTTTGTAATGTTTTTTTTTTTTGGTCCGGGTATATAGCAATTATTGTGGGAAAATGTATACATGGAAAAATCGGTATGAAAGTCACCTATGTATTTCTGAAATGGGAACAAATTACAGAGTTTAGAAACAGTGCATATTTGCACATTTTCGAAATTGGGAATACTCATATTTGCATGACAATTATTGGTCATTTTTCAAAATGACTTTTTTTTTACACAATGTCTTTCATTTGGAAGGGAGAAATGCATCAAAAATCATTAGGTAATAACAGTTGCTTTACAAATTTGAACTACCCTAAGTCTCCCGATAAAAATGGTACCTCACTTGTGTGGGTAGGCATAGTGCCCACGACAGGAAGTGGCTCAAAACCTAAGGTGAACGCACAACATTTTCACACTGAAAATTTACACTTTATTTGCGAAGAGTCTAGCTGTAGTTTTTGAACCCTAGCCCTGCCGGCACCTAGGGAAACCTAGCAAACCTATACATTTTTGAAAACTAGACACCCAGGGGAATCCAGGATGGGGTGACTTGACTGCCTCCCACCATGGTCTGTTACCCAGAATCCCTTGCAAACGTAAAAAATCGACAAAAAAAACACATTTTCCCCACATTTCTGTGATGGAAAGTTCTGGAATCTGCGTGGATCCACAAATTTCCACCCACCCCGCGTTCCCCAAAGTCCTACGAGAAAAATGGTACCTCACTTGTGCGGGTCGGCCTAGTGCCCGCGACAGGAAACGGCGCAAAACGCAACGTGGTTTTGCAGTGAAAAATGACCCTTTTTTTGGCAAAGTGACTAGCTGTAGATTTTGAACCCTAGCTCTGCCGGCACCTAGGGAAACCTAGCAAACCTATACATTTTTGAAAACTAGACACCCAGGGGAATCCAGGATGGGGTGACTTGACTGCCTCCCACCATGGTCTGTTACCCAGAATCCCTTGCAAACCTAAAAAATTGACAAAAAAAACACATTTTCCCCACATTTCTGTGATGGAAAGTTCTGGAATCTGCGTGGATCCACAAATTTCCACCCACCCCGCCTTCCCCAAAGTCCTACGAGAAAAATGGTACCTCACTTGTGCGGGTCGGCATAGTGCCCGCGACAGGAAACGGCGCAAAACGCAACGTGGTTTTGCAGTGAAAAATGACCCTTTTTTTGGCAAAGTGACTAGCTGTAGATTTTGAACCCTAGCCCTGCCGGCACCTAGGGAAACCTAGCAAACCTATACATTTTTGAAAACTAGACACCCAGGGGAATCCAGGATGGGGTGACTTGACTGCCTTCCTCCATGGTCTGTTACCCAGAATCCCTTGCAAACCTAAAAAATTGACAAAGAAAACACATTTTCCCCACATTTCTGTGATGGAAAGTTCTGGAATCTACGTGGATCCACAAATTTCCACCCACACCGCGTTCCCCAAAGTCCTACGAGAAAAATGGTACCTCACTTGTGCGGGTCGGCCTAGTGCCCGCGACAGGAAACGGCGCAAAACGCAACGTGGTTTTGCAGTGAAAAATGACCCTTTTTTTGGCAAAGTGACTAGCTGTAGATTTTGAACCCTAGCCCTGCCGGCACCTAGGGAAACCTAGCAAACCTATACATTTTTGAAAACTAGACACCCAGGGGAATCCAGGATGGGGTGACTTGACTGCCTCCCACCATGGTCTGTTACCCAGAATCCCTTGCAAACCTAAAAAATTGACAAAAAAAACACATTTTCCCCACATTTCTGTGATGGAAAGTTCTGGAATCCGTGGATTCACAACTTTCCACCCATCCCCCGCCTTCCCCAAAGTCCTACGAGAAAAATGGTACCTCACTTGTGCGGGTCGGCATAGTGCCCGCGACAGGAAACGGCGCAAAACGCAACGTGGTTTTGCAGTGAAAAATGACCCTTTTTTTGGCAAAGTGACTAGCTGTAGATTTTGAACCCTAGCCCTGCCGGCACCTAGGGAAACCTAGCAAACCTATACATTTTTGAAAACTAGACACCCAGGGGAATCCAGGATGGGGTGACTTGACTGCCTCCCACCATGGTCTGTTACCCAGAATCCCTTGCAAACCTAAAAAATTGACAAAAAAAACACATTTTCCCCACATTTCTGTGATGGAAAGTTCTGGAATCTGCGTGGATCCACAAATTTCCACCCACCCCGCGTTCCCCAAAGTCCTACAAGAAAAATGGTACCTCACTTGTGCGGGTCGGCCTAGTGCCCGCGACAGGAAACGGCGCAAAACGCAACGTGGTTTTGCAGTGAAAAATGACCCTTTTTTTGGCAAAGTGACTAGCTGTAGATTTTGAACCCTAGCCCTGCCGGCACCTAGGGAAACCTAGCAAACCTATACATTTTTAAAAACTAGACACCCAGGGGAATCCAGGATGGGGTGACTTGACTGCCTCCCACCATGGTCTGTTACCCAGAATCCCTTGCAAACCTAAAAAATTGACAAAAAAAACACATTTTCCCCACATTTCTGTGATGGAAAGTTCTGGAATCTGCGTGGATCCACAAATTTCCACCCACCCCGCGTTCCCCAAAGTCCTACGAGAAAAATGGTACCTCACTTGTGCGGGTCGGCCTAGTGCCCGCGACAGGAAACGGCGCAAAACGCAACGTGGTTTTGCAGTGAAAAATGACCCTTTTTTTGGCAAAGTGACTAGCTGTAGATTTTGAACCCTAGCCCTGCCGGCACCTAGGGAAACCTAGCAAACCTATACATTTTTGAAAACTAGACACCCAGGGGAATCCAGGATGGGGTGACTTGACTGCCTCCCACCATGGTCTGTTACCCAGAATCCCTTGCAAACGTAAAAAATCGACAAAAAAAACACATTTTCCCCACATTTCTGTGATGGAAAGTTCTGGAATCTGCGTGGATCCACAAATTTCCACCCACCCCGCGTTCCCCAAAGTCCTACGAGAAAAATGGTACCTCACTTGTGCGGGTCGGCCTAGTGCCCGGGACAGGAAACGGCGCAAAACGCAACGTGGTTTTGCAGTGAAAAATGACCCTTTTTTTGGCAAAGTGACTAGCTGTAGATTTTGAACCCTAGCTCTGCCGGCACCTAGGGAAACCTAGCAAACCTATACATTTTTGAAAACTAGACACCCAGGGGAATCCAGGATGGGGTGACTTGACTGCCTCCCACCATGGTCTGTTACCCAGAATCCCTTGCAAACCTAAAAAATTGACAAAAAAAACACATTTTCCCCACATTTCTGTGATGGAAAGTTCTGGAATCTGCGTGGATCCACAAATTTCCACCCACCCCGCCTTCCCCAAAGTCCTACGAGAAAAATGGTACCTCACTTGTGCGGGTCGGCATAGTGCCCGCGACAGGAAACGGCGCAAAACGCAACGTGGTTTTGCAGTGAAAAATGACCCTTTTTTTGGCAAAGTGACTAGCTGTAGATTTTGAACCCTAGCCCTGCCGGCACCTAGGGAAACCTAGCAAACCTATACATTTTTGAAAACTAGACACCCAGGGGAATCCAGGATGGGGTGACTTGACTGCCTTCCTCCATGGTCTGTTACCCAGAATCCCTTGCAAACCTAAAAAATTGACAAAGAAAACACATTTCCCCCACATTTCTGTGATGGAAAGTTCTGGAATCTGCGTGGATCCACAAATTTCCACCCACCCCGTGTTCCCCAAAGTCCTACGAGAAAAATGGTACCTCACTTGTGCGGGTCGGCCTAGTGCCCGCGACAGGAAACGGCGCAAAACGCAACGTGGTTTTGCAGTGAAAAATGACCCTTTTTTTGGCAAAGTGACTAGCTGTAGATTTTGAACCCTAGCCCTGCCGGCACCTAGGGAAACCTAGCAAACCTATACATTTTTGAAAACTAGACACCCAGGGGAATCCAGGATGGGGTGACTTGACTGCCTCCCACCATGGTCTGTTACCCAGAATCCCTTGCAAACCTAAAAAATTGACAAAAAAAACACATTTTCCCCACATTTCTGTGATGGAAAGTTCTGGAATCTGCGTGGATCCACAAATTTCCACCCACCCCGCCTTCCCCAAAGTCCTACGAGAAAAATGGTACCTCACTTGTGCGGGTCGGCATAGTGCCCGCGACAGGAAACGGCGCAAAACGCAACGTGGTTTTGCAGTGAAAAATGACCCTTTTTTTGGCAAAGTGACTAGCTGTAGATTTTGAACCCTAGCCCTGCCGGCACCTAGGGAAACCTAGCAAACCTATACATTTTTGAAAACTAGACACCCAGGGAAATCCAGGATGGGGTGACTTGACTGCCTCCCACCATGGTCTGTTACCCAGAATCCCTTGCAAACCTAAAAAATTGACAAAAAAAACACATTTTCCCCACATTTCTGTGATGGAAAGTTCTGGAATCTGCGTGGATCCACAAATTTCCACCCACCCCGCGTTCCCCAAAGTCCTACGAGAAAAATGGTACCTCACTTGTGCGGGTCGGCCTAGTGCCCGCGACAGGAAACGGCGCAAAACGCAACGTGGTTTTGCAGTGAAATATGACCCTTTTTTTGGCAAAGTGACTAGCTGTAGATTTTGAACCCTAGCCCTGCCGGCACCTAGGGAAACCTAGCAAACCTATACATTTTTGAAAACTAGACACCCAGGGGAATCCAGGATGGGGTGACTTGACTGCCTCCCACCATGGTCTGTTACCCAGAATCCCTTGCAAACCTAAAAAATTGACAAAAAAAACACATTTTCCCCACATTTCTGTGATGGAAAGTTCTGGAATCTGCGTGGATCCACAAATTTCCACCCACCCCGCGTTCCCCAAAGTCCTACGAGAAAAATGGCACCTCACTTGTGCGGGTCGGCCTAGTGCCCGCGACAGGAAACGGCGCAAAACGCAACGTGGTTTTGCAGTGAAAAATGACCCTTTTTTTGGCAAAGTGACTAGCTGTAGATTTTGAACCCTAGCCCTGCCGGCACCTAGGGAAACCTAGCAAACCTATACATTTTTGAAAACTAGACACCCAGGGGAATCCAGGATGGGGTGACTTGATTGCCTCCCACCATGGTCTGTTACCCAGAATCCCTTGCAAACCTAAAAAATGGACAAAAAAAACACATTTTCCCCACATTTCTGTGATGGAAAGTTCTGGAATCTGCGTGGATCCACAAATTTCCACCCTCCCCGCGTTCCCCAAAGTCCTACGAGAAAAATGGTACCTCACTTGTGCGGGTCGGCATAGTGCCCGCGACAGGAAACGGCGCAAAACGCAACGTGGTTTTGCAGTGAAAAATGACCCTTTTTTTGGCAAAGTGACTAGCTGTAGATTTTGAACCCTAGCCCTGCCGGCACCTAGGGAAACCTAGCAAACCTATACATTTTTGAAAACTAGACACCCAGGGGAATCCAGGATGGGGTGACTTGACTGCCTCCCACCATGGTATGTTACCCAGAATCCCTTGCAAACCTAAAAAATTGACAAAAAAAACACATTTTCCCCACATTTCTGTGATGGAAAGTTCTGGAATCTGCGTGGATCCACAAATTTCCACCTACCCCACGTTCCCCAAAGTCCTACGAGAAAAATGGTACCTCACTTGTGCGGGTCGGCCTAGTGCCCGCGACAGGAAACGGCGCAAAACGCAACGTGGTTTTGCAGTGAAAAATGACCCTTTTTTTGGCAAAGTGACTAGCTGTAGATTTTGAAACCTAGCCCTGCCGGCACCTAGGGAAACCTAGCAAACCTATACATTTTTGAAAACTAGACACCCAGGGGAATCCAGGATGGGGTGACTTGACTGCCTCCCACCATGGTCTGTTACCCAGAATCCCTTGCAAACCTAAAAAATTGACAAAAAAAACACATTTTCCCCACATTTCTGTGATGGAAAGTTCTGGAATCTGCGTGGATCCACAAATTTCCACCCACCCCGCGTTCCCCAAAGTCCTACGAGAAAAATGGTACCTCACTTGTGCGGGTCGGCATAGTGCCCGCGACAGGAAACGGCGCAAAACGCAACGTGGTTTTGCAGTGAAAAATGATCCTTTTTTTGGCAAAGTGACTAGCTGTAGATTTTGAACCCTAGCCCTGCCGGCACCTAGGGAAACCTAGCAAACCTATACATTTTTGAAAACTAGACACACAGGGGAATCTAGGATGGGGTGACTTGACTGCCTCCCACCATGGTCTGTTACCCAGAATCCCTTGCAAACGTAAAAAACTTGACAAAAAAAACACATTTTCCCCACATTTCTGTGATGGAAAGTTCTGGAATCTGCGTGGATCCACAAATTTTCACCCACCCCGCGTTCCCCAAAGTCCTACGAGAAAAATGGTACCTCACTTGTGCGGGTCGGCCTAGTGCCCGCGACAGGAAACGGCGCAAAACGCAACGTGGTTTTGCAGTGAAAAATGACCCTTTTTTTGGCAAAGTGACTAGCTGTAGATTTTGAACCCTAGCCCTGCCGGCACCTAGGGAAACCTAGCAAACCTATACATTTTTGAAAACTAGACACCCAGGGGAATCCAGGATGGGGTGACTTGACTGCCTCCCACCATGGTCTGTTACCCAGAATCCCTTGCAAACCTAAAAAATTGACAAAAAAAACACATTTTCCCCACATTTCTGTGATGGAAAGTACTGGAATCTGCGTGGATCCACAAATTTCCACCCACCCCGCCTTCCCCAAAGTCCTACGAGAAAAATGGTACCTCACTTGTGCGGGTCGGCCTAGTGCCCGCGACTGGAAACGGTGCAAAACGCAACGTGGTTTTGCAGTGAAAAATGACCCTTTTTTTGGCAAAGTGACTAGCTGTAGATTTTGAACCCTAGCCCTGCCGGCACCTAGGGAAACCTAGCAAACCTATACATTTTTGAAAACTAGACACCCAGGGGAATCCAGGATGGGGTGACTTGACTGCCTCCCACCATGGTCTGTTACCCAGAATCCCTTGCAAACCTAATAAATTGACAAAAAAACCACATTTTCCCCACATTTCTGTGCTGGAAAGTTCTGGAATCTGCGTTGATCCACAAATTTCCACCCACCCCGCCTTCCCCAAAGTCCTACAAGAAAAATGGTACCTCACTTGTGCGGGTCGGCATAGTGCCCGCGACAGGAAACGGCGCAAAACGCAACGTGGTTTTGCAGTGAAAAATGACCCTTTTTTTGGCAAAGTGACTAGCTGTAGATTTTGAACCCTAGCCCTGCCGGCACCTAGGGAAACCTAGCAAACCCATATATTTTTGAAAACTAGACACCCAGGGGAATCCAGGATGGGGTGACTTGACTGCCTCCCACCATGGTCTGTTACCCAGAATCCCTTGCAAACCTAAAAAATTTACAAAAAAAACACATTTTCCCCACATTTCTGTGATGGAAAGTTCTGGAATCTGCGTGGATCCACAAATTTCCACCCACCCCGCCTTCCCCAAAGTCCTACGAGAAAAATGGTACCTCACTTGTGCGGGTCGGCCTAGTGCCCGCGACAGGAAACGGCGCAAAACGCAACGTGGTTTTGCAGTGAAAAATGACCCTTTTTTTGGCAAATTGACTAGCTGTAGATTTTGAACCCTAGCCCTGCCGGCACCTAGGGAAACCTAGCAAACCCACGCATTTCTGAAAACTAGACACCCGGCGGCTTCCAGGGAGGTATGGCTTGCGTGGATCCCCCAACGTTTCCTTACCCAGAATCCCCTGCAAACCTCAATTTTTGCTCAAAAAATCACTTTTTTCACACATTTTGGGGTGGGAAAGTAGTGGCATCACCGGGCTCACACAAATTTACCACCACCCAGCGTTCCCCCACGTCTCCCGGTAAAAATGGTGCCTCACTTGTGTGGGAGGCCCAAGTACCCGCGGCAGGCAAGGGCCCAAAACGTAGTGAGGCGACATCAAAATGGCCTATCGCCAAACCACCTGGTTTTGCAAGGGGGGTCACTTTGGTTTTTGGCCCGGTGCGTGGCGGCCATCTAGGGAAACCTAGCAAACCCACGCATTTCTGAAAACTAGACACCCGGCGGCTTCCAGGGAGGTATGGCTTGCGTGGATCCCCAAACGTTTCCTTACCCAGAATCCCCTGCAAACATCAATTTTTGCTCAAAAAATCACTTTTTTCACACATTTTGGGGTGGGAAGTAGTGGCATCACCGGGCTCACACAAATTTACCACCACCCAGCGTTCGCCCAGGTCTCCCGGTAAAAATGGTGCCTCACTTGTGTGGGAGGCCCAAGTACCCGCGGCAGGCAAGGACAACAAACGTAGTGAGGCGACATCAAAATGGCCTATCTCCAAACCACCTGGTTTTGCAAGGGGGGTCACTTTGGTTTTTGGCCCGGTGCGCGGCAGCCATCTAGGGAAACCTAGCAAACCCACGCATTTCTGAAAACTAGACACCCGGCGTTTTCCAGGGAGGTATGGCTTGCGTGGATCCCCCAACGTTTCCTACCCAGAATCCCCTGCAAACCTCAATTTTTGCTCAAAAAATCACTTTTTTCACACATTTTGGGGTGGGAAAGTAGTGGCATCACCGGGCTCACACAAATTTACCACCACCCAGCGTTCCCCCAGGTCTCCCGGTAAAAATGGTGCCTCACTTGTGTGGGAGGCCCAAGTACCCGCGGCAGGCAAGGGCCCAAAACGTAGTGAGGCGACATCAAAATGGCCTATCGCCAAACCACCTGGTTTTGCAAGGGGGGTCACTTTGGTTTTTGGCCCGGTGCGCGGCGGCCATCTAGGGAAACCTAGCAAACCCACGCATTTCTGAAAACTAGACACCCGGCGGCTTCCAGGGAGGTATGGCTTGCGTGCATCCCCCAACGTTTCCTTACCCAGAATCCCCTGCAAATCTCAATTTTTGCTCAAAAAATCACTTTTTTCACACATTTTGGGGCGGGAAAGTAGTGGCATCACCGGGCTCACACAAATTTACCACCACCCAGCGTTCCCCCAGGTCTCCCGGTAAAATGGTGCCTCACTTGTGTGGGAGGCCCAAGTACCCGCGGCAGGCAAGGACAACAAACGTAGTGTGGCGACATCAAAATGGCCTATCGCCAAACCACCTGGTTTTGCAAGGGGGGTCACTTTGGTTTTTGGCCCGGTGCGCGGCGGCCATCTAGGGAAACCTAGCAAACCCATGCATTTCTGAAAACTAGACACCCGGCGGCTTCCAGGGAGGTATGTCTTGCGTGGATCCCCCAACGTTTCCTTACCCAGAATCCCCTGCAAACCTCAATTTTTGCTCAAAAAATCACTTTTTTCACACATTTTGGGGTGGGAAAGTAGTGGCATCACCGGGCTCACACAAATTTACCACCACCCAGCGTTTCCCCAGGTCTCCCGGTAAAAATGGTGCCTCACTTGTGTGGGAGGCCCAAGTACCCGCGGCAGGCAAGGCCAACAAACGTTGCCCCCAAGGAAGCGACCCTTGCCTAAGGGGTCGCTTCCTACATAACATAAACGACATCCCTGGTGTCTAGTGGGCTTTTCTGCCCCCCCCTGGGGGCAGAAACGCGCAGAAAGCGGACCGATCTGCCCCCGGGGGGGCAGAAAAGACTACGAGAAATGTTGCCCCCAAGGAAGCGACCCTTGCCTAAGGGGTCGCTTCCCAAATTCAAAAAAACAAATCCCTGGTGTCTAGTGGGGCATCCCTACTCCACGATCGCGACGCTGTGCGTGATCGTGGAGCAGGAATGCCCTGTATTGAGACATCGGGGGAGAGGAAATACTCTTTCCTCTCCCCCGATGCCTCAATACAAAAGAAATCACCCCCGCGGCCCCCACCGGACAAGGGAACCTACCTGTTGCAGCCTTGGACGCGCTGGAAGAAATGGATTCCAGCGCGTCCAACGCTTCCTGATGACGCCGGCGCGCGCTGTGCGTGCTGACGTCATCAGAAAGCGTGGGGGGGGCTCGGGGGGGCTCTGGGGTGGCAGCGGAAGCTCTTCCGCTGCCACCCCCGTAAAGGGGGGCAAGATCGCTGCACAAGGGGGGGAGCGCCAGCGCTTCCCCCGGGGGCTGTCCTCATGACGGAACGGTTCCGTCATGAGCACAGCCCAACCGATGCTCATGACGGAACCGTTCCGTCATGAGCATCGAAGGGGTTAAATGTAGAGCAAGATCAGCACCTGTTGCACCAATGTTTATTTTGTCAGTCATTTGCATTGAAACACCACTCATAGACTATCTATAATTATGTGTAGTCTGTTGAAAGTGTATAATAATGTAATCATCTGAGTATTCTGGGAGCCTTGGTATATTTGTTACTATGTGCTCCCAATGGTCATTGTTGCTTTTATAATAAAGTCCTTAGATGGACATCAGAGCCTCCTAAACCTTACTCCAAAGTGGATAGTGACTTATTCTGCTATAATTTGGGTTCCAACCATGTCTTACATTAAACGCTAAGCCAGTAATATATACCTGGTTTTGAGTATGATAAAGACTTTGTGTAGTCTAACATCCTACGATTGAGAATGGAAACAAACAGAAATGTGGTAATCATGCTGACAGGGTATATATATATATATATATATATATATATATATATATATATATATATATGTATATATAACAAACATGAGGGGTGCCTCGATGAAGACATCACACCAGACGGAGTAAGTGCACACCACAGCCAGCCGTAGCGAAGACAGCGTCTCACCCACCTCAATGCGCAGCCAAACGCGTTTCGAGCATTCACTCTTCGTCAGTGGCTGAAAACAAAGTGCAGAGGCAGCGGTATACGTTCACCATATTTATTTGTAAAAGTCCCGCCCAATGTGGACGCAAGACATCCTGGATATGACAGTCCATAGAATGGCTGCCGAGACTCTGGATGAATCGAAAACCCCAATGGGTACCGCTGACTTCTGGAAACCATCACACCAAGTGGAAAAGTATAATTCAATAAATCCCAAGTGGGTTGGGGTGGGTAAGAGTTACTGTCCCGCTACCTGTAACATCCCAGCTGCCAGGCCTCCTTCTGTTCGATTAGTGCACGAGGTTGCGTGCACCATGGATCCGCTTTACAAGCAGTGGGACATCTTCGCGGCCGGACCAGCCGCAAACTACAACAAACATGAGGGGTGCCTCGATGAAGACATCACACCAGACGGAGTAAGTGCACACCACAGCCAGCCGTAGCTGGAATTATAC
This sequence comes from Triturus cristatus, assembly GCF_964204655.1. Classification (NCBI taxonomy): domain Eukaryota; kingdom Metazoa; phylum Chordata; class Amphibia; order Caudata; family Salamandridae; genus Triturus; species Triturus cristatus. The sequence goes on from NC_140585.1 coordinate 725,716,701, forward strand.
TTTTCAAAACTATATCTAAATAAGTTTAAAGTGTATATGAGAACAAGCTAAAATCTAAAATATTTTAAACATTTATATATTTCTAACTGTAATAAACTTGTGTTATGGTAAATCGCGTCGGGTGTGGCCTCCTTGTGTGCTCGGTGCGCGATTGCCATGTGACCTTAAAGAAAAGCATTTGATTGGTTCATAACATTTCCCATTGTAACAGTTGGAGGACCCCACACATTTTAGCATTCTCTCTACAGCGTTTGATGAGAGACTCCTATTCTGCTTAGAGAGCTTTTTTTGAAAATGTTTTGCTATATACACATATCTGACACTACACACAACATGCAACCATCATCTTCATCAATATTCATGCTCTGTAAAGTAGCCTTCTACCTGTGATAGCCATGCACCTAAAAGTTACATACTCAAATTTTTCCCCACTGCCAGAGGTAACATGGTTGCATACGTTGTCCACAGCACAAGGTAATGTGATACGGCCCAGGGGCAGTATCAAGCATAGATAATGAACACACAGACACAGATAGATAGTGGAAGCGGCTACAGGCACGTGCGCTCGACTCCTCTTTATTACCAGGGTCACATATCCTGTGATGTTGGTTCTGGATGCATGTGGGGTGAGTGTAAACCAGCCCTCAGGGAATGGTTGCAGCTAGCATCAACTACAACAGTAATCATTGGATCACACACAGAGATTCAATAATAAAAGGGTCAATAGTTAGTGCTGCAGTAAGGTAGAAACACTAGATGTGAAATAATACACATAAGATTCTATCGTAAAAGAGCCATAATTTGTGGTATACTGAGATACAGGCAGTAGATCTGAAATAATACACAAAAAGATTGTATCATAAAGGGTCCATCAGTTCTAGTGCACTCAGATAGCCACATCAAAAGCATTCAGCATGTGCACAGCCAGAGATGATCCGTGCTGCGAGTGGGCTGTACTAGGAGCAATGTATGTTGCATACAGGACTGCATCATCTGCAATAGCAACTCAATCTGAATTGTAAACACTGCTGTATGCAGTGTAGGCCAGAGAGCGGTCAGCAAGGTCCCACAGCCACGTGGCATTGACTTGAGCTGTCCTGTTTGCAGTACGCGAAGCAACAAAAACCATGTGCAGACCCTGCGATGATGCGTATGCGTGGTGCGGACAGAGCGCACTGGAGCTATGTCTTTTGCCTACAGAACTGTGTCATCTACAATAGCAACTCGATCTGAATTGTGAACACTGCTGTCTGCAGTGTAAATTCAAGGCAGTAGTCAGCACAGTCATCCATGAATACCTTTTCTCACCTCCTCTTCACAAAATACACCAACATAAATTACAAAAAACTATGCAATAAATAAATCAAAACAATTTGAAATGCGATCTCTGCTGTCCACAGTGTAGACTGTTATTCAGTGTTCTTTTCCACTACCAAGAAGAATTTGGCCTATAACTCATCTAAAAAAACTTCTTCAAGCAAGTATACTAAAAGGATATTGTGTATACTTCAATAGACGTTGTAGCTAGTTGCCTACTGGATTCTGTAATTAAACAATCACCACCCGATCTGAATTGTGAGCCCTGCTGACTGCAGTGTAGGCCAGAGGCAGTGGTAATTAACACCTCACAGCCACGTGTCGTTGGATTCAAAAGCACGGAGTTGGTTTCACCTGATCGGAGGGGGTACACACAAATCATCAAAGACTTTAACTTCTGACATCCTCAATCACAGAATCAAGACCCCGTTTCACTGTTCGGACCTGCTGTACCGTGGGGTACTCCACCGACTGCAGTCAGCCAAGCCCAATAATCATGTGCAGCAGTTAGCTACGGAAGCACAGAGTGTGATGCACCTCACCGGAGGGAGTTGTGTGAAAACCAAGCAGCAGGTAATATCGGACATCGTCCATTCTGGGATCAAGACACCGTTCCACTGTTGGAAGCTAGAGTTGGTTGCACCTGGTCGAAGGCAGTACCTTCATCTCCACTCTCAGATGCAGTTCTAACATTGTCCATTGTGGGATCAAGACCCCGTTTCACTGTTCGGACCTGCTGTACCGCGGTGTACTCCAGCGACTGCAGTCAGCCAAGCCCAATGATCATGTGCAGCAATTAGCTACGGAAGCATAGAGTCTGATGCACCTCAACGGAGGGAGTTCTGTGAAAACCAACAAGCAGCAGGTAATATCGGACATCATCCATTCTGGGATCAAGACACCGAGAGTTGCTTGCACCTGGTCGAAGGGAGAGCCTTCATCTTCACTCTCAGATGCAGTTCTAACATCGTCTACTGTGGGATCAAGACACCATTCCACTGTTGGGACCTAGAGTTGGTTACACCTGGTCGAAGGGAGTACCGTCATCTCCACTCTCAGATGCAGTTCTAACATCATCCATTGTGGGATCAAGACACCGTTCCACTGTTGGTACCTGTTGGACTACTGTGTTAGTAGTATACATAGCACTCCATGGTGCTGGGCCTCAGGCTGGACGCAGTCTGCCTGTGTCACGGTAGCCAGCGTTGATCTCAGCGGCCTTCCCAGCTCACAGACCTCGTCCCAAAAGCTTCCGCCAGCACATGGTGGGCCCTCTTTCACATACAGCGGTGTCTAAAGGTGAACTGTGGGGCATATGTATGTTGCAGCGACCACAACGGGTTCTGGGGACCAGCAGACTTATTTACACAGCCACCTTCACTCACGGCATCAGCCTCGTGGCGGTGTAATCTGCGCAGACCTGGCAGAAATGTTCGCCAATCCGGAAGAGAACCGCACCCAGAGAAACGTGCCATTTATTCATACCCCTACGCTAGCCTTGTGTACGCCGAGCCAGCCCACTACGCTAAAGATTTGTGGGGGGGAGGGGGAACGTATGCATTATGTTTTCTTAATCTTCCCTACTGACTGTACTATCATGGTTGCGTCCACTGTCCACTTCACTCAATAGACCATCAGTGTATGTTGATATGTACATGTCTGTGCTCTGCATACTCAAGTCTGTACGGCACATCCCCTCAACACTTTGCATTGTGTACTTTTATACTCGAGAATCACTTGCCACCTTCGCACATACTTTGCTCCCATCTCTCCCCACATTCTGCATTGTGTGGCAGAGGTGCTATGCCATGTTTGGTTTGTGTACATGGCTAGCCACGGTTCCCACAATACGTAGTGTCATTGGGCACGATTCACAGAACTAACTCAAGACAAAATCCTAAACTTACTACCATTTTGATATTCCCAGAAGGCACTTACTCATTTTGGTATTCACAGAAGGCACTTACTCATTTCAGTGTTCACAGAAGTTAGGAGTCCTAACTTTAGGACTCCTAAATGCCTTCTGTGAATACCGAAAGTCTTAAAATTAGGATTTTTCTCAGTTTAGGAGTAGTAAAGTTAGGACTCCTAACTTTAGGACTCCTAAATGCCTTCTGTGAATACCGAAATTCTTAAAGTTACAATTTTTCTCAGTTTAGGAGTAGTAAAGTTAGGACTCCTAACTTTAGGACTCCTAAACTGAGAAAAATCCTAACTTTAAGACTTCTAACCTCCTAACTTCTGTGAATACCGAAATTAGTAAGTGCCTTCAGTGAATACCAAAATGGTAGTAAGTTTAGGATTTTGTCTTAAGTTAGTTCTGTGAATCGGGCCTACTGTGTCTGCTAGGAGTACATGTTGTTTGTCATGTTGTATGTGATTATATAAGGTAGCGCGTTTATTTACGAGCAGTGGTTGCTCCCATTTAAATATCGCTGTCTTAAAGAGGATACAGAAGTTTTTCTCACAGGTGAAAAGTGCGACCACAATGGCAGTCATTCATTACTATGCAAGAATGTCCAACTGCACAACGCTTCTAAGCTTACAGCCCCCAATCTTGCGTGCTTTCTTAAAAGCACGCCAACTCCCACAATCAGACCAACATTCACACAGCTTTTTAACGGCAGTTATCTGCTTCTTAATATCATGGACTGATACGGAATGTGAGCTGGCATACCGTATGTCCTTACTGTTTCAAACTGGGTAACGTCCTGTGGCAATCTCTATTCCCACCCACACAAAGTAACACCCAAAGTTCAACTTGGCCTTCAATACCTACTCTGAAAACAGATTTTATTAAACAGAGCAAACTGAAAGCGCTTTTGTTTCAAACAGAAGTGTCCCTCACTTTTCCAAAAGTAATTTATTGACTACAGATAGCACGAACTTCAAGTAAAGTAAACTCCCTTTTAAATATGAACCTCCCATTACACTTTGTGAATTGTTACACAATTTTCAACACATCTGACATTTAAGCTCTGGCACACTTTTTTAAGGGAGGACCTGGCTTGGCAGTTTGGGCTGGACTGTTCCCATGAGGCACAGGGTCAAGACTGATTTGCATATGGCTGGGTTCAAACTGGAATGGCATGGTGAGCAAAAAAACGATGGATTTAGGCCTAGATCTCTGTACTGGGGTGAATGTATGACATTGTTCTGCATTCTGTCCATCTATAGTTCTTTTTACACTTTTTTAACACTGTCTCCTCTGGCCTTGTCACAGGCTTTCAGGCTGTTTTTGGTATAATACCAGACTTCATTCATTCGATCATCTCTGGAATTACAGGCACAGTGCTCATAATTATTGCTCTGTTTGCGGCCATCCTACTACTATTTTTGCTTGTAAAAAATGGCTGTGCTCCCTGTAGTCAATCATGTCCGACGGAATACACCTCTACACGAAGCTACATCAATAACGTGAAAAAATGGAACAACTTTTCGGCCGCCTGTCTCTATCTATTATCGGAGCCAGCTACAACAAGACATTTATTTACACATATGCAATCTGCGTGCAACCATCTTTTTATTGCAAAACTTTCCCATTCGACTGGTGAATGGATCTATACCTTGCCAACATCCCAACAAACGCTCCCGATATCCAGCAGGTAATGGAGTATCTTGAAAACCATGAACTTGATTTTTCGGGCAGTGGAGCAATGGCGGATGCAACGCAAAAAGGTATCCTGGCAGAATGGGATTTCTGTGCAACCGCAAAAGATCTCCTGCAACGTGCGACCTTTGACAACATCGCAGATTGCCTGCCAATTCAAAATGCCGCTCCAACATTCAAGGAACATTACTGTCTCTTCAAGGATATGAATTGGATCGCTTCGCTTTTCTCACACGATGGCAACAATCGCCTCTTGGAACATTACGCATCTCAAGCCGCAGAAGAACTTCCGGACTGCAATCTACAATACTTGAAGAAATTCACTTTATTCTTGCATTGATTTTTTCCAACTATTTTTTACTTTTTCCTTACATTTTTTTAATACACTTCAATTGAACTATTTTCATATAATAACTTTCTAAGTATGCTTAGGCATTTGAACTCTGTTTTCATTATTGCCCCTTACGTCTCCAGACTAACCAGGGATGGGTGATGTATGACCTGTGCAAATACGGTATTTACTTGCTTAAATTAGCCAAAACCGACATCCATTTTGAAACAATGTCTATTCCTTTTGCACACGTCTCTCTGCCTGCCTGTTATCCACGCAGCCCTTTCACACAAATTAGCTCATCCTAAGCCTCTGCTCACGAGCTGGCGAACAAGATAAAAAAACACGGCATTGTTTAAGAACTGGTTGGCACAGTGTGGTAATCGTATCCTACCTTTATTTGAATTATACAATTTACAGTCATTCATGTCTAATAGGTATTGTTTATGCCACATAGTATTGTAACATGTAATGTGGAATTGACTGATGAAGGAGCTTAGGTTTGAATACAGCAGAAGCGGTTGGAGTTTGCCTCAGCTGGATGCCTTAGCTCTTGCACCAGTGGATCCATTTATGGCGCTTAAATAAAGACACTTTTTATATAACTTGCAGACCCCTCGCTTTATTACACACAGCCACTTTCTTAAACACACCTGGTTTCACCATTTGTCTCCTGTGGCATTGCAACATTCTGCATTATATTCTTCATGATTATTTCTTTATTCCTGCTTGCTTAAACACTCCATTCGAGTCTTCAGACTGGTAGGGGTGAGTAGTTTGCTTCCCACTCCCGCTATAGTCTAAACCCATACTAATACCACTTGCACAGCTATGCTACAGCGCCCAGAGCACATCAGTTTACAGCAATCAGCTCACAGTTTCATCCCTGAGTGTACCGGCACCTCACCTCAGCACCATCTCACTCTGGGCAAAACAGCACTTTCACACCGGTAAGGATGAATACTTCGCTTCACAATCCCTGTATAGCACACCCTAACCAACCCACGGAGCTCACAGCGCTCCGACCCACCTCTTTTCTACTTTTATTGCCCTTTTTTCCCCTTACTCACTTCAACGGAATCCAAAAATGGCTGCCAACACTTCCTAGTTGCAACCGTTCGCAGCCAATAACCAGCATGCTCGTGCTTGTAACGCCTCAGCCAATCAGATGGCAGAATTCCCAAATATCGATATCTGTAAATTTTGATATTTCTACAAATCTACTGAATGGATTCACACCAAATAGCATGCTTTCTAGACCAAGACCCTTCTCCCTGCTAAATTTGGGGTAATTCCGTTCACCCGTTTGACCTGTAGCCTTGTCTAAAGGTTCCTATGGAAATTGCATGGAGAAAACACGTTTTGGGACCCCCCTTTTTTCTCAGCTCCTCCTTGACGAATCACCTCCAAACTTTTAACATAGGAGCTGATAAGAACAAAGAATTAGTTTAGAAAATTCCATGAGGATTCATCAAACGACACCAAAGTTATAAGCAAAACAAAAAATGCTCTTCCTATGGAAACTTGGTCCTATCTATAACTATCTACTACCAAAGTCTTTTTTAACTCGGTTGGTTTTTATCTGTTTCCTTTTTATGCGTTGTTTTTATCGGACTTTTAGCTGGTTTTTACTAGTTTCCTAGTTTTACTAGGTATTGTTCGGCTGGGCAGGAGGGGGCTTAATGCACTTTATTGTTTTATTAATTTATTTGGAAGGATAACAGGTATTAGTCCCTTCTATTCTTGAACTTTGCAACATTTTGCACATTATATTGGAATTTTGAACTCCTGGGTCCTTTTACTCTATTGCTGTACCTGGTTAAGAATTTTGAATGTATTCATTTAAATGTTTGCACTTTTTTGCACTTTATATAGGCACTGTGCACTTTCTTTTTAATTGATAATGTTACTTGGCATCTGGCTATGTATTTTGAGCGAATCTATTATGATTTAATAATTTGATTTGTGTATTTTAATCTTTATTAGCACTAATATTTACTGTTGTGTTCTCTACTGCTCATGGCTACTTGCACTTTGAGTGAACTTGACTATTGGGTATTACTTTTAATGTATTATATGCTTCCTATATTGCACAGAATTGGGCACTTGCCCTTTATGTCTTACAAATATCGAGAATTTTGTACATTAATTTCTGTGATGTATTTATATGTGAGGTGAAATTTACGGATCCATTTTGGATTTGTGAATTCCATTACCATTATTTATTGCTGGCCACACTATAATTGAAGTGTGCTAATGTGTTTTACCAATAGTATTTTGTTGCTTTCTATGAGTTAGAAGGAGGAGCATTTGTTCAATTCACTACAGTATTTAAACACGTTTGGTCTCGGGCATGTCATGTGATCAAGACCGGGTTTACCCGATCGAAACGCGTCATGCTGCTGTCTTTGGATAATAAAGCACTGCATCTTTAATAACCTACCGAGTGGTCCGTGCCTAATTTTGCTACACCAGCGGTGTCTCAGGATTGTGGAATATATTAATTTTGGCTGTTGGCTGTTTCCGCTGTATCTACGGACCCTCTCTTCAGAAGTGGCTGGTGGAATTCAGTCGATATCACGTCGCGATGTGTGTTTGACCCGGAAGGAGTTTCCCACACCAGCCCCCCGCAGCCAGGAGAGGAGTCGCTGGCAGCTGCACTGTGAATTTCGGCAGAGCAGAGAGTCTTGGCTTGAAGGACTGTGTGGAGTCGGAGGACCCCAACGACCTACTGAGCTTTGACAGAGGGGAGACAATGGTGCTACTGTTGCTCAAAGGATATTAGCGGTGAAGAGATTGTGAGGTTTTAGTTACCTGGAGCCGATTTGGACTTTGACGTGGTCGTAAAGCTCCAGTACACGAGTGCATAACGTTTTTTCATGCACTATTAGCCGTCATGGCGACAGCAGCTGACGTGCTTGAAGACCGAGAAGCAGTGGCAGACGCCCTGTTTTCAAACCTACCAGATACTAAAGAAACCAGCAAGAAGAGTAACAATATGGCTGAAAAGAATGATTATAAGTCCAAACTCAAGAAACTTGAAAAACTGCTCCGAACGGAGATGACAAATTGGTGGGAGAAAAAGTCCCTCGAAAAATACAAGGAAGCCGACAGGGTGCCATGTGGGTTGAGGGTTCTCATTGCACCATCTTTTGAGAACCCCAACCCCCTAATGTTGAAAGAATGGGCTTCGAATAATCTAGAAGCTTCAATGAACATGGTCTGTATCCTTATTAAATATGCGGAGATCGACAAGATAGATATTGTGCGACAAATTGATGTATTAAATCAGGAATTAGACGCTATGGAGCAGCAGGAAATCATAATCAAAGGAAGAGAGGAAATAAAAAAACACTTGAATAAACATGAGGAAGTAATCAAAACGCACAAAGTGTTTAAGTTTGCGTTTGATAAAGCTGATTATGAAAATGGACGTATTTTTACTTTCTCAAAGAAGTTTGAGTCCGTGAAACGACAAGCGCTAATGGCTAAATTACCCACTGCTCAGGCGCAAATACCAGAAAACGTAGTATCATCCGATACAGATCTCAGTTCAGTGTTGAGTAGCGTTCAATCAGATGAGGATAATCAGGGGGTCGGATAACAACAACCACAATGTGGCTTTACTCCATCGGAAGAATTGGGGTTTATGATAGAGGACAGACGGCACACACTCAGGTCAAGACCCCCCCAGATGAAAGACGGCGTGAACACAACAAATGCTGCAAACAGAGGAGGAGGCAGAGGAGGCTTCATGAAGAAGAGAAGAGGGAGAGGGAACCAGCAGTCGTAGTGACTAACACCACTAATAGTACAGCCCACACTGTTATTAATTTAACAGAATTGGACCTTAATGCAGTAGAGATTCAGCTTTTAGCTTTGGGCTTATCTTTTTGTCCTAAAAATGTATTGAAGTATGTGCAGTCGCGTATTGACGTGTTTAAGTTTATACGCAAACTGAAATTAATCAAATTTTTCAAGTTGAATAAAACAACCAATGCAGCTAGCAATATCAAAGCCAATTCTCAACCCAGAATGAATATTCAAGTTGCAGATATTACTACTCTTAAAGCAATGTATTCTTTATCTAATCAGGATGATGAGATGATCACTGACACCCAGGAAGAATTACTGCAAATGGGTGTTAACAGTGGGAGTGCAGCTATGAGTCCGTTTGGCCCCCGGTCTACCTTTGTTCCCATGATGCCTAAGGACGCCATCGACGTCTTCAGTGATCACATGATTGAGGATTTGAAGGAGTTGACTCGATCCATTTCCCTTAAAAATAAGCAGAGAAGCTATGCGGAGAGGCAATACTCCGATCTTATACGAAAAATTAATGATCATGTGAACATTATTGTGAACAAGGCTGACAAAGGGGGAAATGTAGTTTTATGGCCTAGGGATGTCTACATAAAAGAGGCTGAAAGGCACTTGAATGACCCCTTATGCTACGGAAGACTTCTTTTAATGAATTAAATAAAGTGAAAGATCAGGTTCATAAGCAGCTGGCACATTGAAAAAGGGAGGGTTTGATTAGTAAAAAAGAGTATTTGTTCTGGAAAAAGGATCATCCTATTACCCCGACCCTTTATTTCTTACCCAAAGTGCATAAATGTATATTACCTGTACCTGGGTGTCCTATTATTCCCGCTCAGAATGGGTTACTTGAATCTATGTCTAAATATGTAGACTTTTTCCTACGCGAATATGTGGAAGCTCTTCCGTCCTACATCAGAGATACTGGCCACTTTCTCACCAAATTGAAAAAGGTTCCTTGGAACTCTGAGTTTTATTTTATTGTAATGGACATTTGCTCACTCTACACTTCCATTAATCATCAAGATGGGTTGTATGCTATTCAGCAATTCTTATCAGAAAGAGATGTTAAATTTATTCAACACAACAGAATGTTAATGAAAATGATTGAGTTATGCCTTTTGTAATAATTATTTACTTTTCAATAATGAGATATACCAGCAATTACTGGGTGTGGCTATGGGGGCATGCTTCTCCTCCAGCTACACGTGTTTACACGTGGGTTGGTGGGAGAGGCATGTTCTTGGTCACACCCTGGAGAAAAATAGAGAAACAGGTATTATCCACATGTGGCGTTTCATAGATGATGTGTTTATAATATCAAAACACACAAGATGATGGATGGAATGTTGCACATTGGCAAAACATTCACCCCCAGTCACAGATCTGGGTTTAATCCATCGTTATTTTGCTCACCACGCCACCCCAGTTCAGACATATGCAAATCATTCTTGACCCTGTGACTCATGGGAACAGTCCAGCCCGAACTGCCAAGCCATATCTTCCCTGGACCAGAATCAAGCATTCTAGGACCGGTTTCTGGCTATCCGCCATAATCAGCCAGGATAGCTTGACTCCAGTGGCTTAGTAAACACGGGACCCACGTCTGGGCATACCCTTCCCACATAGGGCAAACAGCAAAACACACAAGATGATGGACGGAATGTTGCACATTGGCAAAACATTCACCCCCAGTCACAGATCTGGGTTTAATCCATCGTTATTTTGCCCACCACGCCACCCCAGTTCAGACAAGGCCATATGCAAATCAGTCTTGACCCTGTGCCTCATGGGAACAGTCCAGCCCGAACTGCCAAGCCATGTCTTCCCTAGACTGTAATCAAGCATCCTAGGACCTGTTTCTGGCTATCAGCCATCATCAGCCAGGATAGCTTGACTCCAGTGGCGTAGTGAGCACGGGAGCCACGTCTGGGCATACCCTTCCCACATGGGGCAAACAGCAAACCACACAAGATGATGGACGGAATGTTGCACATTGGCCCAAAACCAGTCCTAGGATGCTTGTTTCCAGTCCAGGGAGGACCTGGCTTGGCAGTTCGGGCTGGACTGTTCCCATGAGGCACAGGGTCAAGACTGATTTGCATATGGCTGGGCTCAAACTGGAACGGCATGGTGAGCAAAAAAACGAGGGATTTAGGCCCAGATATCTGTACTGGGGTGAATGTATGACATTGTTCTGCATTCTGTCCATCAACTGTTGTTTTTGCATTTATCACCCCGAGTGGGAAGGGTATGCCCAGACGTGGGTCCCGTGATCTCCATGCCACTGGAATCAAGCTATCCTGGCTGAAGAGGGGTGAAACCCCAAAACCGGTCCTAGGATGCTTGTTTTCAGTCCAGGGAGGACCTGGCTTGGCAGTTCGGGCTGGACTGTTCCCATGAGGCACAGGATCAAGACTGATTTGCATATGGCTGGGCTCAAACTGGAACGGCATGGTGAGCAAAAAAACGTTGGATTTAGGCCCAGATCTCTGTACTGGGGTGAATGTATGACATTGTTCTGCATTCTGTCCATCAACTGTTGTTTTTGCATTTATCACCCCGAGTGGGAAGGGTATGCCCAGACGTGGGTCCCGTGCTCTCCATGCCACTGGAATCAAGCCATCCTGGCTGAAGAGGGGTGAACCCCTAAACCGGTCCTAGGATGCTTGTTTCCGGTCCAGGGAGGACCTAGCTTGGCAGTTCGGGCTGTACTGTTCCCATGAGGCACAGGGTCAAGACTGATTTGCATATGGCTGGGCTCAAACTGGAACAGCATGGTGAGCAAAAAAAACGATGGATTTAGGCCCAGATATCTGTACTGGGGTGAATGTATGACATTGTTCTGCATTCTGTCCATCAACTGTTGTTTTTGTGTTTATAATATGACATGGGTCTAGAGAAACTGCTGAGAAGTTTATTGAGGCGATAAACGTTAACACGCTCAATCTGGAATTTACCGCTACTATTAGCAATGAGAGAGTTTCTTGACGTTGAAGTTTATGTAAAAGAGAATGTTGTACATACTAAAGTTCATAGGAGAACGACGGCTGGAAATTTGATTCTGCATGCTTCTAGTGCCCATCCACGTCACCTCATTAAAAGCATCCCCCTATGGGGAGTTTTTAAGGATTCAAAGAATCTGCAGCAGCAAAATTGACTTTATTGAATGTCTAAATGAATCTGTACAAAGATTTTTGGCTCGTGGTTACAAAATGATTGATTTACAAGCTGCTATCAACAAAATGCACTGCTATTACAATATCTAATGAAGCTAGTTCTTCTATTAGGGATGATATGGCAGTTAGGTTGATCACTACGTATAGTTGCTATGAGAAGAAAGTGAGGAATATACTTAATTTGAATTGGCCTATACTTGAAAACGGATATTACTCTTGCTCCGTTATTAAGTGAGTTAGCAGCTATCTCCTTTAGAAGGGCACCCTCTATGAGGGATGCTCTTGTTAAGACCAGTCCAGAAACTGTGAAATCCTCCAATTGGCTCTCAAATAGATCTGGCTTTTATAAATGCAGTTACTGCAGGGCCTGTAAATTTAGGGTCAATATCCAAGAATATCCATACGCTTTCTCTCAGACTATGTGTAAAATCAAGGGGTCGTTTACCTGCAAAACAGATCATGCTGTTTATGTATTACAATGCACATGCCATCTACAGTAGGGGTGGGCGGAATTTGCATAATTGCTTTACGCAAATCTCCGCGAAACGGTAAAAAATCTCCGCGGACACGCAGAAATGCCGCGAGCACGCGGAATTGCTTGTTCGCGATGCTTTTTTCCTGTTCACAATTGCTGTTTGCGTGCTCGGGGAGAAATATCTCGCGAACACGCATTTTGATAACGCGAACAAACAAAAATTTCGCGAAATCGCGGAAAGAAGACTTTTGAGCAATTTCGCGTTCTCCGCGAACGCGAAATTACGCAAATTCCGCAAATTCCGCAAGCGGAACGGAATTTACCACCCAGGCCTAATCTACAGTATGTTGGGAGCACTAAGCTCCAGGGTTTCAACCGTATTTTGCAGCATTTCCGTGCCATTGTTAATTCAGACTCCAGCTACCCTGTGGCACGTCACTTTAAATTAGTATACCACAATAATCTTAATGATTTAAGATATTTTGTTATTGACGCAGTCCCATGGTCTAAAAGAGGTGGTGACAGGGAAAGAAAGTTACGGCAGCTAGAGAGTCAGTATATCTTGCTATTGGACATGAAGATCCCTAATGGTCTTAATACTGGAGAGGATCTTTAAAACTTTTTATAAGGTCCTTCATTGTTCAGATCAGTCTATGGGGCAGGCTTGTCCCATCTTTTATTTGACTTGTTTTATCATGTAACCTGAGCTCCATGACTCATGAGCGTTATCTTTTTGCTGTTTTGTAGACAATTAGTGAGTTTTAAGTCTTTTTTAACTCGGTTGGTTTTTATCTGTTTCCTTTTTATGCCTTGTTTTTATCGGACTTTTAGCTGGTTTTACTAGTTTCCTAGTTTTACTAGTTTTAATTCGGTAATTGTGAGGTGTGAGGATCGGGTATTGATTGGCTGGGCAGGAGAGGGCTTAATGCACTTTATTGTTTTATTCATTTATTAGGAAGGATAACAGGTATTAGTCTTTTCTATTCTTGAACTTTGCGACTTTTTGCATATTATATTGGAATTTTGCACTGCTGGTCCTTTTACTCTATTGCTGTACCTGGTTAAGAATTTTGAATGCGTTCATTTAACTTTTTGCACTTTATATAGGCACTGTGCACTTTCTTTTTAATTGATAAGGTTACTTGGCGTCTGGGTATGTATTTTGAGCGAATCTATTATGATTTAATATTTTGATTGGTGTATTTTAATCTTTATTAGCAGTAATATTTACTGTTGTGTTCTCTCCTGCTCATGGCTACTTGCACTTTAAGTGAACTTGACTATTGGGTATTACTTTTAATGTATTATATGCTTCTTATATTGCACAGAATTGGGCACTTGCCCTTTATGTCTTACAAATATCGAGAATTTTATGTATTCATCTCTGTGATGTATTTATATGTGTAGTGACATTTACGGATCCATTTTGGATATGTGAATTCCATTACCATTATTTATTGCTGGCCACACTATAATTGAAGCGTGCTAATGTGTTTTACCAATAGTGTTTTGTTGCTTTCTATGAGATAGTAGAAGGAGCATTTGTTCAATTCACTACAGTATTTAAACACGTTTGGTCTTGGGCATGTCATGTGATCAAGACCGGGTTTAACCGGTCGAAACGCATCATGCTGCTGTCGTTGGATAATAAAGCACTGCATCTTTAATAAACTACCGAGTGGTCAATACCTGATTTTGCAACACCAGTGGTGTCTCAGGATTGTGGAATATATATATATTCTGCTCAGATGTGTCCATCAGTTGAGTTGCACTCGGCCAGCAGCAGCAAGAGAACTCTCTTTCCATTCTATGGACGGATACCACCTACAGCCATCAACAGCCTACGTGTAGGTTTGCCTGACACGTTTCGAAAGCTCCTCAGCTTTCTCTTCAGAGGCTTTCACGGAAAGGATGCGTGCATATGACGTTCCCATTTAAATACGGCACTCCCTCCAATGGGATGGTCATATGGAACTGTGCATTATGGGAAGTATAGTTCGTAATCGATCATCCCCCAAATGGATGCACGCATTATACTCTGTTATTAATAGGTCACAAGGATAACTGGGGGCCACTTGACAAGGTATTCACCAAATCGATTATGTGAGCCAACAGCAGAGGATTTAGGACGGACCCGCTTGCGGGGTCCATGTGACCTATTAATAACAGAGTATATGCGTGCATCCATTGGAGGGAGTGCCGTATTTAAATGCGAACGTCATATGCACACATCCTTTCCGTGAAAGCCTCTGAAGAGAAAGCTGAGGAGCTTTCGAAACGCGTGAGACAAAACCTACACGGAGGCTGTTGATGGCTGTAAGCGGTATCCGTCCATACCATTGAAAGAGAGTTCTCTTGCTGCTGCTGGCCGAGTGCAACTCAACTGATGGACACATCTGAGCTGAATGTATTCGCGGCCGTCCTGCCGCGGAGTCTGCACCACCCCGCGATAACTGGGGGTCACTCGTCAAGGTATTCACCAAATCGATTATGTGAGCCAACAGCAGAGGATTTAGGACGGACCAGCTTGCAGGGTCCATGTGACCTAATAATAACAGAATATAATGCGTGCATCCATTTGGGGGATGATCGATTACGAACTATACTTCCCATAATGCACAGTTCCATATGACCATCCCATTGGAGGGAGTGCCGTATTTAAATGGGAACGTCATATGCACGCATCCTTTCCATGAAAGCCTCTGAAGAGAACACTGAGGAGCTTTCGAAACGCGTCAGGCAATCCTACACGGAGGCTGTTTATGGCTGTAAGCGGTATCCGTCCATACCATGGAAAGAGAGTTCTCTTGCTGCTGCTGGCCGAGTTCAACTCAACTGATGGACACATCTGAGCTGAATGTATTCGTGGCCGTCCTGCTGCGGAGTCTGCACCACCCCGCAATAACTGGGGGCCACTCGACAAGGTATTCACCAAATCGATTATGTGGGCCAACAGCAGAGGATTTAGGACGGACCCGCTTGCGGGGTCCATGTGACCTATTAATAACAGAGTATAATGCGTGCATCCATTTGGGGGATGATCGAGTACGAACTATACTTCCCATAATGCACAGTTCCATATGACCATCCCATTTGAGGGAGTGCCGTATTTAAATGGGAACGTCATATGCACGCATCCTTTCCGTGAAAGCCTCTGATGAGAAAGCTGAGGAGCTTTCGAAACGCGTCAGGCAATCCTACACGGAGGCTGTTTATGGCTGTAAGCGGTATCCGTCCATACCATGGAAAGAGAGTTCTCTTGCAGCTGCTGGCCGAGTGCAACTCAACTGATGGACACATCTGAGCTGAATGTATTCGCGGCCGTCCTGCCGCGGAGTCTGCACCACCCCGCAATAACTGGGGGCCACTCGACAAGGTATTCACCAAATCGATTATGTGGGCCAACAGCAGAGGATTTAGGACGGATCCGCTTGCGGGGTCCATGTGACCTATTAATAACAGAGTATAATGCATGCATCCATTTGGGGGATGATCGATTACGAACTATACTTCCCATGCAGAGTTCCATATGACCATCCCAGTGAAGGGAGTGCCGTATTTAAATGGGAACATCATATGCACGCATCCTTTCCGTGAAATCCTCTGAAGAGAAAGCTGAGGAGCTTTCGAAACGCGTCAGGCAAACCTACACGGAGGCTGTTGATGGCTGTAGGTGGTATCCGTCCATACAATGGAAAGAGAGTTCTCTTGCTGCTGCTGGCCGAGTTAGGACCACGTTTCCATAGGAAATCCGCAACATTCTATTTTGAATAACTTTGGCGCCGGTCGACGAATCCTCGCGAATTTTTCAAAATAGGTGGGGCGCTACGCTCCGCTCCTACCCTGAAAGTCTCGGGGGGATTCGTCAAGCGGGGGCTGAGATAAAAGGGGGGTCCCAAAACGCGTTTTTCCCATGCATTTTTCCATAGGACCTTTAGACAGGGCTACAGCCCGAACGGCTGAACAGAATTACTAGAAATTTGGCAGAGAGGTAGTCCTCAGGTCAAGGAAGTGCCTTTTGTAGGTTTGGTGTAAATCTGTTCAGTAGATTCTGAGAAAATAGCCTTTAAATCAATATATATATCTGAGCCAGCTTACGGTGCGCTTACGGTACGCTTACCGTACGCGTACGGTGGCGTGCGCGAGCGCGATTATGATTGGCTCTTAGATCTTAGTAAACATTCGAATCGGCCGAAACCAGGAAGCAGCGGCCGCCATTTTCTCTCTCGCACTGAGAGAGATGATTAACAAACAAAGCACAAAAACATTTAAAGGGGCTGTTTTGACAGCTCCCACACACATAGCCATGTAGAGGGAGTCCCCAAAGATCCCCCAAGGCCAAAAACGGAATTTTTATTCTTTCGCTAATTTCGCCGATTACGCTTACCGTACGCGTACGGTAAAAATATATAAAAAAAAAAAAATTATCCACACTAACCCCACCCCGTGTGCAATTGGTGACCGAAGGTCACCAATTGTGCATTGCTTATCACTGAAGTGAAAAACGAAAATATTAAAAAAAAAAAATATTTTAAAAAAAAATTATCCACACTCTCTTCACCCCGTGTGCAAATGGTGCCCAAAGGGCACCATTTGTGCATGGCTTATAACTATTGCGAAAAATTAAAATATTACCTTTAAAAACGAAGTGCATCATATGTCCTCCATGTGCGCACGGTGCGCGAAGCGCATCGTGTGTACATGGCCCATCTAGCGTAACGTGGGCAAGCGGTGCGCGTAGCGCACCGCGTGCCCACCGTGCGTGCACGGCACTAACTGCATAAAGTGGGCGCGCGGTGCACGAAGCGCACCGCGTGCTCACTGTGCGCGCACGGTGCGCGAAGCGCACTGTGCGCGCACGGAACGAACTGCGTTCAGTGGGCGCGCACGCCACGAATGGCGTAAAGTAACTTAGCATTTAAAAAACCGTACAAATTCACTGAAAAAACCATAGGTTTCACACACGTTAAAGTTAGGAATTAGCATTTAAAAAACCTTGCAAATTCACTGAAAAAACCATAGGTTTCACACATGTTATAGTTAGCGGAAATTTTACTGATAAAAAACCAATGAAATTCCCCCGTTATAGTTAGTGCAGGCAACTATAACTCACGCGACCGCAATCTTCTGCTGATGACATATGTGTCTTTATGAAAAAAAAATATTTGTAATATATGTATAGCTAAAAATGTATGGAAGAAGACATGGGTAAATAAGTGTCTAAATACAGTATTAGCATCAGCAGAGGATTGCGGTCGCGTGAGTTATAGTTGCCTGCACTAACTATAACGGGGGAATTTCATTGGTTTTTTATCAGTAAAATTTCCGCTAACTATAACATGGGTGAAACCTATGGTTTTTTCAGTGAATTTGCAAGGTTTTTTAAATGCTAATTCCTAACTATAACGTGTGTGAAACCTATGGTTTTTTCAGTGAATATATATATATGTATATATATATATATATATATGTGTGTGTATGTGCAATATATATTGGAGTGTAGCGATGAAAGATCATCATATTGATTTGAACTGAGATAAATGATAATAAAGAACATCCATAGACACTGTTTTGAAGTAAATTATTAAATGTTACTGTACGCGTCCAGAACGAATATTCACACTTTTTGACTTCAAAAGCAATAAAGAAGTAATAACCTTTACAAATGCAAATGTGAGAAATCACAAACGCAAATGCTTTTGATACCCATGTTTATGTGAACATGTGACCTCCAAACATATTCAAAGCTCTCGTCAATGAAGCATGTTTCTAAGGAAATAAGAAATGAGAAGACAAAGAGCAAAGCCGTATTCCTCCTGGCAAATATTATTATTATTATTATTATAATTAAATTTATAAGGCACAACAGTTACCCAAAAAGGGTTTCCCGGCGCCAAGACAGCAGTGAAACAGACTAATGAGGCAACACGGAAAAGATTATTGGTCGAAAAGCCAGGTCTTTATGGATCTTCGGAAACAGGAGTAGTTGGTTTCTTTGCGAATAGTGAATGGCAAAGAGTTCCAGAGGGAAGGGCCAAGGTAGGAAAAGGATCTGCCACCCATTCTGGCAAGATGAAAACGAGGCATCGTGAACTTCTCCTGCGTGGAGGAGCGAAGGTGACGTATCGGAATGTAAGGGCTGACAAGAGAACGCAGATAGGGAGGCGCCAAGCCCAGTTTTATCTTAAACATAAAACTTAATGCTTTACATTTTATGCGACTAGCCACTCTGAGCCAGTGCAAATCACGAATTTAACCAGAAATGTGCGAGCTTCTTGGAATTTTACATAGAAGTCTCACTGCAGCATTTTGCACAAGCTGCAGCTTACGGGTTACAGTCTTATTTGCACCAAGTAACAAGATGTTTCCGTAGTCCAGCCTTGAGGTTATGAGGGCATGGATCACGTTTTTTTGGGTGGTAGGGGGTAGCATCCAAATAATTTTACGCAGCCATCTCAGGATGGTTCATTTGATTTTTCATTTTAGCAGCCACGTCAACCGCTACTGCTTGATAAATTGTGACAGAAATGTCTGTGGAAAGCCATCTGACATGAAACTGACAGAGTGGCACAAACAGTCTGAAGCTAGCAAAAGCCCATTGAAAAGATGTTTGGCAAAGTATTAGGAGCCCAGAAAATATATCCAGTGAAGAAGAGTGGAGTGCTCATCTGACACCACAAAGTAGGGCAGAGTGACTATCCAATGTTGCCAGCACAAAGATTTTTAAGACTGAACATGCCATGCCATACATAGGGCCTGATTCTGATGCAGTTAGGAAGGCCTCCTAACTGCATTTGCTCTGTCCAAATCGGATTGGGAATGTGTCTTTCCAACCGACTCGGAAAGGTTTCCAACCGACCGAGTGTGATGCAAGTTAGGCGTTAGGAATATACCAATCCAAACCCGACGGCATTTGGAATGACCAAGCCGTACAGAGAAGAATGGTAGGTCTCTATGGGCCGCCTTTCCAAACGACCGAGTACGATGCTGGATTTGTACAGCCTTTCAGAATCGTGCCGTCCAACTCAAATCGCAGTCGCAATCAGATTTTGGGGGCCCCCCTGCACTTGTAGCCTTCCCAATCAGGCCCATGAGGGTACCAATGGGTCTTCCTATACCAGCCATGCACAGTGTGGCAGGCACCAGGGCGTGCCAGACACAGGGTGCCCGATTTTCCTCAGCCACCCCTTTCTTCAATGGGAGCCTATGCATTCGGTCAGAACAAAGGCTCCCATTGAAGTCAACGGGAGTCCAACCAAGGGCCTAATTCTAATGCGGTTAGGAAGGCCTCCTAACGGCATTTGATCCATCCAAATCGGATCGGGAATGTGTCTTTCCAACTGACTCCCAAAGGTTTCCAACCGGCCGACTATGATGCAAGTTAGGCATTAGGAATATCCCAATCCAAACCCGACGGCATTTGGAAAGACCAATCCATACGGAGCAGAATTGTACGTCTCTATGGGCCACGTTTCCAAATGACCGGGTGCGATGCTGGATTTGGACAGCCTTTCTGAATTGTGCCGTCTGACTCAAATTGGCAGTCGGAATCAGACTTTGGGGGCCAGTAGTGGCCCCCCCTGCACTCGGAGCCTTCCCAGTCGGGCCTGTGGGGATTCCCAGGGGTCTTCCCTTGAAAGCCATGCACAGTGTGGAAGGCACCAGGGGGTGCCCGCCACATGGTGCCCGATTTTCTCCAGCCACCCCTTTCTTCAATGGGAGCCTATGCATTTGGTCGGAACAAAGACTCCCATTGAAGTCAATGGGAGTCCAACCAAATCATATCTGGAAGTATCTAGATGCATTGTACCCGGTCGGTTGGAGTCTCCCAATCCGATTCGGTCGGAAACCCTTTCCAAACCCATTTGGTTGGGAAGCTTTGCAAACCGCATCAGAATCGGGCCCCAAAATCGTATCTGGAAGCATCCGGATGCATCATACTCGATCGGTTGGACTCTCCCGATCCGATTCGGTTGGAAACCATTCCCAAACCCATTCGGTTGGAAAGCTTTCCACACCACATCAGAATTGGGCCCATAGTGTATGAGGTGTTTGGTTGACCTCTGTTATCACAAAACAAGCCAGGTCATTCCAAGGTCACCCCAAAAGCAATCGGTATTGTGCAAGGCATGAAGGTATAATTTACAGGGCCTGCATTCACAAAATTGGGTTATCATCGATATAGATGGCAGACCAACTA
Organism: Triturus cristatus; assembly: GCF_964204655.1. Lineage (NCBI taxonomy): Eukaryota > Metazoa > Chordata > Amphibia > Caudata > Salamandridae > Triturus > Triturus cristatus. The sequence goes on from NC_140585.1 coordinate 725,737,632, forward strand.
GTCAAATCTCAATTAGGAATGGTCTATGTCAGGGATGCGTCTTGGCCCCTTGCACTTCTCTTTCTTTATTGCGGACCTACCAGCTGTATTAGCTGAATCAAATAGCCTCAGCTCTAAAATGGATGGTACCCATATAGCATACCTTCTATATAGAGATGACCTGGTCATAATGGATATGACTGGAGGAGGCTTACAAAAAAACCTAAATACATTTATGGTGTACTGTAATAGGAAAAACCTTGTGATAAACTGGATAAGAGCAAGGTGTTGCCATTTGGTAAAACATTATTAAAAATTGCATGCTATCTGGGGCCAAACAAATTAGAAACTGTAAATATATACAAGTATTAGGGGGATGGTTCGAAAAGAGTTTAACATGGAAAGCGCATATGGAGTCCCTCAAAGGGAGAAACTCATCATCAATAAGAGGCCTAAAAAAGTTTAACAAACATTATGAAGACATGTCTTCACAACCTGTAATGACCGCTTATATGGCAATGGCCTGCCCGCAATTCCATTACTGTATTTAATTATTACGTATAAATGGCAAAATTAATAGGGACTATGAAGAGGGAAAATACCTGAAAAGCCTGATGTCATTACCAAAATCAGCAATCAACCAGGCAATCAGAATGGAAACAGGATCAGCATCCTGAAGTTACTTAGCATTTCCCGCTGCAATAAGATTCTGGCTAGGTTTGGAAATTGAAGAATGGCAAAAGATCTTGTGGAAGTGTGAAAATGAGATCCAGCACAGTGAGCTGAAGTGGGCCAAGAGTGCCAAAATTAATTTTGATGAAATATGAAGTGTCTTGAGGTTAACGAAAATCTTCAGATAGGTATTACAAAGAGTGTGCTTTGCACCTTGGTGAAAAATAAAGCTAGGAAACAGACCTTGCAGTCTCTTCTGAGGAATGCGCTGTTCAATTCATGTTAACATCCTGGAAGAACAAATATTAATGCTCTACCTAACCCTAGACTAAGAGCGCAGATCTTATGACTTCGAATTGGTATAAACCCATGCCATATTAGTAGCTAAGTGAAGTCAGTAATGATGAATGATCATGGAAATGATACATGTGGCCTACAGGTAAAGTGTGATTGCCTGCACATTCTTGTTGATTGCTTGAAGATACAGACACCCTGGAAGGGTTGGTATGAACAGAGGCAAGCTGAAATGTTGCTAACTGAAATGTGCTTTTCAGATATGACATGTGCCTTAGGAAGATTTGTGGTGTCAAATGCATTTTATTGGATTTTTAAAAGGGGATTCTTATAATGTATTTATGGAATATAGGAAATATGTATCTGGTTCACTTACACAACATTGATGTAAAAAATATCAAGCAAAAAATATAGAGAACAAAAATATCGACTCCTATACATAAACAGGTAAGTACAAAAATATTGACAAAAAATATTGATGTAAAAAATATAGATGTATAAAATGTTGACTTTTATATAAATATAAAATGAAATAATGCATATTAAATATAGTAAATATTGATATATTTTTAATAAAATAAAATTAATGTAATATACATTTTAATAAAATATACCAAAAAAACTTTAATTTAAAAAATAAACACACAAACATAATAATTTATACATAAATATTTACTTTAAAACAATTAATAAACTATTATTTTAAAAATATGTTAAAAGTTGAAAATAATATAAAAAAATTAAAAAATATATTAATGATTAAAATATAAAAAACAAAAATCTGTAATTAATTAAAACATTAAGCTATTAAAAGATATTTAAACTTACATTTCACAATAAAATCAGTGCAACAGTAGGGAAAGTGTTAGATAGCGCAGGAATTCAGTTTACTATTCCAACTTCAGTGAATGCAACAGTAGGGAAAGTGTTGGATAGCAGAGGGGTAAAAATTACTATTCCCACTCCAGTGAGTGCAACAGTTGGGAAAGTTTTGGATAGTGGAGAGGTAAAATATACTATTCCCACTCCAGTGAGAGCAACAGTAGGGAAAGTGTTGGATAGCAGAGGGGCAAAAAAGACTATTCTCTCTCCAAAGAGTGCAACAGTAGAGAAAGTGTTAGATAGCGGAGGGGCAATTGCTATTCCCACTCCACTGAATGCAACAGTAGGATAAGTGTTGTATAGAGGAGGGGTAAAATGTTTTATTCCCACTCCGATGAGTGCAACAGTAGAGAATGTGTTGGATAGCAGAGGGGTTAAAATTACTATTCCCACTCCAATGAGTGCAACAGTAGAGAAAGTGTTGGACAGTGGAGAAGTAAAAATTACTATTTCACCTCCAGTGAGTGCAACAGAAGGAAAAGTGTTGGATAGCGGAGGGGTAAAATTAACTAATCACAGTCCAGTGAGTGCAACAGTAGGGATAATGCTTTATAGTGGAGGGGGCAAAATGACTATTCCCACTCCAGTGAGTGCAACAGAAGGAAAAGTGCTGAATAGCAGAGAGGTAAAAATGACTATTCCCACTCCAGTGAGTGCAACATATGGGAAAGTGTTTGATATAGGAGAGACAAAAAATACTATTCACACTCAGTTAAAATATATATATATTCACTGAAAAAAAACAAAGGTTTCAGGGGCGTTATAGTTAGTAATTGGCATTTAAAAAACCTTTGAAATTCACTAACAAGACCATAGGTTTCAAGGGCGTTATAGTTAGCTGGACATTTCCCTCGTACAAAACCCTAGAAATTCCCCTGTTATAGTTAGTTCAGCTAACTATAACTCGCGCCCCCGCGATGCACTGCTGATGACGTCACATATTATATCACTCATGACATGGTCAGTGACATCACTGATGACATCACTGATGACATCTCAAATGACATCACTGATGACATCACTGATGACATCATCCATTGAGTATGTGTTTCTGAACAGTTTTAATATGTTTAATATATATAGGGAAAGGCCTGTTGAAGAAAAAGTGGGTGTACAAGTGTGTGAATGGATGATTTTCTAGGTGCGTAACTGACTCTATAAGTGAGTCATTAAATGTATCTTACTGCAGACTAGTGACTAAACTGTGTGAATGTCTGTATGTGTCTGTGTGTTGGTGTATGAGTGGCTGCATGGTTTTGTGAATAGCTATATGAGTGTCTACATGGGTTATTGATTGGTTGTCTGAGTATCTGTATGGGTGCCTGAGTGTTTGTGTGGGTAGGGTGTGTGTGACTCTGTGACTAGATGTGTGAGTGGGTGATTCTATGGGTGCATGGTTTTAAGAGTGCATCTGTGATGGACTGTATGGTTGGGTGACTGTATGTAAGGGTGTGTTCGTGATTGAATGTATATCTCAGTCGTACATGTGTCAGTAACTACATATGTGAAACGCAGTGTATATGTGTGTAAGAGTATATAACTATCTAGATGTGAGAGTGTGTGATTTTGGGAGTGGCTGTATGCGCCATAGTGCAAGGATAACTGTGCCATGTGCTGTTTGTTTTTCTGCAGGAAGACACATAATTTGTTAGTATTTTAATGAGTAAGTGAACTTGAGTGTGTTTAACTGTATAGGTGAGTAAATTGGACTGTGATTATTTATTTGCATGACTGACTAGATGTGTCAGTACCTCAATGGATGATTGGCGGTGTGTGAGTGTCTATATAGGTGTATAAATGCACAGAGTGACTGTAAGTATGAGTGACTGTACAGGTGAGTGAGTGGACATGTATGTAGACCTAAAAGTCAATGAGTGGGTGTGTAGTTATTGGTATTGGAGTATCTATGGTGTCAAAATGGCCGTTTGAAATTTTGAGTCGGTGTATCAAAGGTTATATTAGGGTGTGAGAAGGTGCACTAATTTGTCACATGGATGATGTCATCAGTGATGTCATCAGTGATGTCATTTGAGATGTCATCAGTGATGTCATCAGTGATGTCTCTGACCATGTCATGAGTGATGTAATATGTGACGTCATCAGCAGTGCATTGCAGGGGCGCGAGTTATAGTTAGCTGAACTAACTATAACAGGGGAATTTCTAGGATTTTGTATGAGGGAAATGTCCAGCTAACTATAACGCCCCTGAAACCTATGTTTTTTTTGTGAATATATATATATATATATATATATATATATATTTCAAAGTGGGTTTCTAGTCCTTTGGCTTTTGGACTAGAAAAGGATTGCACTCACTCGTAGTAATTTAATGGAAAGGTCTTTATTCTTGCCAATAACCCTATATATATATATATATGTGTGTGTGTGTGTGTGTGTATATATATATATATATATATATATATATATATATATATATATATATATATATATATATATATATAAATATAACCTACTGGCGGTCGCCAGTAGGTAGTCATAGTTAGGACCTATTATCCATAGGAAATCCGCAACATTTTATTTAGAATAACTTTGGCTCCGGTGGACGAATCTTTGCGAAATTTTCAAAACCCGTGGCACGCTCTGGTCCGCTCCTATCCTGAAAGTCTCGGGTTGATTCGTCAAGCGGGGGCAGAGAAAAAAGGGTGGTCCCAAAATGTGTTTTCCCCATGCAATTATCCATAGGGACCTTTAATCGCAGCTACAGCCCGAACTGCTGAACGAAATTACACCATATTTGTCAGAAAGGTAGACCTTGGTTCAGAGCCGTGCATTTTGCTTAAATGGTGTAAATTCGTTCTGTAGTTCCTGAGAAAATCAAAAGTAAAATCACATATATATCTGGGGGGAGCCTCACCACACATCTCATCGTGAGATCTGATTGGCTGTCAGCACTTCATCCAAGAAGTGTTGGCAGCCATCTTGGGACCAATATACATGATAGCACCTCATTAAAAAGCATTGCAGTTAATAGAAGGTTTTAAGACTTTAGTTACATTGTAAATCATTTGTTGATGGTACCATACTCATTTTAGGAATTGTGGTATGTTCTAAGGTGATTTTCCCATGTGAAAAAACCTTCTGCTGGGATATCATGAATCATGTTTGAGAGAAAAATATTTTCTCATGCTTTTCCTACAGAGGTTTGGAAGGTGATCTATAAACTAAACTGAGAGCATATTTTCTGTATATTCACATTATCTTTCTCAGTCATGTGAGAATGAAGTCTGACATTCTCAGTAAAACATGTACATCCAACAAGGGCAGAGAGTGTCAGTTGATTCCTTTGTGTTCTACTGCAGCTTCCCAGAGTTTTCCAAAGAACAACTACAGCGCTAACAGTCCCACTTATGATAAACGTATGGCACACCTGAAGCCATCTTGATTGGAATAAAGTGGTAACTCTTAAAACATTTAATTTAAAAAGGAACAAAATGAGGGGATTCATTTTGCTATAGAAAGTATGATTAGTGCTGCAGAAAGAAAAATTAGGGCATATTTTGAGTGATGGAATCAAAGTGAAAAACCTGAAAGTATTTCCTACTGAGGAGACTGTAGTAAATGAGGAAATTAGGAAACTTCATAACAAATAAGTCTCCCAAGATGGCCACCAGAGACAAAAGAGCCCAAATGTAGCACACATTTCACCCAGATGTAGCCCAAGTATAGTCCAATGACAGAATGTCTCAGAGTGTTCTAAAGAACAACTAGAGCGCTAACAGTCTTACTTTTGACAAAAGTATGGCACACCTGAAGCCATCTTGATTGGAATAAAGTGCTAACACTTAAAACATTTAATTTGCAAAGGAACAAAATGAGGGGGTGCATTTTGCCTTAGAAATTATGATTAGTGCGGCAGAAAGAAAATTTAGGGCACATTTTGACTTCTCAAATCCTCTTCTATTTCATTAAAAAATTCTGAAATGCAGACTGAAATATGCACTTTGAATATCAGCAGCAGACTTCCCTAGTGAGCAGTAACTTTACTACAGTGATCTAATGAGCAACTAGATTGCTACCATTCAGGATTTATGGCAAATGTGTGACACATCTGAATGCCTTCTTGATGGAACCAAAGTATACAAGCATTGAAAATGCAATAGGTCTCGCCCTTGTTTAAGTTAAAGCAATTCTGTTTGTTATTAGTTGGCTTTTTACCTTTGCTTGTATTAGTGTTTTTCAAACTTTCATATACATAACATGCATATGTATGCATGTATGTATATGTATATGTATGCATGCATTTATATTTGTGTTTATATAGATATGCAGATTTTATATATGTTTATATATGCATGTATATATATTCTCTGAAAAAACCATAGGTTTCAGGGGCGTTATAGTTAGCTGGACATTTCCCTCGTACAAAACCCTAGAAATTCCCCCGTTATAGTTAGTTCAGCTAACTATAACTCGCGTCCCCACAATGCACTGCTGATGACGTCACATATTACATCACTCATGACATGGTCAGTGACATCACTGATGACAGCACTGATGACATCTGAAATGACATCACTGATGACATCACTGATGATGTCATCCATGTGATAAATTAGTGCATCTTCTCACACCCTTTGATACACTCAATCAAAATTTCAGACGCCCATTCTCGAAACCATAGATTCTCCAATACCAATAACTACATACCCACTCATTGACTCTTAGATCTACACACACATCCACTCCCTCACCTGTACAGTCACTCATACTTACAGTCACTCAGTACAGGACAATCATATGCATTTATACACCTACATAGACACTCACACACCACCAATCATCCATAGAGGTACTCTCACACCTAGTCAGTCATGCAAATAATTAATCACACTCCCATTTACTCACCTATGCAGTTACACACACACAAGTTCACTTACTCATAACAATAGTACCACATTCTTACGCTCTTATACAAGCACACACTCATCCATACAGCCACTCTAACAATCACACACTCTCACATATACCCACTTATATACTCTTACACACATATATACTGCCTTTCACATATGTAGTTACTCACACATGTACCACTGAGATATACATTCAATCACTAACACACCCATACATACACTCACCCAACCATACTGTTAGACCTGGCACCTTGGCATGAGTCTCCCTTCCACTTTTTGTCGCTGTGCCTCATGTGTTTTTATGGTGTTGGCCACTCAGAGCACTGTGCCACTGCCAACCAGTGCCACAGTGCAAGTGCTCCCTATTTAAAATGTATATGTTGGTTGGATTTCATGATTGGGTAATTTGGTTTACTGTCAGACCCCAGTAAGGTGCACCAGGAGTGCCCAGGGCTTGTAAATACAAATGCTGCTGGTGGGCTTGCAGCACTGGTTGTGCCCCCCACAGAAGCGGCCTGGTAAAATGTGTCTATGGTCTGCCATTGCAGAACCTGCGTGCAGTCTGGTACTGTCATGCTGACTGGGCAAGTGCACCCACTTCCCAGTCCCTAAACCTTCCCTTAATTTCGTATTAGTCACCCCTATGGTAGGCCCAAAGTCAGGGTGCATTGTAAGCATAAGGTAGGACAAGCCCTGATGTGTGTGGCATGTCCTAATAGTTAATTACAGCATTTTCGTTTTTCACTATTGTAAGGCTACCTGTTCTCCTTAGGCCAGAAAGGGCTGCTAGAATTGTTACATTCTATGATCCTAACAGACCCAGGGAACATGGTAGAAATTCGAGTTTAGTATGCCTGAACTCAGAATAATAAAATACATCTTTTATTAAAGTTTATTTTAATATTCTGTGTTTGCAAATACCACTTTTAGAAAGTTGGTATTTGCTTGCCTGACCATTTCAGCCCGCCTCTGCTATGATGTGTATCTGCCTGTTTGGTTGTGTGAGTGACAGGGCTGGGGAAACCCAGAGGGGCAGGGCTAGGTAGCCTGGTGGTGAATAGGCAGATTGGCAGCCAGATGGGTGGGAGGAGTGCACCTGGGCTCTGAATAGGGTTGTGCTCTGCTACCACAATGCTGGCCCCACCCCCTGTGGAGTGGGTGATGTCTCTGACCTGCACCCTGAACAGAAAGGCAGAGTCATGTCAACAGAGTGCTCAAGAACTGGTTTGGACTGGGCAAAGGCCCCTCTACCCCAGAGGAACAAAGGAATTAGGGGTATAAGTATTGGGACCCTGCTCCCAAGAAATTAGATCCTGCTGAAACAAGAAGAACCTCTGCCAGAGGAGAAGGAACTGGGAAAGTTGTAGGAGGAGTACTGTCCCTGACCTGGGGGATTGGCCTGCAGTGGTTGCCTTGCTGCTGAAGGAGAGGAGAAAGACTACTAAAGACTTTGCTTCAACTTGTGCTTTAAAAAGATCTCCAAGGGCTTGAACTGAGCTTGCCCCCTGAACGGAGTCCCAGGACCAGTGGACTTCACCCCCAGCTCCCCAGAGTCTTTTGGAAGTGCCTGCTGCTGTTGTTGGGCCTTCTGAGGGACTGCGTGTCGCAAGGAGCTGGAAGCGCGACGCAAGGAAGAGAAGCGTGCCGCCGTCGGAGCTGTTGCCGTCGCATCTCGCCAAAGGTGTCGCCGCTGCAGCATCGCATCGAGCGGAAGCATCTCACATCATTCTGGAAGTGTCTCGCAACGCCGAAGAAGCGTGTCGCCATCGCAGGCATCGTAGCTGGTGCATTGCACCGCATCGAGAGGAGAGTCTCGCATCGAGGAGGAAGCGTGTCGCCATCGCAGCCATCGTAGTTGTCGCATTGCCCCGCATCCAGAAAAGTGCCTCGCATCCACGGAGAAGCGTGCCGCCGTCGGAGCCGCTGTCGTCGCATCTCGCAGAAGGGGTGTCGCCGCTGCAGCATCACATCGAGCGGAAGCGTCTCGCAACGTCGGAGAAGAGTGCCGCTGCCAAGGCCGCTGTCGTCGCATCTCGCCAAAGGTGACGCCGCTGTAGCTGACGCATCGAGTCGAGCCTTCTTGCAACATCGGAGAAGCGTAACCCATCTGGAAAATCCCGTCTTTATTTCTTTTGCACCAAGAACTTCAACGCATCTGCATCGCTGCAACACTTTCGTTGCCCTGCGTGTCGCATCTAAGGTACATTGACTTAAAGTGTCGCATTTAAGAACTTAAGAGAAACTAAGCAATCTTCTACCAACTAAGCAACCGTATTGTGTATTTTTAATCGATTAATGGTCTTGTGATAATCCTATATAAAGAATCCTTATTTTTAATATAAATACCTGTGTGGTGTCCATTTGTAGTGTTGTCACTTGGTTACTGTATGTGTTCACAAATGCTTAACCTATAACGCTCTGAGATAAGCCTTGTCTGCTCACACCAAGCTACCAAGAGGGTGAGCAGGGGTTATTTTAGGAGTGTAACCCCTTACCCTGACTAGAGGAAAGGTTCCCTGCTTGTCACAAGTACCTACCTGTGCCAACCAGAGAACCCGGATTCTAACATTGGTGGTCAGCGTTGAAGATTCTGTATTTGCATTTGTGACTCATGTACAGTAATTGGTGAACACTACTTAGTGAGTGCAGACCTTAAACGCAACCAATACTTGTTGGTAGATTTCTTTTGGGACTTTCTATTTTTGAGTACTGCCAAAACTTAACCATGGTGGAGAAAGCAGCATCCATAGCCTCTGTGAATCCTGAGTTAGAATGGGAAGAAGAGAAATTGAAAAACTACACTGCCAAGCAGCTGAAATTCTTCTGCAGGAAATTTAATGTTTCTACAACTGGATGTAAAAACAAGCCAGAGTTCTACAAGGCGCTGAGGGCCTGAGTAGAAGCAAGGAATGCCACTGAAGAGGATAGTGCAGATGAGCAGCTGGAGGGGCCAGTGGGTTCAAGAGGAAGGAGAACCCCTTCCCCTGCTGGTAGCAGTGTTTCTAACCACAGTCTATCTCCAGAGGAGCTGGCAGAGAGAAAAGAGTGTAGGATGCATGAATTGGAGCTGACCAAGCTCAAGTTAAGTGGGCAGTTGGAATTTGAAATGCAAAGTAGAAAGTTAGCCCTAGAAGAGAAAAAGCTACAGTATGAACATGAGAAAGTTTTGAAGGAGTTGGAGCTGAAGGTCCAAAGTTTAGAGAATACACCCCAGTGCAGGTAGAGTCTAGAGTGTACAAACCCAAAGATGTAGTGAAGGAATTTTTTTTAAATGATGACATAGGGCAGTGGTTTAAGGCCTATGAGGTAGCCATGTCTTCCCACCGGGTCCCTGAGAAAGATTGGGGAGCGGGGTTGTGGGGACGGTGCCTTAGTGAAGGGCGGGATACACTGTTGGATTTGCCTTCAGATGATTATAATTCCTATCCCCATATGAAGGCTGCTTTGATGTCTAGGTATGGGTTGACCCCTGAGTTGTATAGGCAAAGGTTCAGGGGTTGCACTAAGATTCCCAATAGTATGTATGTGGAGTATGTGACTTTTTTTTGCAGAGCACTGGATGGTTGGGTGAAGGGTAGCAAGGTTGATGATTTTCAAGGGCTTCTTGATTTAATGGCATGGGAGCACTTGTCCAGTAATTGTTTTCCTGAGCTACGCCAACACCTGATTGATAGTAGGCTGACTAACCCTAGGAGGCTTACTGAGGAGGCGGACCGCTGGGTCAGTACCAGGGTCCACAAGGGTCAAGTGGGAGATTCCACCAAAGGTGGGCAGGGTCCCCAGTAGAAGAGTGGGGGGGACAAGGGTAAACAGAGGGAGTTCCAGAAGAGGCCCCAAAGTAATCCCCAAGGGAACCAAGGGAAAGGTTCTCAGCCTCCCCCACCACAGAAACCGACCGGGCCCCGACAGGTACACCTGTTCAGAGGGGGCCCATCAAATGTTGCAAGTGTGGTAACATGGGGCATTTTGCCTCTGATGTGAAGTGTCCATTGTTTGGTAAACCAGCACCCACTGGTGCCCCCTCCCGGCAGGTGACTAGTGTAGCCCTGGGGGAGGAGATGGGAGTCCAAGGTGGGTGGGGTCCCACAGAGATGTCCATTGTCTCATTAGGAGACTGTGAAGTGGTCCCCTAAACCCAGCTGCCTGAGAACACTAAAAAATACAGGCAGTGGGTGACCATAAATGGCCATAGGGTTGAAGCCCTCAGAGACACAGGAGCCAGTGTGACGGCTGTCAAGCGCCACCTGGTGTCTCAGGAGCAGGTTGTCCCAGGAGCATTCTATCCGGTTGTTGCCGCCGACAACACCGAGAGTCACTGCCCAGTGGCTCAGGTTCCCTTTCAGTGGGGGGGGGGGTCGCTGGTACTCTTCAGGTAGCTGTGAGGCCCGCCATGCCTGTAGACTGTGTGTTAGGGAAAGACTTGGAGAGCTCACCTTGGGCTAAGGTGGAGCGGAGTGCTCACCTGGAGATGTTGGGTATGCCGGATTGGGCGTGTGTCACCACACGGTCCATGGCAGCCAGTAGAGGTACTCAAGAGGTACTCAAGAGGTCCTGGAGCCTGAGAGGGAGGTCCAGGGACCGGCCTTAGAGAGAAGGAGCAGGGGGCGCGGGAAACCGGCTCCTGAAGTTCCCACGGTCCAGGAGGATGCAGACCTTGAGGGGGATGCACAAGAACCTACAGGGGAACAGATAGCTGAACTGGGGGACCTGCCTGAGCTGACCCATTGGCAGCAAGAAGGATGACCCTCCAGGGAGGAATTCTGCAGGGAGCAGAATGAATGCCCTTCTCTCGTGGGTATGCGGCAGCAGGCTGCAGACCAGGCCAACAGTGATCAGTCTGGAACACATTTCATTTACTGGGAGAACGACCTCCTGTATTCTGAGCCTAAGGTTGCTGAGCCTGGGTCAGCCCGTGTGCTGGTGGTACCCCAGGGCTTCAGAGCCTTCCTACTGGGGCTGGCTCACTATGTGCCATTAGCAGGACATTTGGGGTAGGACAAGACCTTTGAAAGGCTTGTCACCCATTTCTTTTGGCCCCAAATGCACAGGAGTTCAGACACTCACTGCAGAACATGCCAAACTTGCCAGGCAAGTGGGAAGAGTGGAAGGAAGCAGAAGGCTCCACTCCAACCATTCCCTGTGGTCGGTGCCCCATTCCAGCGAGTGGGGATTGACATTGTAGGGCCACTGGACCCCAGGACGGCGATGGGCAAAAGGTTCATCCTGGTCCTGGTGGACCATGCCACCCGGTACCCGGAAGCCATCCCTCTGAGGACAGTGACGGCCCCTGTGGTGGGACGTGCGCTGATGGGAATTTTCTCCCGAGTGGGATTCCCTCTAGAGGTGGTGTCTGACCGAGGTACCAATTTCATATCTAAATATATACAATCCCTTTGGCAAGAGTGTGGTGTAACCTACAAGTTCACGACACCTTACCACCCCCAAGGAAACGGGTTGGTTGAGAGATTCAACCGAACCCTAAAAGGCATGATAATGTGTCTTGAGGAACCCATGAGGCGTAAGTGGGACGTCCTCTTACCATGCCTTCTCTTTGCTTACAGAGAGGTGCCACAGAAGTCTCTAGGGTTCAGTCCCTTTGAGCTTCTGTACGGACACCCAGTGAGAGGACCTCTAAGTCTGGTCAAGGAAGGCTGGGGGAAATCTCCCAGGAAACCTCCCCAGAATGTATATAGCTACATGCTGGCCTTCAGAAACCAGACTAGGTGTTTCAGGGAACTTGCTGAGGCAAACCTGGAAGCCAGCCAGGAGGAGATGAAGCGGTGGTACGACCGGAATGCCACTCTGGTAGAGCTTCAGCCTGGACAGAAGGTATGGGTCTTGGCCCCCGTGGATCCCTGTGTGCTCCAGGATAAGTGGACCGGTCCCTTTGAGGTTGTGGAGCGCAAGAGCCCGGTCACCTATTTGGTGAACTTGCAGACTCCAAGGAACCCCTTGAGGGTCCTTCATGTCAACCGCCTCAAGCCCCACTTGGAGAGGTCCCAAGTGGGCATGCTCTTAGCGACAGATGCTGGGATGGAGGAGGAGACCGAGCCTCTTCCTGACCTCCTGTCAGTCAAGGAGCAAGATGGGTCAGTGGATGGTGTCATCCTCTCTTCCGCCCTGACCCCATAGCAACAGAATAATTGTCGCCAGCTCCTGGGACAATTTCCTGATCTGTTTTCCCTGGTTCCCGGTGTCACTGACTGGTGCATCACTGGGGATAGTATACCTGTGAGGCACAAGGCCTACAGGGTGACTGACAGGGTAAGGGCCTGCATCAAGGAGGAGGTCTCCAAGATGTTTGCCCTTGGGGTAATTGAGTCCTCAAGCAGTCCTTGGGTCAGCCCAGTGGTCTTGGTCCCAAAGGCTGCAGCGCCGGGAGCCACACCCGAACTCCTTTCTGTGTGGACTACAGAGGACTCAATTCGGTCACCAGGACTGACGCACACCCCATCCCCAGAGCTGATGAGCTCATAGATCGGCTAGGGGCTGCCAACTACCTCAGCACGTTTGATTTAACATCTGGGTACTGGCAGATCGCCTTGACCGATGGGGACAAAGAGAGGTCAGCATTTTCCACCCCTGATGGGCATTACCAGTTCCGGATTATGCCCTTTGGGATGAAAAATGCCCCTGCCACCTTCCAGAGGTTGGTCAACCAGGTGTTGGTTGGGCTGGATTCGTTCAGTGCAGCCTACCTGGATGACATCGCAGTGTTCAGCCCCACGTGGGAGGAACACGTGTGCCACCTCTGGGAAGTGTTGATGGCGCTGCGGAGGGCAGGCCTCACGATCAAGGCGAGTAAGTACCAGATTGGGCAGGATTCAGTGGTGTACTTGGGGCACCAAGTGGGGAGTGGCCAGGTGGCACCCCTTCAACCCAAGATAGAAACCATCCTGAATTGGGAGTCGCCCAAAACCCAGAGAGAGGTGAGAGCCTTCCTAGGTCTCACCGGGTATTACAGGAGGTTTGTCAAGGGGTATGGCAACATTGTTGCCCCCTTGACAGCGCTGACTTCAAGGAAGCAGCCCAGGAATGTGATTTGGACTGACACCTGTCAGGAATCTTTTGAGGCCCTGAAAGCTGCTATGTGCACGGCGCCCGTGCTGTTGGCTCCCAACTTCTCCAAAGAGTTTATCGTTCAGACAGACGCTTCAGAGCATGGTGTGGGGGCTGTTCTTTCACAGATTAATGAAGAGGGCCTCGATCAACCTGTAGCCTTTATTAGCAGGAGGTTACTACCACGGGAACAGAGATGGAGTGCTATTGAGCGTGAGGCATTTGCAGTGGTCTGGGCGCTGAAGAAGCTAAGACCCTACCTGTTTGGGTCTCACTTCCGGGTTCAGACAGACCACAGGCCCCTCAGATGGTTGATGCATATGAGGGTGAGAATCCAAAGCTGTTGAGGTGGTCCATTTCTCTACAGGGTGTGGATTTCACGGTGGAACATCGCCCTGGTACAGATCACGCCAATGCTGACGGTCTGTCCAGATTTTTCCGCTTTAGTGATGAGGAACTCCATGGGGTAGGGTAGTTCTCCCCACTTTTCAGCTGGAGGGGACACGTGTTAGACCTGGCACCTTGGCGTGAGTCTCCCTTCCACTTTCTGTCGATGTGCCTCATGTGTTTTTATGGTGTTGGCCGCTCAGAGCACTGTGCCACTGCCAACCAGTGCCACAGTGCAAGTGCTCCCTATTTAAAATGTATATGTTGGTTGGATTTCATGATTGGCTTATTTGGTTTACTGTCAGACCCCAGTAAAGTGCACCAGGAGTGCCCAGGGCTTGCAGCACTGGTTGTGACCCCCACAGAAGCGGCCTGGTAAAATGTGTCTAAGGTCTGCCATTGCAGAACCTGCATGCAGTCTGGTACTGTCATGCTGACTGGGCAAGTGCACCCACTTTCCAGTTCCTAAACCTTCCCTTAACTTCATATTAGTCAACCCTATGGTAGGCCCAAGGGCAGGGTGCATTGTAAGCATAAGGTAGGACAAGCCCTGATGTGTGTGGCATGTCCTAATAGTGAATTATAATCATTTTCGTTTTTCACTATTGTAAGGCTACCTGTTCTCCATAGGCCAGAATGGGCTGCTAGAATTGTTACATTCTATGATCCTAACAGACCCAGGGAACATGGTAGAAATTCGAGTTTAGTATGCCTGAACTCAGAATAATAAAATACATCTTTTAGTAAAGTTTATTTTAATATTCTGTGTTTGCAAATACCACTTTTAGAAAGTTGGTATTTGCTTGCCTGACCATTTCAGCCCACCTCTGCTATGATGTGTATCTGCCTGTCTGGTTGTGTGAGTGACAGGGTTGGGGAAACCCAGAGGGGCAGGGCTAGGTAGCCTGGTGGTGAATAGGAAGATTGGCAACCAGATGGGTGGGAGGAGTGCACCTGGGCTCTGAATAGGGTTGTGCTCTGCTACCACAATGCTGGCTCCACCCCCTGTGGAGCGGCTGATGTCTCTGCCCTGCACCCTGAATAGAAAGGCAGAGTCATGTCAACAGAGTGCTCAAGAACTGGTTTGGACTGGGCAAAGGCCCCTCTACCCCAGAGGAACAAAGGAATTAGGGGTATAAGTATTGGGACCCTGCTCCCAAGAAATTAGATCCTGCTGAAACAATAAGAACCTCTGCCAGAGGAGAAGGAACTGGGAAAGCTGTAGGAGGAGTACTGTCCCTGACCTGGGGGATTGGCCTGCAGTGGTTGCCTTGCTGCTGAAGGAGAGGAGAAATACTACTAAAGACTTTGCTTCAACTTGTGCTTTAAAAAGATCTCCAAGGGCTTGAACTGAGCTTGCCCCCTGAACGGAGTCCCAGGACCAGTGGACTTCATCCCCAGCTCCCTAGAGTCTTTTGGAAGTGCCTGCTGCTGTTATTGGGCCTTCTGAGGGACTGCGTGTCGCAAGGAGCTGGAAGCGCGACGCAAGGAAGAGAAGCGTGCCGCCGTCGGAGCTGTTGCCGTCGCATCTCGCCAAAGGTGTCGCCGCTGCAGCATCGCATCGAGCGGAAGCGTCTCGCATCATTCCGGAAGTGTCTCGCAACGCCGAAGAAGCGTGTCGCCATCGCAGCCATCGTAGCTGGTGCATTGTCCCGCATCGAGAGGAGAGTCTCGCATCAAGGAGGAAGCGTGTCGCCATCGCAGCCATCGTAGTTGTCGCATTGCCCCGCATCCAGAAAAGCGCCTCGCATCCACGGAGAAGCGTGCCGCCGTCGGAGCCGCTGTCGTCGCATCTCGCAGAAGGGGTGTCGCCGCTGCAGCATCACATCAAGCGGAAGCGTCTCGCAACGTCGGAGAAGAGTGCCGCTTCCAAGGCCGCTGTCGTCGCATCTCGCCAAAGGTGACGCCGCTGTAGCTGACGCATCGAGTCGAGCCTTCTCGCAACATCGGAGAAGCGTAACGCATCTGGAAGATCCCGTCTTTATTTCTTTTGCACCAAGAACTTCAACGCATCTGCATCGCTGCAACACTTTTGTTGCCCTGCGTGTCGCATCTAAGGTACATTGACTTAAAGTGTCGCATTTAAGAACTTAAGAGAAACTAAGCAATCTTCTACCAACTAAGCAACCGTATTGTGTATTTTTAATCGTTTAATGGTCTTGTGATAATCCTATATAAAGAATCCTTATTTTTAATATAAATACCTGTGTGGTGTCCATTTGTAGTGTTGTCACTTGGTTACTGTATGTGTTCACAAATGCTTAACCTATAACGCTCTGAGATAAGCCTTGTCTGCTCATGCCAAGCTACCTAGAGGGTGAGCAGGGGTTATTTTAGGAGTGTTACCCCTTACCCTGACTAGAGGAAAGGTTCCCTGCTTGTCACAAGTACCTACCTGTGCCAACCAGAGAAACCTGATTCTAACACATACACTCCATCACAGATGCACTCTTAAAACCATGCACCCGTAGAATCACCCACTCACACATGTATGCACAGAGTCACACACACCCCACCCACACAAACACTCAGGCACCCAAACAGATACTCAGACAACCAATCAATAACCCATAGAAACTCATATAGCTATTCACAAAACCATGCAGCCGCTTATACACCAACAGACAGACAGATACAGACATTCACACAGTTTAGTCACTAGTCTGGAGTAAGATACGTTTAATGACTCACTGATAGAGTCAGTCACGCACCTACTAAATCATCCATTCACACACTTATACACCCACTCATTCTGCCATAGGTTTTTCCCTATATATATATCAAACATATTTAAAATGTACAGAAACACACACTCACTGGATGACGTCATCAGTGATGTCATCAGTGATGTCATTTCAGATGTCATCAGTGATGTCATCAGTGATGTCACTGACCATGTCATGAGTGATGTAATATGTGATGTCATCAGCAGTGCATTGCGGGGGCGCGAGTTATAGTTAGCTGAACTAACTATAACGGGGGAATTTCTAGAGTTTTGTACGAGGGAAATGTCCAGCTAACTATAACACCCCTGAAACCTATGGATTTTTCAGTGAATTTCTAAGGTTTTTTAAATGCCAATTCCTAACTATAACGCCCCTGAAAGCTATGGTTTTTTCAGTGAATTTCAAAGGTTTTTTAAATGCTAATTCCTAACTATATCAGGCCTGAAACCTATAGTTTTTTCAGTGAATTTCAAAGGTTTTGTAAATGACAATTTTGAATGTATTAATTGATATACTGAGTTTTTTTGATACTGATTTACTATATTTTTTAAACTATTTATTTTTAGATATATTTTTTTAAATTACATTATAATTACATTATACATTACAATACAAAATATACTTTCTCAGAATGAATTACTTTAGTTTAAATACTTGGCAAATAGGCAACAGACTTTTAAGTACAGTAGTTACAGTTCTTGCAATGGGCAACACAATTTCAAACACAAAGCAACATTGAGCTCAATGTGAATTTCTAGTGAAATGCAATTAGTTACTTTATGGATTACTTTTCTAACCGCAGGAATGGATCCTAGATTCAGTCCTTGGACATCTCCTGTAAACAGTTGAGTAAAAGCGCTTTGGTTACAGTAGTTATTTTTAAGGAATATTGTTGTATTTTAAAAGTTGACACTTAGAAATGTTTACACATAGAATCACCAATGTTATCCTACGGCAGAAAATTAACTTAGCAGGTAAGTAGTGTTATCATTACTTTTTCTTACTCAGTGGTGGATCCTGGATCCAGCACTGGCCAACCTCCTGTAAACAGTTGAAAGAATGTGTTTAAGTCATACAGACGATTTTTTAGGAATATTTTTAGTTTGTGAAAATAGACACTTAAAAACTTTTCTGGTGAAAACCACACAATGGATTCATATGGAAGGAAATATAAGTTACTGGTAAGTATGCTTAGAATTACTCTTCCGGGTCAGTGCTGGGCTAAAAGATGCAGCCCTGGGTTCTCTCCTGATAACAGGTGAGTAAATCGGAATTCGTAGTTCGGCTGATTTTAGAGGAATATTTGTACGTTTCAAAAATGGACACTTAGAAACTTTTCTGCTGAAAACCACACAATGGATTCCTATGGAAGGAAATACAAGTTACTGGTAAGTACGCTTAGAATTACTTTTCAGGGTCAGTGCTTGGCTAAAAGATGCAGCACTGGGTTCTCTCCTGATTACAGGTGAGTAAATCGAAATTCGTAGTTCGGCTGATTTTAGAGGAATATTTGTACAGTGGTAAAGGAAGGGGGCGGGGCCTGAGGTGACGTGTGCAAACACGCCCTGTGGCGCGTTTTAAGTTGGGGAATTAATTCCTCTTCAATCCTGCGGTCCCCTGGGGGCCAACTAGCCCACCAGGTACCTCCAGTATGCGTCAGGGAGCTGCGTTGCAGAGCGGTGTTCAGAGGCCACACCCCTTTTTACAACACTCTGCAACGCAGCTCCGTGGCGCTTCCTGGAGGTACCTGGTGAGCTAGTTGGCCCCTAGGGGACTTCTGGATTGAAGAGGAATTAATTCCCTAAATTAAAACGCGCCACAGGGCGTGTTTGCACACATATCACCTCAGGCCCCGCCCCGTACCTTCACCACTGTGCAAACGCGCCCTGTGGCGTGTTTTAAGTTGGGGGATTAAGTCCCCTTGAATCCTGAGGTCCCCTGGCGGCCAACTTGCCCACCAGGTACCTCCAGTATGCTCCAGGGAGCTGCATTGCAGAGAGGTGTTCAGAGGCCACGCCCCTTTTTACAACACTCTGCAACGCAGCTCCGTGGCGCTTACTGGAGGTACCAGGTGGGCTATTTGACCCCTAGCGGACCTCTCGATTGAAGAGGAATGAATTCCCCAACTTAAAACGCGCCACAGGGCGTGTTTGCACAGTATCACCTCAGGCCCCGCCCCCTACCTTCACCACTGTGCAAACGCGCCCCGTGGCGCGTTTTAAGTTGGGGGATTAAGTCCCCTTGAATCCTGAGGTCCCCTAGCGGCCAACTAGGCCACCAGGTACCTCCAGTAAGCGCCACGGAGCTGCGTTGCAGAGAGGTGTAAAAAGGGGTGTGGCCTCATTACACCTCTCTGCAAAGCAGCCGCCTAGCGCATACTGGAGGTTCCTGGTGGGCTAGTTGGCCCCCAGGGACCCCCAGTATTCAAGGGGAATTAGTTCCCCCTCTGCAAACGCGCCAGGGGGCGCGTTTGCCGAGTGGTATAAGGAGGGGGCGTGGCCTCCTGCCCGATCCCGATCTTTTCTGCCGGCATTGCTTTTCGACATGGGGAGCAGCTAACATGCTGCTCCCCATGTGGAAAAGCAATCAGCTTTGCTTCAATGAAGTAAAGCAGTTTGCAATGACACGGTGGGAGCCGCGACGGGACACTGCAGGAGCCGGCCCTGGGGGGTGGCGGTCCCCAGGGCCATCATTGGCTCCAGGAGGGGGGCCACGTGGCCCCCCTCCCACACGGACAAGTTGCCCCGCGGGTGGCGGTCCCCGGGGCTGGGGGGCCTGAGAGCCCCCCCATATAGTATCTCTGAGCCCCGGGGGGTGGCGGTCCCCGGGGCAGTGTGGGGGGGATTGGGACCCCCCACACTCTTTTATTTCTGCCCCCGGGATTTGGCCCTCCCGGGGCCAATTACCAAAGAAGCGCGGGAGCCCTGCGCTTTTTTTCTTTTATTTGCGGCCGAAATTTGTGCTGGGTGCGCGAATCTTGCCGATTTTTAGAAAAAAAATTTGGCCCTGGGGGTCCTTGTGGGACCCCGTGAGCAGGCCTAGGGGGTCAGGGTGTTTCTACCCTGCCCCCTTGTCGCATTTTGCGCCTTTGTTTTTGTGCTTTCTTGTGCCTCGGTTCTACCGAGGCACAAGATGGCTGACAACACTTCCTGATTCAGAGTGTTGGCAGCCAATTACCATTCTGCTCGTGCTCGGGAGGGTTCGGGGAGGCTGCGGGGAGGATCCGCGGATCCTCCCCGGCCATAGATATCACTAACTTTTAACTCTAATTTTCTCAGGAACTACTGAACGGATTTACACCATTTAAGCAAAAGGCACGAGTCTGAACTGAGGACTACCTTCTTGCCAAATTTGGTGTAATTCCGTTCAGCAGTTCGGGCTGTAGCTGCGACAACAGGTCCTATGGGAAATTGCATGGGGAAAATGCGTTTTGGGACCCCCCTTTTTTCTCGGCACCCATTTGACGAATCACCACGAAACTTTCAGGATAGGAGCGGAGCGGAGCTGGCCAAAAGTTTGGAAAGTTTCGCGAAGATTCATCAACAGGCGCCACAGATATTCCCCATAGAATGTTGCAGATTTCCTATGGAAAATAGTTCTTAACTATAACTATCTACTGGCGACCGCCAGTAGATAATAAATACACACATACATATATTCAGTGAAAAAACCATAGGTTTCACACACGTTATAGTTAGGAATTAGCATTTAAAAAACCTTAGAAATTCAGTGAAAAAACCATAGGTTTCACACATGTTATAGTTAGCTGGACATTTTACTCGTAAAAAACCAATGAAATTCCCCCGTTATAGTTAGTTCAGCTAACTATAACTCGCGCGCCCGCAATGCACTGCTGATGACGTCACATATTACATCACTCATGACATGGTCAGTGACATCACTCATGACATCACTGATGACATCTCAAATGACATCACTGATGACCTCAATGATGACATCATCCAGTGAATGTGTGTTTTTCTGAAAATTAAATATGTTTTATATATGTATATCTCAAGGTCGATGGAAGAATAAATGGGTATATTACTGTCTAAATGGATGATTTCTTTTTGAAAAATTGATTGTGTAACTGACTGATTAAGTGTATCATAGTGAATACATGGCTTAGTGAGTAATGTTTAAATATATAAATATCTGTATCATTTTTTCACTTTGTGTATAAGTGGCTGCATGGGTTGGTGAGTAGCTACATGGGTGTCTATATAGGTTATTAGTTGGTTTTTTGAGTATCAGTATGAGTGTCTGCATGGTTTGGTGGGGGGTATTACGTAGTGCATAGGTGCATGAATGAGTGACTCACTGTTTGTATGTGTTGAACAGAGCATGTGTGCAGGACTGCATGGGTGGATGTGTGTGTGTATGGGTGTGTTAGTGAGTGAATGACTGTCTCAATAGTGTCTTTATGAGTAACTACATATGTTTAAAACTAGTATATGTGACTATTGGTGTATATAAGTGAGTATATGTGAGAGTGAGAGATTGAAAGAGTTCCTGTATGAATAAGTATGTGTTTCTATAAGTGATTGTTTAAAAGACTAAGTATGTGTAAGTTTCCGTAGAAGTAAGTGTGGTGGTGTGTGTATAACTGTATATGCAAGTAAATGTATGTTTGATTCTTTATTAGCATGAGTGACTATGTGTGTGAGTAGCTCTATGGATGAGTGGCATTGTGTAACAGGATGTATAGGTGTATGAGTACATATGATAAGTGAGTACATGTATGAGTGACTGTATTGGACTGTTGGTGAATGAGTGGATGTGTATGTGGATCTTAGAATTACTGAAGAGGTTGTTGTAACTGTTATTGGTATGTCCTTTGTTTTGTAAATTTTAGTCTCTATTTTTGAATGTGTGTATCAAAGGTTATATTAGGGGAAGAGGAGGTCTGCCACTCTATCACAAGGATGATGTCATCAGTGATGTCATCAGTGATGTCATTTGAGATGTCATCAGTGATGTCATGAGTGATGTCACTGACCATGTCATGAGTGATGTAATATGTGACGTCATCAGCAGTGCATTGCGGGCGCGCGAGTTATAGTTAGCTGAACTAACTATAACGGGGGAATTTCATTGGTTTTTTACGAGTAAAATGTCCAGCTAACTATAACATGTGTGAAACCTATGGTTTTTTCACTGAATTTCTAAGGTTTTTTAAATGCTAATTCCTAACTATAACGTGTGTGAAACCTATGGTTTTTTCACTGAATTTCTAAGGTTTTTTAAATGCTAATTCCTAACTATAACGTGTGTGAAACCCATGGTTTTTTCAGTGAATTTGCAAGGTTTTTTAAATGCTAATTTTTTTTTTTTTGTTCTATTTTTTTAAACATATTTTTATTTTAATTTTCTTACCTTTTATAAAGACTATGGTTAAATTTTTAAAATTCTTTAATATGTTTTTTTTAATATATTTTTTAAAATAAACATGTAAAATTTATTTGCAGTACATTTTTTCTATTTTTTTTATTATTTTTTTAGTACGCGTACCGTAAGCTCACGGTAAGCGTACGGTTTACGCAACGTCCGTAATTTTCCTACGCTGCTTGCGTATAGGTACGCAATTTGCGTAGCCGCGCGTACTCCGCGTGGGACGCGTACGCGTGTACGCTACACGCGCACGTTACGCGGAAGTGTCGGGTAGTGACTGTTATGCGCATGCGCGCAAGCGCATGTCTTTTTTACGCGCATGCGCACTTTTGCCGTAAGCGTACCGTAAGCGTACCGTAAGCGTACGGTAGGTCATGTGATCATGAAACACAACTTTTGATTGGTTGAAACTACTTTCAGTTCTAAAACTCTCCTACACCACACCCATTCCTCTCATTTCTGCTTGTGATCCCTTAGGAGAAGGAGCTGGGTTGTCTTTGTGATACGATGGCAGAACAGCAGAGCTCTTCTGAGAGTGAGGCTAGCACTAGCAGCACTGTTTTGAGGCAGAGAGCGAGGAAACAAAAGCCCTCTTATGTATGGGATTATTTTACTTTTCCTGAAGGCCAGCAAAAGGTGAATGCACCCTTAGTAACTTGCAAGCTGTGTCAGCGTGTACTTTCAAGAGGTAATCCTGACAGGAAGTATTCCTTTGGGAATCATACCATGAAGAGACACCTCAAGGATGTACACAGAAGGACACATGGTCATCTTTTTGGAGGTAACTCTTCAGAAAGACAAGCAAGTACATCCACAGCAGCTCAGCCTGTACCATCATCTGCAGAGCTGACTCCTTCTTCTGCAGGTCAGGTGAGCCCTTCATCTGTGGGGGGAGCATCTCCTTTTGCTGGCCCTCTGGAAATGAACCCTCGATTTCGAAGGGTTGATATTCGATGCGCCTTTTGTCAAGATCTAATTTGCCATAGGGAGACCAGTGTTTCCCTAGTGAACAACAAAATAGATCAGCACATTTGTCGCTTTGAATAATTTTCCCATTCTTTCTTTCCTCTGTCCCTGCATGAACACAACGGTTCTTTTAAGAGCCAACCTTATCTTTCATCTTTTTTTACATATGTTTTTAAAAATTTTTTTTTTTTTTTTTTTACCGTACGCGTACTTTTTTTTTTTTTTTTTTTAAAACACTAAAAATCAATTATCACATTACAAGGTCCTTGAGAGACTACAATTATTATTATTGACTTACCATACCCACTCAAAAAAATATTTATTCATTTGTTTTTTAAAAAAATAGCTTTAAAAATGGTTCTAGTTTTCGAAATTTTTCTATATCAATCTGAAAAAAAAGAAAAAAAAAAAGTATTAATATTTTTAAAACATTTTATAATACAGTACACATATTTACATATTTTTCAAAAAATATTTTTGCCTTATTTTTGCTGTTTTCAGAATATATTGCCTTAGTGATGCTGAATGTATTTGCATTACAGACTGAAACCTGAAAACCCCACTCGCTTGTAAATACTGTGCATGATTATACATGGCAAGCAGATGGGTGTGTGCTAAGAGTCTGCTTCTTCCCCCAAAAAATCGCTCCCCCTTTCCATCTAATGCAACTGTGAAATCACCAGAAAAAAACGCAATAAATCTCTGCCTGTAATTCCTATTTCCACACAGAGTCATGTTTTCACATTAGTCCCAAAACGAAATTTCTTTGCCAATTTGAAAGCACACTTACTGCTCTTTTTTTTTGGCAAGTGAAAATCACTTTTACAGACTGACACATTATGAAACCACTTTTTGGATTTTTTTAAATGCACATGTCCAAACTGCTTTTTCAGACCACCACCATGTGTATTCTCGGTGACTGCCTACACTCCAGCAAGGGCAACCAGCCTTAGTGATGCTGAATGTATTTGCATTACTGAGTCCAACCTCAAACCCTTAAACTATTCTTTTTTTTTCCAGTACACCTTAATTTATTGTGAAGACATACTCCATATTATTTTACATGTTCCTCACATTTAAATTTCTCCCAAAACAGAAAATGATAAACGCAACTACAACAAAAACAATTTCCATTTCTATTATTCATTTCTTAAGTTACCACATACATCCCCTCTCAAACTGTAAACTCACCTTTAAAATTAGTTAGTTGTGAAAGAAATGTGACACTCAAACAGCAGATTATCAGAGCCAGGATCTCTGTTGTGTTCACCTCTCTCCTCTCAGCAGAACCAGATAATGGCAAACTTTCCCTCTATTTTTCCACACATATACATGTAAGTTTCAAATCTCAGTGCTTCGCCCTTTTTTTCAAATGTAATCACACATTTCTATTGGTTGAAAACCAACCCTTTTCCAAAAGTACCCTTCCCCCAACTTGACTTCTGCCTAGTACCCTTCCCCCAACTTGACTTCTGCCTGCTACCATAGCAACAGCTCATGGAACACTGCTGTGTTGAGTTAGGTAAGAAGTTCGCCAAACAATGTTTCAGTTCCACAGAGCAAGAGTGCTTGACTTTTCAAACCTAACAGCAAATCCATAGTACTGTTCTTTGGTTACACATTTTTTTGTACCAATACAAAACATGCTTCTATTAATTTACACATACAGCCTAGTTTTTATTCTAGAATGGTATGAAACAGCCAATCAGTTCTTTTTGTTTTGAAAAAAATATGTATGCCTCCATTTCCAAACTGTCTTTCTTTTCATATTGCCATTCTACTGAAAGACACCTCCTGAGTGCATCCAGATCTCCTTTGAAGATGTTCACAGTGTGGATTGTAGGGCACAGCTATGTCTTCTGGAGTGAAAAGTTTGCAGAGAAAACAGATATGGTGAGAGACCTTGCTTTGCCAAATGTAGACATTAAATGGATTGGTCAGAGAGGGTTAAAGTGGCACCAATTGATGCCATTGGTGAAATCCTTCATGCAAATCCAACACCCTGACCTCATAATAGTGCACTGTGGTGGCAATGACCTAGGCACTTTGACTGGGGTAGGTCTGGAAATGCTTATGAAGGACACCTTTGCACAACTGTTTTCACTTTTCCCTAAAACTGCCTTTGTGTTTTCCAACATATGCCAAAGGCAAAAATGGAACTGGTCCAATCATTTCTGTCCACAGATTGACAAAGCAAGAAAGCACGTCAACAAATCTGTTTCTGCTTTCCTCCGTGACTATGGTATGGGTGCCATTTACCACAACAACTTGCGTTATGACATGCAAGACATTTATAGAGGGGATGGTGTGCACTTCAATGATGAAGGGAACAGAGTCTTCCTTTTGAACCTTAGACTCTGCATCGGTACTTACTTGTAGGTACCACTAAAAAAATGACTTCATAAACACAACAGCTCTTTTTAGAGCTCCCTAATATCTAAACTCTTAAATCTGCTTTTCATTTATTTTTTTTAATTTTTTTTACCGTACGCTTACCGTAAGCTTACCGTACGCGTACCCCGTGATTTTTTTAAAAATCAATAAATGTTTTTTTTGTACTTTTCTGTCCTTCTTTGACCCCCTTACAAATGTTAGGGGGTCTGTAACTCTCCTCATTGCCCCCTTTTCTTGTTTTCACTCTTTTTTTTCAGAGTGAAATACACAAAATGGCGGCCGCCGCTTCCTGGTTTCGGCCGATTCGAATGTTTACTAAGATCTAAGAGCCAATCAGAATCGCGCTCGCGCACGCCACCGTACGCTTACGGTAAGCGTACGGTAAGCGTACCGTAAGCGGGCTCAGATATATATATTGATTTAAAGGCTATTTTCTCAGAATCTACTGAACAGATTTACACCAAACCTACAAAAGGCACTTCCTTGACCTAGGGACTACCTCTCTGCCAAATTTCGAGTAATTCTGTTCAGCCGTTCGGGCTGTAGCTCGTTCTAAAGGTCCTATGGAAAAATGCATGGGAAAAACGCGTTTTGGGACCCCCCTTTTATCTCAGCCCCCGCTTGACGGATCCCCCCGAGACTTTCAGGGTAGGAGCGGAGCGTAGCGCCCCACCTATTTTGAGAAATTCGTGAGGATTCATCGACCGGCGCCAAAGTTATTCAAAATAGAATGTTGCGGATTTCCTATGGAAAAGGGGTCCTAACTATAACTACCTACTGGCGACCGCCAGTAGGTAATATATATATATATATGTATATATATATATATATATATATATATATAAAAATATATATATATATATCCAAATAACAAACGCTTCTTCTGGACAGCTGGCCCCTCGGAAAGTGGCGTGCACGCCAGCAAAGTGGCTGGCAATCAAAATAACCAAAGTTCAGAATTACGTGCGCTCTCAGGCAAGTAAACGACAGATCCAAGATGTAGTAGTGACCAGGTTTATTTCATTACGCGTTTCGACTGCATCCGCAGCCTTGCTCACATGAAACCGTGCAGTTACAAAACTTTATCCGACTAAATACTATGGACATACCTTTAGGCAGTGGAGTCAAAATAGGACTGTGTGAAAGATAGCATCCGCCATCTTGGAAAGGTCAATACATGGAAACGTAAATGTAAGATAAGAGATACATGCATACATCTGGCCAATAGTACACTTAAATAGATTTACACCCCATGTTCATCTGTATAGTCAATGTACATTGCAATTGCTAATAAAACAAGTTGAAAATCGGGATGTGCGTGATCTACATTGACACACTGCTATATCAGAGACAAGTGTACGGTCACGAATGGCTATAAGGTACCTGTATGTCGCACGCAGTGTTGGCAAAATAAACTGTGACAAATGTCTGTCTAACAGCGTGAAAAATCTGTGTCCTTATATATTGGCACCTATCATGTGCGAGTGTTGTGCATGGATAGTGAAAATACAGGATTACTGCATGATAAAAGCTGTGAGTACTCAGTGTATCTAATGCCATGGCATACTGAAGCAATGTCTATTGAAAAGCATTGCAAGCTAATGACATGCAGTAGACATGACATCCTGTCGAAAGCAAAAGTTGTTCAATGATGGTTACTAGGTCACTGCGAGAATTAGCGCATAGATAACTGTGCTTACTCACAACATGATAATTGGCTCAGCAGGACCTGAAAGTCTAACCATTATGCTCGCTAAACAAGAAGCACAAATGAACAGAAATCATGACACAGAAAATATATACAAAGGTACAGGCATAGTGCTCAAAACGTTCACTACGACTTGTATATTGATAAAACAGATGTCAGAAGATTATCAAAAAATGTACAAACAAATTGTCTTTGGCCCAAGGATAAGCAAAACACACTTATCCTATTGCTCTCTGTTCCCATCTTAGAGGTGTCCAGTCGTGTTAGAAGTGCCCCATTTTCCTTTTAAAGGTGATGAAGTGACTTCGAAGAAAAGGTTAGGCGACCTGTGTAGTGGGTAGGTACCTTCCTTCTCTCCTGAAAGAAAACATGATATCTCAAGTTAAAAAAGAAGAAGTTACATGGTTGGAAATCATCTATGCCACTAATGCTGGAAAAAGTGAAAGAAAGGAAAAGAAAAGAAAGGAAAACGAAAGACTATTAATCTCAGAAAGATACCAGCAAAACATGAGAGAAAATCCAGGGTCATAGTCTAAGGACTTTGAACTTGAGGGGTGCTAAATCTAAGTTGACAGATCTGTAATGAGACGAGGAAATTAAACATTACTCTTTTTTCAAATGTATCGAAAGTTCCTCGTCTTGGTTCATACCCCCAGGAGCCTTAGTTTGTAGATCAACAATATATTTGGACTCTCTCTGTCTTAATTTGAGTGTCCTATTGCCGCCTCTATGGTCTATCCGGACTTGTTCCAAGATAAAATATTTTAATAGAGAGGAGTCTGAGTAGTGTTTTTCTTAGAAATGCCGTGCCACAGGATATTTGGGGTCTTTGTTGGTAATAGCCCGCTTATGTTCCAATATCCTTTTCTTAGCCATCAGGGTGGTACTGCCTATATAATATAGGCCACATGGACATTCTAATACATATGTGACAAATGTGGTACTGCATGTTAAAAATTGGATTATTTCTCTGCGGTTGAAGCCTTGTTCATATATTTTGCGAGAGGTGCTGGCAGAGCACGCTTTGCAATGACCACATGGAAAAAACCCTTTGAGGTTCTGAATACCTTTGTCTTGTGTCACTGTGATATCACTGTGTACCAGTATGTCCCTTAAGTTTCTTCCTCGTCTGTAGGTGATATTGGGTCTGTTCTTAAAAGTGTGGCCTATGCTGTTATCATTCTTAAGTGTGTTCCAATTTCTTGAAAGAATGTGTCTGATGCTATCAGATTTAGAATTGTAGGTCATAATCACCCTAGTCTCTGTGTCACCGGTTTCCTCCATCTGGGTTGTTTCCTCTCTAAGTATGTCTTTCCTGTCCACAGACTCAGCTCTACAGATGGCTTTCTTGAGGACCCAAGTGGGGTAACCTCGGAGCTTAAATCTTTCGATCATGTCTGCGCTCTCCTTATTATAGGCTTCTTTGCTGCTGCAATTCCTTTTTGCCCTCAGCAGTTCACCAAATGGAATACTCCATTTGAGGGTGTCAGGATGGCTGCTGAGGGCATGTAGGATGCTGTTGCCTGCTGTGGTTTTGCGGAATAGAGAGGTGTGTAGCATATTGGATCTGACCTCAACCTTCATGTCTAGATATTAGACCATCCTGACACCCTCAAATGGAGTATTCCATTTGGTGAACTGCTGAGGGCAAAAAGGAATTGCAGTAGCAAAGAAGCCTATAATAAGGAGAGCGCAGACATGATCGAAAGATTTAAGCTCCGAGGTTACCCCACTTGGGTCAGACACATTCTTTCAAGAAATCGGAACACACTTAAGAATGATAACAGCATAGGCCACACTTTTAAGAACAGACCCAATATCACCTACAGACGAGGAAGAAACTTAAGGGACATACTGGTACACAGTGATATCACAGTGACACAAGACAAAGGTATTCAGAACCTCAAAGGGTTTTTTCCATGCGGTCATTGCAAAGCGTGCTCTGCCAGCACCTCTCGCAAAATATATGAACAAGGCTTCAACCGCAGAGAAATAACCCAATTTTTAACATGCAGTACCACATTTGTCATATATGTAATAGAATGTCCATGTGGCCTATATTATATAGGCAGTACCACCCTGATGGCTAAGAAAAGGATATTGGAACATAAGCGGGCTATTACCAACAAAGACCCCATATATCCTGTGGCACGGCATTTCCAAGAAAAACACTACTCAGACTCCTCTCTATTAAAATATTTTATCTTGGAAAAAGTCCGGATAGACCATAGAGGCGGCAATAGGACACTCAAATTAAGACAGAGAGAGTCCAAATATATTGTTGATCTACAAACTAAGGCTCCTGGGCGTATGAACCAAGACGAGGAACTTTCGATACATTTGAAAAAAGAGTAATGTTTAATTTCCTCGTCTCATTACAGATCTGTCAACTTAGATTTAGCACCCCTCAAGTTCAAAGTCCTTAGACTATGACCCTGGATTTTTTCTCATGTTTTGCTGGTATCTTTCTGAGATTAATAGTCTTTCGTTCTCCTTTCTTTTCTTTTCCTTTCTTTCACTTTTTCCAGCATTAGTGGCATAGATGATTTCCAACCATGTAACGTCTTCTTTTTTAACTTGATATATCATGTTTTCTTTTAGGAGAGAAGGAAGGTACCTACCCACTACACAGGTCGCCTAACCTTTTCTTCAAAGTCACTTCATCACCTTTAAGAGGAAAATGGGGCACTTCTAACATGACTGGACACCTCTAAGATGGGCACAGAGAGCCATAGGATAAGTGTGTTTTGGTTATCCTTGGGCCAAAGACAATTTGTTTGTACATTTTTTGATAATCTTCTGACATCTGTTTTATCAATATACAAGTCGTAATGAACGTTTTGAGCACTATGCCTGTACCTTTGTATATATTTTCTGTGTCATGATTTCTGTTCATTTGTGCTTCTTGTTTAGCGAGCATAATGGTTGGACTTTCAGGTCCTGCTGAGCCAATTATCATGTTGTGAGTAAGCACAGTTATCTATGCGCTAATTCTCGCAGTGACCTAGTAACCATCATTGAACAACTTTTGCTTTCGACAGGATGTCATGTCTACTGTATGTCATTAGCTTGCAATGCTTTTCAATAGACATTGCTTCAATATGCCATGGCATTAGATACACTGAGTACTCACAGCCTTTATCATGCAGTAATCCTGTATTTTCGCTATCCATGCACAACACTCGCACATGATAGGTGCCAATATATAAGGACACGGATTTTTCACGCTGTTAGACAGACATTTGTCACAGTTTATTTTGCCAACACTGCGTGCGACATACAGGTACCTTATAGCCATTCGTGACCGTACACTTGTCTCTGATCTAGCAGTGTGTCAATGTAGATCACGCACATCCCGATTTTCAACTTGTTTTATTAGCAATTGCAATGTACACTGACTATACAGATGAACATGGGGTGCAAATCTATTTAAGTGTACTATTGGCCAGATGTATGCATGTATCTCTTATCTTACATTTACGTTTCCATGTATTGACCTTTCCAAGATGGCGGATGCTATCTTTCACACAGTCCTATTTTGACTCCACTGCCTAAAGGTATGTCCATAGTATTTAGACGGATAAAGTTTTGTAACTGCACGGTTTCATGTGAGCAAGGCTGCGGATGCAGTCGAAACGCGTAATGAAATAAACCTGGTCACTACTACATCTTGGATCTGTCGTTTACTTGCCTGAGAGCGCACGTAATTCTGAACTTTGGTTATATATATATATATATATATATATATATGTATATATATATATATTACCTACTGGCGGTCGCCAGTAGGTAGTTATAGTTAGGACCCTGTTTCCATAGGAAATCCGCAACATTCTATTTTGAATAACTTTGGCGCCGGTCGACGAATCCTCGCGAATTTTTCAAAATAGGTGGGGCGCTACGCTCTGCTCCTACCCTGAAAGTCTCGGGGGGATTCGTCAAGCGGGGGCTGAGATAAAAGGGGGGTCCCAAAACGCGTTTTTCCCATGCATTTTTCCATAGGACCTTTAGACACAGCTACAGCCTGAACGGCTGAACAGAATTACTAGAAATTTGGCAGAGAGCTAGTCCTCAGGTCAAGGAAGTGCCTTTTGTAGGTTTGGTGTAAATCTGTTCAGTAGATTCTGAGCAAATAGCCTTTAAATCGATATATATATCTGAGCCAGCTTACGGTGCGCTTACGGTGCGCTTACCGTACGCGTACGGTGGCGTGCGCGAGCGCGATTCTGATTGGCTCTTAGATCTTAGTAAACATTCGAATCGGTCGAAACCAGGAAGCGGCGGCCGCCATTTCGTGTGTTTCACTCAGAAAAAAAAAAATGATATCTTGAAAAGGGGGCAAGGAGGAGAGTTACAGACCCCCTAACATTTGTAAGGAGGTCAAAGAAGGACAGAAAAGTACAAAGAAAACATTTATTGATTTTAAAAAAAATCGCGGGGTACGCGTACGGTAAGCTTACCGTACGCGTACGGTAAAAAAAAAATTTAAAAATGAAATTAAATGCAGATTTAAGTGTTTAGATATTAGGGGGCTCTAAAAAGAGCCGTTGTGTTTATTGTGATTTTTTAGTGGTACCTACAAGTAAGTACCGATGCAGAGTCTAAGGTTCAAGAGGAAGACTCTGTTCCCTTCATCACTGAAGTGTACACCATCTCCTCTATAAATGTCTTGCATGTCGTAACGCAAGTTGTTGTGGTAAATGGAACCCATACCATAGTCACGGAGGAAAGCAGAAACAGATTTGTTGACGTGCTTTCTTGCTTTGTCAATCTGCGGACAGAAAAGATTGGACCAGTTCCATTTTTGCCTTTGGCATATGTTAGAAAACACAAAGGCAGTTTTTGGGAAAAGTGAAAACAGTTGTGCAAAGGTCTCCTTCATAAGCATTTCCAGACCTACCCCAGTCAAAGTGCCTAGGTCATTGCCACCACAGTGCACTATTATGAGGTCAGGGTGTTGGATTTGCATGAAGGATTTCACCAATGGCATCAATTGGTGCCACTTTAACCCTCTCTAACCAATCCATTTAATGTCTACATTTGGTAAAGCAAGGTCTCTCACCATACCTGCTTTCTCTGCATACTTTTCACTCCAGAAGACATAGCTGTGCCCTACAATCCACACTGTGAACATCTTCAAAGGAGAACTGGATGCACTCAGGAGGTGTAAT
This sequence comes from Triturus cristatus, assembly GCF_964204655.1. Classification (NCBI taxonomy): domain Eukaryota; kingdom Metazoa; phylum Chordata; class Amphibia; order Caudata; family Salamandridae; genus Triturus; species Triturus cristatus. The sequence continues at coordinate 725,770,135 of NC_140585.1, forward strand.
TCAGTAGAATGGTAAAAAGAAATGAAAGACAGTTTGGAAATGGAGGCATACATATTTTTTTCATAAAAAAAAGAACTGATTGGCTGTTTCATACCATTCTAGAATAAAAACTAGGCTGTATGTGTAAATTAATAGAAGCATGTTTTGTATTGGTACAGAAAAATGTGTTACCAAAGAACAGTACTATGGATTTGCTGTTAGGTTTGAAAAGTCAAGCACTCTTGCTCTGTGGAATTGAAACATTGTTTGGTGAACTTCTGACCTAACTCCACACAGCAGTGTTCCATGAGCTGTTGCTATGGTAGCAGGCAGAAGTCAAGTTGGGGGAAGGGTACTAGGCAGAAGTCAAGTTGGGGGAAGGGTACTTTTGGAAAAGGGTTGGTTTTCAACCGATAGAAATGTGTGATTACATTTGAAAAAAAGGGGGAAGCACTGAGATTTGAAACTTACATGTATATGTGTGGAAAAAGAGAGGGAAACTTTGCCATTATCTGGTTCTGCTGAGAGGAGAGAGGTGTAAAGAACAGTGATCCTGGCTCTGATAATCTGCTGTTTGAGTGCCACATTTCTTTCACAGCTAACTAATTTTAAAGGTGAGTTTAGAGTTTGAGAGGGGATGTATATGGTAAATTAAGAAATGAATAATAGAAATGGAATTCCTTTTGTTGAAGTTGTGTTTATTATTTTCTGTTTTGGGAGAAATTTAAATGTGAGGAACATGTAAAATAATATGGACTATGTTTTCACCATAAATTAAGGTGTACTGGTAAAAATAAAGAATACTTTAAGGGTTTGAGGTTGGACTCAGTAATGCAAATACATACAGCATCAGTAAGGCTGGTTGCCCTTGCTGGAGTGTAGGCAGTCACCCAGGTTACACATGGTGCTGGTCTGAAAAAGCAGTTTGGACATGTGCTTTTTTAAGAATCTGAAAAGTGGATTCCTAATGTGTCAGTCTGTAAAAGTGTTTATCACTTGCCAAAAAAAAGAGTAGTAAGTGTGCTTTCAAATTGGCAAAGAAATTTCGTTTTGTGACTAATGTGAAAACATGAATCTGTGTGCAAATAGGAATTACAGGCAGAGATTTATTGCGTATTGCTCTGGTGATTTCACAGTTGCATTAGATGGAAAGGGGGAGCCATTTTTTGGTGCAGAAGCAGACTCTTAGCACACACCCAGCTGCTTACCCTGTGGAATCATGCACAGTATTCACAAGCGAGTGGGGTTTGAGGTTTCAGTCAGTAATGCAAATACATTCAGCATCACTAAGGCTGGTTGCCCTTGCTGGAGTGTAGGCAGTTACCCAGGTTACACATGGTGCTGGTCTGAAAAAGCAGTTTGGACATGTGCTTTTTTAAGAATCTGAAAAGTGGATTCAAAATGTGACAGACTGTAAAAGTGTTTATCACTTGCCAAAAAAAAGAGTAGTAAGTGTGCTTTCAAAATGGCAAAGAAATTTCGTTTTGTGACTAATGTGAAAACATGACTCTGTGTGCATATAGGAATTACAGGCAGAGATTGATTGCGTATTGCTCTGGTGATTTCACAGTTGCATTAGATGGAAAGAGGGAGCCATTTTTTGGTGCAGAAGCAGACTCTTAGCACACACCCAGCTGCTTACCCTGTGGAATCATGCACAGTATTCACAAGCGAGTGGGGTTTGAGGTTTGAGTCAGTAATGCAAATACATTCAGCATCACTAAGGCTGGTTGCCCTTGCTGGAGTGTAGGCAGTCACCCAGGTTACACATGGTGCTGGTCTGAAAAAGCAGTTTGGACATGTGCTTTTTTAAGAATCTGAAAAGTGGATTCATAATGTGTCAGTCTGTAAAAATGTTTATCACTTGCCAAAAAAAAGAGTAGTAAGTGTGCTTTCAAAATGGCAAAGAAATTTCGTTTTGTGACTAATGTGAAAACATGACTCTGTGTGCATATAGGAATTACAGGCAGAGATTTATTGCGTATTGCTCTGGTGATTTCACAGTTGCATTAGATGGAAAGGGGGAGCCATTTTTTGGTGGAGAAGCAGATTCTTAGCACACACCCAGCTGCTTACCCTGTGGAATCATCCACAGTATTCACAAGCGAGTGGGGTTTGAGGTTTCAGTCAGTAATGCAAATACATTTAGCATCACTAAGGCTGGTTGCCCTTGCTGGAGTGTAGGCAGTCACCCAGGTTACACATGGTGCTGGTCTGAAAAAGCAGTTTGGACATGTGCTTTTTTAAGAATCTGAAAAGTGGATTCATAATGTGTCAGTCTGTAAAAGTGTTTATCACTTGCCAAAAAAAAGAGTAGTAAGTGTGCTTTCAAATTGGCAAAGAAATTTCGTTTTGTGACTAATGTGAAAACATGACTCTGTGTGCATATAGGAATTACAGGCAGAGATTTATTGCGTATTGCTCTGGTGATTTCACAGTTGCATTAGATGGAAAGGGGGAGCCATTTTTTGGTGCAGAAGCAGACTCTTAGCACACACCCAGCTGCCTACCCTGTGGAATCATGCACAGTATTCACAAGCGAGTGGGGTTTGAGGTTTCAGTCAGTAATGCAAATACATACAGCATCACTAAGGCTGGTTGCCCTTGCTGGAGTGTAGGCAGTTACCCAGGTTACACATGGTGCTGGTCTGAAAAAGCAGTTTGGACATGTGCTTTTTTAAGAATCTGAAAAGTGGATTCAAAATGTGACAGACTGTAAAAGTGTTTATCACTTGCCAAAAAAAAGAGTAGTAAGTGTGCTTTCAAAATGGCAAAGAAATTTCGTTTTGTGACTAATGTGAAAACATGACTCTGTGTGCATATAGGAATTACAGGCAGGGATTTATTGCGTATTGCTCTGGTGATTTCACAGTTGCATTGGATGGAAAGGGGGAGCCATTTTTTGGTGCAGAAGCAGACTCTTAGCACACACCCAGCTGCTTACCCTGTGGAATCATGCACAGTATTCACAAGTGAGTGGGGTTTGAGGTTTCAGTCAGTAATGCAAATACATTCAGCATCACTAAGGCTGGTTGCCCTTGCTGGAGTGTAGGCAGTCACCCAGGTTACACATGGTGCTGGTCTGAAAAAGTAGTTTGGACATGTGCTTTTTTAAGAATCTGAAAAGTGGATTCATAATGTGTCAGTCTGTAAAAGTGTTTATCACTTGCCAAAAAAAAGAGTAGTAAGTGTGCTTTCAAATTGGCAATGAAATTTCGTTTTGTGACTAATGTGAAAACATGACTCTGTGTGCATATAGGAATTACAGGCAGAGATTTATTGCGTATTGCTCTGGTGATTTCACAGTTGCATTGGATGGAAAGGGGGAGCCATTTTTTGGTGCAGAAGCAGACTCTTAGCACACACCCAGCTGCTTACCCTGTGGAATCATGCACAGTATTCACAAGCGAGTGGGGTTTGAGGTTTCAGTCAGTAATGCAAATACATTCAGCATCACTAAGGCTGGTTGCCCTTGCTGGAGTGTAGGCAGTCACCCAGGTTACACATGGTGCTGGTCTGAAAAAGCAGTTTGGACATGTGCTTTTTTAAGAATCTGAAAAGTGGATTCATAATGTGTCAGTCTGTAAAAGTGTTTATCACTTGCCAAAAAAAAGAGTAGTAAGTGTGCTTTCAAATTGGCAAAGAAATTTCGTTTTGTGACTAATGTGAAAACATGACTCTGTGTGCATATAGGAATTACAGGCAGAGATTTATTGCGTATTGCTCTGGTGATTTCACAGTTGCATTAGATGAAAGGGGGAGCCATTTTTTGGTGCAGAAGCAGACTCTTAGCACACACCCAGCTGCTTACCCTGTGGAATCATGCACAGTCACAAGCGAGTGGGGTTTGAGGTTTCAGTCAGTAATGCAAATACATTCAGCATCACTAAGGCTGGTTGCCCTTGCTGGAGTGTAGTCAGTCACCCAGGTTACACATGGTGCTGGTCTGAAAAAGCAGTTTGGACATGTGCTTTTTTAAGAATCTAAAAAGTGGATTCTAAATGTGTCAGTCTGTAAAAGTACTTTTCACTTGCCTAAAAAGTAGTAGAAAGTATGCTTTGCAATTGGCAAAGAAATTTCGTTTTCTGCCTAATTTCAAAGCATGACTTTGTGTGCACACAGGAATTATTTTTAGAAATTTAATTTGTGAAGGTGTTATTGTGATTTTCATTTATAGGAAAGGGGTTTATAGTATTTTAAGATTTCTAAAGAACATAAAAAATGTAGTAATATATTTAAATAAAATAAAGGAATTTTTTTTTAGTTTTTTTCAGGTATTGCTGAAGAGCAGTGAACAAAATTTAAGATGCCTACAAAATCCAGAGTAAAGAAAGACCACAAAAAAAACCTATATTTGAAGACAACTGGAGGACCTAAGTTAGTTGGAGATGCTCATGTTGGGAAAAAGAAAAAATCTTCTGGTAAGCAAACAAAAGATTTTTTTAAAGAACATATTCAAAAAAAGGAAAAATGTACAAAATGTCTGTACTGGAAAAAATGTTTTCAATAGAAAAGGAGAGGAAAAAATTGAGCATTTAGTTAATACAAATATACCTTCTGCAACTAAAAAGATAAACTTAAACAGAAAAACAGCGTTTAAAGAGATACGTAGAAAAATGTTTCAGAGAAGAGTTATGTCCAATTTGATAAAGGATGTGAAGAAATATAAGCAAAAGGCTAAGTTTTATAAGAGAAAAAAAGAAATTGAAGCCATTGCAGCAAAGGCATTAGAATTAAAAAGGAAACTATTCATTTTAATTTTGAATAGGATGCGTACATTAGATAAAATGGTTAATGTACTGAAATCACAAAGCAAAAGGAAAAGAGTAGTGAACAGACAAACTTTGGTAAAGTGTTTTTAGGAAAATGGATGCATAGTTCAAGTAGTGAACCTTTTTTTAATGAAGAGAGCTATTTTCAAAGTAATAGTTTGCTGCATGCAGTTGACACCAGAGGTCGTGCTTACGAAGTGAAAAATGGTTGCATAATGGAGAAGGAGATAATGGTTCCAAGAGATGAGGTACAAGTAATGGCGGATGAGGCTATGGGGAGACGTCCTAAAGCCCCAGTGTACACTTGGAATTGTAGTAGTATTTGCACTGTGCGTCAGGAATCTATTGATACATTTCGTGAGTTTCTAAGAGAATATAGTAAAAAAAGTGTAAAACAGAAGATTAAGGTGCTTCAAAGTCTGGATCCATGCAGAGTGAGAGAGAATACTGTTTTGCAGGGTCATTCTCTGGCTTGTCTATCTAGAAAAGTGTGTAATAGTGTTTTCCATCATTTTAGGATGCTGGCTGTTCATCTCACTGAAATGAGAAAGTTTGTGAGACGGTTGTATTTTGCTAAAAGTCCAGCAATAAAGTTAGATGAATTGAATAGGGCTCTGTTCCGTGGATCGGTATCAGATGTAGAGAAGGTTGTTGATGAAATTCAGTTTTGTTACTTTGGTCCTGAACAAAACAGTGCAGAAAAGGACACAGTAAATGAGGAAGAAGTGGAAGAGAATGTAGAACCCTCTGCAAGTAAGACATTTAATGATCACATAACAAAATTTGCAATAATCTCTAATGAAAGACCAAATATTACTTGTATTTGTTGCCGCAGAACTCATTATAGAAAACAAACCAGGTATGTTGATCTCTATAGAAAAAGTGAAAATGAAGATAATTATAAGTGGAAGGATTTTGCCACATATATATTTCTTGAAAATTGTTTTGAATTGGGTGAAGTTCAGCGTATTTGTAAATACTGTTATAATAAGTTAGAAGAAAATAGAATGCCGACCAGAGCTGTACATAATAATTTAGAATTGGATGCAATTCCTGCTGAACTTTCTGAATTAAATACATATGAGTCTATACTCATTCAATGTGTTCATCCGTTCCAGACCATAGTACGTATGGAGCCCAAAACTGGTAAATTACCTCCTTCAGATTTACTGAGAGGTTTAAAAGGTAGAGTGGTGTATTTGCCCTTGGATTTGAAAAAAAATATGCAAACTATTGATGCGGATACTTTGGAAACTGAACCATTAATTATTCTGGTTAATGGTGTACCTACAAAGAATAAGAAGATTTGGCAGGAGCTGGTAGATGTACGGAAAGTACAAAGAGCAAATTTGTATTTGAAAAGGAATAACAAATGGTATGAATCATTTTATATAGAAGAAGAAGAAGAAGAAGATTTACAAGAAGACACAGAAACACCAACTGGACAAATTGAAAAAGTGGACAAGTCAAAGGAAGAAGAAATTTATGAACATTTTAGCATACATCCTCTTCATTCAAAAGAAGTTATGGGAGACAATATTGATCTGTTTCAGATGAAGAAAGCAAAAGGAACTCCCGTGAGTGTATGGGAGGAGAGCTTGGAAGCTCGATGTTTTCCCCAGCTGTTTCCTACAGGAAAAGGAGGACGATACGATGAACGTCCGGAACAGATTCCAGCTTCTGAGTATCGGACTACAAGACTATATGCTGAAGATCCCAGATTTCGACAAAGTATTCCTTATTTGTTCCATCTTTTATTTGAAAGCGACTTGTCTGCACTGTCTTATGCAGTAAATCACATTTTAAAAAGTGGAGTACATTTACAAAATGTGTCTGCTAAGGATTTTATGGAGAAAGTGCAGCACCGAGATGATCATTTGGAAACACAACTGATCAATCTGATGGCTTGTCAGCGTGGGACAAATGAATATTGGTACCGACGTCATGGTGAATTAAAATGCATGTTACGGAATTTAGAAACACCAACATGGTTCGTTACCCTAAGCTGTGCTGAGTACGCTTGGGATGATTTACTGGATTTTCTACGAGAGGCAAATTCAAACATTAAAAACATCGAATACAAGACAGCAGGAGAACTGTGCTCATTGGATCCGGTTAATGTTTGCAGGTATTTCAATCATAGATTTGAGGCTATGATGTCGTTCATCTGCAATAAAAAAAATCCACCTCTAGGAGAAGTAGTGGATTTCTTTTGGAGAAAAGAGTACCAGGCAAGAGGTGCTCCTCATATTCATATGCTGTTGTGGATCAAGGATGCCCCAAAGTTTGGAACAGATGCTGATGAAGCAGTGTTATCTTACATTGAAGAATATGCAACATGTGCTATACCAAAAAGCACAGAAGATAAAAAGTTAAAGGAGCAAGTTTTACGTTTCCAAAGTCATCGGTGTGGAAAATACTGTCGACGGAAATACAAGAGCAAAGATAAATACTACACTAAATGTCGATTTGGATTTCCTAGACCTGTTCTTTCAAATGGAAGAGTAAACAGTTTAGTTTTATGTCAGCTGTGAGACATACTATCACAAGAAAATCACCTAAGAATACCTACAACCTTAAAAGAAAAGAAGAATCAAAAAATATAAATGACTACAACCCAGTCATTTTATCCATGTGGAATGCTAACATGGATATACAGTATGTAGCTGACAATTCCATTGCTGTTGCTCGATATGTAACGTCTTACATTACGAAATCAGAAAAAACAGAATTGAAGGAAATGTGGGAAGAGATTTCTCAGTAAGAAGCTGTACAGTTTCAGTTTGAAGATGTTATCGCATCGAGAAATTGGATCCTACGAATGTTCAGATAGGTTATCTTCTGCAAGTCTCTACTCGAAATCAAGAAGAATAATTTGGGCAACTTTAGGCCTTGCAGCAATGAGAAATCGGGTACTGAAATCTGTTGGAGAAATTGAATATTTGGCCGAGAATGACCCAGAAAGTACAGATATTTTGAAATCAAACATGTTGGACACATATTATCCCAAGAGAAGTCATCATCTGGAGAACATGTGTCTCTATGAAGTGCTGCAGAACTACATTTATTCACGGAAAGCCACAGAAGACATCAACAATGGAAAATATAAAGTCATTGGTGAGGAAGGATGTTTGGTGAAGCAAACAAAAGGAAGTTTGATAAATCACAGGAAGCTGAGTTGCGACACTACTGACAAAAAGGAATTTTACTACTTGGCTCTTTTACAGCTGTTTAAACCATGGCGTACAGAGGATGAACTACTGGGAGAATTTCAAAGCTATGAAGATTCTTTTAATGCTTGCAAAGACAGCATACAATGCAGTACATTCTCAACTTATCTGCAAATGTTAAATGAAGAAATTGAACAGGAAACTACAATTGCAGCAGAAATAGCTAGAGACAGTTCTCAGGACAGCCAAAGTTCAGGAACACTCAGTCAAGATCCCCTAGGACAACCAATCGTTGAAAATGAAGCATCAATAGCCATGAATGAAGTGGAAACAGCTATGAATCAAGCTCAAGAAGAATTTATAGACTTACAAAATTTGGAAAGACAACTGAACGAAGAGCAGCAACAAATTTATGAAGAGATCAGAAACAAAATTGATCACGGATTTCTACATGAAAAAAAAGAGTGCTCATGCACATCATTTCATCCAATCAGGATGTATGTAAGCGGACAAGCTGGAACTGGAAAAAGTTTCCTTATAAAAGTCATCAGAAGCTACCTACAGCAAAAAACGGATTCTACTTTGTCTTGTGTGGTTACTGCTCCAACTGGGTTAGCAGCATATAACATAAAAGGAATCACTTTACATCGTTTGCTAATGTTACCAGTGGAGCATGAGAACAAAATACAATACAACAAGCTAACTGGAGAAGCATGCTTGGAAGTTTCAAGAGTATTGAAGAAGATGCAAGTTCTCATTATTGATGAGGTGAGCATGGTATCAAACTTAATGCTTGCCTTTGTGCATTTAAGAATGCAGCAAATTCTGAAGACAGACTATGACGTGTTATTTGGAGGAAAACACGTCATAGTTTTTGGAGATCTTTTGCAACTTACTCCAGTTAAAGGACAACCAGTGTTTAATACTGTGACACATGAAGACACAAAGAAGTCACTGGGAAGCATCGGTAATGCAAATATTTGGTCCTTCTTTGAGTACAAGGAACTTACTACTAATATGAGGCAAGCAAACGATGAAGAATATGGAAGTATTCTGAAAGATATCAGAATTGGACTACTCACTGAAGCTGGCAAAAAAGCATTACAGAGTCGGCTGCTACATAATTTATTTCCAAAGGAAGAAATAGTTGCAGAGAAGATATACAAGAACATTGCAGAAAAGAAAAGTGTCATCTGCTTAATGCCAACTCTACGTGAATGCTCAATATTCAATGAGGAGCTTTTGAAATTGGAAAAGGAAGATATCAGGAAATTGGAAGCAGTGGACAAAATTGAGGATGGAAGAATTACTGTCACATTAACAGGCACACTGAAAAATAAATTGGATTCACTAGAGAAGAACATTTCCAAAACAGCTGGATTAGAAAAAAATCTATATGTTTGCATGAACTGTAGAGTATTTTTAAGGAGAAATTTGGATGTTGAAAAAGGTTTAGTTAATGGAGCTATGGGAAGAGTTGTGGGTTTTATTAATTATCAGAAAAAAGATGGAATTGAATGTTTAAAAATAAAATTTGATCAGATAGAAGAAGTTAAAGACATTTGTCGTTGTTCAGTTCGTTTCATGCTTGTGAAAGATTTATATGTACGTAGGAAGCAGTTTCCGTTTTCTCTAGCATCTGCTGTAACTATTCACAAGTCTCAAGGATTGACTGTAGATTGTGCATTTGTGAACATTGGTTCAACTGTGTTCAAAGAAGGTATGGCATATGTTGCTTTGTCACGAGTGAAAACATTATCAGGTTTATTCATGATAGACTTTGATGACTCAAAAGTTAGTGCTGATGCAAATTGTGTAAAGGAGTATAATAGATTAAGAAGAAGCTATGCTCCTCATTTAGGTCAGTATCCTGTGTTGGAGAAACGTGTAGTTTCTCGTAAAAGGAGAAATGAGAATATCTGTAATGAAGATGTAGAGAGGAGGAAAAAAAAGGGGAGTGATGTAATTGCAAGCAAAAAGAAAAAGGAAAATGAAGAACAGGTTGTAGGATGTCATTTTGAAAATAGCTCTGGTGTCAACTGCTACGCTAATGTAGTGCTGAATGTTGCATTTTATCTGGAAAGTGTGCAAGAGCAGATAATAGTAAATCAGGGAAAAAGATTCTGTTCTGAGTTGAGTCTCCTTTTTCAAAAGCTGAGTAATGATAAAACTCAAATAGAAAGTGCTACTGAAATTAGAAAACTTTTAGATGTATGTTCAGGACGAACACAGTTTTCTCAAAATGTACAGCAAGACGCACAGGAATTCTTGATGTTTTTTCTTCAGGTAGTGGAAGAAGAAGGGGTTCCCATTAAAAATTTATTTGGTCTCTCTTATAAATGGGAACATAGTTGTGAAAACTGTTATAATATATGTGGCTCTAATGTTGATTCTGAAAGGTTTATTTATTTAACATTGCCAGAAAGTAAAACAGTCACTTTTGCTAAATTAGTTAAAGATGCTAATCATAGCATGGAATGTTCTGAATGTAAATCTGAAATGTTTTCAACGTTAATTTTAAAGGAATACGGACAGTATGTAATTTTAATGATGCAACGCTGTAAAGCTGATGGTTCAAAATTAGATACTTTAATAAAGAAGTTTACAGGACAGCAATTATCAATTTCAGGAAAAACTTTTGTAACAGTTGCAATAATTTTCCATGATGGACCTACTGTAACTTCTGGTCATTACACAGTTTATCTTAAATGTGAAAAAGGCTGGACACTGTGTAATGATTCCCAATTGATTTTTAAGCAACGTTTGCCTTTTGATTTAGCAAATTCCTATCTAATCTTCCTGAAACCTAAATTTTAGAGAGATTTGGCAACATCTGGACAAAACAATTTTACCATTTTATTGGATTACCATTGGAATTTTCAAAAAAAATGATTTTACAAATTACCATTTGGCCTAATGGAAAGGTAACCAATTGTAATGTGGACTTTTTCAATTTTAAATGAAGCTTTGGAAAACCAAAAATTTTGAAAAAATCGGTAACATCTGCACAATTTAAATTTTAGAATGTTATTGGATTGCCATTGGAAATTTATTCAAAAAAGACTTTTTAAAATTACTATTTGGCCATGCGGAAAGGTAAACAATTCTATTGTGGACTTATATAATTATTAATAAATCTTTCGGAAACCAAAATGTTACAGAGAATCGGTGAGATCTGTACAATTTAAACTTTAGATTTTTATTGGATTAACATTGGAAATTTAATCAAAAAAGAATTTTAAAATTACTATTTGGCCTAAAGGAAATGGAACCAGATGTATTGTGGAGTTATGTGAGATATATTTTTGTGATTATACTTCTGAAACAAAAATATCAGACGGTATTTTAAAGAAATAAGTATTGATATTAGATGATATTTTTTAAGAATATTATGCATTTCTATAAAGTTATGTTTATGCAAAAAGAGATTGTGGGCTTTTTTAAAACAATCTTTGAGATTGTTAATTTTTTTTTTTGCCCGCTGTTAAATGATGAATGCAATTGCTTTCACAATTTATAGTGAAATGCAATATATTCTGAAAACAGCAAAAAAAAGGCAAACATTTTTTTTGAAAAATATGTAAATATGTGTACTGTATTATAAAATGTTTTATTAAATATTAATACTTTTTTCTTTTTTTTCAGATTGAGATAGAAAATTTTCGAAAACTAGAACCATTTTTAAAGCAATTAAAAAAAAAATTAAAATGAAATAAATTTAATAAAAATATCATGGTCCCTTTTTTCCACTTCTCCACAATCACATTTTCAGTTTTTCATTGTAGTCTCTCAAGGACCTTGTAATGTGATAATTGATTTTTAGTGTTTTTAAAAAAAAAAAAAAAAATTACGCGTACCGTACGGTCAAAAAAAAAAAAAAAAAGTTTTAAAAACATATATAAAAAATAGATGAAAGGTAAGTTTGGCTCTTAAAAGAGCCGTTGTGTTCATGCAGGGACAGAGGAAAGAAAGAATGGGAATATTAGACGGTACGACAAGTGTGCTGATCTATTTTATTGTTCACTAGGGAAATACTGGTCTCCCTATAACAAATTAGATCATGACAAGTGGCGCACCGTATTTCAACCCTCAGAAACCGAGGGTTAATTTCCTGAGGAGAAGAAAAAGGAGATGCTCCCCCAACAGATGAAGGGCTCACCTGACCTGCAGAAGAAGGACTCGGCCCTGCAGATGATGGTCCAGGCTGAGCTGCTGTGGATGTGCTTGGTTGATTTACTGAAGGGTTACCTTCAGTAAGTCGAGCATGTGTCCTTCTGTGTACATCCTTAAGGTGTCTCAACATGGTGTGATTCCCGAAGGAATACTTCCTGTCGGGATTCCCTCTTGAAAGTACACGGCCACACAGCTTACAAGTCACTAAGGGTGCATTTACCTTTTGCTGGCCCTCTGGAAAAGAAAAATACTCCCATATGAAAGAGGTCTTTTGTTTCCTCGCTCTCTGCCTCAAGGTAGTGCTGCTAGCCTCACTCTCAGAAGGGCTCTGCTGTTCTGCCATCGTATCACAAAGACAACCCAGCTCCTTCTCCTAAGGGATCACAAGCAGAAATGAGGGGAATGGGTGTGGTGTAGGAGAGTTCTAGAACTGAAAGTAGTTTCAACCAATCAAAAGTTGTGTTTCATGATCACATGACCCACCGTACGCTTACGGTGCGCTTACGGTGCGCTTACGGCAAAAGTACGCATGCGCGTAAAAAAGACACGCGCACGCGCGCATGCGCAAAACAGGCACGCCCCTTCACTTCCGCGTAACGTGCGCGTGCAGCGTACGCGTTACGCGCTGTGCGCGCGTGAGGTGCGTCTACGCAAATTGCGTAAATGAACGCAAACAGCGTAGAAATCTAACGTAATTACAGCAAGACGTGCGCTTACCGTACGCGCACGGTAAAAAAAAAAAATAAAAAAAAATAAAAAGGAAAAAAATAAAAAATATGTCATACTAATAAATTTTACCTGTTTATTTTAAAAAAATGGTAAAATAAAAACATATTGTAGAATTTTTAACCATAGTCTTTAAAAAAGGATAGACAATTAAAATAAAAATATGTAAAAAAAAAAAGAAGAAAAAAAAAAAAAATTAGCATTTAAAAAACCTTGCAAATTCACTGAAAAAACCATGGGTTTCACTCACGTTATAGTTAGGAATTAGCATTTAAAAAACCTTGCAAATTCACTGAAAAAACCATGGGTTTCACACACGTTATAGTTAGGACTTAGCATTTAAAAAACCTTAGAAATTCAATGAAAAAACCAAAGGTTTCACACATGTTATAGTTAGCTGGACATTTCACTCGTAAAAAACCATTGAAATTCCCCCGTTATAGTTAGTTCAGCTAACTATAACTCGCGCGCCCGCAATGCACTACTGATGACGTCACATATTACATCACTCATGACATGGTCAGTGACATCACTCATGACATCACTGATGACATCTCAACTGACATCACTGATGACATCATCCTTGTGACAGAGTGGTAGACCTCCTCTCACCCTAATATAACCTTTGATACAAACATTCAAAAAAAGAGACTGAAATTTTCAAAAAAATGGACATACCAATACCAGTTACAACAACCTATTCAGTAATTCTAAGATCCACATACACATCCACTCATCCACCAACAGTCCTATACAGTCACTCATACATGTACTCACACATCATATGTACTCATACACCTAAACATCCTGTAACACAATGCCACTCATCCATAGAGTTACTCACACATAGTCACTCATGCTAATAAAGAATCAAACATCCATTTACTTGCATATACAGTTATACACACACCACCACACTTACTTTTACAGAAACTTACACATACTAAGGTGCCGATCACGATCCGGTAAAAAATTCCCCCGTGCGACTCGTATCGGGTCTTTTTACCGTACGAATCGTACAAGTGCCGTACGAACTGGCAATCACGATTCGCATGGTAAAAAGTCCATACGAACCGCACTGGGAATCATTCCCCACACGTCCTCGGGTCGGAAAATGTGTCCGACACGTCCTCGGACGATTTACCTTACAAACGTGAAAATCCAAGTCCGACCGAGGAATCACGATCCATCCCGTGCGTCCGAGGTTACAACCGTATGGAAAAAACACCGTCCGCACCGAACTCCTACAGCAACCATGGAGACATGTGCCCGCATACGCGCCCAACACTCCCCCCAGCCCCCGTACGTCCGACACGCACCCCCCGTATATGTATACCCCCACCCGCCTAGGTACACCCCAGTACGTTCCAGTTCTACCCCCACCCCAGTACGTGTCATACCCCCGTGTACCTACACCCCAGTACGTTCGAGCCACACCCCCACCCCAGTACGTGTCATAGCCCCGTCTACCCACACCCCAGTACGTTCCAGTCGTACCCCCACCCCAGTACGTGTCGTACCACCGTGTACCTACACCCCAGTACGTTCCAGTCGTACCCCCACCCCAGTACGTGTCGTACCACCGTCAATGTACACCCCCCCACCCCTGTACGTGTCGTACCACCGTCAATGTACACCCCCCCACCCCTGTACATGTCGTACCACCGTCCATGTACACCCCAGTACGTTCCAGTCGTACCCCCACCCCAGTACGTGTCGTACCACCGTCAATGTACACCCCCCCACCCCTGTACGTGTCGTACCACCGTGAACCTACACCCCAGTACGTTCGAGCCCCACCCCCACCCCAGTACGTGTCGTACCACCGTCAATGTACACCCCCCCACCCCTGTACTTGTTGTACCACCGTCAATGTACACCCCCCCACCCCTGTACGTGTCGTACCACCGTCCATGTACACCCCAGTACGTTCCAGTCATACCCCCACCCCAGTACGTGTCGTACCACCATGAACCTACACCCCAGTACGTTCGAGCCCCACCCCCACCCCAGTACGTGTCGTACCACCGTCAATGTACACCCCCCCACCCCTGTACGTGTCGTACCAACGTCAATGTACACCCCCCCACCCCTGTACTTGTCGTACCACCGTCAATGTACACCCCCCCACCCCTGTACGTGTCGTACCACCGTCCATGTACACCCCAGTACGTTCCAGTCGTACCCCCACCCCAGTACGTGTCGTACCACCGTCAATGTACACCCCCCCACCCCTGTACGTGTCATACCACCGTGAACCTACACCCCAGTACGTTCGAGCCCCACCCCCACCCCAGTACGTGTCGTACCACCGTCAATGTACACCCCCCCACCCCTGTACGTGTCGTACCACCGTCCATGTACACCCCAGTACGTTCCAGTCGTACCCCCACCCCAGTACGTGTCGTACCACCGTCAATGTACACCCCCCCACCCCAGTACGTGTCGTACCACCGTCAATGTACACCCCCCCACCCCTGTACGTGTCGTACCACCGTCAATGTACACCCCCCCACCCCTGTACTTGTCGTACCACCGTCAATGTACACCCCCCCACCCCTGTACGTGTCGTACCACCGTCCATGTACACCCCAGTACGTTCCAGTCGTACCCCCACCCCAGTACGTGTCGTACCACCGTGAACCTACACCCCAGTACGTTCGAGCCCCACCCCCACCCCAGTACGTGTCGTACCACCGTCAATGTACACCCCCCCACCCCTGTACGTGTCGTACCAACGTCAATGTACACCCCCCCACCCCTGTACGTGTCGTACCACCGTCCATGTACACCCCAGTAGTTCCTGCCGCACCCCCAACACAACCTCCTAAGTACGGAGCGCACCCCATGCCCCAACATCACAACCGCATGTACGAGTCGTACAAAGCCACACACAAGGACATAATCGTACAACCAAATGGCCCATGTACACACCGTACACACGCTCAAAACGCACGTACACAACAAGGACAAAACAAAACAACACAAGAATACACCATTCGAAAGGCACACAGCCACTAAACATGGCCAACAACCACTAAAATAACACAATCACTGACCTGCAACTGTCAAAAACAAACAGAGGCCCAATACACCACCACTCCTTATAACACACCCACCCAAAATTCAAACACTGCCACACCCACCCATGGACCAATGAAAAGGGCCCACACACACAAACCATGAGCCTTTGCAACAGACTCACTGCTGCCAGACACCACAGAACCAGACTACAAGCTACACCACATCTTACACTTGCACACCTTCACACGACCACCCTCACAAACACCCTCTCATCACATTCACACACACACACAACCATCCACACCCCCCCCCAACATCCACACACCCCCCACACCCACACCATCCCCACCCACACCCCTCACCATGCCCACTACCAAGAATCCAAAGTTCAGTCACCGAGAGTTGGAGGTCCTTGTTGATCAAATCCTCAGAGTCGAGCCACAGATCTTTGGAACATTGGTCAGAAGCACCAGCCAGGCAGCCAAAACAGCCATGTGGCAGACCATCGTCGATGCTGTGAATGCTGTTGCGGACACCAGGAGGACCAAGCAGGATTGCCAGAACAGGTGGTACGATCTGCGGAGGAGGGTCAGAGCCAAGAGGCAGGAGGAACACGACCAGGCCAACGCCACCGGAGGAGGGCCCTCCCGCAGAGCCGTACAGTACCATCCCTGGGAGGAGAGGGTGATGGCCATACTGCCGGTGGAGGCAGTTGAAGGAGTAGAAGGACTCCGAGACCCGGGTGAGTACACAAACAACGCACCTCACATGGGGGGAACTGCAACCACAACCAAAATTAATAACAGGCACGCAACCACCACAAGCCATCGCATGACTCAACCACACTCCATGAGCAGGCACATGCCACTGCTGCCACCATGCCCCATGCACCCAGCTGGACAATGTCAAGTCACAGGCCACAGAAGACAACAACACATGACACGGTAACCCGGATGGCGGGAGGCTGGGCACCAAAAATCACATAGTGCGACTCCAAAGCAGACAACAATGCCCTCTGCCCATATGGCCTAGGTCACAGCCAGACAAACACTGTGTCCCAACACAGGAATGACTTGCCAGCAAATGGCGGACGCCTTGCATCAACACATGGGGGTGAAGGCACTGTTTTGCACATGACAGCAGCTAATGAACAGCCAACATTGTGAAAGAGTGGCAGCACACACCACCACAGCAGCAGCGCACAGACACACAGCAGACAAAATGGGTGCCTGGAGATCAGAAACAAACTCACATCAACAGGCCAAGGGCCACTCAAAGATCTGCTAACAGTGTGTGCCCAGGAAGCTGGGCCAAGGTGACAGAGGGTGACACACAGAGGGAGGGAGAGGGGGACACAGAGGGAGGGAGAGGGGGACTGAGAGTGAGGGAGACGGACAGAGGGAGGAGGCTGACACACGGAGGGAGGGAGGAGGCTGACACACAGAGGGAGGGAGAGGGGGACAGAGAGGGAGGGAGAGGGGGACAGAGAGGGAGGGAGACACAGGAAGATGGACAGAGGGAGGAGGCTGACACACAGAGGGAGGGAGAGGGGGACAGAGAGGGAGGGAGAGGGGGACAGAGAGGGAGGGAGAGGGGGACAGAGAGGGAGGGAGAGGGGGACAGAGAAGGAGGGAGACACAGGGAGAGCAAATCAGTCCTTTGGTGTGTGGGAATGTCTGCTCGTCAGCAGGTGGACTGCGTGCATGTAGACAAGGGTGGCCAGTGCCAGAACCCCCCCCTCTTCATCATGGCAAAACGCAGGGCCATGTCACAACCTGTACACGAGCACAAGGACAGCCACCTGCATCATATAAGTGTGTGGATCCACTCCATGTGCACATGTACAGTGCTACAAGGAAGGCGCAAATGCATGGCTCGCCACACATGCACACTCCACTGCTGACTGCAGTCACACTTGACGCAGCAAGTAAGACTGTGCCACACATAGTTAAAGGGGCCAAATTGGTGCCCAAGGGACACACCCATGCACAAGTGCACTGTGAGTGGAATGCAAGACAGATCCTAATTCCAAGAGGAAATGTGCCAACTTTGTAACGGATGAAACATGGATGTTGCATGGATCAAAATTAACATTTTCTCTCTCACACACAGGTCAACGTCGTGCTGCACCCCCCAACACTGGGGGGGAACACTCACAGGACCCGGATCTGCAGGAGACCGATCCCACCGGCAGTGACCACTCTCACCACTCTGCGGACGACCCCGACCGACCTGGCCCCTCTGGTGTCCAACCACCTGCAGCACCTGCGTCAGGTACAACCGTGCCAACCACCACCCCCACTCCTGCCACATCCCAGGAGACACCCAGGATCCCTGCCCCAACACCACAATGCAGCCAGGCTCGCCAGGAGGGACACGGTGTCCCAGGCACCCAGGAGGAGGCAGGCGACAACGCCAATGCCACCCCTCAGGGGTCCCGGAGACCCGATGTTCCCACAAGTGCAGGCCAGACGCAAGTGGGCAGGGGTGGTGGGAGTGGAGGACGGCGGAGGCGCGAGCCTGACCAGTTGGCTGGGGATCCGGTATTTTCCCATGTCCGTAACATCCTGGACTCATACCGGCAGGACACCACGGGCATGGCCCAGGTTGTGTCCGTCCTCGAGGGGATCAAGGTCCAGCAGGCCCAGCAACATGCGGAGCTAATAGCCTGTCTACAGGTACATCAACGGAGGATGGAGGACAGACAGGATGAGCAAGTGACGGCGTCCCAGGGGATTCACGCTGCACTCCGTCGGAGGGATCAGGAGGAGGAGGAGGAAACATCCGACGGAGCATCCCAGACGTCGTCACGGCCTGCTGCTGAGGTTCCCCGCAGGAAGCCGGGTCGTCCACGGAAAGGACCGTGAGGGTGGCTGCTACATCACCATCTCCCAGGACACCTGGCCTGGCACCTGGCCCACTGGAGCAACAGCATCACAGCATCAAGAGACATTCTCTGCCACATGGCCCTGCTGGTCACTGGCTGACCAATGTTGACAAAGACTGTGGCATGGACTCTGAGGATTTCCAATGGCAAGGACACCAACTCCCCTACTGAACTTTGGATTCCCTAATCCCGGAAAGCCCCTCACTTTGTCCCCCCCCCCCAATAATAAATCACACTATTAAGAGTAGATGCCTGCTGGTAGCATTATTACCTAACATGTGTCTTGTACAGTCTAAACATGCCTGAGTCATCTGTTCACTTCAACCATCCACACCCTGGGGCCTGAGTCTGGCACAGGACACATGGGTCACAGTTTATTAGGCAAGACAGACATGGAGCACCATACACACCCGTGATGGTCAGAACCAGCTGAGGGGGTGGCCGAACAACCGTGCTGACAGACACATTGAGTACAGCAACAGTCATGCGCAGAGGTCAGGGATCCTGGCCCGTGTCCTGGGGGGCACCCAGGTATGTGTAGACAGGTGGCAGAACCATGTCCTGCAAGCTTGAGTCCGGTGGATGCAGAGAATGGGGTCATGGACAACGTTGGATGCATGGGGATGGCACATGTCACAATACCCACACAGTCATGGACATCATGCCCAATACACAGTCTCAGCACACACACACAGCTTGCATCTTGCCACTCGACACATTGACACATAGCCACAATCAGGGAATACCATGCCAGACATGCAGGATGCACCGTGCCAACACACCAGCATTGACTGAGAAGAGGCACCTTGGAGGCATAGGGACACCTTTATTAGTCATGTTTTTGGGATTGCAGAGGCAACTTGAAGTACACATGAACACATCATGTGGAGTAACATGTGGCTCCAACACTGGCACCCCCCTTCTGCAGCACAAATGCGTGATAGCCATGGAACTGGCACACAAGCGTCGGCTAACAGCTAAACACCCACAGCTGCTCACGGAGAGCCTGCCATACACCATAGATCCGCTGATGTGGAAGTCCCACGCCATGTCAAGACAATGTTAACCGTATGTGTCCGAGGGCAGTGTCACACACATTGATGCCATCATCACAATCCACTATCCCATCACTGATGACTGACAACCAGGCAGCCCATCTATTCAGGTGTACCCAGCTGCATGTCGTGTCCCATGGGGATGCCACATGTCTGCAGAGGAACCAAACCCCGACCGGGGCAGTGTGCAGACATCGTGAACAACTGCCACACCCAATACACCCCAGATGCATCCCTTACCCCATGGAGACTTCCAAACGTGTCCGTGCCTGTAACGCTGAGTCAGCCCACGATGTCATGTCCATGAGGAATAGCAGTGCCACAACAATGCAACCAGCAAACGGCATGCGCAGGTACCTTGGGAAGAGAGACACACAAGAAGTCAGCCACAAAAAGCACAGCCACTTGCATGTGCAGTTACTCGACACATGTATGGATGACAACATGCTAGGTCACAATTATGACTGGGGAAATACTACCATCACTGCCACCATCACTCCTGTGACACACCCACACACACCTCTGACCCACGTGTCATACATGCAGGTGGAGACACACATCACAACGCATGCCACACGGGGACCAATGCGTGCACACTCAGACCCTGGTACTCACCACTAAGCAAAGAAGTCGCGTATGAGCCGAGTCCGGATGTCCTCTTGCGGCTCCACATCCTCCACATCACTAGCCCCATTGCCAAGCCCTTCGTCCTCCACGGGTGGATGGTCCTCGTCATGTTGATTCAGGATGAGTGGCACAGCTCTTTCAACTGCCATATTGTGCAGCATGCAGCAGACCATGAAGATCTTGCAGACCTTCGCCGGGGCATAAGGGAGTGCACCGCCGGTCTTGTGGAGGCACCGGAATCGGCTCTTCAGCATGCCAAACGTCCTCTCTATCACTCGCCTTGTCCGGCCATGGGCGGTGTTATAGCGGAGCTGGGCCGGCGTGATGGGGTTGCGGAGAGGTGTCAGCAGCCAAGGCATGTTGGGATAGCCAGCGTCCCCTACATGGGAAGCACATGGACATCGTTAGAACTGGTGTAGCGGTCGTGCTGGTCGGCTATACAGAATACAGGACAGACAGACTGTACCCACCAACAACACATGCCCGTTCGTTGCGCAGCTGCATCATCATATCAGGCATCCCGCTACGCCTCATGATGTAGGCATCGTGTGCTGATCCTGGGAAACGAGCACAGACATGTGAAATCACCATATTGGACAGACACACCACAAGGGCATTGATGGAGTGGTAGTGCTTCCGAATGCGGTACGCCACCTCCCGTGCGTGTGGTGGTACCAAACCTACATGTGTCCCATCTATGGACCCAATGACATGGGGCATCCCTCCCAGGGCATAGAATCCACGCTTGACCTCAGTCATCTGTTCAGGGGTTGGGAACTTGATGAAGTCATCCAGGTGAATCAACATGGCCTCCAAGAAATCATGCAGCACACCGCTGAACATGCTCTGGGACATGCCACCAACATGAGCTATGGTATTTTGGAAGGTACCCGTGGCAAGAAAATGTAGGGCAGCCATTACCTTCAGCTGGGGTGTCAGTGCCGTAGGATACCTGTGCTGCGGTTGCAGGTGTGGTGCCAGTCTCGCCGTCTGCTCCCGAATCAACGGTTGGGTGAAGCGGTAGAGCCGGATCCTGTCATTCTCCTGCATGGTAGCCAAGTCTGGAATTCTTCGGGCAACAGGAGGCGCTCTGCAGTAATTTGGAAGTGACAAGGAAGAGTGAGTGCACTACGAGAACAACTCATGTCTACTGAGCACATGTAAATCTGGCAATACACACATGCCACATAGGGAGTCAGGCATGTGCTACATGGCCAGGACACGTATGGATGCAAGGTGACACTCCTCCCAAGACCCAGCTACACACGGTGATTGAGAACCTCCCCATGCCACGCCATGGAAATAGCTGTGTCCCAGTGCAAGTGCACTGCCCGACGCAAGACAGGAGTGACATACACCCACACATCAGCAGAAGTGTGATGCCGATTGCAGAGACTGGTAGCGGAACACTGGAGCCACAGGTCACATGACTTTACACTAGTCCAGCCCACACACCTTGCCATGAAGGTGCACATGTCATGACTCACCACACATTCCTTGTGAGTTTGCTGACATTGCCTTGTCACGCTACTCCGTGTCCCATGCATACATGTGCACCTCACATCCGATAACACATGTGGCATGGTGTTGGGAACAGTGTGCAATGACAATCTACACACAGCCACATGTTGGTTGCTGCAACGGCTGCAGCTTTTGAGGGTGCTACAACATCAACCTGATGTAAATCCCGGACACATATATGACATAGTCACATTGTGCACTGTGGGTAGTGACAAGTCATGTGTCATGACCCCTGTACCGGGCATCATGGGACACTTCCGTGTGTTGGTGTCCGTGCCATGCCAGTGACGCTCACCCCAAGTGCGCAGTCCCACATGCACACATGTCAAAGGAGTCAAGGGCATGCCTGGCACACATTGCACCCTCACACAGTACACATGTACACATCTCATCATACATCTGGTGCCTTCTCCACTCAGGAGGCATGTTCCACATCACAGCCTGTGACACCTGTGCCCCACACATGTAGTAATGCACAGACGATGCCTTGATGTCCATTCCTGGACAAGTATGTCCATCCATGGACAAGTATGTCCGCCCTATTCCTACATGTGTGTCGCCTATCACCACAGTGATGTGTAAAAACCGCCGTACTGCTGCTGAGAGGGCCTGTGCATGTTCCCAAATCACTGTGGGAGTGCTGCCGTATGTGTACCCATCGTGATGGCGAGCGTACTGGCATTTGTACGGTCCGTAGCACTACGGGTACGCATACGCGTGCAGACCCATAGTGATAGTGAGCGTAGATGCGTGTGTACGTTCCGTACCACTACGGGTACGCATACGCGTGCAGACCCATAGTGATAGTGAGCGTAGATGCGTGTGTACGTTCCGTACCACTACGGGTACGCATACGCGTGCAGACCCATAGTGATAGTGAGCGTACGGCCCTATCACTATGGGTCTGCACGCGTATGCGTACCCGTAGTGGTACGGACCGTACACACGCATCTACGCTCACTATCACTATGGGTCTGCACGCGTATGCGTACCCGTAGTGCTACGGACCGTACACACGCATCTACGCTCACTATCACTATGGGTCTGCACGCGTATGCGTACCCGTAGTGTTACGGACCGTACACACGCATCTACGCTCACTATCACTATGGGTCTGCACGCGTATGCGTACCCGTAGTGCTACGGACCGTACACACGCATCTACGCTCACTATCACTATGGGTCTGCACGCGTATGCGTACCCGTAGTGTTACGGACCGTACACACGCATCTACGCTCACTATCACTATGGGTCTGCACGCGTATGCGTACCCGTAGTGCTACGGACCGTACACACGCATCTACGCTCACTATCACTATGGGTCTGCACGCGTATGCGTACCCGTAGTGCTACGGACCGTACACACGCATGTACGCTCACTATCACTACGAGTACGCATACGCGTGCAGACCCATAGTGATATAGAGCGTACATGCGTGTGTACGGTCCGTAACACTACGGGTACGCATACGCGTGCAGACCCATAGTGATATAGAGCGTACATGCGTGTGTACGGTCCGTAACACTACGGGTACGCATACGCGTGCAGACCCATAGTGATAGAGAGCGTACATGCGTGTGTACGGTCCGTAACACTACGGGTACGCATACGCGTGCAGACCCATAGTGATGGAGAGCGTAGGCATGCATGTACGGGCCGTTGCCATGCATTTGGGGTGCCCTAGGGCCCCGAAACGCACCGTACCTGTGTGTGATGCTCCAAATTACATAGGGGACAAGTATTAAGGCCTACATGCATGCTGGTTGTCATGGAGACCAAGTTCAAAATTCGAAATTGTTCTGGAAGGTGCACAGCAGAAGTCAGTTGGAATTCTTCTACTTTGTTGCAATGTGTTTGTGGGGCTGACATCATGCAGGAGAATGAAACCGATAGAGAACCCACAGACTGCTAGGTTTGAAGGGATTGGTGGAAACATAGGATGCAAATGTGAGTGACCAATCACTCTGTACTCCTGTGCATGAGACTGGGCAGAAGGGCACATATAAGGCAGCCAGGTCCCATGAGGGAGCACTTGCCTGCACATCTTTGCATTCGTCGACCCAGCTGCTGCTACTGATTCCCTGGAACCATGTCAAGGGCTGTGGAGAGGACACAGCCATTCACCCTGGAGGAGAACATGGCTCTGCTGGATGTGATCCTCCCACAGTACTCCATGCTGTATGGGCGACCAGGGTATCAGGTGAGTGCATAGGCCACTGCCACAGACTGTCCCTATGTTGTGACTGTGACTTCTGCCATTGCGTCCAGGTGTAACACACATGCCATGTACTGTCGGGGGGGTCCCAGGGGGGGGGTGCCTGATGTCTCCCAGCAGTGCCCTGAGACAGGAGGGGTGGGGGCCTATCACTCACAGCAGTGCCCTGAGACAGGAGGGGTGGGGGCCTATCACTCACAGCAGTACCCTGAGACAGGAGGGGTGGGGGCCTATCACTCACAGCAGTGCCCTGAGACAGGAGGGGTGGGGGCCTATCACTCACAGCAGTGCCCTGAGACAGGAGGGGTGGGGGCCTATCACTCACAGCAGTGCCCTGAGACAGGAGGGGTGGGTGTGATGCACAGTGTGAGCCTTGATCATTGATTGTGACATTGCCATCATTCCACCTGTGTACCCACTGTGGCACGTACTGCTTTTTCCCTCACCAGGGGATGATGTCCCTATGACAAAGGTGCAATGCGTTGGCTGCATGACATGCCTTGTTGTAACCAGCTAATTTGTACCCATATGTCTCTCTGTGACATGTGGCTGGTGTATTGATGTGGTGTCACTTGTTCCTCCTCACAGGTAGGCGCCACTGCCAAGGAGCAGATCTGGCTGACCGCCGTCAGTGCCGTGAGGGGTGTGGATGGTCGGAGGCGGAGCCTGCCCCAGGTGAGAAAACGCTGGCAGGATATCCGGTGCTGGACGCGGAGGATTGCACGGCTCCTGCTGGGGGACTCACCTGAGAGCCACAAGAACCGCGGCCGCCGCCGTCTGAGCCACCTCCACAGGCGTGTGCTGCCGGTGGTCTTTCCAGACCTGGAGAGGCGCTTACAGGCGATGCAGCAGCCGGAAGGGGGTAGGTACATGTGTGTTTGTTGTGTGTCACCGGCATTTGTAAGGGCACAGTAGCATGAATTAACTGGCAGGGTTTAAAGGTGCTGTGCTGATCCTGTTTGCCCCAGTATAGCGCTGTGCCCCTGCCACCCTTCCCCTCCTTGCAATGTGTTCCCTGGTCTGTGTGTAGTCACTCCTTCACAAGGTGATGTAGGCTGGAGCTTTGTCCACGAGAACAATGACTGTAGCATCATGTGTGGGGGTGGTGTGTAACAGGTTGTGGGACCTTGCCTGTGCACTGTCAAGTTCACTGCATGTGGGTTCCATGTCAGTTGGCACTGATGCTGACTCCAGACATGGGAGTTGGTCTCTCATGTGTCATGCCTTACATCGCGCATGTCCTATGTAGTGGCCTGTGACATGATGTGCATGAGTGTGTGATACACATAGTGCAGGGATGGTGACGTGTGTTGCAGTCATTACCATTCAGTAGCATGTAGTTGCGTGCCCACTACTGTCCCCTGGGGCACCTTTTCCTCAGTGGTGTATGTGTCATCATAAACGTGGACAATCTCAGTGTCTACAGCGTAGGTTGTGCTCTGTGCCATTGTCCCCTGTCACCATGTATATAGACGTGCTATTTTGTACAGGTGTCCACTGTGCAGCCTGACCTGATTGTCCTTCTACATACTCACAGTTGCCAGTGCCTGTGTGTCTTGTTATACTCATCTGAGGATGGGCACTGGTACCTCATTATTTGTACAGGCGCACCTTGGCTGTTTGGCGTACACTCTTGCTTTTTGCCTGCCCCTGTGTGTATCAGCCAGACTATGAGATGTTGGTGCCACCTGTGTCTCAACAATTTGCCTCGTGTAGGGTCTTGTTGGTGCGGGCAATGCCTATGTGTCAAATCCTGATTTCTACTTGCTGGGTCTGGGCAGTGTGTGATGTGTCTGGACACACACGCAATGTGCAGTGACCGAGTCATGTTGGGCATGTTTTCAGCATTACCTATGCAGCATGTGTCTCAAGTTCATGGATATGGTCCCTGGTCATCGGTATTTTTGCCAACGCTGTGTGGTGCAGATGCAGTGCTGGATTGTCCCCAGGGCCTGGGTGCTATGTCAGACTCCGTTTCCTGTCATTTGCTATTGTCTCATGCTCTCCATGGTATTTCAGTGGCATGGTGGCTCAACCAACTGTGTGTTTCATGCCCTACATCGGTACCTTGTTTAGTAGATGTTAGGGATCTTCCTTTTCAGGCTATGCAGTGTTACCTATGTCGATTGTACTCATGTGACTGATGTGTACAGCTGTCTGATTAATTTCTGTCTCTCCACCCTGCCCACAGCATCGTCGGGGGACACAGAGGGAGACATGGACACAGGCAAGGCGGAGGGACCGAGCACCAGTGCCAGCCGTGACATCGGGGCTGGCACATCGAGTGGGACAGAGGTGGAGGATAGTGCGGCCGAGGACCTGTCGACTGGCACGTCAGAATACGAAGCTGACAGGTCCGAGGAGGATGTCTCCGAGTGGGCGGTGGCTGCACCAGCAGCTGACAGCGGAACAACACCTCGCACCGCCCCCTCAGTTCCCACCAGCCGCCTCCCACTTGCTCGTGTCCCTTCCCAGCGTGCCCGGTCACAGCATGTCTCCTTCCTGCCAGGCACCGCACCCCCTGCCCCTGTCTCCACTGCTGCCGCCAATGCAGAGTCTGTGGACATCCAGCGGCAACTGCAGGTTGGTCAGGCTGCGATCCTTAATGTCCTCCATGCCCACGGCAAAACCCTCACCAACATCGAGGCTTTCTTGGAGGGCATTCATTCATCGCAGGCTGACCAACGCAACTTGCTGAGGTCCATCGACTCCACACTGACTGCAGCAGTGGGTCTCCTGCAGCGCGACCTCCCCCCACCTACCCCTGCCCCATCCACACTTCCCACTCCCATGCCTGTCCCACGTACACCCAGACGTCGGCATGCACCCACATCAACGGACACGGGCACCACACCTGCAGGGAAGGTCCACCGCACTCCTCCTGACACGCACACACAGGGTGAGGTAGGCACACCCACTGGGTCGGGGGGCAAACGTGTGACACGCAGCCATAGTGGGAGTCCGCATTCCACCCAGTCCACTCCCTCCAAATCCCCTCCCCTCAGCTCTCCTGGCCACATCTCCCCCAAGGACTCCTTCATGGCCGCTCTGTCCCTGAGCCCCACAGTTACACCACCACGCAAGCGGTCAAGGAGGTCCCCGGTCAGGGTGGTTGAGTCTCCCCCCCTGTCTCCACCCTCCCCCGGTGGCGCTGCGACCCATCCCTCTGACCCCCCCCCTCCTTGGGGCCTGAGGTCCCTTCGGGTGCAGGGGACTCCCTGGAGGACCTTGCAAAGGTGTGTAGTGCCATCCTGGCCTCCGCCTTTGGCACTGACCCACCCCCTGTGGTGGAGTCCTCCATCCCTGCACCCACAACGCCTCCCCTTTGCCCTGATGTCCCTGCGGTGCCTGTTGCTTCCCCCCCCCCTGATGCCCTCACCAGTGTGGAAGACGATGCCATTTGACTGTGCAGGCAAGGTAGGGGACACGCATCCCACTGTGTCCCCCATCCAGCTGAGAATCATTGACTGCCCTATGGGCTTTGTGAAGATTGAACTGCCTGCGATCCACGGACATTGTGCTCATGCTGAATAAAGCTTAATTTTGTTTTCATTATCACACTACTGCTATGCTGGTATTGGTGTTGGTGGGGCTGCTACATGGTTTTTGGTGGTGTGTAAGGGTTTGGGTATGTGGGATATGTAGTAGTGTACTGCTCATTGGTGGGACCCTGGGATCTGTGTGCCATCACAAGGTGTTGGCTAACTTTCTTTGTTCATGTAAGCAGTTACTGCATGGTGCACTTGTCCCAGGGTGTATTCCTTCCTCTGTGTACCCAGCATTCTTCCCTGCAGGGTGTTCCCAATGTTTAGCGCAGAGCTGTGTCTACATGAGCTGTGTGTGTGACGGAGCCCTTCTACTTTGGCCATGCATGCAGGGCCATGTCTCCACCTGCAACAATCGTGGCATCCTTGATGATCACTGTACTTGTGTGTGGAGTCTGTTGACATGAGTTCATGGGGACATGTTCCCTTGTAGCCAGTATGCATGTGGATAATTCTGGCCTCACACACATGTGTTACAACCCTCCTGTCTCAGGGCACTGGTGGGAGGACTCCACACCCACCCCTCCTGTCTCAGGGCACTGCTGGGAGTGATAGGCACCCACCCCTCCTGTCTCAGGGCACTGCTGGGAGGACTCTGCACACACCCCTCCTGTCTCTGGGCACAGCTGGGAGGACTCCACACCCACCCCTCCTGTCTCAGGGCACTGCTGGGAGGACTCTGCACACACCCCTCCTGTCTCAGGGCACTGCTGGGAGTGACAGGCACCCACCCCTCCTGTCTCAGGGCACTGCTGGGAGGACTCTGCACACACCCCTCCTGTCTCAGGGCACTGCTGGGAGGACTCTGCACACACCCCTCCTGTCTCAGGGCACTGCTGGGAGTGATAGGCACCCACCCCTCCTGTCTCAGGGCACTGCTGGGAGGACTCTGCACACACCCCTCCTGTCTCAGGGCACTGCTGGGAGGACTCTGCACACACCCCTCCTGTCTCAGGGCACTGCTGGGAGTGATAGGCACCCACCCCTCCTGTCTCAGGGCACTGCTGGGAGGACTCTGCACACACCCCTCCTGTCTCAGGGCACTGCTGGGAGGACTCCACACCCACCCCTCCTGTCTCTGGGCACAGCTGGGAGGACTCCACACCCACCCCTCCTGTCTCAGGGCACTGCTGGGAGTGATAGGCACCCACCCCTCCTGTCTCAGGGCACTGCTGGGAGGACTCCACACCCACCCCTCCTGTCTCAGGGCACTGCTGGGTGGACTCTGCACACACACCTCCGATTTCAGGATATGTACGCTTGGCACATACACGGGGGGGTACGCTCAATGCATTCGAGGTGAGGGTGAGAGTCTACTTACACTGGTGTGGTGGGGGTACGCTCCATGCATACGCGGGTGAGGGTACGGGTCGAACTTACACTGTTGGGGTGGGGGTACGCTCCGTACGTCCGCGGGTGGGGGTACGGGTCGTACTTACACTGTTGGCATGGGGGGTACGCTCCTTGCATACGCGGGTGGGGGTACGGGTCGTACTTACACTGTTGGGCTGGGGGGTACGCTCCTTGCATACGTGGGTGGGGGTACGGGTCGTACTTACACTGTTGGGCTGGGGGGTACGCTCCTTGCATTCGCGGGTGGGGGTACGGGTCGTACTTACGCTGTTGGGCTGGGGGGTACGCTCCTTGCATTCGCGGGTGGGGGTACGGGTCGTACTTACACTGTTGGGCTGGGGGGTACGCTCCTTGCATTCGCGGGTGAGGGTACGGGTCGAACTTACGCTGTTGGGCTGGGGGGTACGCTCCTTGCATTCGCGGGTGGGGGTACGGGTCGTACTTACACTGTTGGGGTGGGGGTACGGTCCGTGCATTCGCGGGTGGGGGTGCGGGTCGTACTTACGCTGTTGGGCTGGGGGGTACGCTCCTTGCATTCGCGGGTGGGGGTACGGGTCGTACTTACACTGTTGGGGTGAGGGTACGGTCCGTGCATTCGCGGGTGAGGGTACGGGTCGAACTTACGCTGTTGGGCTGGGGGGTACGCTCCTTGCATTCGCGGGTGGGGGTACGGGTCGTACTTACACTGTTGGGGTGGGGGTACGGTCCGTGCATTCGCGGGTGGGGGTACGGGTCGTACTTACGCTGTTGGGCTGGGGGTACGCTCCTTGCATTCGCGGGTGGGGGTACGGGTCGTACTTACACTGTTGGGGTGGGGGTACGGTCAGTGCATTCGCGGGTGGGGGTACGGGTCGTACTTATGCTGTTGGGCTGGGGGGTACGCTCCTTGCATTCGCGGGTGGGGGTACGGGTCGAACTTACACTGTTGGGCTGGGGGGTACGCTCCTTGCATTCGCGGGTGGGGGTACGGGTCGTACTTACACTGTTGGGCTGGGGGGTACGCTCCTTGCATTCGCGGGTGAGGGTACGGGTCGAACTTACGCTGTTGGGCTGGGGGGTACGCTCCTTGCATTCGCGGGTGGGGGTACGGGTCGTACTTACACTGTTGGGGTGGGGGTACGGTCCGTGAGTCCGCGGGTGGGGGTTCGAGTCGTACTTACACTGTTGGCATGGGGGGTACGCTCCATGCATACGCGGGTGAGGGTACGGGTCGAACTTACACTGTTGGGGTGGGGGTACGGTCCGTGAGTCCGCGGGTGGGGGTTCGAGTCGTACTTACACTGTTGGCATGGGGGGTACGCTCCATGCATACGCGGGTGAGGGTACGGGTCGAACTTACACTGTTGGGGTGGGGGCACGCTCCGTACGTCCGCGGGTGGGGGTACGGGTCGTACTAACACTGTTGGGGTGGGGGGTACGCTCCTTGCATACGGGGTGGGGGTAGGGTCCGTACATATCCGTCCCCACGCTATGTGATGTTTGTGCGGCCCGTACCCAGGCCTTTGCCACGTGGGTGCGATCCGTCCCGCCATTGTTGGGGTGACGTGTGTGGGCGTGGTCCGACTCGTACCCACGCTCTTCAGGCGTGGGTACGGGACGTACCTGTCTGGTTGTGTTGCCGGTTCGCGTGGTGACGGACTTCCGTTGTGGCGGTCGCTGGCTTATCAGGACACGCCCCCACCCCCTCGTGGTGACCAGGGCATGGGAGTCAGGTATGTCCAGGCCATGTGTGGTGTGTGACTTATGTGGTTGTTTTGTGGCCTGCCCTGGTCGTGCCACCCCCACCCCACCCCACTTTCCCCCCTCCCTTAGTTATTCTGACCTTCTGCGGCGTCTGCGTCGTAACCTGTAGAGGAGGTGTACTGCTATGAGGGCAGGGATGACTCGTAGGTTCGGGTCCATGTCTGTCCGTCGCGTACTGGTACTCCTTGCTCGCGTCGTCCTGTCGCGTACGGGTCCTCCTTGATCGCGTCGTCCTGTCGCGTACGGGTCCTCCTTGGTGGCGTCGTCCTGTGTGTCCGTCACGTACTGGTCCTCCTTGTTCGCGTCGTCGTCTGTCCGTCGCGTACTGGTGGTCCTTGTTCGCGTCGTCCTGATTTCCCGGCAGTTTTTGGCTGCCGCAAAATATTCGCCGTGCGGGGTGACGTCGGTGCGAATCGTGATTCCTGGGTCGTGAATGGCTGGCTGCGAGCGTCCCGACGTCAGGTCGGCGCTTTCCCGGATCGCATTGGTAGGTGTTTTTTTGTTCGGTCGGGCTTTTTTACGATTCGTACGGTAATGGTGTACCCGTGCGAATCGTAATTCCTTGTTTGTGAAAATTGACGACCGGGTACGCGTCGGGCGGAGATTGTGCTCCGTCCGACGGTTCGTACCCGGTTTTTGCAGGATCGTGATCGGCACCTATGTCTTTTAAACAATCACTTATAGAAACACATACTTATTCATACAGGAACTCTTCCAATCTCTCACTCTCACATATACTCACTTATAAACACCAATAGTCACATATACTAGTTTAAAACATATGTAGTTACTTATGAAGACACTATTGAGACAGTCATTCACTCACTAACACACCCATGCACTCACTCATCTACCCATACAGTCCTGCACACATGCTGTCTTCAACACATACAAACAGTGAGTCACTCATTCATGCATCTATGCACTACGTAATACCCCCCACCGAACCATACAGACACTCAGACTGATACTCAAAAAAACAACTAATAACCCATATAAACACTCATGTAGCTACTCACCAACCCACGCAGCCACTTATACACAAAGTGAGAGACTGATACAGATATTTACATATTTAAACATTACTCACTAACCCATGTATTCACTAAGATACACTTAATCAGTCAGTTACACAATAAATTTTTCAAAAACAAAGCATCCATTTAGACACTTATATACCCATTTATTCTTCCATCGACCTTGAGATATACATATATTAGACATATTTAATTTTTAGAAAAACACACATTCACTGGATGATGTCATCAGTGATGTCATTTGAGATGTCATCAGTGATGTCATGAGTGATGTCACTGACCATGTCATGAGTGATGTAATATGTGACGTCATCAGTAGTGCATTGCGGGCGCACGAGTTATAGTTAGCTGAACTAACTATAACGGGGGAATTTCAATGGTTTTTTACGAGTGAAATGTCCAGCTAACTATAACATGTGTGAAACCTTTGGTTTTTTCATTGAATTTCTAAGGTTTTTTAAATGCTAATTCCTAACTATAACGCGTGTGAAACCCATGGTTTTTTCAGTGAATATATATATACATATACATATATATATATATATATAAAAATTAAAAAAGCATAAAAACTAAATAAACAATATTTAAAAAATGAAAAAAGTAAATATATAAAAAGAAAACATATATTATTAATTACATATAACAAAAACCTACAAATATTATATGACATAAAATAAATACATATAAAAATAGGTTTTTTTAAACTAGAAAATATTTACAAACAAAAAAAATATTTAATATATAAATATTTTTTCCCTACCCTATAACACCAAACCAAAAACAAAACACTTCAACATTTTAAATTACATTTACTTCCATAATTAACATAATTAATAATCACTTAAAAAATATTATTATTACAAAAACTAATAAACATTAATTGACTACACACACTATAACACTATAATACCCACAATACACACCTAAATTAAACTATAACATAATAATGCACAATTAAAACATATTTTTAAATTAAAATCTAATACTATTAATAACTAATAATAAAGTAATTAAAATGTATTTAATACCCACCCTTTACCCCTTTAAAAGTAAACACAACACACACAAAAATAAACAATTACCCAAAATAAATTTCAAATAATTAACAATAATTAACAACTATATATTAATAAAATAAACACAAAATACTTCCCATCCTTTACTCCTATAAATACCACAACACACACCTAAAATTAATTACACAATTACTATAATTCCATTTTAATTCATTTACTTAATATCAATTAACAAAAAATGAATAATAAAAAATAAATAAACTACTTGACACCCTTTACCCCTATAACCCCAAAACACACACCTAAAATTAATTACACAAATGCTATAATTAATTACTAATAAATTAAAATGAATTAAGAACCAATTATTAATTTGACAATTAAAAGTAAATTACAACCCGCCCTTCCCACCCTTTACACCTATAAACACTAAAACACACACCTAAAATTAATTACACAATTACCATAATTAATTAACAACTAATTAATTAAAATTAATTAACAACCAATTAATTAATACATTTTAAAAAATGACTCACACTTTTTACACCTATAAACACCACAACACACAACAAAAATTAATTACACAATTACCTAATTAATTACCAATTAATTAATAAAAATTAACTATCAACCAATTATGTATTAATTAATAATTAATTAATTTACACATTTAAAACCATAGAATCTCAATTGAACAAATATTAATAAATAAAAAATAATCAATTAATGTAATATAATTACATTACTTCCCACCCTATTCCCCTATAAACCCACAACCTGCTACCGAACAAAAAACTCAACATTTAAATAAAAAAATTAATAACTACTAAAAATTTAACACATATATTAAAAAGACAAACAATTCTTATACAAAAAAACATACATCACATACATATAAAAGATATACTAAAATACATAACATTAATTAAAAAAACGATATTTTTAACAACTATTGAGGTGATTACGATGGCAAAGGGTCTGCCACCGACATCGGACAGCAATTTCCCCCCCGCCATATTACGATGGCAGGGGGAATCGTTCTGTTACTGTGGCGGTCACAAGCATGGGATCTGATTGATTGGCGGACCTGCCTGCATGTTGTAAATGGTGGCAGTGCCTATCAGGCATCGTCCGCCAAATTACAGTGCTGGCTCAAGCCAGCCTTTCGATGGCAGTGATTGTATCTACGTTCCAGAAGATTATCAATGATATGATGAGTAAGTGGGAACAGAATTTGAGATCCCCTCATCTTTAAATCACAGCTCATCACTGCATTTGTGAAAGTACTTGATGCGCTTCATTTTGTTCCATAAGATCTATCCAACTCACAAGTGGCATTGTAGCTGGTATGTCAAAAGCTAGTAAATCACGAGGTTTGCACCGTGTACTTGAATTCAAACAGGAGTGATTATATATGGGCTAATGTGCCACCTGACTTGCATTATAATAGATAATGAAAGACACTGAGGCCATTTAGTGGAACAATGCCAAATACATTATGAGGTTATGGAACTCTGAAGTGACACGCAATATTATTACCATGTATGGGAGTACTTTACTTACATGATCACACCTCACACCTTTCCCACAAACCACTTAAAACTTTGGTGTGTAGCGGTTTCATTTGAAAGTGAGAGCATTTTTCCAAATGTGAAGAATAAAATCTCTTGTGCAAGATTAAACACAACAAAAAGCATGTTAGATATTAGTTGTAAAAAGATATTAGAATTGGTTCAATTCCAGTCAGTTTTATTTAAAGCTGCAGAAGAAACATGCAGAGATTCTAACTTTCTAGAATTACCTGAGGAGTTCAAAAAATAAACATTGCCAAAAATATTCTCTACTGCTTGTCAGCACACAGATATAAAGACAGAGCAGAAGAAAGAAAAGCAATGTCTAGTTTTTGTTCTTTAAACAGCTGATTTGATTATGCTTTGTGACCTGACCTGCCTTTCTTCCGCCTGCTGGCTCTGGCAGCAGCTATTGTGACATTAATACTCACCTCTAATAGGTTGTTGCAGTTGAGGTCTGACGTAATTTTATTATAATAGGTGATTGTGTGCATCACAAGTGGCATACTATAAAGAATTTAGAGACAGGTTTTTCTACAGGAATTGGAGAATCCTATGTATTATATGTTTCTTGTGGTTGTAATCAAGTGGCACACTTTACATAAATTTGAGGTATATTAGAGAGTACTCATGTTGCATATGCAGCCTCTAAAATGTGAGTACCTTTAGAGAAATCTCAACCACTGGGATTCTTGTAATGCCCAGGTCATATGTGACTCATTACTGTAATGGGAATGATATAACCAATTTCCTAGGCTCACCCCATGACAGCTTCATCTTCAAGAGATGTTATGTTATGATATAACCATTTATAAAGTGCACAACCACCAAAAGGTATCTCGGCGCTGACTTCTCCTGAGACCAGACGGAGTTAAAATATGAAAGTGGCTGATGGGGACCTAATTAATAAAAAAGCCAGTTCTTTATTTTTTCCTGAACATAAGTAGTGAAGGCATGTGTCTGATCAGAGAAGGAAGGGAATTCCAGAGCTTAGCAGGAGATCTGTGATTGCTTGTCAATTGGAAGCTGGCTTATAAGGGTGATATATGGCTTCCAGGTGAGTATGTTCACATGAAGGATGCAATTTTAGTTTAACGAGCTTGCATGGCTCCATTAATAATAATTCATAAAAATATAGGTGTTGATTCCGATCCTGGAAAAACCAGGTACGAATCGTCGGACGGAGCGTTTTCTCCGTCCGACCCGTACACGGGAAAAACACCTTACAAACCCCCAAGTACGATTCGTACAGAAACACCGTTTCCGTACGAATCGTACAAAACACCGACCGGCAAAAAAAAACATACAAATCGGATCCGGGACACCGCGGACGTGACGTCCGGACGGAGTCAGGCAGCGTTTCACGAACCAGCAAGTACGATCCGTGCTCACGTCACTCCGCACGGATAATATTTTACGGCAGCCAAAAACTGCCGGGAAATCAGGACGACGTGCAGAAGGAGCACCTGTATGCGTCGGACAGCCATGGACCCCAACCTACGTGTCATCCCAGCCCTCATAGCTGTCCACCTGGTGTACAGGAACCGACGCAGACGCCGCAGAAGGTCAGAACAACACCGAGGGGCAAAGGGGGGGCAGGGGCAGGAAACATAACCCCCACCCAAGTCAAAAATCATACATGCCCTGTACATACCTGACCCCCAGGCCATGGTCACTTCGGGGGCGGGGGCGTCTCCACCAAGGCCTGCGTCCGCCACAACGGAAGTCGATATGGACGCGAACCGGCAACACAACAATTGTGGTACGCACCGTACCCACGCCTTAAGAGCGTGGGTACGGGTCGTACCACACCCACCCCTACGTCACCCCAACAATGGCGGTACGGCCAGTACCCACGTCCCAAAGGCATGGGTACGAGCCGTACCGCCATTGTTGGGGTGATGTAGGGGTGGGCGTGGTACGACCAGTACCCACGCTCTTAAGGTGTGGGTACGGGCCGTACCCCTACGGCACACCAACAATGGCGGTACGGCTCATACCCATGCCTTTGGGACGTGGGTACGGGCCGTACCGCCATTGTTGGGGTGACGTAGGGGTGGCTGTGGTACGACCCGTACCCATGCCTTTGGGATGTGGGTACGGACCATACCGCCATTGTTGGGGTGACGTAGGGGTGGGCGTGGTACGACTCGTACCCACGCACTAAAGGCGTGGGTACGGGCCGTACCCCTACGTCACTCCAACAATGGCAGTACGGCCCGTACACATGCCTTCGGGACGTGGGTACGGGCCGTACCGCCATTGTTGGGGTGACATAGGGGTGGGCGTGGTACGACCCGTACCCATGCCTTTGGGACGTGGGTACGGGCCGTACCGCCATTGTTGGGGTGACGTAGGGGTGGGCGTGGTACGACCCGTACCCACACTCGTAAGGCGTGGGTACGGGCCATACCCCTATGTCACCCCAACAATGGCAGTACGGCCCGTACCCATGCCTTCGGGACGTGGGTACGGGCCGTACCGCCATTGTTGGGGGGACGTAGGGGTGGGCATGGTACGACCCGCACCCACGCTCTTAAGGCGTGGGTACAGGCCGTACCCCTACGTCTCCCCAACAATGGTGGTACGGCCCGTACTCATGCCTGTGGGACGTGGGTACGGGCCGTACCGCCATTGTTGGGGTGCCGTAGGGGTACGGCCCGTACCCACGCCTCAAGAGCGTGGGTACGGGTCGTACCACGCCAGTGGACAGGCACATAGGGGTGTGTGGCCATCAGGCCCAGCAGTGCCCAGACACAGGAGGGGTGGGTGCAGAGTCCTCCCAGCAGTGCCCGGACACAGGAGGTGGTTGGTGCAGAGTCCTCCCAGCAGTGCCCAGACATATGAGGGGTGGGTGCCTATCACTCCCAGCAGTGCCCAGACATAAGAGGGGTGGCTGCAGAGTCCTCCCAGCAGTGCCCAGACACAGGAGGGGTGGGTGCAGAGTCCTCCCAGCAGTGCCCAGACACAGGAGGGGTGGGTGCAGAGTCCTCCCAGCAGTGCCCAGACATATGAGGGGTGGGTGCCTATCACTCCCAGCAGTGCCCAGACATAGGAGGGGTGGGTGCAGAGTCCTCCCAGCAGTGCCCAGACACAGGAGGGGTGGGTGCAGAGTCCTCCCAGCAGTGCCCAGACACAGGAGGGGTGGGTGCAGAGTCCTACCAGCAGTGCCCTGACATATGAGGGGTGGGTGCCTATCACTCCCAGCAGTGCCCAGACATAGGAGGGGTGGCTGCAGAGTCCTCCCAGCAGTGCCCAGACACAGGAGGGGTGGCTGCAGAGTCCTCCCAGCAGTGCCCAGTCACAAAAGGGGTGGGTGCAGAGTCCTCCCAGCAGTGCCCAGACACAGGAGGGTGGGTGCAGAGTCCTCCCAGCAGTGCTCAGACACAGGAGGGGTGGGTGCAGAGTCCTCCCAGCAGTGCCCAGACATATGAGGGGTGGGTGCCTATCACACCCAGCAGTGCCCAGACATAGGAGGGGTGGCTGCAGAGTCCTCCCAGCAGTGCCCAGACACAGATGGGGTGGGTACAGAGTCCTCCCAGCAGTGCCCAGACATAGGAGGGGTGGCTGCAGAGTCCACCCAGCAGTGTCCAGACACAGGAGGGGTGGGTGCAGAGTCCCCCCAGCAGTGCCCAGACACAGGAGGGGTGGGTGCAGAGTACTCCCAGCAGTGCCCAGACACAGGAGGGGTGGGTGCAGAGTCCTCCCAGCAGTGGACAGAGACATGGTGGTGTTTACACCATCCTACAAGTAGCAAAACTCCATGGGTGCATGAAGGCCTACACAAAGGGCGACTATATTGAGAGTGGCATGCCAACACATCACTGACAGCAGTGTCCTACTCCCATGAGGGTGGATGTCCATCCCCCACTGCATGACACACCACATGTGGGTGTGATGACAAATGACACATGCTTACCCACCCCTGGCGCTGGCAGCACAATACACACACTGAGAGCATGCAACAAGACTGTATATTCATGTGCCACCCTACTAAACTAAGAGACCCAAAGGGAACACACACTGTCACGCACATTCCAGGACTGATAGGAATGTACAGGTGCTGGGGCAGCCAACAAGTTGGTGCCTCCCATGGAAGGAAAAGGGTGGAGTACCCACAGATACAATGCCCACAATTGTCAGACAGGTGCCCA
This sequence comes from Triturus cristatus, assembly GCF_964204655.1. Taxonomy (NCBI): domain Eukaryota; kingdom Metazoa; phylum Chordata; class Amphibia; order Caudata; family Salamandridae; genus Triturus; species Triturus cristatus. The sequence goes on from NC_140585.1 coordinate 725,808,708, forward strand.
AAGACCCTGCAGAACACGTAACACATGTGTGCGAGGCTGGGAGTACACACATGCAAAGTGCGTAAAGGGAACATGTCCACATGAAGTCATGTCAATATACTCCATACACAAATACAGTGACCACCAAGGATGCCACAAATGATGCAGGTGGAGACATTGCCGAGCATGCATGTCCAAAGTCGAAGGGATCCGTCACACACCCAGGCAATGTAGACAGAGCTCAGCACAACAATTGGGAAACACCCTGCAGGGAAGATGTCAGGGTCCACACAGGAAGGAACACACCTTGGGAAAATGTCACCATACAGTAAGAGCTTACATGACCAAAGATTTTTTGCAGATACCTTGTGATGGCACACAGATACCAGGGTACACCCCATGAGCAGCACACTACAACATTTCCCAGACACCTAACACATTATCACCACCCCAAATCATGGAGCAGCACCACCAACAGCAAGACCAGTAAAGCATTCGTGTGCAAATGAAAACCAAAATGCTTTATTCAGCATGAAAAATCATAGCTAAAGAAATGTCAACTATATACAGGGCCCATAGGCCAGGCCATGTGCGAAGTCCTGGTGGGGGACACTTGGGGACGCGTCTCCCCTAGCTTGCCTGCACAGTTCACACTTCCATATCATCCACAGAAGGGGGGGCATCATGTGGGGGGGAAGGACCAGGCACCGCAGGGACAAGAGGGGCAAGGGTAGGTGTCGTGGGTGCACGGACGGACGACTCCACCACAGGGGGTGGGGCAGCGCCAAAGGTGGTGGTTAGCAGGGCGCTGCACACGGTTGCGAGCTCTTCCAGCGTCTCCCCTGCACCCGAATGAACCACAGGCCCCAAGGAGGGGGGATCAAAGGGATGGGTTGCAGCGCTACTGGGGGAGGGTGTGGACAGGGGGGGGACTCAACTACCCTGGCCGGGCACTGCCTCCACCGCTTGCGGGGTGGTGCCACACTGGGGCTGAGGGACACACTGGCCACGAAGGACTCCTTATCTGACAGTTGGCCAGGAGAGCTAAGGGGAGTGGTTTTGGAGGAAGTGGGTTGTGAGGACTGCGCACTCCCACTGTGGCTGCGTGGCTGCAGTTTGCCCCCGACCCAGTGGCTGTGCCTACTTCCCCCTGTGTGTGCGTGACAGGAGGTGTGCGCTTGGCCTTCCCTGGTGGTGTGCTGCCTGTGTCTGGTGGGGTGTGTGCATGGGGACGTCTTGGTGTGTGTGGGACAGGCATGGGAGTGGGAAGTGTGGATGGTGCATGGGTAGGGGGAGACGGAGCGCTGCTGGAGATCCACTGCTGCAGTCAGTGACGAGTCTATGGACCTCAGCAACATCCGTTGGTCAGACATCGCTGCTGACATGCCCTCCATGTACGACACCATCTGTGTCAGCAGTCTGGTGTGGCCATGGAGGACATTAAGCAGCGATGTCTGACCAACTTGCAACTGCCGCAGAATGTCCACAGACTCAGCATTGACGGCAGCAGGGAAGACAGGGGCAGGGGGTGCGGTGCCTGGCACGAAGGAGACATGTTGTCGCCTAGCACGGAGGGAAGGGACCCGAGGAAGTCGGAGGCCGCTGATGGGAATGGAGGGGACGGCGAGAAATGGAGTGCTGCTTTCAGCTCTGGGATCAGCCTCTGCCCCCTCTGGGAGCTCAGCCTCGGACCCGTCAGCGTCATAGTCGGTGGTGGGATTGGACAGGTCCTCCGCCTCACTCCCCTCGGCCTCCGTGCCACTCGCTGCGCCAGACTCGCCAGCACTGGTGGCACCGGTGCTGGATCCCTCCTCAAGGTCCGTGCCAGTGTCTCCCTCGCTTTCCCCCGACGATGCTGTGGGCAAGGTGAAGAGACAGGAATAATCAGACACCCATATACATATGACACATGATTCAAAACTACATAGGTCACAGTGCATAGCATGAAAAACAACATGAGTAACATCTACAATACTACGCACATATGTAGGCCCTGCACCACACAGTTGGTTGACCCACCATGCCACTGGGAAACAATGGAGAGCATGACACAACAGCAAATGACTTGATATCAAATTAGACAGAGGGGCCAGTCTCTGGGGACAGTCGAGAACAGCATCTGGACCACACACCGTTGCCAAAAAAGGGATGAGCAGGAACCATGTCTCCTAACTTTTGGCACATGCTGCTTAGCAAATACATGAAACCATGCCCAACATGACTGGGTCACTGCATGTTGAGTGTATGTTCAGACAATCATCACACACAGGCCAGACCTGGCAAGGAGACATACGGTTTGGACATGTAGGCCTTCCCTGCACAAACCCCACCCTACCTGAGACAATGTGATTGAGACAGAGGAAGTACTTACACCTCCTACTCGGGGATTACAAACATGCCCTTCAATAAATCCTGAGTGTACACAAAGTACCCCTCGTGCGCCTGTCCACACATATAATTGACAAACAACGATCATCAGATAGTTGTACCAAGACACACAGGCACTGGCGACTGTGAGTATGCACAAGCCAAATTGGGTCACCCTGTACAGTGGACACATGTAGCACACTTTACGTAAATACAAATTAGGCCAGGGTACAATGCCACAGAGCCCAACCTATGCTGAAGACACAGAGAATGTCCACAGTGTTGGATGACAAACATGATACCTAGGAAAAGGTGCCCCAGGGGACTGTAGTGGCCACACTCCTCCATGGTCCTGTATGGATATGACTGCAACAGAAGCGACCGTTCCTGCACTATGCATATCTCACACTCATGCACATCATGTCTGAGGGTACAACATTGGTCATGCATGCTGTAAGGCAGTACACTTTAAAGACACACTCCTATGTCGGGACTAACTAACTAACATGGACCCCACAATGACTGAACTGGCCAGGGCACAGGCAAGCTCACAACACATGTAACACACCACCCCCACACATGATGTTGCAAGCATTGGGCACTTGGATTAACTGCCAGCCTAGATAACCTTGTGCAAGAGTGACTACCCTCTCCCCGGGAACACATGTCAAGGAGGGGAAGGGAGGAAGAACAGCATGGGTTGACTTTGTGGAACAGGATATGCACTGCACATTTAAACCCTGGCAGTGTATCCATGCGACTGCGCACTTCCAAAAGCTGGTGACACACAACAAACACACATGTACCTACCCCCTTCCTGCTGCTGCTTCTCCAGTAAGCGCCTATCCATCTCTGGGAAGACCACTGCCAGGACACGCTTCATTAGGTGGGTCAGTCGGCGACGCCCGCCGTGGGGGCGTGGTGGTGAGTCCCCCAGCAGGACCCGGGCGATCCTCCTGGTCCAGCACCGGATATCCTGCCAGCGTTTCCTCACCTGGGCCAGGCGCTGCTTCCGAACCTCCACCGACCTCATGGCCCTGACGGCCGCCTTCCAGATCTCCCCCTTGGCATAGGTGCCTACCTGTGAGGATGACAAAGTGAGACAACATCCATACACCTGCTACATGTCACAGAGACACACATTTTAACAATTTGGCAGGTGTGAACAGGGCATAGTATGCAGCCAACTCATTGCAGCTTTGTCATAGGGACATTATCCTCTGGGGAAGGCAAAATGCACTACGTGGCTTTTAAAGTACACAGGTGGCATAAGGGTTCGCGACAGAATCAATGAGCATGGCTCACACTGTGCACCACAAGCTACACCAGGATCATGTACAGCACCTCACAGCAGTCACATGCCCCCGGCCACTGACGAAACCTCAGCAGAGTACACAGACACACACAGGCACAGGACAATCACCTTCCATTGGCAACTGCGGGTACAAACCTCACTCTGCACATGTGCCACTTGACTGGGGGGTGTCACAGGTGTTGGGCTAGCCCAGCACGTAAGACACACAGCACTGCTCCCTGCTTACATCAGATGGGTAGGGTATATGCATCCCTCATGCATCTGGGCGGTAACACTCCACATGGACACTCACCCACATGAGAGGGGACTTACACACACACCAATGTCCAGGGGACGAACACATCATTTGGACACTCTCACCACAAGTACACTCAACTCACACACATCTGTGGGTACAGTCACCTGTCACCCTGGGGGGAACACAGAATCACATCAGGGCCACAGAAACAACATTCCCAAGTGGATTAGCCAGGCTGAATGTGGCATGCACCATGCAGTGATTGTCACAGTAAGCACTATGCAAGTGAGGAGTGCAGACATGCACTACAGCATGCTCTGCATGGGAGACATGAGGCATTCCCCCCCTGGGACCCACTCTAAAAAATATTGCATGTCTGTCACACCTGGACACAATGCCAGAAGTGACAGTCACAAAAAAGGGGCACAGTGCTCAAGACTCTGTGCACCCATTGTCGGGTCCCTATGACTGTGCCTGTGGCAGTCTGTCACTTGATACCCCGTCTAGGGTGCGCACTGTAGAAAGGAATGCCCCTAATACTCGCACTAATATCTCTGAGCGTGTACTTCACATCTGGAGTCTGAACGTGAGATCGTTGGTCAAGCACCATCAGTGCTTACGTGACATCATCGAAAAGGACTCTCCTGACCTTATCTTTCTCACTGAGACTTGGCTTCAGGATGCGGATACTGCAATAATCAATCTGGCATTCCCTTCTAATTATACAGTGTTCACTCTTAATCGCACTTCTAGAGGGGGTGGCATAGCTATGGTGATAAAATCCTGCTTCCCGGCTGAATGGAAAGCTCTTGATCTACCAGCGTGTGAGAGCGCTTCTTTTAAGGTAGCTTTCAGTCATCAGTTTACACTTAGTGGTATGCTTATATATCGTCCGCCAGGGAATGACACTGTCTTCAAGGCCGCTCTTACTGACGTGGTCAGCTCTTTAGCTCCGAGATGTGCCAATTTTAACATCGTAGGCGACCTCAATATCCATTTTGATCAGAGGTCATCAACACCTATTAATACCTTGCTAGCGGACCTTGAAGCCATGCAAATGACCCAGCTAGTTACCTCCCCTACCCACATTGGAGGTCATATCCTTGACCCCTTCTTTACCACACTGGAGCGGGTTAGGGTCTCTGACCCGATGGTGGTAGGTTGGTCGGACCATCTGCTGGTTAAAGTTTCATGCCCTATAGATGCCCCGCAATTTATACCTGTGGATAGACTGGTCCTTAAAAGAAATTGGCACAAGCTCAAACTGGAGGAGTTTTATAAGATCGTGGAGGCGCAGCCCCTGGGCAATCTGCTGAACGTGGAACAAGGATATGAGCAGTTTTGTAACTGGGTCCTAGCCGCCCTTGACTCTCTTATACCGATGCGCTGGTCGAAATGCCATGCTAAAGTTCCCAGCCCATGGTATAATGATACTCTTGCCGAGCTTAAGAGAACGTGCCGGCAAGCTGAGAGGGCGTGGCGGAAATCCTTTGATCCCACCCTGAAATCTTCGTATTTTGCCCAGCTTAAGATTTATCATAGGGCAATCTGTCAAACCCGGGCCGCATACTATGCTTCTGAGTTTCAGAATAGCCCCAACCCGTCTAAATTAATTTTTAAGGTTCTTAAAGACCTCATGGGGAAACGGGCCACCTCGGTGGAAATCTGCACGGACTCTCACTGTGAAAGTTTGGCATCCTTTTTCGTGGAGAAAGTGCAGGCGATCTACCGAGGATTTACGTCATCTGTGCCCGGTACTGAGCAAACTGATGTGATGGCTACGGTTCACGATACCTTGTCCTTTCTGCCAGTAATGTCTGACGAGGCTTTCGACACCCTGAGCCTCAAAATTAAATCCGGTTCTCCATTAGATCCGCTGAAGCCAGAGCTATTCAGACTTCTTCCTCCTCTATGTCGTGAGCCTCTACTGGATTTGATCAATCTATCGCTGACATCGGGCGTGGTCCCTTCTTACTGGAAGCAGGCAGTGGTCAGCCCTATTTTAAAGAAGCCTAACCTTTACCCCCTATTGCCAGAAAATTACCGTCCCATCTCCCTCCTGCCCTGGACCGCCAAGGTTACTGAGGCACACGTGAACTCCATCTTGTCTGCCCACCTTTTTCGAAATAACATTCTTGACCAGAGCCAGAATGGTTTTCGTGCACAACACAGCACCAAAACTGCACTGCTCTTTATGACCGAGCACTTGCGAACGGTGCTGGATGCTGGGCAGACAGCGGCGCTCCTCCTGTTAGATCTGAGCGCCGCGTTTGACACGGTGTCTCACGACATTCTGATCCGACGTTTGGAGGGAGTGGGAATCGAGGGGTCTGCTCTCCAATGGTTTCACTCTTTCCTCTCGGACCGGTTTTTTAAAGTGGCTATTCCACCTTGTCAGTCCTCTTTCCATACACTGGGGCTGGGGGTTCCGCAGGGCTCTGCGTTGAGCCCCACTTTATTCAACCTGTATGTGAAACCGCTGGCTGCTGTCGTCAGACAATGTGGCCTAACCATGACATCGTATGCTGACGACACGCAGCTGGCGGTGACACTCAGCGGTGCCCCCGAGGTGAACGCTCCCAGATTTCGTGCAGGACTCATAGCCGTGGCAAATTGGATGCGAACCAACTGTTTGCAGTTAAATGCCAAAAAAAACGAGGTCCTGATCTTAGGTAAGCAGGCGGAGCTCTGGGGAGATCAGTGGTGGCCTCCAGAATTGGGGGTGACTCCCATCCCAGCTGCCAAAGTTAAGAACTTGGGGGTTTGGCTGGATCCTACACTCTCTTTTACCAGCCATACGAAGAAGGTTGCAGCTACCTGTTATGGTATTCTGCGAGGACTGAGACCGGTCCTCAAATTCTTCGACCCCCCCTACTCGGCAACTGGTGGTCCAAGCCTCTATTCTTTCTCGGCTGGACTATGGGAGTGCGCTGCTGCTCGGAGTGAATCAGGCGGAGGCTACTAGATTGCAAAGGGTGCAGAATGCCGCGGCGCGTGCCATTGTTGGCCTCCCTAGACAGTGTTCTGTCTCTGTAGTTTTGACCTACCTTCACTGGCTGCCGGTCAGACAGAGAATTAAATTTAAGGCTCTTTGCCTGACATTTAAAATCTTGAAGCTTTCCTCTCCTCCAGCCCTCGCTAAGCTTGTTTCCACCTATGTTCCTACGCGGTCTCTTAGATCGGAATCTCTCCATCTGGCGGTCAATACGCGGTTTAGACTGAGTAGGATGGGAGGGCGCTCCTTTCGAGTATTAGCAGCAGGATTATGGAATTCCCTTCCTGTCCATATACGAGCCCTGAACAGTCTTACTTCCTTTAGGCGGGCCATAAAAACTTTTTTGTTCCCAATCGCTGACTAATTCCCTCCTTTCCCTTACTAATATCGATTTGTTGTGTTGTGGTACCTGATCAGGCGCCGGGACGCCCCTTGGCTGGGGCAGCTGTGCGCCTTATAAAAACTATTAACATAACATAACATAACAGTCTAAGCTAGTGGAGTCAGCACTCACCTGCTCCCCTGGTCTCACATACAGGCTGGGGCACTGTGGGAGGATGACATCCAGCAATGCCACATTCTCCTCCAGGGTGAATGGCTGGGCCCTCTCCACAGACCTGGACATGGTGCCAGAGGAATCACGAGCAGCAGCAGTGGTGTGGAATGAAAGGTTGTGCAGGCAAGTGCTCTCTCATGGGACCTGGCTGCCTTATATTTGCCTTGCTGGCCTGTTTCATTTACAGGAGTACAGAGTGATTGGTCAATCTCATTTGCATCCTACGTTTCCTCCAATCCCTTTAAACCTACCCCAGTGAGGGGCTTTGCATGGTTTAAAAAATGAGCATGATGTCAAGTCAACAACCACTTTGCAACATAGTATATTGTCTCCAACCGACTCTTGCTGGCCACCTGATGAAAAAATTTGAAATTGAAACTCGGTCTCCATGACAACCAGCATGCATTTAGGCCCTTATACTTGTCCCTCATTTGTCCCCTATGTAATTTCACTATACACACACAGGTACGGTGCGTTCCACGCCCCTAGGGCACCACCACTCCAGTGATATGGTCCGTACACGCGTGTGTAGGGTCCGTATCACTATGGTTGTGCTGCCGTAGGCTTACGCCATAGGGATACGGTCCGTACACACGTGTGTAGGGTCTGTATCACTATGGTTGTGTTGCCGTAGGCGTACGCCATAGGGATAAGTTCCGTACACGCGTGTGTAGGGTCCGCATCACTATGGTTGTGTTGCCGTAGGTGTATGCCACAGGGTTACGGTCTGTACACGCGTGTGTAGGGTCCGTATCACTATGGTTGTACTGCCGTAGGCGTACGCCATAGGGATACGGTCCGTACAGGCATGTGTAGGGTCCGTATCATGATGGTTGTGCTGCCGTAGGCGTACGCCATAGTGATACGGACCCTACACACGCCTGTACGGACCGTATCCCTATGGCGTACGCCTACGGCAACACAACCATAGCGATGCGGACCCTACACATGCGTGTACGGACCGTATCCCTATGGCGTACGCCTACGGCAACACAACCATAATGATGCGGACCCTACACACGCGTGTACGGACCGTATCCCTATGGCGTACGCCTACGGCAACACAACCATAGTGATACGGACCCTACACAAGCCTGTACGGACTGTATCCCAATGGCGTACGCCTACGGCAACACAACCATAGTGATGCGGACCCTACACACACGTGTACGGACCGTATCCCTATGGCGTACGCCTATGGCAACACAACCATAGTGATGCGGACCCTACACACGCCTGTACGGACCGTATCCCGATGGCGTACGCCTACGGCAACACAACCATAGTGATACGGACCCTACACACGCCTGTACGGACCGTATCCCCATGGCGTACGCCTACGGCAACACAACCATATTGATACGGACCCTACACACGCGTGTAAGGACAGTATCCCTATGGCGTACGCCTATGGCAACACAACCATAGTGATGCGGACCCTACACACGCGTGTACGGACCGTATCCCTATGGCGTACGCCTACGGCGACACAACCATAGTGATGCGGACCCTACACACGCGTGTACGGACCGTATCCCTATGGCGTACGCCTACGGCAACACAACCATAGTGATACGGACCCTACACAAGCCTGTACGGACCGTATCCCTATGGCGTACGCCTACGGCAACACAACCATAGTGATGCGAACCCTACACACGCGTGTACGGACCGTATCCCTATGGCGTACGCCTACGGCAACACAACCATAGTGATGCGGACCCTACACACGCCTGTACGGACCGTATCCCTATGGCGTACGCCTACGGCAACACAACCATAGTGATACGGACCCTACACACACCTGTACGGACCGTATCCCCATGGCGTACGCCTACGGCAACACAACCATATTGATACGGACCCTACACACGCGTGTAAGGACAGTATCCTTATGGCGTACGCCTACGGCAACACAACCATAGTGATGCGGACCCTACACACGCGTGTACGGACCGTATCCCTATGGCGTACGCCTACGGCAACACAACCATAGTGATACGGACCCTACACACGCCTGTACGGACCGTATCCCTATGGCGTACGCCTACGGCAACACAACCATAGTGATAAGGACCCTACACACGCCCTCAGAGCATGTTTACGGTGCGTTTCACACCTTACACTGGTGACAGGCGGCACACAGAAAGGAATTGAGCTGTCATACTTGGCCAAGGCTGGACATAAAGTCATTGTCAGTGCAGTCCTACATGTCTCGGGCCTAGGTGTGTCAGGCTGTGATGTGGCACAAATCTCCTCATGTTTGAACCCAATAGATGTGTGATGAGCTGTGTACACATGTCATGTGTGATGGTGCACTATGTGCCACACATCCCCTCCACACCTTTGACATGTGTACATGTAGTACAGACTTGTTGAGCAATGCGTCACTGGCCTGGCACAGTCGCCAACACCCGCAACTGTCCCCTGATGCCAGGTACACGGATAATGACACCTACCTGACATGTGACTTCCAGCGTTGCACGATGTGAGTATGTCATGTGTGTGTCATGTGTTCCCATAAGCTTGCTGTTGGTGTTCCGTCAAATGCATCTGCAGTTGCTGCATCCAACATGTGCATGTGTGTGGATGGGCATGGCACACTATTATGCACACCAGGACACATGTGGAATCAGACGTAACGTGTGTATGTATGCATCAAACATGGACTTGCGAGACAAGGACATGTCTGCGTAGTATCAATGTATGTGTGATCAGTCTTGACATGTACCCCTTCATGGCAAGGTGTGTGGTCTGTCCTTTTTTCAGGGACATGTGACCTGTGCCTCTAGTGTTCCGCAACCTGTATGTATGATAAACATCCTTCTTCTGCACACATGTAGATGTCTGTCACTCCTGTAATGTGTCTGCCTGTTCACTTACACTGGCCCACAGCTAGTTTCATGCCATGTCATGTTGAGCTTATGAATCCACGTTTGTAGCTGGCTCTTGGTAGGGGTGTCACCTGCCTGGCATACGTGTCCAGGATATATTGCACAGACCTGACTCTGCATGTAGCATATGTGTATTGGCTGTTTAACATGTGCTCAGTACATTGACATTGTTGTTGTACTGTACTCACTCTTCGTTGTCCCTTCCAAATTACTGCAGGGCTCCGCCTCTCCCCCGACCAATGCCAGACTTGGCTGCCCTGAGGGAACGTGACTGTATACGCCGCTACCGCTTCATCCAACGGTTGATTCTGAACTTGACAGCAAGGCTGGCACCACACCTCCAACCGCTATACAGATATCCTACTGCACTGACACCCATGATGAAGGTGATGGCAGCCCTACATTTCTTTGCCACGGGTACGTTTCAAGAGACCATAGCTTATGTTGGTGGCATGTCCCGGACCATGTTCAGCCGTGTCCTGCATGATTTTTTAGAGGCCATGTTGGTTCACATGGATGAGTTTATTCATTTGCCAACTCCTGGGCAGTTGACAGGTGTCAAGGGTGACTTCTATGCCCTGGGAGGGATGCCCCATGTCATTGGGTCCATTGATGGGACACATGTGGCTTTGGTACCACCACAGGCACAGGAGGTAGCCTATAGAAACAGGAAACATCACCACTCTATTAATGCCCTTGTGGTGTGTCTTCCTAACATGGTGATTTCCCATGTCTGTGCTCGTTTTCCAGGATCAGCACACGATGCCTACATCATGAGGCGCAGCAGGGTGCCTGAAATGATGCTGCAGCTATGCAACGAACGAGCATGTCTTGTTTGTGGGTATACTCTGTTACTCCTGTATTTAGCGTCATCTCTCTGTCTTACTGCTTCTCCTGACCCACTTCTGTCCATGATGTTTCCATGTAGGGGACTCTGGCTATATCAACATGCCATGGCTGATCGCGCCTCTCCGCAACCCCAGAACGGCTGCCGATCACCGGTACAACAACGCCCATGGGCAGACCAGGCGAGTGATAGAGAGGACCTTTGGCCTCCTGAAGAGCCGATTCCGGTGCCTCCACAAGACCGGCGGCGCACTCCCATATGCACCGGTGAAGGTCTGCAAAATCTTCCTCGTGTGCTGCATGCTGCACAACATGGCAGTGGGAAAGCTGTGCCACTCATCCTGGATCCGGATGAGCAGGAACATCCACCCGTGGAGGACGAGGGGCTTGGTGATGAGGCAAGTGATGTTGAGGAGGAGGAGGAAGAGGACATCCGGAGTCGGCTCATACGCAACTTCTTTGCTTAGTGGTGAGATGCAGTGTCTGAGTGTGCACGCATTGAGCCTTGTGTGGCATGTGTTGCAGTGTGTGGGTCCATCTGCATGTATGGCAAGTGAGTCAGAGGTGTGTTTGGATGTGTCACTCGAGTGATGGTGTAATAAAAGAATGTCTTTCCTGAGACACTATTTTCACCTAGCATGTTGACAACCTTATACGTGTCGAGTACATGCCCATGCATACGGATGTGCTTCTTTTGGCTCACTTCTTGTGTGTCTCTCATCCCAAGGTATTTGCGCATGCTGTCTGCTGGTGGCATTGTTGTGCTCCTGCTATTCCTCATTAATACAGCAACGTGTGCTGAATCAGTGTAACATGCACGGACATGTCGACAATTCACCTTAGGGTAAGGGATGCACCACGGCTTTTTGGGTGTGCTATGTGTTTGGAATGTGTGTGCACTGCTCCTGTTCATGTTTGGTTACTTTGCATACATGTAGAATCACCATGGGGCACATGACATGGAGCTGGATTCACCTGAATTGATAGTCACACTTGGTGACAGTCATCTGTTATGTGATTGTGGATTGTGATGAAGGCATCAATGTGTGTAACACTGCCCTCGGAAACATACGGGATGCATCGGGTTGACATGGTGTGGGACATCCCCATTAGAGGCTCAATGGTGAATGGCAGCCTCTCCGTGAGCAGCACGGGGTGTTTACCTCAAACCCGTCACTTGTGTGCCAGTTCTATGGATTTCCTGCATCTGTGGTGCAAAGGGGGTGCCAGTGTAGGTTCCACATGTTCATCCACATGACCTGTGCATCTGTTAATATAGATGCATTTGCCTTCCGGCACACATGACTAATAAAGGTGTCCCTCAGCCTCCAAGGTGCCTCATCTCTGTCAATGCAGGTCTCTTGCCACTGTGCATGCGGCATGTCTGGCATAGTTGTCACAGATTGTGCATATGAGTCTATGTGCAGAGTAGCAAGATGCAAGCTGTTTGTCAGGGATTATGATATGTATTGTGCATGATGTACATGGCTGTGTAGGTATTTTGGCATCTGAGTCCCCACAACGGCCACTTTGCTGCATGTGCATCCATTGTCTGTGTGTGTGCCATGTTGAACCAGACACTCCTTCCTTCTCATACACCTTTTGCAGTAGTCCTTTCTGACATGCTTGTGTTTGTGTGCAACTTGTGGCATGGTTTTCAGGACATGGCACCTGCTGCTGCAGGCCCTGCAGCAAGGGCACACAGAGTTTCTATATTTGCCCTCACACACATGCATCTAAGACACACCCCCTTCCTCCCTCCACCCATTCATTTTGGTGTAATCTGCTTGTGTGTGACACAGTTGTGGTGGGAAAGGCTGGACCGTCTGCACATGCTACGTGCACATTGCACGTGCCTCATGTCCTTGCATGTGCCACATCACGCTACACCATGATGTTGAGGCCACCCACCAAGCAATGTCCATCCAATACATCTGTTGCATGCACTCAGGCATGCACTCATCGCCCACACTACACCTTGGCAAAATGAGTGTGCAACTCCAACTGCCTACACACCGCTGGCACACCTTCCAGGCCCTGTCACACCAACCATGTCATGTCCCTACTACTCCCCACCGGCTCTGTACCCCAACAAGGCCATGGGAGTGGTACTCCAGGCCTCTGCATGTAGTATGGTGTCGTTGTGGGACACATGGTACAGGTATCATGTCTCAGCGTGTCAGTCTACAATGTGTCCAGGATCCCCCTCTACACCATGACATGCGCACTGCATCTCATCATCATGTGGTGTCCCATTGCCAGCCAGGTGCTCCTCACCCTCCCCAAAGACGCAGTCCTTGCCAGTTCTCATATTGAATAATGCATGGTATCCATTGGCAGATGGCTTAACATCGGCCACCTGATGCTGGACTTGTACACGACTGAGGTGTTCATCTGCGGATTGTCCCCTTACAGCTGGGTCAACTGCTTGTGTCCCACCTGCAAGGGCCCTGCACAGGCACACAGTGTCCACGCACACAAGATGGTGTGTATCATGGATTGCTTGCTCACATGTGCTATGCTCATCACCAGCATCTGTACCTCAGGCTTCAGCACACTCTGCATTATGCACAAGATCCACAGTTTGATCCACCTCAAGGCAAGACAGACCATCCCCCAGGTCAACTACAACATCCGTGTCTAATCCTAGCCTGCACTCTACGGAGAAGTACGTTACGACTCCCATGATACTTGTCTACATCCAGAGTGCATCTGCACAGCTCTGCTTCAACATCCGGCAACCCAGCCACATCACCGTCCAACAGAGATAGCTGCAGTGGATCACTGTCGGCTGCAGGATGACCTTCACAATCCACGCCCACACTCGGGATGCAGCCCACGACCACGACCCCAACACAACCTTGTGGCACTGTCATCCAAGACCCCATTGTGCCATCTCCATGCATCCAACCTTGGCCTGGCCACCATTCTCCACATCCACCTGACTCCAGCATGCAGGACATTGTTCTCCCACCTGGCTACACATACCTGGGACTCCCACCCCAGGACACTCCACATGATCCCTGACCTCTGCGCATGACTGTTGCTCTTCGAAATAGGTCTGTCTGCAGAGTTGTGCAGGCACCCTCTGAGCTGGTTGGGCCCATCACGGGTGAGTATGGTGCTCCATGTCTGTATTGGATGATACATTGTGACCCATGTGTGTCCTGTGCCAGACTCAGGCCCCAGGGTATGCATGGTTGGAGTTACTTCAAAACTCAGGCATGGTTTGACTTTCCAACACACACATGTTATGGAATAATGCAACATGACGGCAACATCTCGTGATTCTTATGATTCTTATTAGTGGTGGGGTACGTGTTTGGGGGGATGTAAAGAGGTGCTCGCCGGGTGTCTGTCATCCAAAGTTCACAGAGGGAGTTGGGATCCTTGCCATTGGAAGTCATCAGAGTCCATGCAACAGTCTTTGTCAACATTGGTCAGACAGTGACCAGCAAGTCCATGTGGCAGAGAATGTCATTGGATGAGGTGCTGCTGTTGCGCCAGAGGGCCAGGTGCCAGGCCAGGTGGCCTGGGAGATGGTGATGGTCTGCTGACTCTCACGGTCTTTTGCGTGGACGACCCACCTTCCTCAGGGGACCCTCAGAAGCAGGCCGTGACGATGTCTGTGATGCTCCGTCGGACGAATCCTCCTCCTCCTGATCCCTCCCTGTGGCTGGTGTTGATCTTCGCCTGGTGGCACAGGGAGGGATGCCCATGTTTTCGGCAATCCGACGGAGTGAACGGCTCATGTCCGTTAGCACCGCCACAAGCTCAGCCTGTCTTGCCTCCATCCGTCCTTGGTGTTGCTGTTGACTGGCATATTGCTCGGCCTGCATGTTCTTAATCTCATTGAGGGTCTCCACGACCTGGCTGATGCCCCTGGTGTCACGCCGGTATGTGTCCAGGATGTTGCGGACGTGTGACATAACGGGTTCCTCAGCTGTCTGATCAGGTTCGCACCTCCGCCGCCCTCCACTCCCACCACCCCTGCCCACTTGAGCCTGGCCTGCCGTTGTGGGCACATCGTGTCTCCGGGACCCCTGAGGGATGGCATTTGCGGGGTCGCCTGCCTCCTCCTATGTGCCCGGAGTTCCTTGTCCCTCCTGGTCAGACTGGCTGCATTGTTGTGTGCGAGCAGGGCTCCTGTGTGTATCCTGGGATGTGGCAGGAATGGGGGTGGTGGTTGGCACAGTTGTACCTGACGCAGGTGCTGCAGGTTCTTGGGCACCAGAGGGGCCAGGTTGGTCGGGGTCATCCACGGTGTGGTGAGAGTCGTCGCTGCCGGTGGGATCATCGTCACGCCGAGCCTGGTCCTGTGATTCTTCCCCCCCAGTGTTGGGGGGAGATCGATGACGTTGCCCTGTGTGTGAGGGAGAGACAATGTTAATGGTGTTTCATGCATCATCCATGTTTCATACATATTCAAGTTGGCACAGTTCCTCTGGGTAGTTGGATATGTCTAGCATTCCTCTCACAGTGCACTTGTGGATGGGTATGTTGCGGGGGACAGATTGATATGTACTCCTGATTATTTGGCCTGTCTAATGAGTGTTGGTATGCTTATGTGGCTATGGATTGGTCTTGTTGTGTCACATATCCATTGTGGCAGTGCCAATTTGCGTTGGCTGTCCCGGGGGTGTGTGCTTGTGTAAGGGGGGGTGTGTGTGACCGGGCATGCTGTTGGGTGTGGTGTGATTTGTCATTGGGTCTACCAGGTGATGTGTCTATCCCCTCATGGTGCATGCTGGCATGACAGTGAATGTGAGTTCCTGTGGTAAGTAGGTGGCATGTGGAGTTGGTGTTCAGTGGTCACAGGTTTGCCTCGTGCTGTCTACAGCAGGGCCAAGTGTCATCTACCTTGTCTGTACTTGGCAAGTCCCTGTGCATTGTGCATGGTGCATGGGTATGTCCCTTGGCCACAGCTGTCAACACTTTTCCTATGTGTGACACACTCTTTGTTGTTGCATCAGTTTTTAACGCAGTGAGCAGTGTAGCGAGCGTGCGTAGCGAGCGCTGCAGAACTGACTTACGTGTTGCACTGTACGTGGCCAAATGGTGCTTTGTCATGTCTATTGGAGAATGCAGGTAGGTAACTCATGCATTTGTGACTGGGTTCTAACAAACACAGTGAGTGGGTATACTGGGTGTGAGGTTAGGTTTGTGCCTGCAGCAAGGATCGACTCGTGCACAGTTTGACACATGGCCCAGTGCTTTCCAAACGAATGAGGGGTGTTTCACGCACTGCCAGACCTTGTCAACATGCACACAGTCCACCTGCTGATGAGCGGACATGCCCACACCACCCAAGGGTGATTTTGTCTCCCTCTGTCTCCCTCTCTCCCTCCCTCTGTCACCCTCCTCCCTCTGTCTGTCTCCCTCTGTCGCCCTCTGTCTCCCTCCCTCTCCCTCCCTCTCCCTCCGTCTGTCTGTCACCCTCTGTCACCTCAGCCCAGTTTCCTGGGCACACACACTTTGCAGGTCTTTCAAAGGCCATTAGCTTGTTCATGTGGCTTTGTTTAGAATCTCCCGGCCCCCATTGGGCAGAGTGTCTCTGAGTCTGCGCTGCAGCGGCAGTGTGTGCTGACACTCTTTCACAGTGATGTCTCTTCATTAGCTGCTGTTATGTGCAAATTGGGCTTTCATACCCATGTCATCCTGCGAGCATCGAACGAGCATGTCTTGTTGGTGGGTATACTCTGTTACTCCTGTATTTAGCGTCATCTCTCTGTCTTACTGCTTCTCCTGACCCACTTCTGTCCATGATGTTTCCATGTAGGGGACTCTGGCTATCCCAACATGCCATGGCTGATCACGCCTCTCCGCAACCCCAGAACGGCTGCCGATCACCGGTACAACAACGCCCATGGGCAGACCAGGCGAGTGATAGAGAGGACCTTTGGCCTCCTGAAGAGCCGATTCCGGTGCCTCCACAAGACCGGCGGCGCACTCCCATATGCACCGGTGAAGGTCTGCAAAATCTTCCTCGTGTGCTGCATGCTGCACAACATGGCAGTGGAGAAAGCTGTGCCACTCAACCTGGATCCAGATGAGCAGGAACATCCACCCGTGGAGGAAGAGGGGCTTGGTGACGAGGCAAGTGATGTTGAGGAGGAGGAGGAAGAGGACATCCGGAGTCGGCTCATACGCAACTTCTTTGCTTAGTGGTGAGATGCAGTGTCTGAGTGTGCACGCATTGAGCCTTGTGTGGCATGTGTTGCAGTGTGTGGGTCTATCTGCATGTATGGCAAGTGAGTCAGAGGTGTGTTTGGATGTGTCACTCGAGTGATGGTGTAATAAAAGAATGTCTTTCCTGAGACACTATTTTCACCTAGCATGTTGACAACCTTATACGTGTCGAGTACATGCCCATGCATGCGGATGTGCTTCTTTTGGCTCACTTCTTGTGTGTCTCTCATCCCCAGGTATTTGCGCATGCTGTCTGCTGGTGGCATTGTTGTGCTCCTGCTATTCCTCATTAATACAGCAACGTGTGCTGAATCAGCGTAACATGCACGGACATGTCGACAATTCACCTTAGGGTAAGGGATGCACCACGGCTTTTTGGGTGTGCTATGTGTTTGGAATGTGTGTGCACTGCTCCTGTTCATGGTTGGTTACTTTGCATACATGTAGAATCACCATGGGGCACATGACATGGAGCTGGATTCACCTGAATTGATAGTCACACTTGGTGACAGTCATCTGTTATGTGATTGTGGATTGTGATGAAGGCATCAATGTGTGTAACACTGCCCTACGGGATGCACCGGGTTGACATGGTGTGGGACATCCCCATTAGAGGCTCAATGGTGAATGGCAGCCTCTCCGTGAGCAGCACGGGGTGTTTGCCTCAAACCCATCACTTGTGTGCCAGTTCTATGGATTTCCTGCATCTGTGGTGCAAAGGGGGGTGCCAGTGTAGGTTCCACATGTTCATCCACATGACCTGTGCATCTGTTAATATAGATGCATTTGCCTTCCGGCACACATGACTAATAAAGGTGTCCCTCAGCCTCCAAGGTGCCTCATCTCTGTCAATGCAGGTCTCTTGCCACTGTGCATGCGGCATGTCTGGTATAGTTGTCACAGATTGTGCATATGAGTCTATGTGTAGAGTAGCAAGATGCAAGCTGTTTGTCAGGGATTATGATATGTATTGTGCATGATGTACATGGCTGTGTAGGTATTTTGGCATCTCAGTCCCCACAACGGCCACTTTGCTGCATGTGCATCCATTGTCTGTGTGTGTGCCATGTTGAACCAGACACTCCTTCCTTCTCATACACCTTTTGCAGTAGTCCTTTCTGACATGCTTGTGTTTGTGTGCAACTTGTGGCATGGTTTTCAGGACATGGCACCTGCTGCTGCAGGCCCTGCAGCAAGGGCACACAGAGTTTCTATATTTGCCCTCACACACATACATCTAAGACTCACCCCCCTCCTCCCTCCACCCATTCATTTTGGTGTAATCTGCTTGTGTGTGACACAGTTGCGGTGGGAAAGGCTGGACCGTCTGCACATGCTACGTGCACATTGCACGTGCCTCATGTCCTTGCATGTGCCACATCACGCTACACCATGATGTTGAGGCCACCCACCAAGCAATGTCCATCCAATACATCTGTTGCATGCACTCAGGCATGCATCATCGCTCACACTACACCTTGGCAAAATGAGTGTGCAAGTCCAACTGCCTACACACCACTGGCACACCTTCCAGGCCCTGTCACACCAACCATGTCATGCCCCTACTACTCCCCACCGGCTCTGTATCCCAACAAGGCCATGGGAGTGGTACTCCAGGCCTCTGCACGTAGTATGGTGTCGTTGTGGGACACATGGTACAGGTATCATGTCTCAGCGTGTCAGTCTACAATGTGTCCAGGATCCCCCTCTACACCATGACATGCGCACTGCATCTCATCATCATGTGGTGTCCCATTGCCAGCCAGGTGCTCCTCACCCGCCCCAAAGACGCAGTCCTTGCCAGTTCTCATATTGAATAATGCATGGTATCCATTGGCAGATGGCTTAACATCGGCCACCTGATGCTGGACTTGTACACGACTGAGGTGTTCATCTGCAGATTGTCCCCTTACAGCTGGGTCAACTGCTTGTCTCCCACCTGCAAGGGCCCTGCACAGGCACACAGTGTCCACGCACACAAGATGGTGTGTATCATGGATTGCTTGCTCACATGTGCTATGCTGATCACCAGCATCTGTACCTCAGGCTTCAGCACACTCTGCATTATGCACAAGATCCACAGTTCGATCCACCTCAAGGCAAGACAGACCATCCCCCAGGTCAACTACAATATCCGTGTATAATCCTAGCCTGCACTCTACGGAGAAGTACGTTACGACTCCCATGATACTTGTCTACATCCAGGGTGCATCTGCACAGCTCTGCTTCAACATCCGGCAACCCAGCCACATCACCGTCACATCACCGTCCAACAGAGATAGCTGCAGTGGATCACTGTCGGCTGCAGGATGACCTTCACAATCCACGCCCACACTCAGGATGCAGCCCACGACCCCAACACAACCTTGTGGCACTGTCATCCAAGACCCCATTGTGCCATCTCCATGCATCCAACCTTGGCCTGGCCACCATTCTCCACATCCACCTGACTCCAGCATGCAGGACATTGTTCTCCCACCTGGCTACACATACCTGGGACTCCCACCCCAGGACACTCCACATGATCCCTGACCTCTGCGCATGACTGTTGCTCTTCGAAATAGGTCTGTCTGCAGAGTTGTGCAGGCACCCCCTCAGCTGGTTGGGCCCATCACGGGTGAGTATGGTGCTCCATGTCTGTATTGGATGATACATTGTGACCCATGTGTGTCCTGTGCCAGACTCAGGCCCCAGGGTATGCATGGTTGGAGTTACTTCAAAACTCAGGCATGGTTTGACTTTCCAACACACACATGTTATGGAATAATGCAAAATGACGGCAACATCTCGTGATTCTTATGATTTTTATTAGTGGTGGGGTACGTGTTTGGGGGGATGTAAAGAGGTGCTCGCCGGGTGTCTGTCATCCAAAGTTCATAGAGGGAGTTGGGATCCTTGCCATTGGAAGTCATCAGAGTCCATGCCACAGTCTTTGTCAACATTGGTCAGACAGTGACCAGCAAGTCCATGTGGCAGAGAATGTCATTGGATGAGGTGCTGCTGTTGCGCCAGAGGGCCAGGTGCCAGGCCAGGTGGCCTGGGAGATGGTGATGGTCCGCTGACTCTCACGGTCTTTTGCGTGGACGACCCACCTTCCTCGGGGGACCCTCAGAAGCAGGCCGTGACGATGTCTGTGATGCTCCGTCGGACAAATCCTCCTCCTCCTGATCCCTCCCTGTGGCTGGTGTTGATCTTCGCCTGGTGGCACAGGGAGGGATGCCCATGTTTTCGGCAATCCGACGGAGTGAACGGCTCATGTCCGTTAGCACCGCCACAAGCTCAGCCTGTCTTGCCTCCATCCGTCCTTGGTGTTGCTGTTGACTGGCATATTGCTCGGCCTGCATGTTCTTAATCTCATTGAGGGTCTCCACGACCTGGCTGATGCCCCTGGTGGCACGCCGGTATGTGTCCAGGATGTTGCGGACGTGTGACATAACGGGTTCCTCAGCTGTCTGGTCAGGTTCGTGCCTTCGTCGTCCTCCACTCCCACCACCCCTGCCCACTTGAGCCTGGCCTGCCGTTGTGGGCACATCGGGTCTCCGGGACCCCTGAGGGATGGCATTTGCGGGGTCGCCTGCCTCCTCCTGGGTGCCCGGAGTTCCTTGTCCCTCCTGGTCAGACTGGCTGCATTGTTGTGTGCGAGCAGGGCTCCTGTGTGTATCCTGGGATGTGGCAGGAATGGGGGTGGTGGTTGGCACAGTTGTACCTGACGCAGGTGCTGCAGGTTCTTGGGCACCAGAGGGGCCAGGTTGGTCGGGGTCATCCACGGTGTGGTGAGAGTCGTCGCTGCCGGTGGGATCATCGTCACGCCAAGCCTAGTCCTGTGATTCTTCCCCCCCAGTGTTGGGGGGAGATCGATGACGTTGCCCTGTGTGTGAGGGAGAGACAATGTTAATGGTGTTTCATGCGTCATCCATGTTTCATACATATTCAAGTTGGCACAGTTCCTCTGGGTAGTTGGATATGTCTAGCATTCCTCTCACAGTGCACTTGTGGATGGGTATGTTGTGGGGGACAGATTGATATGTACTCCTGGTTATTTGGCCTGTCTAATGAGTGTTGGGATGCTTATGTGGCTATGGATTGGTCTTGTTGTGTCACATATCCATTGTGGTTGTGCCAATTTGCGTTGGCTGCCCCGGGGGTGTGTGCTTCTGTAAGGGGGGGTGTGTGACCGGGCATGCTGTTGGGTGTGGTGTGATTTGTCATTGGGTCTACCAGGTGATGTGTCTATCCCCTCATGGTGCATGCTGGCATGACAGTGAATGTGAGTTCCTGTGGTAGGTAGGTGGCATGTGGAGTTGGTGTTCAGTGGTCACAGGTTTGCCTCGTGCTGTCTACAGCAGGGCCAAGTGTCATCTACCTTGTCTGTACTTGGCAAGTCCCTGTGCATTGTGCATGGTGCATGGGTATGTCCCTTGGCCACAGCTGTCAACACTTTTCCTATGTGTGACACACTCTTTGTTGTTGCATCAGTTTTTAACGCAGTGAGCAGTGTAGCGAGCATGCGTAGCGAGCGGTGCAGAACTGACTTACGTGTTGCACTGTACGTGGCCAAATGGTGCTTTGTCATGTCTATTGGAGAATGCAGGTAGGTAACTCATGCATTTGTGACTGGGTTCTAACAAACACAGTGAGTGGGTATACTGGGTGTGAGGTTAGGTTTGTGCCTGCAGCAAGGATCGACTCGTGCACAGTTTGACACATGGTCCAGTGCTTTCCAAACGAATGAGGGGTGTTTCACGCACTGCCAGACCTTGTCAACATGCACACAGTCCATCTGCTGATGAGCGGACATGCCCACACCACCCAAGGGTGATTTATTTTGTCTCCCTCTGTCTCCCTCTCTCCCTCCCTCTGTCACCCTCCTCCCTCTGTCTGTCTCCCTCTGTCGCCCTCTGTCTCCCTCCCTCTCTCTCCCTCTCCCTCCCTCTGTCGGTCTCCCTCTGTCGCCCTCTGTCTCCCTCCCTCTCCCTCCCTCTCCCTCCATCTGTCTGTCACCCTCTGTCACCTCAGCCCAGCTTCCTGGGCACACACACTTTGCAGGTCTTTCAAAGGTCATTAGCTTGTTCATGTGGCTTTGTTTAGAATCTCCCGGCCCCCATTGGGCAGAGTGTCTCTGAGTCTGCGCTGCAGCGGCGGTGTGTGCTGACACTCTTTCACAGTGATGTCTCTTCATTAGCTGCTGTTATGTGCAAATTGGGCTTTCATACCCATGTCATCCTGCGAGGCGGCCGCCATTTGCAGGCGACACAGTACAGTGTCGGGACACACTGTTTGTATAGCTCTGCCCTAGGCCGTATGGGCTGAGGGCATTGGTGTCTGCTTCTGAGTTGCACAATGTGATTTTGGAGGCCCCCCCCTCCCAGCATCACGGACATCCTGTCTTGTGTTGGTGTTTTGTGTGGCCTGTGACTTGGCATGGCCTTGCTTGGTGCATGGGGCATGGAGCCGCTAGTGGCATGTGCGTGTTTTTGGAGTGTGGTTGTGTTCGGTGATGGCTTTGGGGTAGTTGCGTGCATTATTGTGAGTTGGGTTGTTGATGCGGTTCCCCCCATGTGGGGTGAGTTGTTTGTGTACTCACAAGGCTCGGCGACTCCTTCTACTCCGTGTACTCCCACCGGCGGCAGCGTGCGCATCACCTTCTCCTCCCAGGGATGGTAGTGTACTGGTCTGCGGGGCGGGCCACCTCCAGTGATGTTCCCCTGGTTGTATTTGTCTGTCATTTTGCGGCAGACCGTCCTCCGCAGATCGTACCACCTGGCTTGGCATTCATGCCTGGTCCTTCTGATGGGCGCAACAGCATTCACCCTCTCGATGATCCTCTGCCACATGGCTGATTTAGCTGCTACGCTGGTCTGTCTGACCAATGTTCCAAAGAGCTGTTGCTCGACTCTGATGATTTTGTTGACAAGGATCTCCAGCTCCGCTGTTGTGAACTTTGGATTCCTGTCTGTGGGCATGGTGTGGGGTGTGGGTGTGGATGGTTGTGGGTGGGTGTGTGTGGTTGTGAAGGTGTGTGTGTGAATGTGATGAGGGGGTGTTTGTGAAGGTGGTTGTGTGAAGGTGTGCAAGTGTAAGGTGTAGTAAAGGTTCAAGTATGGTGCTGTGGGTTGTCTGTGGGGTCTGGCAGCAGTGGGTCTGTTGCAAAGGCTCATGGTTTGTGTATGTGGGCCCTTTTTATTGGTCCATTTGTGGGTGTGGCTTTGTTTGAACTTTGGGTGGGTGTGTTATAAGGAGTGGTTGTGTTTTGGGCCTCTGTTTACCTGTTTGGCTGTTGCAGGTCAGTGTATTGAATGTATTTGAACTTTTTGGACGTATTTTGTGGTGTTGTGCGATTCGAATTGACTCTCCTTGTGGTGTTTTGCAGTGTCCTGGTTCAGTACGTGTGTTTTTCGCATCTGTGAGGTGCGTACATCGGCCATGTTGTTGTACAGGGCTCACATTTGCTATGGCTTGGTACGACTCGTACATGCACAAGGCTGGGTGAGGGTGCTGGTGTAGGGGCCTGGGGTAGGGTGCGTACAGGCACGGGCAGGGTGTAGGGGCCTGGGGTACATGCCGTACATACGTGAACAGAGGGAACGGCGTGTACATGGGGGGGCTGGGGGTACAGTGCGTACATATGGGGTGCTCCGTATGGACGGTGCATACCCCCAGCCCCCGTATGTAAGCACCGTCCCCCAGCACATACCCCCAGCCCCCCGTATGTACGCGCAGTACCCCCAGCCCCCGTATGTACGTGCCGTACACCTGCCCCCCGTATGTACGTGCCGTACCCCCAGCCCCCCTATGGACGGTACGTACCCCCACCCCCCTATGGACGGTGCGTAACCCCACCCCCACTATGGACGGTGCGTACCCTCACCCCGTAGGTATGGAGCGAACCCCCTCCCCCGTAGGTACGCTGCGGACCCCCAGCGCTATGCGCTGGGGGTCCGCACCGTACATACGGGGGTGGGGGTACGCTCCGTACCTACGGGGTGGGGGTACGCTCCGTACCTACATGGGGTGGGGGTACGCACCGTACCTATGGGGTGGGGGTATGCTCCATACCTACGGGGGGGTGGGGGTACGCTCCGTACCTACGGGGGTGGGGTGGGGGTATGGCGCGGACATGGGGGGGTGCTGGGGTACGGCATGTATGTGGGGGGGTGTGCTGGGGGGGTGCTCGGCGAATATGCAGGCACATATTTGGACGTCTCCATAGTTGCTATTGGAGTTCGCACCGTACGGTGTTTTTTCCATACGGTTGTGCATTCGGACGGTGGGACGGATCGTACTTGCGCGCTCGGACTTCAGTTTACCGATTCGTACGTAAAACTGTCCGGGGACGTGTCGGACACTTTTTCTGACCCGAGGACATGTCGGGGAATTTTCCCAATGCGATTCGTATGGATTTTTTCACATACGAATCGTACTTGCCAGTTTGTACGGGACATGTACGATTCGTACGGAAAAAAATCCGGCTACGATTCGTACGGGGAATTTTTTTAACGGATCGGAATCGACACCATAATGTCCATGTGATAGTTGGCTACCATTAGTTTGTGTTTTTTTCACATACATTTATTTTATTTATTTAGGTGTTTTATATAGCGCTAGCCAGACCCGAAGGTATCAAAGTGCTTTACAACATAGGTGGAAGGGAGATCACAAAAGAAATAACAGTAGTATACATGTTGACTCGTTGCAAGTCAAATTTCTCGGATCAGCATAAACATTGCATAGCAGGAGATCATCAAAAAAGTAGTATACATGTAGACTTGTGGCGAGTCAAATGACAGAGTCTTAGGGTGATATATACCTAGACTCGGGGGGAAAACCATTAAGGGAGGGGGTCATATGAACGAGTCAGAAGGGGGTGAGGTAAAAATCTTAATATTAAGGTGTCTGAGTGCTTCAATAGAAAAGAGTCTGCATTCGGGCGGTAGCTATCCATTTGGAAGGGCGCGGTTGAGGAAGAGGTCTTTGAGCTGCCTTTTAAATTTTACAAAGAAGGGGTTAGTCCTGATATGGACTGGGATGGAGTTCCAGATTTTTGGTGCATTTCCAGAGAAGAATCGAGATGAGGTTTTTTGTTTGCGAGTTTTCGGGGGGATGAGGAGTAGAGTGTTGGTGCTCCTGAGGTTCCTTGTCTGGCTGGCGTTCTTGAGTTTGGCGGCCAGGTAGGTGGGTTTCCCACTGTGTAGAGCTTTGTGCATGAGACAGGCAGTTTTGAAATTGGCCCGCATTTCGATTGGGAGCCATTTCAGTTCTCTGTGTGCCGGCGAAATGTGTTCAAATTTCTTCACTCCGGTGACCATTCTGGCTGCTGCATTGAGAGTTGATTTAAGGGGAGCTAATCAGGATTTTTCTGTTCCTGTGAGGGTTGCATTCCCATAGTCCAGTCTGGACAACACCAAGGATTGAGTGGCTTGTTTGAGATCACTGGGAGGGATGAAGGATTTTATTTTGTTGAGCAGTTTAATGTTGAGGAAGGCGCTCTTAGCGGAGTTCTTGATGTGTCGTCTTTCGGAGTTTATGTCCGTGTTGAACCATGATCTGGATGGGGTGTTTCTGACTCTTTTTTGTTGCCAGGGGGCTAATTGGTCTATGATGGAAGTCATAGTAGTACTGTAGTAGGAGGTGAGTTCTGTTGTGGAGAGGTTGTCAGTGGTGGTGAGGAGGAGTGAGCTTACCCTTTCCTCCAGGTCACTATGATGAATTTGACTTAGATTCCTCGCCCAGTGGGTAGTTACCTGCTTGCGGGGCATGCATTGAGTTGTTAGGTTTATGTGGAATAAGATGATGTGATGGTCGGACCAGTCAACAGGTAGGATGTGGTCGATAGTGACTATGTCTGATTGGGCAATAATGGCATCTAGGATTGATCCTCTGTTGTGGGTTTGTTCTGTGCAGTGTTGGGTGAGGTTATTGTTGTGTAGAAGTTCATTCAGGGTTTGGATCAGCGAGTTGTTTTCCTAATTCCAGTGTAAGTTGAGGTCTTCTACAATTATTTGTTTGGAGCCATAGAGTGCGCAGTGAGTTATCAGGTCGGAGAGGTGTTCACCGAATGCGGTGGTGTTGCCAGGGGGATGGTAGAGGAGATGGCATGTTAGTGTTTTATTGACACTTGACTTAATGTTGGCAGTTAGGCATTCAAAGGAGTTATATGTGAATGAGTCAATTTCCGATACAAGATGTTGTTTTTGTGAATAATTGCAATACCCCCTCCTCATGGGTTTTTCTGTCTTTATTGATGAGAAGGAAGACCGGGGGCACAAGCTTGTCAAATGTTGGGGCAGAGAAATTGTTCAGCCATGTTTCAGTGAGGAACATGATGTCAATGTCATGAGCAAGGATAGTTTCTGCCAGTTTGGTTGCATGTTTCATGGCTGAACTGCAGTTTATAAGCATGCAATTGGTGGAGTTCCCCTCGTTGTTGAGATTCTTTGTTGGGGAGGCCCTAGGAATAGTAGAGAGGAAGGCGGAGGGTCTCGTCGTTCTGGGTGGTGATGGATCTCTACCAACTCCAGTGATAACCTCGATCTTGGAGTTCGGGGTGACAGTGGTGTATGTGTCATAGGCGGTGGCAAATGGTGGTGATCGGTCTCTACCGACTCCAGTGATAACCTGGATCTTGGAGTTTGGGGTGACAGTAGAGTATGTGTCATAGGCGGTGGCAAGTTCAATTGCCTCATTCATGGACATTGCGGCTTCTGTTCTTTTGGGTCTCTGTGTGTGGTTCGAGGGGTGGGTTGTGTTCCGGCTGTGCCATTGAGTCATGAGAGGTCTTGTCTGTTTGGAGTTGTTAATTATGGGTGTAGGGAGAGGGTGTTGGTGATGGACCTATGTCTTACAAGCACATCTCATGAGGCCCCTTTTTCATAGACAGTACATTCGGCATATTCAAATCATGAGTTTAATATCTGTATCCCGCAGGTTGTATATTGAAGTATTCACTAGACACTGTGGGGCTGATTACGATGCTACCTGTGAAAGCTCCGACCAATGGTTGGAGCCTTCTGGGTCTCATCGTAATCAGCCGCTCGGTTTGCTTTCCGAACGTCATAATTAAAATGCTGGCAGTCGGAAAGTAAACCAGACGGTTATTCCGGCTGGCTTCCGATGGGCTCAAGGGGCCCGTCGACAAGTAGGAACCGGCTCGTAATCCCAAAGGACGGGCCTTTCCACCCTTGGGATTACAATGCACAGTTTACGGCATAGTTTCCATGCGGGACTGTGGGAAAGCGTATTCGGGGGCCCCTCATCAGGGCCACCTTAGGTCCGTGGCCTCCGATTGGGGACCGAGGGGGCACCTATGGTGCTCCCCTGTTGATCCCTACACCTGCTGGTAAGCACCTTTTGGTGCCTGCCACGGGGGCAGGGTTGAGCAGCATCTCTCATTTCCCTTTGGGAGCATGTATTATGGCCGGTTTATGGCCGTAATACATGCTCCCATAGGGAAATGCTGGAATGCGACCGAACACTGTTTGGTCGCATCCTAATGAGGCGGTCGGGACTGCTGACCAGAGGTCGGTCAGTACCAGGACTGAGACGGTGTTGGGCGGAACATCATAATTAGCCCCTGAGTATAAGATCACTGTGGCTGTTTTGCAACGCATTACCTTACACAACGCCTACGTTTTAACATCACCCCTAAACGGCGATCCCAGCCAGGACTCACAGCAGTTGAGCCAGGTATGCAAAGAACACATTTTTTTTGCTAAGAATCAAGTGTTGGATGCATTCTTTTCAGTGAGGCAGCGATTTCTTTTTAGCATGGCAGCATTATTTGCCAATGAAGATGGATTGTGTGGTGTGGGTTTTACTCACAGAAACAACATACAGAGAAACATTATCACGTTGTACACACACGAATCATTTGAAAGGATGAAATGAGTGCACGTTAGTCCAATTGATTTTGTTGACTCTGGTACCTGTATTAGCTGATAGGGTTGTAGGGAACACCCCACTTAAGCAGCTTAAGTGGGACTGCTCCTGTTTGACATCTGACATTAGTTAGACAATAAATGACGGAGAGGTATTTGAGGTGGGCAGAAATGTAAGCAAAGGAAAGAGAAAAATTAAAACATGAAATTACGAAAAAAGTGGAAACACAGCAGGACAAACATTGAAAATAAGCATGAGAGAAAGGTAAGAAAAGGAAAGTAATGATGAAAGACAAAAGATGGCTAAATAGAAGGAGGAAAGAAAGAATGAGAGGAGAAAGGAAGAATGAAAGGGAGGAAATGTAAAAGGAAATAAGGAAGAAAAGGAGAAAGGCAAGTTGGTAGGTTAAAAAAAATTGTTAAAAGAAGTGTAAGAGAATGGATGAAAGAGCAGAAAGATCAATAGGTTAGAAGGGGAATGGTTGGAAGTTTAAAGAATGGAAAGATGGGGAACAGTGAAAGAATGGATGGTGAAAGTATGACTAGATGGGTATGTGAAGGTACCGATGGATGGACGCATGAAATGATGGATGCATATATGGATGGATGATTAAAGGGACAAGGTAACTCTCCTAAGAAGGGTAGGGTTTGCTGCCACATGTACTCGCTGTCAGTGGAGGTATGGTTCAAATGGTATTTCAATTTTCTGGATACTACCTTCACTAGCTACATAATGTAATTTGCACTTATGAGTGATTTCTCAACAAAACTGTCACAAATATCATAAAAACACACTGTAATGGTGCATGTGAATGATCTGTAGCTAAATGTATTGTTCTGGCAATCTTCATTATGTCAGAACATTATTAATAAGAAAAACAGACAAATTAAAAGGTTTTAAAAAATGTACACATCTATCACAATGCTTGTATATAAACCTAAGCTAAGAATTTCAAATATGAAAAATATAAAGCACGGTAGAATACTATGTTGACAACTCCATGTAGTCACCTCGGTTGCTCCAGGGAGGCTGGGACATCATCTTTCTCTCTCTCTCTGGTACATTTACATTTTTAAATTCATCCTCCTTGTCATGTTAGACTGAGAACCTTGAGCTCATTAATCATGCCATTTGCAACAGAGGGATCATTTCTTTGCACGCTCAGTCATTTATTTTGACATTCCTCAATGTTTGTTTTTTACATATATTTTGATTGAAATTTGGTCATTTGTTTAGGCAAATAATATCATACTGCAAGTCTTTGTCACAGGCTAATATTTTGCTAGGAACGCAAAGACAGTTTGCAATCATCTGATAGCAGTAACCACAATTATTGACATATATTAGCCATACACTCATCTTTGTCATCCTAGCTACATTATGGTTACGGTGGTTGTGAACCTGGTTTCCGGGTTCTCTCAAAGGGTTTCCCGTAGAATGGGTCCAACATGACTATAAATTGACCGTGGGCGGACAATTACGTTACGCTCGCGTAGTTTACGTAGTTTGTGCTACTTCGCGCTACGTGAATTGCTCATAGCACAGTGCAAAAACGCGTAGCGTAGCGTAGTTGCCATTTTTTGCTCGCTTGCGGTCCTCAACGTCAAGATGGCGACCGCGAGCGAGCAAAATGACATCCAGGCGAGACTTTTTCCACGTTCGCGATCAGCAACATCAAGTTACCGATCGCAAGCGTGGAAAATAAACCTCCCGGTGAGATTCACAACGCGGGGAGGTCAGGTTTTTCATTACGTCGTTTATGCTCGCGACCGCTCGCAATGAGAAACTACCAGTCCGCGTTGAGAAAGCTGCCGCTTGAGTAAAAATCTACTCGAGCGGCAGAAAACAACAGAAAACGACAGCTCGCAAGATGCAAGATGCCGTTTTCAATGATTGCACAGTGTGGACAAGCATCCGGCACTGTGCAATCATCGCGAACAACACACTACGCAGTTCGCGTAGTGCTACGCAGTTCGCGTAGTGCTATGCGTATCTCGCATCATGCGAAGTGCACTTTGCGTAGCTACGCGTAGCGCTACTATGCAAACTACGCCCAGGGTTACTATAAATCAATGCCAAGGGAGTGGGGGAACTGGGAGATAAAGAAATAAAGAAATCGAAAACAAGAATCAACAAACTGAACATGTCTAGGGCGGCTCTAGGGGGCTTCAGGGTAGGAGATGTATTGCGAGAAGTATGTCTAACAACGGAATATAATTGTCATGTGTTTCGTGGCAGCTAGTTGGACAATTCTTCCATCAGTATATGGGGAGGAGGTATTACATACAAAATATGGAATGCCATGTTTGTCTTATATATGCAATACATGGAGGTTCCCCTATGTGTGGACCCCTGACATTATCCCCCTGTGAAAGTCACCTCTCCTATCTCCCGACCATCTGAGTCACTTTATTCGGGGTCTGCATCGCCCCTCACCCTGTGCTCCCAACTCTCCAGGGTATCCACCCATTAGTCTACCACCGGATGTCTGTGGACTCCCCTGGCACCCACCCATCAGAGAGCACTTTCCTTGGCCCTGGCCAAGGTCATGACATCCCTCACCCATGTTTCCAGCATTGGCCCCATTCCCAAATTCCAAGCCATTGCTATTCTATGTTTGGATAACCATAGGGCCAGATCAAAAAACCTGGGGCCATATTATCAAGAATGGCGATAACATTATCGCAGCTTTAGTGGCAGGAAACCGACACTAAAGGGGCGATAAGGGGCTTGATAATATGCCCTTGTGAATTCCAGTAGAAGCCCAGGTTCTGGTGTGAAGGACATTAAACCTGGGCTTCTATTGGAATTCTCTAGGGCATATTATCAAGCCCCTTATCGCCGCTTTAGCGGCAGTTTCCTGCTGCTAATGTGATGATAATGTTGTCACCATTCTTGATAATATGGCCCCCAGTGCCTATTTTATGTGGTTTAGGCCCAGAAAGTCCTCCCAGGAGGCAAGTTTCCACCGTGCAAGGAAGAGAATGACTAAGGGCAGAATGGAGGAAGACCGCAGTCCAAAATGTCTGGAGTGTTGGGCACCCCCATGTCATATAGCAAAAGTCAGCATTCCATAGCCAACACATGGGGCACTTACTGGGCTCCCCTTTATAAATAATCTGCAGTCCATGAGGGGTTAGGTAGGTCATGTGCAAAAAGTTGATTTGAATATACTTCAATCTCATATTGCGCAAGACTTTCTTATTGTGAGCTTATATCTTGTTCCATTCCCTGTCTGCGGGTTCATGGCCCAAGATTCCATTTCACCTGGCTCTAAGGGTCCCCAGCGGTCTAGGTCCCATTTCATTCAGAGGCCGGTATAACCATATCACCAGGTGGCATACTGAGCCCATAGAAAGTAGGAGTTGTAACACAGTATGAGGTGTATGTTCGTCCCTCCCTTTAACCCACAGGTCTGCAAAAGACCGCAGTATTGCCTTATAGTTCAAGAATGGACCCCAGGGTAAGGCATATTGTTCCAATAATTCCTCCAGTGGTAAAAGGGTTCACAAAGCGACGCAGTCTCCCACTGTCGTCAAGCCAATCTCTGTCCAACTGTAGAGATGGGCATCTGTGAAACTGGCATGGGGTCCCATGTTGTAGGCCCACTAACAAAATAGTAGGAGCATAAAGTGAGGCTCTCAAGGTCTACACCACACAGCAGTGCCAACCATGCAGAGCTGCCTGCAACACGGTGCCTGGTCATGGTATGGTGGAAAACAGGATTCCCTGGTGTGGGGCAAGGCCCATAAGGTCCAGTTCACCCCTCTGGGTTGCGTCTCACCATTTGGCCACCCATTGCATTTTTTCCACTTGGTGGTACATCTCAAAGTTAGGTGCCCCTAGGCCTCAATCCTCTGGTGGGCAGCAAAGAGCTTCAAGTGACACTCTGAGGTGACCTCCGTCCCATATTAATTCACAAATTAAGACATCCAATGTTTTGAACAACATGACTGGAATCAGCGCTGGGAGATTTGTTAAGAAATATAATAAGTGAGTGAGTATCACCATTTTAGATAATTGGGCCATAAGTGACAATCGCAGAGATCTCCAGAAGGCGACTCAGGCCCTTAGAGACCAAAGCACACCTCCAAAGTTTCCCTTGTGTATGTCATCCAGATTATGATGCATCTGGATGCCTTGGTATTTAAAAGTTACAGGTGACCAGGTAAGTCCCAAGTGGAGGACCGATAGCCCAGGGGAGCCCCACATGCATGGAAATATGCATGTTTTAGTCTGGTTTACCGGTAGGCCTGATTGTTCACCAAATTCGTCCAGCTAATGGATAGCAACCTGTGCTCCGACAGGGCCAGGGAAAGTTACAGAAGGAGATCATCCGCCTACTGGGAGATGATATGTTCTTGGCCATCCACTATCATACCGCTTCCCCTTCCCTCCCTGCGGATTAATTCCACCAAGGGCTACATGGTCAGGACAAAAAGCATGGGAGAGAGAGTGGGCAGCCTTGTATCATACTCCGTAATATGTTGTATGCGGTGGAACTCATGGCACCAATTTTAACTTGTGCTTTTGGTCTCAAATAAAGTAGGGTAACCCATCTGATCCGTCCTTTCCCCATCCCCATCATAAGCATGACTTTCAATCGGAAATCCCAATCAAAGGCCTTCGCAAGGTCCACTGACATGAGCATTGTCCCAAGGGAAGCCCATACCTCAGGGTGGTGTAGGACATGGTACAGTCTCCAAAGATTGAGCAAGATACCACGGCTTGGTATGAAACCATTTTGATCCCAGTTGTCCAAGACTGACATGTAGGAGAGCAGCCTGAATGCTAGCACTTTGCTCAGGCTCTTGAAATCCATATTAAGTATGGATAGCGGATGGAAAGTTGAGGTGGGGGCCCCCAAAGATTTTAGTTTTTTGGAGTGGGATCACAGTTGTATTACTTGTAGAATCAGGTAGCCAGCCTGTCCTTAAGGACTCGGTGTAGTGATTTTCAAATCTGAGGGCCAGCAGTCCCGTTAAAGCTGAGTAGAACTCTGCTGGTAGTCCGTCTGGGCCCGGGGTTTTACCGGTGCCCATTTCCTTAATGGCATGCTCTATCTCCTGCACTGTTACTGGGCCCCCAAGAGCCTTCTGTGCCTCACATGGCAACGTGGGAAGGGGCAGACAGTCTAAAAAATCCTCCTGCTAATTATCAGGAAGTTCCTCTGGGCTGCAGTATTACATCTCATAGTGGCGACTGAACTTATCTTTGATGGCTGCAGTTGAATAGATGTGCACCTCTGCAGCAGATTTTGTGTGTGTGATGGGTGTGCTACACAGCTCAGGGTGGATAAGCAATGCTTGTAATTGTCCAGTTTTACCTTCCTCTTCGTGTGCCCTAGCTTTGTAGGCCATATAATCATTTATTTAGAAAGTTTTATAGAGCGCGAACAAGATCCTTGCGGATATCAGAGCGCTTTACATAACACTGGCTGTAAGAGGAACAAAACAGAAATATGCAGTGAACAATCATATAAAAAACAAATGAGATCAAATATAGAAGGAGGAGTTACAGCATGCAGTGCTCATGTAAATTTTGCCATGAGAAGCGCTTTGACTTCTTTTTTGAAAGCGGTGGAGGAGGCATTCCGTCGGGTTTTGGGGGGAAGAGTGTTCCAAATTTTGGGCCCCATCCCAGAGAAGGATCGATTATATGTTTTCTTTTTGTTGAACCTTTGAGGTTTCAGTAAAAGGTTTTCGGCACTCCTGGAAGTCCGTAGACCACCAGAGATTGTCAGTTTCTGCGCGAGGTAGCTGGGAGAGTTGTGGTGTAAGGCTTTATGAGTTATGCACGCCACTTTTAGGTGGATTCTAGCTGCAAATGGAAGCCAATTCAAGGATTTCATGTCCGGGGTAATGTGTGCAGTTCTTTTCGAGCCAGTGATGAGTCTTGCCGCGGAGTTGATAGACGCTCTTAAGGGCGCTGTTGCAGCTTTTGGTAGTCCACACAGAGAGACACTTCCGTAATCCACACAAGGGAGGACTAGCGCTTGTACTGTCAACTTGAGGTCCTCGAGTGGCAGGAAGGGTTTCAGCTTCCTTAGGGTGTTTATCTGGAAATTAGCTCTCTTTGTGGCGTTACTGATGTGTTTTTGCATCATGAGGTTGTTGTCGAGAGTAATCCCCAAGGATTTTGCAGAATCCACGATAGTTGGTTGTACATTGAACGTGGAGAGCTGTTTGATCAGATCATGCATTAAAGGGATCTTGGCCGGTAGTGCTATGAGGAGGAATTCTGTTTTTAATGCGTTGAGTTTGAGATGATTTTCTGATAACCAAGACTGGGTGATCATAAGTGTGGAGTTGAGCAGATTAATGTCCTCTAAGGAGTTGATCTTGAGGTACAGTTGCGTGTCGTCCGCATACATATGAAATTGAACATTGGATGTTTGCAAGATTTCAGTGAGCGGTTCCATGAACAAGTTGAATAAGGACGGTGAGAGTGCGGACCCTTGCGGCACCCCAAGAGATACAGGGGAGGCATTGGAGAGCGCGTTGTTAACCTTGAATTTTTGTGTACGGTTATGCAGGAAGGATGTAAACCATTTTAGCACCGTGCCAGACAGACCCATCCTATGCTCCAGGAGATCTAATAGTTTCTGGTGTTTGACCGTATCAAAGGCTGATGAGAGGTCTAGTAAGATGAGTAAGCACGAACCATTCTGATCAAGGATTTGTAGCGCATCATCAAGAATGTGTGTCATGGCCGATTCAGTGCTGTGACCCGCTCTGAAGCCTGATTGGTGTTTATTTAGTAGGTTGAAGTGATCTATGTGATTGGTCAGTTGTCGGTTTACACATTTTTCCAGCAATTTGGCCAAGGTGGGGATATTGGAAATGGGACGGTAGTTGTTAAGGTCAGTAGGGTCAGCAGTGGGTTTCTTTAGGATAGGTGATACTTGGCCTACTTTGAGGGAGTCCGGGATGCAGCCTTGTTGGAGTGAGCTGTTAATGATTTTGGTCCAGAGTGGAAGAAGCCAAGGTGAAAGGGCTTTGACTGCATTAGCCGGGAGGGGGTCAGTGAAATGATTGGCCGGTTTCAGGTTGTTGAGAATCTTGCCTAGGTCGTCTTCAGTGTACGTTTCAAAGGAAGACCAGGCTGCCTCGTTTTTGGGGCAGGCCTTAAGGGGGGAATGGCATGGGATGGGTGTAAATAACGGGGTGATTACCGTATGAGGATCAGTGTGTAATGGTCTGTCATTAAGGAGATCCTTTATGAGGTTGTCAGTCTTCAGATTGAAGAAGGTGGAGAATTCTTGACAGTTAGGTTGTAGGCGATCTAGGTCTCGGGCCCGTTGGGGAGCTTCCTTGGTTTGATTTTTGACAATTTCGAAGAGCTTTTTTGGCCGGTTTTTAGCTTGGTCAAGTTGGTGTCGGAAGAAGTCAGCTTTAGTGCGCTTAATTTTTTTGTAGTATGCATTTCTCTTTTTCCTAAGGAGTTTGAGGTGGAGAGCCGATGGGACTGCTCTCCAGTTGCGTTCTGAGGATCTGAGGGCTCTTCTATCCTCATTAAGTAGAGAGTTGTACCAGGGCTTGGAATCTTTATTGGGAGCCCTCTTAAGTTGCAGGGGGGCGGCCTCATTAATTATCGAGGTCATAGCGTTGAGATAGTGATTCGTGAGAACATGGACGTCAGAGGTGTTTACAGGAGGCTGGAGCAGGTTATAACTGGAGGCAGTTTTTTTTTAACGAAAGAGGAAGGTGCACCAGTAAGGAGTCCAAACATAATAGAAAGTCCTTTTACGTTTCTTTAATTCTTGTATGTATTCTTAAAAACAGACATCAGCCAACGCGTTTCGTTCTAAAAGACAAGAACTTCTTCAGGGCTGAAACAAGTAACAAACAAATATACAGACATAACTACATTTATATAAAACATATATAGTCATACAAAATATTGCAAACAACAATAAAACACATAGGACCATACGAAACGACTTTGATATATACACAAATATTAATACAATACATATATATATATATACAAATATACAACAGACCATTGTACTATAAAAACATGAAAATACATTCAAATATCGTGAATTGTATAAAATCCAATAGAAACCATTAATTCAAAAAATGAAGTACATTGTAAATACTACTAAACCATTTAGGACACTCATATATTTATATTTTTCAAGAGTATATATAGTGAAATTGATTACCCATAGAGTTAATTGGTGTGCGGCCTATCGAATATGCCCCAGAAGTAAGAATTAAATGGGGGGAAAGTTTGTAGTAAAGGGATCTCACCTCTACTATGACGATGTGGGATACCTCCGAATATCAATCTGGTTCCACACGATCAATAGATCAGTATTGTCACACGATTCAGTATAGAATTCAATGATGTGTATTCAAACGAGTAATAAGGATATCTTTCATAGGTCTGACATATAATAAACGGAAAAAAAGGGAAAAAGAAAAGTTTCTAATGGAAAGAATGTAAGTACGAAAAATAGACAAGAACAATAAAGTTTGCTTGAAGATATTCAACAAAATAATTGTCAATGAACAACAAAAAATAATGAGCAACAAGACTGACATACGTTAAAACAATGAAACATAAACGGCGACTCAATTTATATAAAGCATTCCAAAGACATGTGTATTTTGAAAGAGATGTCAAGTTAATTTGAACGAATTGTGGTCATACTGAACCATAGTATCAAATAATATCTCACCTAAATCATTTTGGAAGTTCAGTTGAAAAAAATATAA
Organism: Triturus cristatus; assembly: GCF_964204655.1. Lineage (NCBI taxonomy): Eukaryota > Metazoa > Chordata > Amphibia > Caudata > Salamandridae > Triturus > Triturus cristatus. The sequence continues at coordinate 725,845,688 of NC_140585.1, forward strand.
GTAAGACCGTCAGTATGAGATACGAATATGTCCTTTTAGTCAAGACGCCAAGTGGCATAAATCTTAGTATTGGATGAACATTCCGATGCGCTAGAATGTAAACAAAGCAAGAGAAAAGCAGTGAACGAAGGAAAAGCACAAGGAAGTAAAAAACAGCAACAAACGAGAAAGCAGAAAAATAATACTCATACTAGAATAGATAACTATAAGTATGAGAGTTTGCATATCCACAATGCTAATAGTCCCAAATGACATTAGTCCTCCTGGAGATTGATATAACCTTATCTCCAAACACTGCTGAAGTGCTTGATCATAGGACACAATCACGATTTGAAATACATCAACCTGTCAATCCTATAAATACTGATAATCTCGAATAGCATAAATCCTCATGAAGTATGATATAAACTTATCTCCAAACATTACTAAAACGCTGAGTCACAGACCAAAATTAAGACGTAAACATGCTTCTGCCTGTCAATCCGTATTAATATTTAGCCAGAATGGCAGCTAGCAAGTAAATTAAACAGAATCACCAAAAACCAAGATTCAAAAAAGACCAAAGATTATCTAAACCCATGATGCAGGTAAGAAACAGCTTACCTTTTCCAAATGCGAAAAGCGGAGAAAAAGAGTAACGAGGTCAGACAGCACACCTGTGTATTCACAGGTTGCCGCGAACCTGCTATTTGAAATCAATCACCGGAAATGAGGTGACGCCTCCCAAGCTGTTAGTAAAGGAGCATGTAAACAAAGACGCCATATTGGAATGGCGTATAAAACAAGCATCGATGTATATAAACATCAAGAAACGGTTTGGAATATATTAAAAAAATGAAAAGATAATACTGTAGAGTTACATGAAAATGTCACTAAGATACTGCGTCCTACCAGTATATGAACAAAAAGGAAAAGATACCAAAAAATATAACGCGAGAAGATATACATAAATATATATATATCGCGTCCCATATGTATCCAAAGCTCAAAAAAATAATAACACTTCGTCACAATGCTGAAGGTGACTCGCAACGCCGAGATAATACTAATAGACCGGATATCTGAAAACACGGGCGCATATAGACTGTAAACAAAGACGCCATATTGGAATGGCGTATAAAGCAGGCATCGATGTATATAAACATCAAGCAACGGTTTGGAATATATTAAAAAAATGAAAAGATAATACTGTAGAGTTACATGAAAATGTCACTAGAATACTGCGTCCTACCAGTATATGAACAAAAAAGAAAAGATACCAAAAAATATAACGCGAGAAGATATACATAAATATATATATATCGCGTCCCATATGTATCCAAAGCTCAAAAAAAATAATAACACTTCGTCACAATGCTGAAGGTGACTCGCAATGCCGAGATAATACTAATAGACCGGATATCTGAAAAAACGGGCGCATATAGCATGAAGTCGAGCGCAATGCGCCATATTTAAGTGATGTAAAAAACGAACATTGTTGCATATGCAGTATCTAAAGAACAAACAAAAATAATATATTCGAAACTGAAAGAGCAATGTTGAGGTTATGTATACCTTAATAGATAGGAGGTAATATATCCCCACCTATATTGAAGAGATGTATGTCTTTATAGGAAAAATATATATTATTTGTACCACATCCTAAATATATACTAGACGTGAGAAAATAGACAATAGCACTATGGACAAACATAAAAGAAAAGTAAAATCAAAAAATATATGTAAAGGACGCGTCAGACAGGTATGAACTGATCCCAGATCATATCTAAATGATTAAATACAGATATTAATAATGACAGTGTATCACCACAAACATAAAACAGAGGCTCAGCTTGGATGAAAGATTATATAGTTCAATCATCATAAAAAATAATGCATCTCAGTATCAGAATTATGTCCCAAGGTGGCAGCTCGTAGACGACAGATCCATTTAGATTAGGCCTGGGCAAAAATTTCGTTCCGTTCGCGGAAATTGCGATAATTTGACATTTTTGCGTTCCGCGGAGAGCGCGAAAATGTCAAAAATTCCGGTTTCCGCAGCTTGGCGATAATTTGTTTCTTGCTCGCGCTGTAAAATGATACATTCTCGCGCGCGCGCGATCGCCTTACCTGAATCCCTGCGTTCGCCGACAAGTTTTCTTGATCCGGTCGCGTTCTCCATGAGATGTTGTATTGTTTTTAGCCATTTGCGCTGTCTCGCGACAGTTCGCGCCCGCAGTGACGTCATGCGTCGCGCGATCACGTCTTTCTTCTCGCGATCATGCACCGCGAGAACAACTCAAAACAAGATGGCCGCGCCCGCAAGCAACCACATGGGTAAGTTGGCGACCCGCAACCATGCAGAAAATCTCGCGAACATGCCGGAAAAAAACTTCCGCATCTTTGCGATATTTCTGCTTGTTTGCGATAATTTTAAACATTCTCGCGATAATTTGCGAAGGTTAATTCCGCAAATTCCGCCCACCCCTAATTTAGATTCACATTGTCTCAGTATCAATTCTCTATTTTGTCCTCTTTTGCCTACAGGAATATGTTCAATTCCATGGAACCAAAAAGAAGGGCAGTCCGTATGTTTTATCCTGTAATGTTCAGTAATGGGATATCTTGTATCATTATTTAATAGGGTTCTCCTATGTTCTTGTATACGTGTTTTTAGAGGGCGAATGGTACTGCCCACGTAAATGATGTCGCAATCACACAACATGGGTAGTATTACAATTGATAAATTGGTTAATGTTAAATGTTCGTATACAATTGTAAGAGAAACTTGTAGTTTTATTTTTACCCATGGGGCAAACATTACAGCTACCGCAAACAAAGAATCCTTTAGGTTTTTTTGGGAGCCAAGTACCACTTGTTTGTGGAGTGGTAATGTAACTGGGACACAGTTCATTTCTCAAGGAGACTCCTTTTTTATATGTAATACTAGGCATTATGGAAATACTGTCTTTGAGTCCATCAACGGAAGTCAGAAGATGCCAGTTCTTCCTTAAAGCTCTAAATATACCATCACTATGTGTAGTATATTGAGTAATAAATCTTGCCATGTTATTAGATTTGTCACCAGTTCTGGATTTGTCCAGTAGTGTCGCATCCCTGGTTGAGGACAAAATTCTTTTTTCAGCGTTATCTAGAATCTTCTTATTGTAGCCTCTGGCTTGAAATCTTTTTTTAGTTTCACTGACATTTGAGAGAAAATTATTCTCCTCACTGCAATTCCTTCTAATGCGTACAAATTCCCCGAAGGGGATGTTGTTGATTACTGAACTTGCATGGGCACTAGAGGCATGTAGAACTGAATTGCATGCAGTCTCCTTTCTATGGAGTTTGCTTTGGATCTTATCATTTTCAACATAAAAGTTGATATCAAGAAAATTAATATTGCTGTTATGATAGGACATAGTCAGTTTCACATTAAACACATTATCATTTAGATATGTGTGATATTGCTCCAATTTCTCAACAGAACCGGACCAGAGACAGATGATATCGTCTATGTACCTCCCCCAGAATACAATGTATTCGGTCCAGGGGGAGGCACATCGGGCCCAGGCATGCTCCTTCTGGAGGCAGGTAGTGAGTTAGGGTTGTTTTTTTTCAAGTCTCTTTTCCAAATCTTTGGTTTTGTGGGTTGCGATGGGTTGGGTTTAAAGGTTTCTTTGATGTGAAAGGCAATAATGTGATGGTCCGACCAGTCGCATGGTTGAATCGAGTCCACCTGGATGACGTCAGCTTTGGAGATAATGAGATCAAGGGTTGATCCTTTAATGTGTGTAGGACTACTGCAGGACTGGGTGAAGGCCAGATCATCCAGGAAGTTTTTGAAACTGTTGACCCCTGAGTCATTAATGTCATTCCAATGGAGATTGAAGTCGCCTAGGAATATTTGGGTATTTTGCCGCCCGTTGCTAGAGGAGATCAAATCCATGAGGTGTTAAATGAAAAGGAGGTTGTCTCCTGGGGGATGGTAGATGATGTGGAATGAGCAAACAGGTTTGCCCTTGTAGCACATGTTAAGGCATAAGTATTTGCATGTTGTGAGAGAGGGCGAAATGGCCCTGTTTATGGTGATGCTGCTGCGATGAATACAAGCTATGCCGCCCCTATCTTGTCCGATCTATCGAGTCTGATGATGTCGTAGTTAGGAGGAATGAGGATATCGAGTAGTGGGGTGGATGAATCTGTTAACCAGGTTTCCGTAAGAAATAATATGTCAAGATCCTGGGAGATGATGAGGTCAGCTATGTCGGCAGCATGTCTGGAGGCTGAACGGCAGTTTAGAAGAGTGCATTTCAGATGGGGTGAGGAGAGGGAAGAAGAGGGGTCTGGAGGTACAAGGATTCTTCTAAGGTTATTAGCACAGACTCCTCTGTTGTTGTGTGTGGCGGGTCTGTGAAGGTTGAGGGGGATAGTCGGGATGGTAGTCTGAGAGGATGGAAGGGAGTTGGGGGGGAGGGTTCGTAAGAGTGCAGAAGAGAGAGGAGATCGCTCTCCGAGAGTAGATTGGTGGTGCGCATAGGGCGTGTACGAGCGTTGTGGGAAGGAACTGTTTTCCAACATGGAGGGGGCATTTTAGAGGCAGGTGGCATGAGGTCCAAGTGCTCGTGTGGCTTCTATGACTTTGATGGCGTGAGGCGCAATGAATGTCTCAACAGCATCACCTTGAACGAAAGTAACTCCGCTTTAATTTGGTGCAAGGCGATCATAATTTTGTCTAGTCTAGGGTCTGGTGCGGATGAGTGAGATGTAGGAAGGTGTGTTGTGCCAGCCAGAGGCTGGGTGGGGGGTTGTAAAGTTGTGGATGCTGCCAGTTGTACAGGAAAGGGGGAAGGATGGGGGGTGGTTTGTTCAGAGAGAAGCGTAGTAGCCAAAAGGGGGAGAGGAGATACATGATTATCACGCAATCTCTGAGGAGGAGGGAGACATCGTTGAGGGGAGTAGGTATTAGGTGAGGCCGGGACATGCGAAAGTGAGGTGGCTGGAGAGAACAAATCAGAGGGATAAAGATTGTATGAGGGGAGAGGAGCAGAGAGCTCCAGAGGAGAGGATTCCCCCTCTGATAGGGGCCCATAGGTAGAAGCAGTCGTGCTGGGCAGTAGGGTAAGTGGGTCAGGTGCAGTTCCGGGGGGGTATGGAGGAGAGGTGTGCACGTGGGGGAGGGAGAGCTATATGGCAATGGTGTTGGAGGTGTCTGGGGAGTAAGTGGGGTAGGGGAGATGGAGGCGCCAGGCGTTGAGGGTACCTCACTCGTTCTAGAATGGCGTTATTACTTTCTTTCATGTCTAATATTCTGTTGGATAACTGGGTCAGCTTCAAGGCTATTGCCCAGGGCATGGATGGTGAAATCTAGAGTGAGTAGTTCTTTATTTAGGTCCCTTTCTGTACGAAAGGGGGTTTCTGTTGTAGTAACCCCCAACTTTTGGCCTGATTTCTGATGCACTTTGACTTGATGGTCCCTGGGTCCCTGACAATCAGGTTCCCAGGGCCTGTGCGCTTTCCCAAAACTGTACCTTTGTACCTACAAATGGCACCTCTCTGTCCACATGTAAGTCCCTTATAAAAGGTACCATGGGTACCAAAGGCACTGTGACCAGAAAATGACTCTAAGGGCTGCAGAACATATTGTGTCACCCTTACAGGTCCTGTACCTTAACACACACACACACTGCCATTGTAGGCTGCGTCTTTTGGTGCAGAAAAAAAGTGAAGAGTAGAACTAGCACACATCTGTGTGCCATGCCTGCAACCCACTGCCTATGGTATAGGTATGATACCCCTTTAACTGGGTGCCCTATGCCACTGGTGAGGGTACAGTTGCATGAGCACTCTACCCCTACAGTGTCTAAGTCCATTCTTAGACATTGTAAGTGCTGTAAAGCCATAAAAGACTATGTGGTCTGGGAGTTTGTCTTTACGAACTCCACAGCACCATAATGGCTTTACTGAATTCTGGGAAGTTTGGTGGCAAACGTCTCAGCATAATAAACCCACACTGATGCAAGTGTGGCATTTATTTTACAATGCACTCAGAGGGCATCTTAGAGATGCCCCTTGAAAAACAACCAGCCTCTGGTGGGTTCCTTGACTGGTAAACACCAGCCTGCCACCACAAGACAAATTTCTGGACCCCTGAGTGGGAGCCTTCGCTCCCTGAGCACAGAAACAAAGCCTTGCTTGGGAAGAGGGGTTCACACCTCCCCCAGGTCAGAAAGAGCCATCTGTGGCAGGAGAGCTTTAAAGGCCTTGCTGCCTTTGCAACGCGCCCCCAGCCTCTCCTGCTATCAGGAGCAGTCCCCCTTCCTGTCTCTCCCCCTTTTTGGCAGGAAGACAGGCCAGAAAAATTAGGACAGCCCAGAAGGTGTGCCCACTTCTGCCAACTCCACCACCCAGAAGGATGAAAGAAGACGCACAGCAGAGGAGACTGCAGAGAAAATCTGAATTGACTCTAGCCCCATCAGCCTGCCTGCAGTTTCCAGGGATCCTGCACCACGAGTCACCTTGTCCTGCAATCAGCGACCTCCAGACCCCTGGGAGGACTGAATGTCTTCAACAAAGACCATATCTCCTATGAATAGCAGCTCTGTTCAGAAGAATCTCCAAAGAATGACTCTGAGCCTGCTGAAGACAAAGAAACCCAACTGCTGGAACCACCACTGCACCTGTCACCTATGGCCCGAGTCCGACTGGCCCACCAGTCCCAGCGAGGTCCTTTAGCTCTCAACAGTCTGAGTCCACTGTGGTTGACTCCTCCAGGACTCCCCGACGTTGCCTGCAACCTCTGTACAGAGACCCCCCCCAACCTCGAGTAGCCCGCTAAGGTGAAATCCCACCTCAGAAGACACCCAAGCATCCAGCCGACCTGTGCCCTGGAGAAGAGGAACTGAGATGCACCTACAGCCCTCAGCCGTCCAACTTCCCTGACCAGCTGTTGGTTCTTCCCAGAAGACTTTCTGGACGGAGCCTGCTGCCAAAATCCAAAACCAGCAACTACCTTTGAAAACAACAGGACACCCAATGCCAAACCAGCACTCTGCACCCGGTCGCCCCTGTGCTGCTGTGGGTGTACCTTGTGTGCTAACTCAGATTCCCTCCTCCCTGTGCCCTGAGCTTAACCCTGGGATTTGCTCCGTCAGCCCTGTGGCTTGCCTGAGAGCAGCCACCAACCGATTGCCCCCTAACCCCATAGGCTAACATTGGGCCTCATCACTTTGTACCTGGTAACCCTAGTGCCACTGAGGGTGCTTTTTGAGTACATCCTTGACCCTGGGTGAACCCTTATTCCAATCCCAGAAACTTAACCCTTAAGACCGTTTACTTACCTGCAAACCAATAACCCATTTTTTCTCAATAGGATTGCATTGACTGTTTTCCTCTGAAAAGCGACTGTGTTGAGGGTGTTTGTATGGAAACATAAGAAACCATGGTTTTATGAAAACTGTTTTACTTACCTTTTATCTAGGAAATGTCCCAGTGTGATATCCAGGCATATCACACCGAGTAGAAAAAGTAATTTAAAAAGTACTCAAAAGTAATCCAAAGTAATTAAAACTGCCTTTGCATACTTTACAAACCTGTAACAAAAGTTATTATTCATCCAGCTTGCTTGTTGATCAAAGTGTCTGGAAAAGTACAATTCTATTCACCTGTACCAAGACCTGCTTGGTTGTAAAATAAAATAAAACAAAGAAATACTTTTGATACAAACAATTGGTCTGAGTTCAGTCTTTGAGTGGGTGACATCATTTCTTGCCTGAGTGTGTACGATAAATGCTTAACACTACCCTCTTATAAAGCCTTACTGCTCGCCGACACTACCACAAATAGAGAGTAAGGTATTTTATCTACTTTTACCTCTGTAAGCATTTGGGGATCCACTGGACTCTGTGCACACTGTACCTTCTAATACCGACTCCCTGCCCTATACAGTGACCACGACTTACAACTTTAAAGGCCACTCACTCCAGAAGAGCAGATGACGCTGAGCCCTATTTGTCGTTAAAATAGTATGTAATGGCATTATGCAGTGATTCCTTGTAGCAGGTATCCTCAAATGCTGTCGGTTGGAGACACCACGTGGGAATCACCGGTCTGTCATCTATTGGTCATAACCCCAAGGGTAGAGGACTGTGGTCGTAGAGAGTGCGGCCCCAATTTTTCAGAGAATGTCACATATTGGCTTGGTCCCTCTGAGCACAGGAATCTGTCCAGACTAGTCTGCAGGTCATAGATGTGTGAGTAGGAGTAGTCTCACTCTGTACTGTGGTGAGCTCACCAGATGTCTGCCAGCCCTCAGTGGTGTAGCCACTCTAAAAAGCCTGTCACTATTCTGTGAGCTGGGGCACCAGGTAAGGGGGGTGTAGAGAGGACCAGGTGTAGATCTGAGACACAATTAAAATCCCTCCCATAAGCAGATCTGCACCTGTCAACTGCCCCAGGGGTGCGATAGTGAGTGGAGAACGGTTAACTGGTCTTGGTTGGGTGCCCGTCACTGGCACGTACCGTCCTTCCTTTTCAATGGACGATTGTATATGTTCAAAAGGGGTCCCAGCCCTGACCCAGACCAGTGTCCCTCTAGCATATGCAGAGTATGAGGTGGCATATAACTGGCCACGCCATCTATGGCATAAGCGCTCCACTTGCATCCTATTGAGATGGGTCTCCTGTAACCTGTAACGCGGGTATATGGACTCCTTTGCACCTAAGATACCTATGAATATTGTGGTGCTTAGCTGCATTCATCTTCCCCAAGACATTCCAGGTCATACAAAGAAGTCCTGTGTTCCTAGTGGCCATATGAATAGGGTTGTCATTGACAGCAAACAGGCATAACCAAGCTGTTTCCAGAACCCCTATATTGTCCTCCCTGAGCTACACTATAACAAATACTCCAACATTGAACTCCACATCCCCAGGCCTGAACGTCAATGGCCAACAGCCCAAACATATAACAATCAGCAAACAGAGTCATAATCTAGGCTCCACTGGACTCCTAAGTAGGGTCAAATGGTGGGGAGTGGGTGAGTGCAGTCCGGCACTTATGTGTCCGCTTCTGGTCCATGTGTGGTGTGTTCACTAGAGGTAAGCCAAAGCCGCTATCAAGGTCTGTAGCAGGAGCACAGTTCAAAAATTTAGGAGGACATATATTTAGGCACTTACCCCTCCTCATGTGTGCAGTATCACGTAGTGCGCATCGGAACTCCTCTGATGGCAGGCGCAGGCAGCCGAGGATTCCCGCACTCTTCCAGCAGCACTTTGACAACAGGACAGAGAACAGGGGATATTGTTAACAAATAATATACTGTATTTCCGTGTTAGGCCAGTTTGTCAACAGGCTTTGATGTCACCATTTGGAGGTCTCCCCTGTCCAAGATAAATCCTTTGGATTCTGAGTGTACTGGCTGCTTATGGGGTGGAGACCCAACCTCTGAGTCTGATCCAGTCTGTGTTGCAATTACCCTTGTCACCCAAAGTGCTACCACTCTTTCCTGTCATGTTAGGCTTTTGTTGGTTTATTTGGTTTACCTCTGCTTTTGGCCCTTCTGGGTCTTCCCCTAGGCCCGTGGTTGTCTTTTGCAGTCCCCCACTGGGGGCTTGCCATGGTCAACCCTGTCCTGGAAGCATCCAACCAATCCCAGGCCTCTTGGGGATCCTTGCAAAAGTGGGTTTTACCATCCATCAGGATCTTTAGCTTGGCTGGGACCATCAGGGCGTACTGCAGGCCTTCCTCTCTCAGTTCCTTTTTAATTTCTATAAAGGAGGCTCTCTCATTCTCTACTGCGGCCATATAATCCACGAGTAGTGACACTTTCCCACTTTCAATGAGGTAAGGCTCAGGCCCTCTGCAGCAAGGCGTCCTTATCTCTGAAGTGTAGAAGCTGGGCGATCCCTCTATACGGTGAGAATGCTTGATAAATGATTCGGGGCAACCTCTGTCCGCAACAGGTGTTCAAGGTAGGTCTTCAGCCAGGCTTGCTTGAATCCAGTGGCAAAATGAGCAAGGGACTCACGTCTGAGCATTCCCTGCCAACTTATGGCGAACAAAGCAAAAACCAAAGGAAATGATGGACGGAGTGTTGAACATTGCAAGCACTCACCCCCAGTCAACTGATCTGGGTTTAATCCATCACCGTTCTTTAGCTTGCTTGAATCCAGTGGCAAAGTGAGCTTTGTTCGCCATAAGTTGGCAGGGTATGCTCAGACGTAAGTCCCTTGCTCACTTTGCCACTGGATTCAAGCAAGCCTGGCTGAAGACGGCTGAAATGCCAGAAACCGATCCTAGGAAGCTTGTTTCCGGTCCATGGAAGACATGGCTTGGCAGTTCTGGCTGGACTGTTCCCATGAGGCACAGGGTCAGACTGATTTGTATATGGCCATGTCTGAACTGGGGTGGCAGAGTGGGCTAAAGAACGGTGATGGATTAAACCCAGATCAGTTGACTGGGGGTGAGTGCTTGGAATGTTCAACACTCCGTCCATCATTTCCTTTGGTTTTTGCTTTGTTCGCAATAAGTTGGCAGGGTATGCTCAGACGTGAGTCCCTTGCTCACTTTGCCACTGGATTCAAGCAAGCCTGGCTGAAGACGGCTGAAATGCCAGAAACCGGTCCTAGGCAGCTTGTTTCCGGTCCAGGGAAGGTATGGCTTGGCAGTTCGGGCTGGACTGTTCCCATGAGGCACAGGGTCAGACTGATTTGCATATGGCCATGTCTGAACTGGGGTGGCAGAGTGGGCTAAAGAGCGGTGATGGATTAAACCCAGATCAGTTGACTGGGGGTGAGTGCTTGGAATGTTCAACACTCCGTCCATCATTTCCTTTGGTTTTTGCTTTGTTCAAGGTAGGTCACCACATCTTTTCCTTCTTTGTCCTCTGGGAGGCCGACTATGTGGATGTTGTTCTGTCAGTTGTGGCCCTCTGTATCATCAGCTCGGTGTTCCAGTATATGCACTTTATCAGTCAACACTGTGACTTGTCTGACCAGGTGCAATTGTGTCTGGCACAGTTCTTCCATCCCTGATTTCATTTCCTTCACCCTATCCATCAGTTTATGGTGGTCTGCCCGCAACAGACCCAGCCTCACTGAGACAGTACTCATATCTTGTTGGAGCGTGGACTATTGTCAGTTATAGCCACCAACATTTTGTTGAATTGTTGCTCCATTGGGGGTGTCATAGTTTCTGACCCTTCAGACTCTCCAGGCACGGTGATATCTGGTTTGAATGAGCCTGGTTGAGGGGAAGATTGTTCTACCCTGGGCTACCCCATGTCCATCTTGTACTCCAGTGGGCAATGCAAAGTGGAATATAATTGGCAGGACAACAGTCAGTGATAGAATTGTGTCAAAAGGGAGTGTCGCACTCTTGCAAGGGGCAGAATTTGGCCTCCTTGAGGCGCAACATTATACTGCTGTGCAGAGTCCCCATCAAGAGATGCACTAGGTACTCTGGCAGTTGTCGCCAATACCAAAAAATATATATATATATTCACCTACTACTGCTTGGACAGGGCTTTTCTAGTCTGGAGTGTTACCTTCCATGGTTGGTGACACCTCCCAGCTAGGCTGGTCTTGTGGGGGAACACCTGACCCATCATCTCCAGGGCAGGATAGACCTTGGATTGTGGGGTGGGGTACAGAGAGGAAGCCGCTGGACTAGGCTGTCCCTCTTCTATAGGTATGCTGGCACAGAGCACCGCTTCATTCCTCGGGGTGTCCCATTACCCAAAAAACAGTAGCTGCCTCCCTGGCCAGGCCCAAACACCCTCACCCATGCGTCCAGCACAGGGCTGCTATGCTCTGTCTCTGGTCTGCTATATATGTGGGGTAGTGGTGTCTTCCCACCCAGCTTCACTGAGAGCAGCTCCCCACATCCACCAATCCTGGTTTTGGAGTGTGTATTTAGAAGTCAGGGTTCAGATGGGGCATCCACACTGCATGAGGTCTACAACCAGCAGGCTATGGCTAGTAGTCACAGTCATTCAGCCGGTGTGGTACCATGTCCCCCGCAGGCACTGTGCCCCTGTAAATGACCACTGATCCTTCCTGACGCTATAAGGCAAGCCCCCTGTGCCTATGTTAACTGCCGCAATATGTGGAGGATATATGTAGGATCCCCTCCTAATCCAGGCCTCCTGCAGATGGGTTTCCAGAATAAAGGCAGTCCAGGTACATGCTACCGTAGGCCAACAGAGCATTTATTTCCAGTTTGAATGAGGCAGAAAAGAGCTACAATCCCCCAGGCTCATGGCATGGCTGGGGGCTGCGGCTCCCACCTCCCACACTCAAGGACCAGGAAGAATTGAGTCACTCCCAGATGCAGGCAGGCCAGTTGCCGCTCGGATTCGCATCATGGCCCATTGCCACATCCAATTCCCTCACCTCTGATCTCGCGGCCTCTTTCAGTACCAACAAACTTGATTCCTGGGCAGTGGCTGACTCTGAGGCCAAAAGTCCCTGGCAGCCCTTTCGCGGTCAGCCCCCTTTTCCAGGCCCGTGGCTCCAATCACAGTCGTCTCTAGCTCGCCCCGACAGTCAGGCAGGACAGAAAACTGCGACACTCCTCATTCATCTCAAGCTGCCACAACACCATCCCCAAGCTCAGTCTGGAACAACAGCAGATAAGTCAGTGTAATTTGGGCGTTGAAGGGGCCACCGATGTGCTAATTATTATGGAGGATAAATATATGGGCCGGAGCTGAGGGCTACGATCACGCGTCCGCCCTCTTGCCTCGCTGGCCACGGACAGGCTTCAGTGTTAGCATGTCTGGGGTCCTGTGTATCTCTCTTTTATGGACAGACAGCAGGACTGAATGTATCTCCCTCCACCTTCCCTACCCTGTTACTATGCTCCAACATTCATTCCTGCTGTAATTGGAACCACCTGGTGATTCATTTACAGTTCTTTGTGTTGAACCATCCACCTAAAGCGTAACAGCCACAAGTCCTTTAAGGATTGTGCTTATATGTCACTACCTAAATGTACCTTCTTTCTTTGTCAGAAGATCATGATTGGGACTTTCGGCTGTGTTAGTAATGGGATTCTCCAACAGTGTATCTCATCCACCATAAGAATCTGATTCATGCTGACCTGAAATGAATTTCTGAAATTCCATTACTGTCTCTGCCTCACGTTGATCTTTTCGCATTACTGGAAGTACTCTGTTTAACATGCCCGTTTGGCTAACACCATCATGCTCTGGAAGACATTGTAGAGTGTATCATATTGTGCTTTTTTTCTGACAGAATGGGAGAGGGCAAGCTATCAAGAGAGAGAGAGAGAGAGAGAGAGAGAGGAGTTGGGGGCGGATAAGGCAAGCAAAAACAGAGTATGAGAGTGGGACCGACTGGGCAAGCAACACTGCAGGAGGAGAAGGAGGAAGGAATTTAGTGCAGGCAAAGAGGAAATAAATACCTCTGACAGCGGCAAGCGGTGGAAGGACACTGGGCAAGGGATGCAGAACTTGGCCCATGACTCAATGTAGGGGTAAAAAGACAAAACAGAAGAACAGCCAGTACTGGCTGACCAAACAGAAACAACCAATGGTAAGCAGTGGGTGGGCTCTATGCCCCTCGTAAGTAAACAAAATGCCTTGCAAGCAACAGCACATGCGCTATCTCAGGTGAGACCTAATGAAAAGGGCATGGGGGATGGAGCAGACAGACAAAGAGGTGACGGTTCACACCAAACATACCAAATAACATAAAACATCTGACGGTGCCCCCAAAACAGTTAGGGGTGCTAGGGTGATAGCAGCAGAGTAGTTAAAGAGGTGGAGGAAATGTGTCCCGCCCGAGGTAAAACCGCCTTTGCCACACACGATTTACAGCACACAACCTTTAACATACAGTCTTTGCTGCACAGGTAAGCACCATGCAAGTAAGTATTTGTGCCATTACTAGGCAGTGCTGTACCTTGCAGGTAAGTATTTTTTCATTTTCATACATTTTAAGTTATTTAGAAAAGTGATTTGAGGGTTTAGGGATTGGTAGAAGAAAAGGGAGGTAAGGGTGATTTTAAGGTTCAGATGGGTAGAGGTAAAGGGACGTAAGAGTGATTTTAGTGTTGGTGATGGGTAGAGGTGAAGGGAGGTAAGGTTGGTTTTAGGTTTTGGGGTGGGTACAGGTAAAGTGTTGTAAGGGTGATTTTAAGGTCCTGGGGTGGGTATAGGTAAGGGGAGGGAGGGTTGATTTTGGGTTTGGGAGGTGCATAGAGGTAGAGGAAGGTAGGGGTGATTTTAGCATTCATGGGTGGGTACAGGTAAAGGGAGTTATGGGTGAATTTAGGGTTCCGGGGTGGGTAGACATAAAGAGAGATAAGGATAACTTAAGGGTTCAGGGGTGGGCAGAGGTAAAGGTAGGTAAGGGTAATTTTAGGGTTTTGGAGACTTACCCAACAAATAATTAAATGTGGCAAAGTAGGAAACATTCATTCAGAAAAACACAGAGGGGATGATTCAGGAAAGGTAAACTTACATTTACTTATCTGTATACTTATATGCACAAAGTTCTCCTCCCAACTGTGGAGTCACTGGGTGCAGAGATCTCCGCACACATAAGTATAGGGAGTGCAAAGTCATAAAACTTAGCACGTAGTTTGTGAAGACAAAGAAATTGTGACACATACTGTATGGCAACAGTCCTAAATGAAGGGAGTATGTTTACAGCTTCATCATCGAGTAAAATGACAGGCTGCCAAAACGCTTGTATCGGATATTAGTCACATGCGCCAAAGTTTACTCATTTCTAGTTGTTTGCACTCACCTCTTGGAAATATTGGGAAGCATGAGTTTCAATTTTGATGTTTTCATGTTTCAAGCAAAAGCCACACAAAAAAAAGTGCAAGCAGTACAGAAGAACATTAACCAAGAAATCAATCACTACTTGGTCCATACTCAAGGGAAGATAACAAACACATTGAGAAAAAGTTAAGTCTAAGTGACGCCAAAACTCGCTGACAAGAGCTTACCAATGAAAGCAAGAAAATAAGAGTGACAATGAATCCAACCAACAGTAAGGAATCAGTGGGCTAAAAGCTCCTTTTTAGAGTTTTATTGTTTTATAAGAAACAGCAGTTCGTCGCAAGCAACAGTGCATGCGATATCTCAGGCAAGACATTAAGGGCCAGATGTACGACCCGCCAATTAGTGAGTCGCAAATTGCGTCGCATTATTGGGATGCACAACAGTGTCTGAGACACTGTTTGCGATGCCCAATGGGGTTGCAAATTGCATGCCTCATACAAATTAATGAGGCTGTCGCAATTTACGACCCCATTGGGAATGGCTGGCACTCCCAGGAATGGTGGCCTGCTTGGGTCAGCAGACCACCATGTCTGGGACTGCTTTTAAATAAACACTTTGTTTTAAAAATGCATCCCGTTTTCCATGAAGGATAACGGGACATATTTAAAAAGTAAAAATGAAACTTTTCAGTTTTGTTTTTCCACTGCCTGCCCTTGAAAAATATTTGCACATGCATTCACAAATGGCAAGGGGTGGGGACACCTTCCCATTTGCAAGTGCTTTTCCACTCTTCTGAGAAGGGTGGTAAACTGAGAGTGTTTTGCGACCACAATTGCGGTCGCAAAAGATTCTTACATAGCTTAAGGAGTCACTATTAGGAAGGGACACCCTTGGAAAGCCCCTTCCTAATAGCGAGTTGCTAATGCTATTTTGCGAATTGATTGATTGATTGATAAATTGATTTGCCTCTCGCAAAACAGGATTAGTACATGGGCCACTGTTTTATTGCAGGCACAAAGGGGTTTAAAACCCATTTGTGCCTGCAAAAATCCTTTGTACATATGGCCCTAAAAGTTGGCCATGCATGCAAATGGGGGGCAGTTTTGAACACCCTGTATAAGTGTTTTGAAAGGTATGGGTGACTGCTTGGGTGTAAGCCTGATGCAGACAACGTTAATATCAGCAAATTAAACAGTAAAAACCGGCCACCAGATCATAATGATTGATTCCCCTGTGGGCCAGTACGACCCTGTGCTTAAATTAAATATGGAATGAGGCAAGTGTATTAGAACGGTGTTGTGTAACTGCTATCGCATTTCATATATTTTTTGGAATGTACAAGACAGAGCCTGTACTTTCAATATGGCTCCGATGGTTATCATATGACAACATAACATAGTAGTGTTATCATCTAAACATAATTTGGTAAGCTTTGCACTATGTTTGTATACGTATTGTATAAGATGTCATAGGAAAATGTTTTTCCACATTTCACTTGATTTAAAGGAAGTAAACATGTTTGCAATTGTACTATGGTAGTTACTAATGCGGTGTGTGTAAATATTGAAATTAACTCACTTTTTCAGTTTGAAAAATAGTTTATTGCTCATCTTACCGTGCAGAGTAGCTGCTGTATCCAAACGAAGGGCTCCAAAAGTAGCCTCTGATGGGAAAAGCGTACCTAACTCTGCTCCATTCCAGTAGGTTTTTTATTAATTTCAGGGCCTCCTTCGGGAAATTGTTCTGCCAGTTTGATGTTTTTAAAAACAGTTCTTTACACGCTGCTTTTCGTCCTGCAGTTTTTCCTCTCCTCAGCTGTCCTTGAGTACATGCCTGTGGCATTAATCTTGTCAGTGAATTTAGCCCATAGTGCAACTTCGATTATAGTACTATCTTCAAGACCATGTGTGCTAAAAATGTTCCAGGGTGGTTAACCACGCACAATAAAGCCAGTTTTTGTTTATGTGATTTTTCTCCTCCTCTGAATTTATGGGCAGTACAGCTCCATCCCCGTTGGTCCGTGTTCCTGATGCGTGCACGTATGGGAAAACATACTCCATCTTTTTGTTTTACTACAGGTACAGAGTGTTCAATGTGATGTCTCTGCCAGAATCAGACAGTAAGGTAGTGGTTTTGCTGTAGGCAAATGTATGTTTCACAAGTTTTCTACCTTCATATTTTTATAAAGTGGTCTGTGCTTCTCACTTCAAGAGCTAACCAACTGCACTCTTGAATTATATGTAGATTTGTCTAAGAGCTCTTGATTGAATTTCTATTTTGTAGGTTTTCTATAGTGCAAAGTTGTGATTAATAATTTTTGGCACACGTTCCTGAAACATAATGACTGTGCCATGTCTGACTGACTGACTGACTGACATGCTTATAAAGCACTCAATTGCCGAGGCGTCTTGGCGCTGTGTGTTTTTACTGTGTGTAAATGTATCTTGTCCTGTAGTAATATGTTGCTCGAGCATGAAATACCTTGAAAAACAAGCAGTTCGTTTGATTAAACAGTGCAGCTGGGAGAACAGTCAGAGGCATAGGGTTTGAGGACTGTCTCTTACAATCGATATGAAATGGGTTTTTATGAAATTCATTGAATGTCATAAACTCTTCTGTTGATCCTTTTTTGGTAAGGAATGTAAGACGCTGTCTGTGGGGTCATAAAGTAATGTATCTGATAGGAAATCTAGCTGGGTCTCAACCTTGTGAGGAAACAATGCAGCTAGTGGGTAAAGTGTCCAGCTGTCCAGCATGGGGAGCACGTGATCACTGTGTGTATTGTGTGAGCTGTGTCCTGATTGGCTAAAAGTTCCTACTATTGTGTGGCATCTAAATTTATTGTGCTTTGGGAGCATGCGTAACCCTCTGGTCCATGAAGAACCGGGGTTTAACCCAGTGGCGTCAGGGGCACGCCTAAGATCTTCGAGTTCACCTGTCTTGGTATACAGAGACACTGAATACTTCTGGATGGCATCAGAGACCAAGTTTATTAGCTGCAGCTAGTAACAGTGATCCTAGAAATACATCACGGTGTACAGGAAACTAAAAGTTAACGATGTCCTGAACATTGATTGGCAATCTCAGACAAAGATCGATCAGGGAAATTGGCTTTGCGGGGTCAGTTTCAGGTGCAGAGGTCAGTTTCTTACAGTTCATTTCAGAGTCAAAAAGAAACCTAGTTAATGTCTACATGAACTAAGAAGGCCAGGCCACTTTATTCGCCAGGCTACCTTCACAGGCCTACGTGAGGGCAACACAGAGAATTACAGAACCTCATCCATGTGCGCTTTATTGGGGTCAATCTCCCTTGAACATTGTGGTCCCGCTGCGCCTATCTGTGGGATTGAGCTGGGATTTCCTGTTCATGCATTTGTCTGCTAGCTACGTGCCACCCCACCTGTGACCTGTCAAGCAGTGGCTTCAGGCCTGGGTCTCAGAGACTGCCTAAATATGTATTTCTGAGTCGGAGTTGACGTTGAGTTCAGGACGGGCGAATTTGATTATAAAGATGCAATTTCGTTTTTATACAAGAATGCATCGTTCTTCATATTGACATCGGATTTCTTCATATTAACATCCACACCTCTAGTTGACTTTTCAACTACACTATCTAACTCATACTTCATGACAGTTACTTTATTGGGGACCTGTTATTCTTTAAATTTGCTTTTGGCTACGGTGATTTCCCTAGTTACTTGCACTCTACCCAATTTGAGGACTGGATTTTTACTACAGAAAATCCCCAATTGCATGGTCCCACACAAAAACAAGTGCACAATGAAAACCGGCATTAACGATGTGTACAGTCTGGAGATCCATCGGGGGAGCCAGGAGAAACAATTTGACAACAACTACTGTTCAGGGGCACATCCCTACTCGTGCATGTCTCTTAGCAAATGGTGCAGTGCATGGAGTCAATGTTCCATTATCCATGCCATTCAGTGTGATAAATGTGCAGCAGGACGCATTGATTTTGGCACACAGCCCTCCCTTGATCGCGGTCATTAGGTCTAACACATACTGATGCTGCATCACCATGAGGAGGATAGCTTTCTGTTCTTACTTTTTTGTATTAAGGCAGTGCTGTTCATACTTTTAAGCATTTTTCACTGGGTTATTTGAAGCTAGCGTGCATTTGCTTTTGTCTGCAAGGAAGGTATGGACCGTCCCACTGATACTTGTGTGACCATGAACAGTCTGAATACTTCTGGAATGTTATTTTACTGAGCCTAGCCAAAAAAAACTGCTGTTCTATTTTTAATGGGTCTAATGCAGCAAGGTTGCCTTCTTTAGCAGGTGCTGATACTAGTCTGACAGTTCTTCTCTAGGAATAACTAGGGTCTGGGTGTGTATGGTGACCAGGGAACAGAGTCTGCGCCATTCGGGGATGAGCTGAGTGTAGGCAAACTCACTGCACTGCTAGTAGATATCCATCAGCGTTTAGGTGCACCATCGCATATCCAGAATGTGCTCTATTGTGCCACAGTTGTCTATCGTGCCCAGTGGAAGCATTTATTTCCTCTGAAACACAAGTAATACAGTGTAAGTTTCCATATAAGTAGGAATTGCCAACTCCCTTCTAGCCAAGTGTATCCACCCACCTCAGCATCCCACATTTCCTGACATGGGGTGGTAATGATTTTTTTCACATATCAACACAGGAAGAATTGGGGACTGGGAGCAGCGTTAGGAGGAAGGAGGTCCAGTACCCAAGCTCCCACAGAAATAAGTATATATACCTAGGGGGTAGCTGTTCCTCAAAATGAGTGAAAGGGAGACCAGGTGGGTAACTGCAACTCACAAGCAATACAAATCAATGTGAGTGGTCGAGGAATTTCTCCTATAGTTTTTAGTGTCCTCACACACCCTTGCGGATGTCATGCTTCATCATTGGGTAATGCTCCTCGTGGGGGTGGCGCTGCAGTCCCTCATGGGCCCCGCAAGTGGGCTCTTTAGCGGAGATCTTTTTGAGGAGTCACCGCAGTTGTGCATGGGAGTGTGTGGTCCTATAAAAGGAAGGTGAGTGAGTGTATTAAAATTACTGGATGGAACCCAGAACCGAGGTTTTTATTCACGGGTCCAATCAGTAAATTAAAATGAAGTGGATCCTGGAGGACCTCTTTGGAAAAGAATATAGAGGGCAGGTGTGTGACTAGCTGCTGCTCTCAGGAATGGTGTTGTGGTGTCGAGAAATCAAAATTTGGTCAACATATTTCGCGCTCGTTACTGGTCCTCAAGGGATCCGTTGGTGCTTCATCAGGATCGGAAAAATGGTGAGAGTAGTGCGGTGAAATAAGAATAGATTCCAGGAAGATGCGTCCAAGCGCTGATAGGTATTCTTATTGTAGGAACCTATGCCCAACCCCTCTAGTCTGAAGAGAAGGCTTCATCAGCACCGTCTGGGTAACCTGGCTGAGAAATTGTGCTCGCCTGTTAGTAGGAATGAGAACCTACCCCACCGTCGCGTGTGCTGGGAAAGTGAAAGCTGAGGTGCTTACTAAATACCCTGCATTATATGAAGACATTCCTAATTAAGTTGACAAAACAGTTTTGCCATTGAGTAGAATATGCAATACCAGCTCTTAGCAGTTTAGGTGATAACATAGCTTAGTGGTTAATGCACAAGTTGCAGACATCTATCAAGCCTGCCAGGAATGTGTGCGAAAGCTAGTCATGTGCAAAACTGCCTTTCATCCTTACAAGGTCAGTAGACAGTTTTAAATTCTGGCAATGGTAACGTTTCGTATTTCATAGGAATTTCAGTAAGTGCTTGGTGAAGGCTACGTTTTATTTCGATTAAGCACCAACAAAATATGTTGTACTATAAAGGTGCAACCATTTTTATTGCAATCCACCGTGACGAGTTAAAAAAAAAAAAGAAATTCCTGGAGTCATTGGGATAGAAGGCATGAAATAGGCAGGTTTAGTCAAAGAAGCCAAGGTTGCTCCAACGTTGTACAGACCAATAGTAAGTTGGAATTTTAACAGCACAGCAGGTTGAGCACACACTGCAGCTGGTCACAAGAGTCTAGGAATTCCATCCATCCAAATAGAACAAGCATTTGCAATTCAGTAGGTCTCGCATGTGCGAGAGTTTGAGCTCTTGGCATTGTAAATGATAATGCCTTTTATTTATGTGTATACAAAACCTGCAAGCGGCAGTTACGCACCTTTTGCAGGTTTTGTAAACACATAAATAAAAGGCATTATCATTTACAATGCCAAAAGCTCAAACTCTCGCAAATGCGAGACCTATTGCACTGCAAGTGCTTGTTTACTATCTTAGCCAGAAGTGCGGTACGCGAGATGGGGAGGTGGTTATTGGGCCCTGCCGAGTCCAGGTTGCATTTCTTCAAGCGAGGTAATATAGATGTACCTTTTCCATATAGATAGGAAGACTCCAGTATTAAACATTGAGTTAATGATGGAAGAAAGACTAATGCCTATGATTTCAGGGGCCTGTTTTGACAACTGAAGGAGGACAAGGATCATGGGAGGAACCTGATTTCGCCAGTTTAATCATAGTGTCGATCTGATCATTAGTAACTAGGGAGAATTCTGAGAAAGAGGGTAAGATGGGGATAATGTGTAACAAAAGGCTTGGGAGTGCTCACTTACTGCATTGCCGGAATGTTTAGCAAGTGTATCTACCACCTGAAAGAGTTCCTTTGAGGAGATTGTGGTGCCCTCAGAGAGTAATAGTTACTCTTTTCCTTGACAAGGAGGTCTTCATATTTAGATAAGCGGATCTTGTAAAGAGAAAGCACTGTCTCTTTATATTGTGCCCGCAGGCACCTTTTCTGTCTTCTACAGTTTTGATTTTTGAGTCTAAACGTCTCTGAGAACCAAGAGGCTGATAGAGTTTTCCTATTGTTGGAGGGTTTTTTGTAAGGTGCTAGTCTATCGGCTATAGAGTTTAGTCAGTTATTAAAAAGATGAGAGTATTGTTCAGTATCTTCTGGCAGGTTAGGTTGGGATTGCAACAGGAGATGATTTAGCAGATTGTTATCTAAGTTCTTCCAAGCACGACAATGAGAGCTAGAATTATTTCCTGCGCTACAATGGTGAGGTTGTGAGACAGTAAGTTTGAGTACAATGGCATGGTGATCTGTCCAAACTAAGTGTAGAATCTTCTTGATGGATGTTATGGCACAATTGGTGAAGAGGCCTTCAATGGTGTGTCCGGCAACATGCGCAGGCTCATTAATAGTTTGAGTTAGTCCTGACATGCTCATAGTACCTAGCAGGATTATGGTATTATTATCTATAGTTGCCTGAAGATGAAAGTTAAAATAAACCAAAATATGGAAATCTCTTTCGCAGGCACAGGACTCAAGGAGAAAGCTAATACTACTGAGAAAAACACTTTTAGGTTCAGGAGGGCAATAGAGTAAGATGCCTTTAAAGGTGAAGTTATTAGTTATTTTCAAGTTGAAGAAAAAAGCTTCACAGTCTTGAGATGGGATAGTTTCAAAAGATGCCCTAAAGGCGTGGTGATAGATCAGCGCGAGTCCACCCCTGTTTAAGTGGTCTGTCCTCTCTATGTACTGAATAGCCTGGGGGTACCGCTATGCAGAAATCCAGGCTAGCTGAGTGGTCTACCCAGGTTTCTGTAAGAAAAAACAAGTGGAGTTTCTGAGACTCAATTCAATATTCAACTTCCAATTTATGTTTGGGAAGAGAGCATGCATTAATGAGTGTGCAGCGAGTTTGTAAGGTCATAGTATTTTTAAAGACATAACTGTTTTGTGACAATAGTAATGGAAGAGGTGGAATGCCTGCGGGCAGCGAGGGTCCTAAGTTTGAAACCACAGTTATGGCAGATAGCGTTTTTCTCAAACGGTAGTAATGCCAAATTAAAAACAGGTACACTCAATAGACGTAAAGGTGCTGTTACATTTTTGGAGTTCCTTACCGTTATAACTCAGGCGAATTTGAGGATGGCTGAAAAAATTAGCAAGTTTTCTGATGCTCGCCTTGGTCAGGGCGTGATGGGCTCAGACGGCTTGCATTTGGCGCACCAGCAACACGCCTACTGAGCGCGTCCGTTGCGTGGACGTGCTCTCCACTGAGTTAAGTAGCCCTCCCTTGGAGGGGGCCTGGCCATAGCACAAGCGAAAGCTCAGTGAAAAAGCATTTACAATGCAATCGGTCTCGCCTTTGGGACCTTCTGTGTATTTAGCTATGCAGCACATTAGCCTGGTTGCTGAAACATCTACTGTTGTTTAACATGGAGGGAAAGTAAGCACCAAACTGAGTGACACGGCAGGTATGGGAACACATGGAGAGAAATATTGCCTTTCAGCAGGAAATGGTATAGTCCAAAGCTCTGTTTTTAATATAAAATCAGGGCCTTCGGTGATCATATCACTGAAAATACATGATTTTAAAAAAAATTATATGGACTGGAATCTAGAGAATGCTAAAGTGATTCTGGTATTTTTCTGTCCTCTGTTGGTCATTTTTTATCAAGAAAGTTAAATAGAGGCAGTTGCCAGAAAAATAAAGAGAAGTCCCTTATCAGAAATCAATTCTGGTATCTTTCTGACCTGTACTGGTCGTTTTCTGTCAAGACAGTTAAATAGAGGCAGTTGAAGAAGCAGAAAGCAATTCTGGTATTTAACTGACCTCTACTGGTTGTTTTCTATCAAGACAGTTAAATAGAGGCAGCTGAACAGAAAAAAAGTCCCATGCGGAAGCAGACAAGTCCTTGGACTGATCTCCAGAGCGCACAAAGTACATATACATGTATATACTAAAGTATTTACAAGAGGTCTTGAATGCTCGACCTAAAAAACCAGTGGGCAAAACAAATGGGTCTTCAAACTGGGGTCCA
The DNA here is from genome assembly GCF_964204655.1 of Triturus cristatus. Taxonomy (NCBI): domain Eukaryota; kingdom Metazoa; phylum Chordata; class Amphibia; order Caudata; family Salamandridae; genus Triturus; species Triturus cristatus. Next base: position 725,869,262 of record NC_140585.1, read on the forward strand.
GCTTTTCCTACAGCTATCACTGGCTCCCCTGTGAAGAGCTGTATACCTGTAACTTAAAACAACAAAAAATGAAGTTGAGAAATGTAAAAGTAGAACATTTGGAAAACCGGGAGGAGTACTCCCTCTGATAGGGTGCACAGCTATCTGGGATCCAGGCACCCCCCAAAACGCCACAAATGCCTGCAAGGTAAGCAAAATGTTCAGGTTTTGCTAGGGAGGAGGTGCATGAACGAGCTTTCGACTGAGTTAAGTGGCCCTCCTTTGGAGTGGGCACGGCCATAGCATGAGCGGGAGCTCTGGGAAAAAAACAGTGGGCAAAACAAATGGATATTCAAGCTGGGGTCCAGCAACCCCTACAACTATCACAGGCTTCCCTGTGAAGAGCTGTATACTTGTAACTTAAAACACCAAAAAAATAAAGTTGAGAAAGTTAAAAGCAGAAAATTAGTAAAACCGGGAGGAGTACTTCCTCTAATTTGGTGTCTGGCTATCTGGGATCCAGGCACCTCCCCCAAACGGCACAAATGCCTAAAAGAAAGTCAAAACAGGCAGGTATTGCTCAGGAGGAGCTCCACCGAGTTAAGTATCCATCCCTTAGAAGGGGACGTGCCCAGAGCACGAGCGAGAGCTTCATGAAAAAACAAGCATTGGCATAGCCAACAGGTCTCGCCTTTGGGGTCTTGTAAGTGTTTAGGCATAGCTATTGGCTTTGTCAGTGTCTTTAAGCTATGTTGTAGAGCCGCATGGGTGCTGTGCAACATGTTGAAAAGTTATAATAAAAACATATTTTAAGCATTTTTCTTACCTTATATACAACCAATAAGATATTTTTAAACTTTGAACACATTTTTTGAATCATTGTTTTTGTACGTGTTTAAATAATTCTTCAAAATAAAGTGTTTTCATAATTTCATATTTAAAACTTCTGATGTGTTGATGCTTGGTAGTGTGTTTACGAGCTTAAGCGGCCCATCTAGTGCATTAGATTGCTAAAAAGTAGTCCATGTTTACAAATCGGGCAGTTTAGAACTTACAAACATACATAGAACTGTTGAGCCATTGAGATCTTTAAGGCGACCAGATCAAGTTACTCAATAGTTAACTTAGAAGCAGACAAACGACACACTGCACATCATTTAAAAAACCCAAACAAAAACAAATACATTAAAACAATTGCCTATCATACCACTACAACGCTGGGATAATGCACCCCACCCCTACCCTTTGTCTCTGGGAATCCGAGGAATCCCAGAAATGTGAACTTTGGGATCTTAAACAGCATTTTGGAGGAGAGCAGTAAATCATCACCTTGCACGACTGTCAAGGAGCTTTAGCAGGAAGATTGCAAAATACCGTTTAAAAGCTTCTACAAGCATGAAACACGAATATGCTGGCAGGTGACGCAAACGCTATAGAGTGATTTCATTTCCACATGCAATTTAATTTGTGAAGATGAAAGTGGACTGGCGTGACCCAATCACTCACATTGTGTTTTGAAGAAGAATGGTAATACAGCATGACAATTTCCAGTAAAAGCTAAATTTTCACCATGCCCCACTCCTGTTGCACACACACACAAAACATAGCAAACGAATGCTGTTATATGTGTGCCGATCAAAATGCACGTGTCTTTTATTTCTAACGCACGCATGGTGCAAAATGACATTTGCAAAATGTCAAGAAGTGAGCTCAGTGGAACCCCGGAATAAATGAATAAATAAATGGACAAGTGGATGAATGTATTACTAACAAGTGAAGCGCGTTTGGCTGGTCTTCGGCAAGATGGAATCGAGTTGAAAAGGCAAGAGGGTGATTCTAAAGTAACAAACTTTAAAAAGTCCCTTCCACCTTAAGGTATATTTTCTGTAAAATGAACAGACAACAACTCCCGAATTCAGTTGTGCCATGCCTCTTGACTGCATGTCTCCAATTGGGAGTTGGGCCAAGATAAAAGATATATATCACAACGAAAAAAGAAAATGGAAGGAAGGAAAGTAATCGGTACAAACGGGAAAGGAGTAAAGAAGAGAAGCTGTTGAGGACAAATGGAATGGGGGCGGGGGGGCTCTCAGAAAGTAGAATATTGTTAAAAAGAGAAAAACATGAATAAATCGAAGGGCACATTAATAAAGCCGACACAAGAGGTAGGGGGATAGAGATGTGAAATCAGCTCTAAACAAGCACAGACTGCATTGTGTCTTTAGGAAAGGCAATGCATGCGACAACCTGTGTGAGGTGTCCCTGGGCCCTTCTGGGCACTTGGGCAGGGCGGCGCATGCTGTGCTTTCTGTACAGCGTGATCTACACGGTGCCCATGGGCAGATTCGTGCATCTTGTGGCCTCTGTGGGGTGGTGAGTGCTCTGCTTGCCCGGTGTGCACGGTGATGGAATATGCATTTTTTGCAGTATGGTCAGTATTGTAGAACAATGGATAGTGCACCGCCTGTACTAAGGACGCCTTAAGTAGAGGGATAGATTGTTTTCACTGTGCAGGATGTTGCAGGAAATGCATTTTTTGCAGCGCGGTGCACGCGCTGTTCAAGCACGCAGCGTCTTCTCTGGTCCTTACGCGGGTGATAGGTGCCTTGCTCCCCATAGTGTTTGCATACTGTGCTTCTTTTGCAGGGCGGCGCACTCTGTATCTGTTGTGCTGGGTTATGCATGTAGTGTTTCCTGTCCCGTGCATGGTAAGGTGTGGTGTTCTGCTGTGTGGTTAATTCTATCTATTGGGGAGAGTTATGCATGTAGTGCTTTCCATACCGTGCATGGCAAGGTATGGTGCTCTGCTGTGCGGTGCACTCAATCTACGGTGGTGAGTTATGCATGCATTGCCTCCCGTCCCGTGCATGGCAAGAAATGGTGCTCTGCTGTGTGGTGTGCAGACACATCGAAGAAGCGGTCCTTGTGCCCACAGATGCACGCTATGGCCCCTGTACAGGCTATGTCCCCTCTCTGCTCGGCGGTGACTGCTGGGAGCACGCACAGTGAATAATTGAAGCACTCTGCACTCAGTGTGTACAATGCGCATCACTGGGCAGGCTCAGAAACGGAGTGAGCTTAAAAGCAGCAGCACTGACCTGATATAGGGCACCGTGAGGAGCGAGCAGCAAAGGCCAGCAGGCTTACATCGATCCAAGCCCGGGCACAGACTGCACGGGGCAGAGAAAGTGACAGGGGGTGAAGCATAGAGGGTCATCACAGGACTTGTAGTGTAGTCCGCACCAGGCGGCAGGCAATGGGAGGTGTGCCTTGTCCACGAGTCTTGGGAGGTGCTGTAAAGACGCCATTTGAGAGTGGGAGGCAGACACAGAGAGGGAGGCGGTGCGGGAGAAAGAGTAACGGGCGCGCGGCCGTGAAAACGAAAGTAATAGCGATCGCGATCAAAGCGAAAGTGATCGCGATCGCTTGGACGGGAGCGCTGTGTGGCAAGCACGCGAGTGGTGCACGCGCAGCAGTGATTGGCGGCTGCACGCGTGCACGCACACGTGCACTCAAGCTTTAGGCCACAGGCAGCACTTTAAAAATCCCAACTACAAAATGTCTCTCCGAGCCAGCGCATGTGCTGGCCTCAGCGAGACCTAATCAGTGGGCAAAGCAAACAGGACTTTAAACCAGGGTCCAGCAATCCCTACAACTATCAGAGACTCATCTGTGAAGAGCTGTTTACGGGTAACATAAAACAACAACAAATAAAGGTGAGAAAGTTAAAAGCAGAACATTTATAAAAACCAGAATGAGTATTCCCTGTAATGTGGTGCCAAGCTATCTGGGATCTAGGCACCTCCCAAAACAGCACGAATGCCTACAAGAAAAGCAAAACAGGCAGGTTTTGCTCAGGAGGAGATATGTGGACGCGCTCTTCAGTGATTTAAGCAGCCCTACCTTGGAGGTGGCGTGGCCATAGCATGAGCAAGAGCTACATGAAAAAAAGAATGGGCAAAACAAACAGAACTTCAAACCGGGGTCCAGCAACCCCTACAGCTATCACAGGCTCCCCCTGAGATTTTTAACCGTTTTGACTGTCACATTTTACTGCCCTTCTCCCCTCGCATTTGGGCAACATTTCATACATTTTGGGGCAGTTAGGCGTGTGTGTGTCAGACACAGACTGATGCACACAGGATAGTGTTCTCTACACATGTTGGCAACTGCACAGATGGCAGTTTGCCCCCTTGCATTTATGAAGGCCCAAACTTTCTCTTCTCTTTGCTACACCTTTTCCCCAAAATCTGTTTGTGTTGTGTGCAATGGTAGATAACAGTCACAATAAAACGAGCCATAGAAATAAATAATAATAATAATATGTCTATCTGCAGTAAATAAACCAAGTGTGCCAACTAGCAAATCACCGCCTAACTTTACTTGGGGGGACCTACAAAACACCTAGGGGGAGAAGAGGACCACAGTCAAATTAATGAAATATGTTCACTGTTGTCCATGGGAGAGCCTGTTCCCCAGGGCCTCTTTGTCACCTCCTACAGAGGGGAGACACCCCCTGCTTGACTGTGTAGGAACCAAATCATTCCCAGTGATTACCAAAATAGTGACCAATACAAGGGTAATACTCATGTACCCGTGCATTTATTTTGCGTTCAGTAGATTTCAGAGAGGAATGTTCGATCATGCTAGTACTGAAGATTTACACTTGTAATTTACTTGGACGATTGATATGCTGATTGCTTGCAATTCATGCCTGCAACAGCAAGGTAATGTTTTTTTTTTATGTGTCGGCTAGACAGTGCATGCGCTGTCTCAAAGAGACATCTTTATTCTGTTGGCTTCAGCCCACCTAAACGCTTCTCATTTGTTCGCTCTATCATCTGTCTCATATTCTTGGTCACCGTTGGTCCGTGGCATGCATGGTCATGCCTCTTCTTGTGTTTAGTTTTCCCCTAAGAGCATGGACCAAGTATTTGCAAATATCCAGTGCTACAGTTTTTAGGACCATTTTAGGACATACTTTTTTCTTTGTTTTTCAGCACTCTACACAGTGCTTGTGCTTTTACACGCTCAGTATCCTCCCACCCGCCCTCTTGCCCTGTGTACAGACCACCCCCTCTCCCATCAATGCTTTTCCCTTAGTTGCGCTTACCCTGTTTTCCCCACCTCCTCCCTCCTGTCACTGCTTGTTTCCAATTCCAGCACTTGATATCAAGCACACCGTTTTCGGGAGTAGTCCTGTGATAAGTGTTTTGCGCATGCCTATTGGTTCCTCCCTCCAGCAGATTACACTAGAGAGACTAGCTATCTGCAATCTTGCTTTCTTCTCCCAATTCCTTACCCTAAGAAGCATTTGCAATGCAATAGGTCTCGCATTTGTGGGAGTTTGAGCTATTGGCATTGAAAATGGTAAGCTATTTGGCGTTTTGAGGCACAATGAGCATTGTGGATACATCTTCTTAGCAGCAAGTCTTGCAACTATCAATTTTGTGCAAGTGGAAATGGCAAACATTTATTATAGAATTAAATTTTATGTTGCCTATTTTTGTATATTATATATTGATTTTTTCTTTTAAATATAATTTCATTTGGACAATGATAAGAATGTAACTTAGATCATCGCAAAAATGCGGGCAAGCATTTTCCCAATTTCTATAGTGTAGTGCTTGGCTTTTATTTTTTAAGGGTGGTTGAGGACCTTTCGCACTTTCATGTGGCTTTCACAAAGACTGTTAAGCCGATGCACATGAAACGATTAAATTCTAGCTTGAGAAGCAATACCCTGGAGTGTGAGCCTTTCTTTCTGTTGTACGAAGAAGTTCTCTTGCATTCAATACTGATCCCTATCGGGGGAATTGGAAGTGGTGTTTATATATATATAACATCAGTTGAAACATTTGTAAAAATTATCAATGTTAATAACCTGAATTTTTCTTTTCGCTGTCGCATCAGTAACAAATCCATTGACTTTATTGACTTAAGGTTGGTTGGGGATAAAATTACAACCAGAGTATACAGGAAAGCAACCTCAGTCAACTCAACCTTACACGCGACTAGCGCACACCCAGATGCTCAAAAAAATAGTAGTCCCTATGGGGAATTACTAAGAGCAGAGAGAATTTGCAGAACCCAAGAGACATTTACAGCAACTGAGAAATAGATGACAATGAGATTAAGAGCTAGAGGATATGATGAGGTAACCTTACAACAAGCAAAAGATAAGGTTAAAACCAAATCTAGAACTGATCTGTTATTTAACACACAGTACATTCCGAAGTCACTGAGGATAGCTTGGCCAACAACAGAAGACGGGCTACAAGTCCAAGCGCCCTTTGCTCTAACACCAGGTTCCGCCGGTGAGGGAGTGGGGTGGCCATCGCGCTTATAGCGCTGCCTCTCCCACCGCGACGCGGGAGGCGCCCAGGCAAAGCCCGAGCCAAGGGCGGGTCCGTCCTTGCCCGTCATAGCCAGTAAGAGGCAGGGCTGGGCCACCTCTTTTTCATCCTTCACTCTACAGTCCCCAAGCATCAAGATAAAGGTACTGTTTCTAACTTTCGTCACACCTGTGGATTTCACACTTAAGCTGGTTGATTTGGACCTTGGACTAACCACCTCTTGACTTGGTAGACTTTGTTGCTCTACCCCCACCTCTTAGCAAGATAAACTGACCTTTTTAAACCATTTACAATTACTCTTAGGGCTAATTAACCTGCAACGCAATTGAGAAATCCGTACAATATTTATAGTTGCAATGAATAACCTTGCACTGTAGGCATGGGCAAATGGAAAACTATGGAGGGTGCAGGCACGGGGGGCACCGGGAATAGCGGGGTAGGCAAGGGGAAAAAGCCCGAGCCAAGGGCGGGTCCGTCCTTGCCCGTCATAGCCAGTAAGAGGCGGGGCTGGGCCACCTCTTTTTCATCCTTCACTCTACAGTCCCCAAGCATCAAGATAAAGGTACTGTTTCTATCTTTCGTCACACCTGTGGATTTCACACTTAAGCTGGTTGATTTGGACCTTGGACTAACCACCTCTTGACTTGGTAGACTTTGTTGCTCTACCCCCACCTCTTAGCAAGATAAAGTGACCTTTTTAAACCATTTACAATTACTCTTAGGGCTAATTAACCTGCAACGCAATTGAGAAATCTGTACAATATTTATAGTTGCAATGAATAACCTTGCACTGTAGGCATGGGCAAACGGAAAACTATGGAGGGTGCAGGCATGGGGGGCACCGGGAATAGCGGGGTAGGCAAGGGGAAAAAGTCTAAGAACCCTTGTAAACATGCCACCAGTAACTGTGTTCTTGACATAATAGACACGCTCATTAACGAGTGTGAGAACATACTGGTGGCAGATCCTCCGGAGCCACATAGTAATAGCAGCCAAATACCCTCTGATCCCAAAAGCCCCACCCGCTTACCCACCGTCCCTCCCATGTTTCATAAACAGGCTCGCAAAGGATCTGGCATCTTGAGTAAAAATAAAGAGAGCGGTCATGCCGAGATACAAGGGAAGGAAGTCCCTCATCCTGATCAAATAACTTGCAAGGAAGTTAATCTAATGAAGCGCACTATTCCTTGCTCTAGTATATTCACCCCACTTGCAGTTTCTTTTGATCTTACTACTGAACAAGTGACATAACCAAGTATTTTACAAGGTGATAATAATGTTGAGCAATTATCTTTTGATTTACCTGGGTTTATTAGCTCCCTTAGGTCCGAGATCATATCTATGAAATTCATGATTGAAGATCTTATGCTCCTGGTTAAATCATTACTTCCTCCGGTTCGACTTGGACACCAGCCCAAGAAACAGGTACCTGCTCAAGACCAGCAAGCTTGTCCTTTAGCTAGGTCAACTCACAACGAAAGGGTCGTTCTGGGCAGAGATGTTCCTTCACTTTATAAACTTCCTGCAAACTACATCTCGCAAGGTTCTAAATCTAAAAACTCCAGCGACCCGAAACCAAAGTCAATAAATAACCCTCATATTCCAGTAGCTGTTCCAACAAAGGATCATGCCATTTCAGGTGGCCGCCGTCAAGTTACAGACCTTACTCAGCCCATGCATGCTCCATTGAAATCTCTGCAACGGAGAGATGCACATATTCTACCGCCGCTGCAAGGCCCTAACATCTATATGGTGAATGTACCCAAACTTGGTCCACATGACAACATAGAAAGTGTAGATTCTCTGACCAACAAAGTCATACATTGGATACGCGATACCAGGGGCTATCGCTCAGTGATTCGTGAAGATATCATTAGGGTACGTAGATGCTCAGTCCCTGCCCAGCCCTACGATTGTATTGAACGCACCTTTTCCAATGTCGATTTGGCAGAGAACCTTTTAGCTTTAGAATTTCAAACTTGCTACCCTGCCACTTCAGCTATACAGTTTCGACAAACACAAGCATCCCTAGAGGTTAGGCCTCAAATCCAATTATAGTTCGGCTCAGCGCTCGAAGCAGTCAATTGACTGCTTCCTGAGCCTAACTATCATAAAGAACAAAGCTTCCTGACTCCAAGTTATAACTGCGACCCACATGAATCTTTTGTTTTCTTTACTAATAAAGGTCCATTGATTGAAATGCGGGACGCGTCAAAGCATACCTCCCCCGGTTCACATGAGACTGTTCATTGTGGGTCCCCTGACCTAACTATGACATCCTACTCCTTAGATCCATCTTGCAACTCAACCTTAAATTGCATCTTTGATGTTCCCTTGGCTTCACGTCCACAGCAGTTACATTTTTTATCATGGAATGTTGCAGGGTTATCAAACAAGTTACTACTTCCACCCTGGAACAACTTGATAGAGGATTTCGACATATGTTTATTCCAGGAGACTTGGAGCCTGGTTCCACTTTATAAATCTAGTTACGCTTGCTACTATATTCCGTCAACCACAAAGGGGAGAGGGCGCCCCTCAGGTGGCCTGATTATTTGGGTGAGCATTGCTCTTGGTTGCCTAATCACGGTCCAGCCAACTCTAAGCCCAGACATCCTGAGACTTACTATCAAAGGTCCTAGGGGAGCGAGTATATTAGAGTTGTTTAATGTCTATATTAGTTGCTCCCCCTATGCCAGAATTATAGTTGCAGGAGATTTTAATTTCACTTTCGAACCTCTGAGTTCATATGATATGTTGGAGCTAGAGGAAGGGGATTCCAAATGGGCGGTCCCCCCTTTAAATATCCCCCCAGCTAGCAAATGGACTCCTCTTGCAATCCAGCTTAATGCACTTGCTATTGAGTATGAACATAGAGCAGCCAATGGTTGAACCCATTCGGACACCCAGGGGGTGAATACTTTTAATAGGGTAGGTTGCCCTTCACGTATAGACTATATTCTAGTGGATGTGAAATTATTGGATAAAATGATAGACATGCATGTGGGTGTTACAACTGATAGTGACCATAACTCCCTTTGCATGACATTAAAATCTCTATGGGCGCCACCAATTCTTTCTCAGATTATTAGGGCTCCAACTTCCATTATAGATATCGTCCCTTCAAATTGTAAAAGATATCTGATATGGCATAAGGTTTCTTCCCATGAAATAAAATCAGCTGGCATTAGGGAAGTCGTCACTACTAGCACACTAGCACTTCACGCAACCCTGTTAGCCACCAAAATCCCTTCAGGAGCTTCTTTAGTCCATTCTCGCACTATGGAGCAGCTGAGTACTTTTTTCTTAGCTACTCTTAATCATAATAAATCTAAGGGTTCTCGAAAAAGACAATATTTGTGATTTATCCAGAAATGTAGGCTAAAGAGACAAGCCCTAGCTTCAGCAATTAGGACAAAGAATTCCAATCTGGTCAAGACAGCAAGAAAAGAGTATAAGGTTGCCGTTCACCATGCAAAAATTGAGTGGGACGAACTGCATTGGCAGAGACTAAAAATTACCAGCCAGGAAAAAAATAAGAACAAGTTCTGGTCCCTAGTAAGTAAGGGCAATAGCAGAGATCCTTCCACTCCTTCTAACCATATTACAAGCCATGACTAGCACGACCATTTCAGGAAACTGTACTCTGCTCCTATTGACGGATGTCCGGAGGAGTTAAGCGACTCCACAGACATCGCTCGGTTAGAGCCATTTTCTACAGCCGAAATTGAAATGGCAAAAACAAAAATAGTTCAGGAAAAAGCTACCGGACCTGATGGTCTTCCTGGTGACCTTTTTCTGACTGATCCAAAAAACTGGTCGTGTTACATCCAGTTTTTGATCAACGCCATAGCTAATGGATGCCCAATTCCAGAATCATGGAAAGGTGTGTTGGTAGTTCCAATATTTAAAAAGGGGGACAGGGAAGACCCATCAAATTATAGGCCAATAAGTTTAATCGATGCTATGCAAAACCCGGTAGGCAGGGTCCTCCTCCAGAGAATACAAACCTGGGCAGAAGAGGAGAATGTCCTTTCTCAATACCAAGCCGGTGTTAGGGCCAGCACTGGAATGATCAACCTAGTTTTTAGATTATTACTTATATATTGAAAGGTCGTTGTTATTGGCAAGGGTAGCCTTTACCTTGCATTCATTGATTTGAAAACTGCTTTCGATCTTGTACCCAGGACGAGGCTGTGGCAGATGTTGAGGGACCTGGGTATTCCCCCCCTAGTTCTTAATTTTTTTATTTGTTTACACGAAGGAAATTATGCCCAAGTGAGATGGGGGCCCCAAGGGGAGGTAACGGACAAGACACCAGTTAGCAGCGGAGTCCGCCAGGGCTTCGTCTTGTCCCCCACCCTGTTTTCCTTATATGTCAATAGGGTGGTGAGATTTCTTCAGGAAGATTTGGCTGACGCGCCAATCCTGGTGGGCGATAAAGTTCCAACCCTTCTGTTTGCTGACAACATCCTGCTGGTGTCAAAAACTCCATCTAGGTTGCAAAAACTGCTAAATAGATACCAACTATTTTGTGACTCTCGGGTTTTAGTTATAAATAGCACTAAAACAAAACTTATGTTTTTTCATCCTCACAAGTCTTTTAAAAACAATTGAATTTTAAATGCCACTTTTTGGAGAGAGTAAACATGTTTGATTATCTGGACATCCGTCTTTCTGACAAAATGCATTGGAAGCCCCATTTAGCCAAGATGCTCATGAACCACAAGCGTGTTGTTGGGGCATTAAGCAAAGAACCCTGGTCCTCGTACAGCAGGCCGGTTGCTCCAGCTCTCGCAATTTACTAAGCCAAAGCAGTTAGCTCTGCACTGTATGGGGCGGAGCTATGGGGTTTTGACAATATTGATGATATCTGCAGATCCGATCACAAGTTCTTGAGGAATCTGGTGATGTTCCCTCGTGACACCCGACTAACCCCCTTAATGTTTGATATGGGTAGACGGCCCCTCAGGGATATTGCTAAGCTGCGCCCATTGCTTTTCTGGGCACGCTTAATGCGTACCCCGGAGCTTGTAAATTATACCACCGCCCTGAATGAGGTGATTAATTTGGATGTGGTGCATAGGGTCAAGTGGATATCTAGGTGCCGATTCCGATCCATTAAAAATTATTTCCGTACGACTCGAATCCGTATTTTTTTCCCGTACGAATCGTACAAGTCACGTCCGACCCGTGAAGTACGATTCGTACGGGAAAAGGTACGTATGGATCGGCCCGCTCCATACGAATCGTAGCGGGAAAAGTTGTACGAGACGTACCCGGACACTTTTCCGTACGATTTGTAAAATGACAGTCTGAGCGTTCAAGTACGATCCGGACCGGCTATCCGATTTACGAATCGGACAGAAAACGGCCCGTACATGGGGAATGACTCTACCCGCTACGAAGCGAAGTTTGTATGACTCGTAGCCCGGGAAAAGTTCTTCCCGGGGTACGAGTCGTACAGGTCCCCCCATGTACCCCGACCACCCCCGTATATACGCACCGTACCCCCACCACCCCACGTATGTACGCACCATACCCCCACCCCCGTATGTACGCACCGCACCCCCACCCCCCGTATGTACACACCATGCCCCCACCATCCCCCGTATGTATGCACCGTACCCCCACCACCCCCGTATGTATGCACCGTACCCCCACCCCCGTATGTACGCACCGTACCCCCACCACCCCCGTATGTACGCACCGTACCCCTACCACCCGTATGTATGCACCATACCCCCTACGTGCTGGGGGTACGGTGCGTACATACGGGGGTGGTGGGGGTACAGTGCGTACATACGTGAGAGTGGTGGGGATATGGTGTGTACATACGGGGTGGTGGGGGTATGGTGTGTACATACAGGGTGGTGGGGGTACGGTGCATACATATGGGGTTGGTGGGGGTACGGTGCGTACATACGAGGGTGGTGGGGGTACGGTGCATACATACAGGGGTGGTGGGGGTACGGTGTGTACATACGGGGGTGGGGGGGCCTGGGGAATCAGCTTTTCCGGCTGTTTTCGGCTCCCGTAAAAAAAGAGCCGTACGGAGTGCCGTAGGAACGGATCGTACTTGCTGGGCCGTAAAACGCTGCTTACATCCGGACGGACGGTGCGCACAGGCTGTTCCGGATCTGATTTGTACGTTTTTTTTACCCGTACAGTCTTTTGTACGATTCGTACGGAAATAGGCTTTCTGTACGAATCGTACTTCCTAGGTTGTACGGACAGTTTACCGGGTACGAGTCATACGGAGAAAACACTCCGTACGACGATTCGTAGGGCCTTTTTACCGCATCGGAATCGGCACCCTATTGTTAGAACGAGGCTGACACAGCTGGGTCTTTCGGAAACATGGGACACTCAAGTCCCACCCAGCAAGTCAGAGCTCAAGTATATTTATTGGAACTGGGTTGACTCTAATGAGCTGAGCAAACCAAATTTGGGGAGATTAACAGATGAATTATTTAGTCATAAGCAGTCCTGAGCCTTAGAGCCTTACCTGGATATTATCCAGGTCCCACGTGATAGGCTGCTATATACCCAAGTTAGGTTAGGCACACTCCCACTTCACACAACAACATCCAAATGGCGCTTGCACAAACATCAAAACGAAGGCTCTCCCTGTTGCAGAGCTCTGTTGGAGAGTGTGCCCCATGTTTTGTTTGCCTGCCCAGCTTGTTTCATCGCCAGGTCTAAATGGGTAAAACCAATCTGCAAATCCATGGGTACATGTGACCACAGGGTCGCCCTGCGTATTTTTAAAACTGATCCAAGTATGACTTTTACTTGTGGGATGGCCAAATTTTTGAGTTGCGCCTGGATTTTTGGATACAAAGCCTAGAAGGGCTCTTATATGCCGTATGACAAGAAATAATGGCAGTTCCTCCCCTACCTTGAGATACATTCTCATTGTATGTGAGTGTTCTCTATAAAGTCTTTAAATACCCATATCCTGCATAATACTGCTTGGAAGTGTTTTAATGCTTCTCCCTCCATTCTTTTATATATTCCTGTTTTTATAATTCTTGAAATTTACTTAGGACTTATTATCCTTTACTAGTATCCTTTGTTTTATATACAATCTCTTATGTACTTAGCAACTTAAAAATCCAGTTTAATCATGTTTTAACTGGATGTGAAACATTGTATAATTATATTGCTCCCATATGTCGGTTGCACACTACTTTTATGATAATAGTGATCTAATAAAGCATATTTGATTTGAACAGCAGAAGTAGTCACACTCCCATGGAGCCATGTATATTCATCACAACTTTCAATACAGACCACAACCAAATAAGAAAAATTCTGCAGAGACAAATTGGTATTTTTTAAAACAAGATCCCACAATAGGAGTGGAGTTGGAAGATAGACCTGCTATAACTTATAGGAGAACGAAGTCTATCAAGGACAGTATAGTCAAAAATCAGATGCCAGAGAGATCTATATGGCTCACACCAGCCAGAGGGTTTAGAAAATACAGCGAATGCAAGGCGTGCATGCAAGGTATGAATGCCCCAACTGTGAACACAGATTTAGGGGAAAGCATATCTATTAACAAAGCTTTGAACTGCAAATCAGAATTTGTAGTATATGCCTTAATTTGCCCCTGCGAAAAGAAATACTTAGGCAGTACCATATTACAAGTGCACAACAGAGTATTGCAACATCTTCGTGCAATTAAGAATGTAGACGAATCATACCCTGTGGCTATGCATTTTAATCAGCATCACAATTGTAATCTAAATCAGTTAAAATACACAGTGATTGGCCAAATGGAGAACACAACGAGAGGTGGTGACAGAGCAAAAGCACGTAGACTGCTAGAGTGCAGATACATTCTCATATTACATACAATGAAACCAGTTGGTCTCAATGTAGATGAAGAAATATACACCTACTTGTAAAGACACGGATAATGCAACTTCCTTATATTTCTTAATTTTATTATGTTTTTTAAATCATAACAGATACTTGGGCAGGGGTAGATTGTAATATAGGCAGTATAATATCAACTAACATGTGGCCTGTCTTACATATATTTTTGTATCTTTCATATTCAGGGCCTAGTCAGAAGTCACTGTCTCATTTGAATCAGAATTACAGTTCTATGAGTGCGCAATGGAAGAGCCAAAATATTTTTTTCTTCTCTTTTTTTTTTTTCTCACCTAATTTCTATTAGTAATGTATTTGTTTCCTTAATTGGATTTGAAAGTTGTAATATTTCTTTTTTGGGATCAGCCCATTAACACTGTATTTTGGGTTGTGTTTGTTGTTTACAGTCCATCAGGGTATTATGTGTACACTATAAACAAAGGGGGAACGTAAATGCAGAAGAAAACACCCAATGGGGTAAGATAGATTTGCCCACCATTTCAAATATCAAATATCTAGGACCCTCTCTGGGCCCAAGGAGACTGCCCAATTTGGCATGAGTTTCTTGTCTATTTACTTTAGGACATTAACTAGTTCCAATTGCCCAATGGGGAAAGACAACCTAGAATGTTAAAATGTAAAAGAATTCTATAACAATCACTGAAATGTATGGCATCTTTCCTGAAAATCGGGTATGACTTGGATAAGTCCTTGTATATAAAAATTTGCCGGTTTGCATTATTTCAATATTTATTTTTATTTTTATCTTTATTGCATTCTATTTTCATTTTATGAATTTTTGATGTTGACTCAATATTGTGTGTAATAACTGTATTTAAGTTGTTTTGCTTTGCTTATTTGTTGACAATAGCTGTTTTTCAATGTTTATTAATTATTTCTGACCAAACAATTGCTGTTATAAGATGGCTGCCACTATAGCTGAATAACTAGTGCATCTATGCAGATATTCCTTTCTCTATGTTTGCATACCTCCTGCTTATTAGTTGCCCAGTAACTGTGTTTTAGCGTCGTGACAAAGGCTTCGCGCCAAAACTCGTAGAAGCTCTTTTACTGATTTGTTTTTCTTGATAGAATAAAACAACATCTTGATCATCACAAGCCCTGTCGAGTGCCGTTCCTCCCTGGTGAATATTTAGTGGTTGGAAGTCTGCTGTGCTATATATATATATTTATATATATATATCTATATATATATCACCTACTGGTGGTCGCCAGTAGGTAGTTATAGTTAAGACCTATTATCCATAGGAAATCGGCAACATTCTATTTCGAATAACTTTGGCATCGGTGGACGAATCGTCGCGAAATTTTCAAAACTGGTGGGGTGCTCCGGTCCGCTCCTATCCTGAAAGTCTCGGGGTGATTCGTCAAGTGAAGACCGAGAAAAAAGGAGGTTCCCAAAACGTGTTTTCCCCATGCAATTTTCCATAGGAAACTTTAATCTCAGCTACAGCCCGAACTGCTGAACGGAATTACACCAAATTTGGCAAAAAGGTAGCCCTTGGTTCAGAGTCGTGCCTTTTGGTTAAATGGTGTAAATCCGTTCAGTAGTTCCTGAAAAAATCCAAAGTAAAATCACATATATATCTAGGTGGAGCTTATCCACACATCTCATCGTGAGATCTGATTGGCTGTCAGCCCTTCATCCAAGAAGTGTTGGCAGCCATCTTGGGACCAATATACATGATAGCACCTCATTAAAAAGCATTGCAGTTAATAGAAGGTTTTAAGACTTTAGTTACATTATAAATCATTTGTTGATGGTACCATACTCATTTTAGAAATTGTGGTGTGTTCTAAGGTGATTTTACCATGTGAAAAAGCCTTCTGCTGGGATATCATGAATCACGTTTGAGAGAAAACTATTTTCTCATGCTTTTCCCACAGAGGTTTGGAAGGTGATCTATAAGCTAAACTGAGAGCATATTTTCTGTATATTCACATTATCTTTCTCAGTCATGTGAGAATGAAGTCTGACATTCTCAGTTAAACATGTACATCCAACAAGTGCAGAGACTGTCAGTTGATTCCTTTGTGTTCTTCTGCAGCTTCCCAGAGTGTTCTAAAGAACAACTAGAGCGCTAACAGTCCTACTTATGACAAACGTATTGCACACCTGAAGCCATCTTGATTGGAATAAAGTGGTAACTCTTAAAACATTTAATTTAAAAAGGAATAAAATGAGGGGGTTCATTTTGCCATAGAAAGTATGATTAGTGCTGCAGAAAGGAAAATTAGGGCACATTTTGAGTGACTTCTCAAATCCTCTTCTATTTCATTTAAAAATTCTGACATGCAGACTGAAACATGCACTTTCAATACCAGCAGCAGACTTCCCTGGTGAGCAGTAGCTTTACTACAGTGATCTAATGAGCAACAAGAGTGCTAACATTCAGAATTTATGGCAAATGTGTGACATACCTGAATACCTTCTTGATGGAATCAAAGTAAAAAACTGAAAGCATTTCTTACTGAGGAGACTGCAGTAAATGAGGAAATTAGGAAACTTCATAACAAATAAATCTCCCAAGATGGCCACCAGAGACAAAAGAGCCCAAATGCAGCACAAATATAAACCAGATGTAGCCCACATGTAACCCAATGACAGAAGTGTGCAAAACACTTTTTATTTTTTGTGATTTTGCAGTTTTATATAGTGCAGACTTGTCAGGTATTGGAGTGCTTTCCATGAGCATTGGTTACATCACACAAGAACACATTCATTTTGGTTGTAGACATGGGGAGATTAAGTGATTTGACCAGAATCACAGAATGTCGAGCTGAAGCAGAAACTCCAACCTGGTTCCCCAGTTGCAAAGTCTGCAGCTCTGGAAGTAACTCCACATCCTCTCCCCTAAGTGCAACATTTAATCAAGTGGTCAACTGGATAAAAAAACATAAAGATAACAAGTAATTTAAAAGTGCTTTGTCGCTATTTGAAAACTGAGAAAATATGTCCTCATTTTAGTTTTTTAGAGCACTAACCATAATTTTGATGCAAATAATACCATCTCATATATGTAATTTCTAAAGGAAATGCTCTAGGTATCACAGTTTTGATTACATCAAGATGACGTCAGGCATTCCACACTTTTGTAATAAATATAGAATGTTAGCAATCTAGTTGTTCATTAGGATACCGTTGAGAGGCAGAGGCCAGGAGCACGGACTCTGAAAATTTAATTCAGGTAGGAGGGTGCAGAGGCAACAATTTGACCACACTGGGCAGGAAGGAAGGGCAGTGGCAGCACAACAGACTATGGAGGGCAGTGGAAAGGGGGGCAAGGGCAACAAACCAACAATACAGGACTGGAAAGAGAGGCTGTGGCAATATAATAGACCATTGTGGGCAGAAGAGGCAGTGGTAGTACAAACATACATGCCAACAGACCCGATTCAGCCAGGAAACGTCCAATGTTTTTCAGCTCAAATGGGCTTTATTTGATCTGTCTCCTGTCTACAATCTCCTCTTTTTCAATGTAACTCAAAGGGGAAAATCAATACCCCAGTTTTTTTTCAAAATCTCCCTCTTACCAAGTTCAAAATGTTCGCAAGTATGGTACATTGGATTATGGAAGGCAGGAGGAATTGGGGTAGGGGCATGGACTCGGATAACAGAGGACAGGAGGAACATGGAGAGGTGCACCAAACTGAACCTAAAGGGCAGGCATCAGGGTTTGCAGCAGCACAATACACCAACAGGGCATGCGGGACAGGAGTGCAGCACAACAATCCATAGAAAGCAATAGGGAGGGGACAGGACCATGCACATGGACAACAGAGAACGAAGGGGAAAGAGGCAATGGTAGCTAGCTGACCATTATTGACAGACAGGAGAGAAAGCTGCAGCATAACAAACCATAAAGGGCAGGAGGGATGGATCAGGGGCATTACAATGGAACAGCCAAGCCAGGAGGGAGGGAATAGGGGTCTGCACATTGAAACAGAGGGCTGGGGGCAAGGGGGCAGGGCAGGAGCAGCAAGATGAACATGGAGGTCAGGCAGGATGGGCACTAGAAGCAAGACAAACCATGGAGAGCAACAGTGAGACTATGATGGCATACACACAGACCATGGAGGGAAGGTGGGAGGGGGTGAGGGGCAGCTAGCTGACCACACAGGGAAGGTGGGAGGGGCTGTGGCAGCACAGAAGACCATGCATGGCAAGCAGGAGGGTTAGTGGCAGCACAATGGCTATAATGGGCAAGAAGGAGGGTGCAGGGGCATGCACAAAGGACAATGGAGCATAGGAGGGAGGGTCAGGACTTGGGCGCAGACAAGAGAGTTCAGGAGAAGGGCCCTCACAACAGACCACGTGGGGCAGGTAGGAGGAGCAGTTGCAGCACAACAGACCAGGGAGGGCAGAGAGGTGTGGCAGTAAAATGGACCATGGAGGACTGGAGGAAGGGGATAGGGGCATGGAATGTGGATAGGCAGGGTGGAGGTGGCAGGGACAGTTTACAGTCATCTGACAATGCTAGGCAGATGGGACGGGAGTGGCAGCTCAACAGAACACTCAGAGTAGATAGGAGTGGCTGGTCCATGGAACATGGTGGGCAAACAGGATGGAGCAGGGGCATGCACAAAGACATCGGAGGGCAGGGGGAAGGAGAATAGGGGCAGCAAGCTAAGCACAGAGGCTAAGCAGGAGGTAAATGATGGGGCATAGAATTGGGCAATGGAGGGCAGGAGGAGTGGACTGGTACATCATGCTAAATGAAGGGCAGTGGCAGCACATCAGACCATGCATGGCAGGAGGGAGGAGGCTAGTCCATGGATTCAGACAACAGAGGATAGGGAGGAGGGGAATGGGGCAGCAAGCTAACTGTTCAGAGAAGGCGGGTATTAGGAATTTTATTGTTTTTAAAATGTGTGTCGGCGCGAACTACTTAAAATATGAACAAGTATGTAGCATAATCTCACTTTTATTCAGGAAGACGAGGACGTTTGTGACTGTGACTCCGGGCTGACTTGGCAGAAACACCCCCTGACCCTCCACCCCCATCGCAAAATTTAATGCCCCTGAAAAAGGTAGGTGAACGCAGTGTTATATAGAATATAGTCCTGTGAGCACGATTGAAAATGAAAACTAAATATAGTGTATGGTATAAACTATGCACCAAAAAGTGTGATATAAGATGAACCGGGGCGTGAAATATAATATGCAATACATTGTGCGCAAAGACAGATTCATTGGAGAGCGTGAGATAGCACAGGCACTAGCGTGTACTATGTGATATGCACATTGAAGTGTAATATGCACAGGGCAGTGTTGTGTAACCTAACTAGTCTCTAAAGTTGTAATATAAAATATGTGCTGGGGAGTGTAATGTTGCATATGCACTGTGACTAAGGTATGGATCCCAGATAGTAATATGTATGGCATAGCGCTGTGCGTTATAACATAGGCATCGAGGAAGGCACGTTAGATGGGGCAATATAACCCGTGTGAAGGCAAGTGTGACATGACATATTCACGGGGTGGTGTTACAGTGCACATGGGCTAGAGAGTGTCACAGCATACGCACTAGCTGGTGGAATACAACACAGAGGTGTGTGGCACTCGGTGGGCACTGATGGGTGTAACACAGCATTGGGCTCACCCAGGAGCGCGCTGTGACTGTCAAGTGAGGTTCGTCTCCTTTCCAGAAAGTAAAATAAAAAGAATTACACATCCGGTGGTGGATGTGTGTTTTATTAACCGTGAGGAGGGTTTCTTGCATAGTTTTGGTCACATTTTTATCGAATCCCCTTTGAATGGCTTGGTGTGTGTGTGTATTAAATGTGCCCGTCAATAGCTACCCATGTTTGTATAAATAAACGACAAGGGTGTCTACTTGGATAGTACCCACCGGGATTAGGCACGGTAGGGCGTCAGACACGTCAGAGCTTCACTAGCGGTGTAAATACATTCCACGTGGATTTATTGTATGCATAGTCGCCTTTTAATGAATATCACGCATATCGTCATGGTGATAGGTATGTACGGTTTGTCCAGCTTGTCCTAGGTGTTTCTATAAATATATATAAAAAAATAATAAAAAACAAAGGCTGGCCCTGGGGGATGGAGTCCCCGGGGCCATAAGTGGCCTGAGGAGGGGGGCAAGGCAGCCCCCTCCTAAAGAATTAAAAATAAATAAAAGGCCATGCCCCGGGGGTTGGGGTCCCCGGGGCCGATTAAGGCCTCGGGAGGGGGGCCACGCGACCCCTTCCAATTTTTTTTTCTAAAAAGAAAATTAGGGGGCAAGCCCTGGGGGATGGGGTCCCCAGGGCCAATAAATTAGAAAAAGAAGGGGGGCCACACAGCCCCCCTTGTTAAAAAAAATTAAGAAATAAAAGACCGGCATCCCGCTGGAGGCCACGCCCCCTCCTTGCAGCACTCTGCAAATGCGCCCCCTGGCGAGTTGTAAGTTGGGGAATTAATTCCCCTTTAATATTGAGGGTCCCTGAGGGCCAACTAGCCCAACAGGTATCGCCATTATGCGCAATGGAGCCGCGTTGCAAACAGGTGTTCTGAGGCCACGCCCCTTTTTACACCTCTCTGCAAGGCAGCTCTGTAGCGCTTACTGGAGGTACCTAGTGGGCTAGTTTGAGAGGTGGTGCAGGCCGTGCCCCTTTGTACACCTCTCTGCAATGGCGCTTATTGGTCGCACCTAGTGGGCTATTTTGCCCCTAGGGACCATCAGGATTCAAGGGGACTTAATCTCCCAACTTAAAACGGCCACAGTGCTTGTTTGCACAGTGGGGAAGGGAGGGGACGGGGCCTGAGGTGACGTGTGCAAACACGCCCAATGGCGTGTTTTAAGTTGGGGAAATAATTCCCTTTCAATCCGGAGGGCCCCTGGGGGCTAACTAGTCCACCAGGTGCTTCCAGTAAGCTCCACTGCGCTGCGTTGCTGAGAGGTGGTCCAGGCCGTGCCACGTTTTACACCTCTCTGCAACGCAGCTCTGTGGCGCTTACTGGAGGTACCTAGTGGGCTAGTTGGACCCTAGGGACCCTCAGGATTCAAATGAACCTAATCTCCCAACTATAAACAACCACAGGGTGTGTTTACACAGTGGTGAAGGGAGGGTTGGGGCCTGAGGTGACATGTGCAAACACGCCCTGTGGCGCGTTTTAAGTTGGGGAAATAATTCACCTTCAATCCTGAGGGACCCTGGGGGCCAACTAGCCCACCAGGTGCTTCCAGTAAGTGCCACTCTGCTGCGTTGCAGAGAGGTGGTCTAGGCTGTGCCCCTTTTTACATCTATCTGCAACGCAGATCTGTCGCGCTTGGGCTAGTTGGACCCTAGGGACGCTCGGCATTCAAGGGGACTTAATCTCCCAACTTAAAATAGCCACAGGGAGTGGACGGGGCCTGAGGTGATGTGTGCAAACACGCCCTGTGGCACGTTTTAAGAGGTAGTTTTAATCCCCCGGGCCTTTTATATACTAGGTGCTTACAGAGGAGGTCATGCTAATCACAGGGGGACCCCAACGCATAGTATGTAGGTGTTTTCACTGTATTCTAAGTGTCTTTTAACATAGCACTGGCTCTAGGACTGGTTAGTCAGACTCAGTTACCACCAGTATCCGTCTGAAAAAGTTGAAGGTACAGGCTGATTTTGCAACAAGGCTTCTTTCTGCTCTTCTGTTTGTTCTTTCTGCACGTTATCCTTCTTCCTGCACTTTTCTTCATCTGTGATGAATTCTGTGCTTCTTTCTGCATTTCTTTTTTTCTTTCTGTGCGTTTTTCCTTCTTTCTTCACATGTCCTATCTCTGTAGGCATAGTTAGAAATTAGCATTTAAAGAACCTTTGAAATTCACTGAAAAAACCATAGGTTTCAGGCACTTTAGAGTTAGGAATTAGCATTTAAAAAACCTTAGACATTCACTGAAAAAAACATAAGTTTCAGGGGCGTTATAGTTAGCTGGACTTTTCACTGATAAAAAACCATTGAAATTCCCCCGTTATAGTTAGTTCAGCTAACTATAACTTGCACGCCCGCAATGCACTGCTGATGACGTGGTCAGTGACATCACTAATGACATCACGCATGACATCTCAAATGACATCACTGATAACATCATCCTTGTGATAGAGTGGCAGACCTCCTCTCACCCTAATATAACCTTTGATACACACATTCCAAAATAGAAACTAAAATTTTCAAAACAATGGACATACCAATACCAGTTACAACAACCTATTCAGTAATTCTAAGATCCACATACACATCCACTAATTCACCAACAGTCCTATACAGTTACTCAAATATGTACTCACTCATCATATGTACTCATACACATATACATCCTGCTACACAACGCCACTCAACCATAGAGTTACTCACACACATAGTCACTCATGTTAAATAAAGAATCAAACCTCCATTTACTTGCATATACAGTTATACACACACCACCACACTTACTTCTACAGAATCTTACACATACTTAGTCTTTGAAACAATCACTTATAGAAACACATACTTATTCATACAGGAACTCTTCCAATCTTTCACACTCACATATACTCACTTATATACACCGATAGTCACATATACTAGTGTAAAACATATGTAGTTACTCATAAAGACACTATTGAGACAGTCATTCACTCACTAACACACCCATACACACACTCATCCACCCATACAGTGCTGCACACATGCTGTCTTCAACACATACAAACAAGAGTCACTCATCCATGCATCTATGTACTACGTAATACCCCCCACAGAACCATTCAGACACTCATACTGATACTCAAAAAACCAACTAATAACCTATATAGACACTCATGTAGCTACTCTCCAACCCATGCAGCCACTTATACACAAAGTGAAAGACTGATACAGATATATACATATTTATACATTACTCACTAAGCCATGTATTCACTAAGATACACTTAATAAGTCAGTTATACAATACATTTTTTGTAAAAAAATCATCCATTTAGACACTTATTTAACCATTTATTCTTCCATCGACCTTGAGATATACATATATAAAACATATTTAATTATCAGAAAAACACACATTCACTGGATGATGTCATCAGTGATGTCATCAGTGATGGCATCAGTGATGCCATTTGAGATGTCATCAGTGATGTCATGAGTGATGTCACTTACCATGTCATGAGTGATGTAATATGTGACATCATCAGCCGTGCATTGCGGGCGCGCAAGTTATAGTTAACTGAACTAACTATAACGGGGGAATTTCAATGGTTTTGTACGAGTGAAAAGTCCAGCTAACTATAACGCCCCTGAAACCTATGGTTTTTTCAGTGAATATATATATATATACACACACACACACATATATATATATATATATTTCTATATATTACCTACTGGCGGTCGCTTCACCTGCCGGTCCCTTCACCTGCCGGAACTGCAGCTACACCAGCCACAGAGCCGACGAACCACCCGCCAAGAAAGACCTCAACCACCTCCGATGCATACTAATGAACACCCGCTCCGCACGCAAACATGCCGTCGAGCTCTGGGACCTGCTCAATACAACCTCACCCAGACATCGCCTTCCTGACAGAGACCTGGTTGAACAACTCCTCCGCACCCGACATCTCCATAGCCATCCCAGACGGCTACAAGATCACCCACAGAGACCCCACCAACGGAGTTGGAGGAGGAATCGCCATTGTCCACAAGAACAACATCAGGGTCTCGACCAGCACCGACGACGCGCTCAGCACCACCGAACACATGCATTTCCAGATCCACACAGACCCCAACTTAACCTTTAGAGGCACCCTCATCTATCGACCCCCCGGACCCCGCCCCCAATTCAGCGACTCCATCGCTGATTTCATCAGCACACACGCCCTGACCTCCACCGACTACATCCTCCTCGTAGACCTGAACTTTCACCTTGAGAACAACAACGACAACAACTCCACAACTCTAATCGATAACCTCGCCAACCTCGGACTGAGACAACTCGTCACAACGCCCACCCACTCAGCCGGCCACACGCTCGACCCCGTCTTCTCCTCAAGCCTGCACATCTCCATCAGCCACACCACCGAACTCCTCTGGACCGACCACCGCTGCATCCACTTCACCTTCCAGAAACCCACCACACACCACCGCACCCAACAGATCCCCTGCCGCTGAAGCAAAATCACCGAAGACCAACTACATGCAAACCTCGCACTCAGCCCACCCACCAAACCCTCCAACACCGATGACGCTGCCCACAAACTCAGAAGCTGGATCGAGGACTGTGCCAACACCTTAGCACTGCTGAAGAAACACCCCCCCACAGAGACACCAGCAAGAGGGCCAGCTGGTTCACCCCAGCACTCCTAGCCTCCAAGCAAGCCTGCCGGAAACTAGAGAAGAAATGGCACAGTGAACAAACTCCGGACAGCCACACAGCACACAAGGACGCCGTCCGCAACCACCACCACCTCATCAGGGCTGCCAAGAAGACCTCCTTCAAATACCACCTCGACAACAATGCACACGAAAGCAAGGAGCTCTTCAACATCGTGAAAGACCTCTCCAACCCCAGCTCCAACACCAACGACATCCCGCCGTCGCAAGCCCTGTGCGACTCCCTCACCACCTTCTTCCACCACAAGATAGCAGACATCCACGACAGCTTCAACACCCAGACAGCTCCAACAGACAGCAACACAACAGACCCTCCGCACACCATCAACCGCGTCCCCTTGTTAGCCTGGACCAGAGTGAGCTTCGATGACACCATCAAGACCATGAGCACAATCCACTTCGGCTCTCCGTCAGACCCATTCCCGCATCACGTCTTCAACAAAGCAAGCAGCTCCATCGCACCCCACCTGCGCAACGTCATCCATCACGTTGAGTCTGCGACCTTCCCAGAGAGCTGGAGACACGCCGAGATCAACGCCCTACTTAAAAACCCCAAGGCAGACCCAAGAGACCTCAAGAACTTCTGGCCCATCTCTCTGCTCCCCATCCCGGCCAAGGTCATCAAGAAAATGACAAACAGACAGCTAACCCGATACCTCGAAGAGAACAGAATCCTGGACCCTTCCCAGTCTGGGTTCTGCAGCAACCACAGCACCGAGCCGGCCCTCATCGCCGCCACCGACGACATCAGGACCCTGCTAGACAACGGGGAGACCGCAGCACTCATCCTCCTAGACCTCTCTGCCACCTTCGACACCGTCTGCCACCGCACACTACGTGCACGCCTCCACACCGCAGGGATCCAAGACAAGGCTCTGGAATGGACCACCTCCTTCCTCTCCGGCAGAACTCAGAGCGTCCACCTCCCCCATTCCATTCCAAAGCCTCCGAGATCATCTGTGGCGTACCCCAGGGATCCTCTCTCAGCCCGACACTGTTCAACATTTACATAGCCCCGCTCGCACACATTGCCCGACAGCACGACCTCAACATAATCTCCTACGCCGACGACACTCAACTGATCCTCTCCCTCACCATGGACCCCATCACTGCCAAAGCCAACCTCCATGAAGGAATGAAGGCCGCCGCCGACTGGATGAAGATCAGCCATCTGAAGCTGAACTTGGACAAGACGGAGGTCCTCATCCTCGGCTCCAACCCGTCAGCCTGGGACGACTCCTGGTGGCCAACGGCACTGGGGGCAGCCCCGACACCCACCGACCACGCATGCAACCTGGGAATTATCCTTGACTCAACGCTCTCAATGACCAAGCAAGTCAACGCTGTCTCCTCCTCCTGCTTCAACAACCTCCGCATGCTCTGCAAGATCTACAGATGGATCCCGACAGATATAAGAAAGACAGTCACCCAGGCCCACGTCAGCAGTAGACTCGACTACGGAAACACCTCTACGCGGGAGCCACAACCAAGCTCATCAATCGACTACAATGCATCCAAAACGCCTCGGCATGACGGATCCTTGATGTACCACAACACGGCCACATCACCCCCCACCTGAGAAACCTGCACTGGCTCCCTGTCAACAAGAGGATATCATTCAAGCTCCTCATCCACGCACACAAGGCACTCCACATGACCGGCCCAGCCTACCTCAACAGACGGCTCTCCTTCTACACCCCAACCTCCAGCTATGCTCCGCCGACCACTCACTCGCTACCGTCCTGTATGTCCCAAAAACAACCACCGGCGGGAGATCATTCTCCCACCTTGCCGCCAAGACATGGAACACCTTCCCACTGACAGACCCAAGACCTGCTGACCTTCAGGAGGATAAAGAAGGCCTGGCTGTACGATCAGTAGCGGCCCCACCTTCCCCCCAGCACCTTGAGACCCTCGCGGATATGTAGTGTGCTTAACAAATGACTGATTGATTGATTGAGTTATAGTTAGGACCTAGTTACTATAGGAAAATGGCAACATTCTATTCACAATAACTTTGGCGCCGATTGATGAATCTTCGTGAAATTTTCAAAACGAATTCTTTGTTGAGATCAGCTCCTATGTTGAATGTTTGGGGGTGATTCGTCAGGGGGCCGAGAAAAAAGGGGGTCCCAACCGTGTTTTTTCAATGTTAATTTCCATAGGAAACTTTAGAGAAGGCTACAGGCCGAACGGGTGAATGGGATTACCCCAAATTTGGCAGGGAGAAGGGTCTTGGTCTAGAAAGCACACTTTTGTTTATTTGGTGTAAATGCGTTCAGTAGTTTTTGAGAAATATCGAAATTTACAGATATCGATATTTGGGAATTCTGCCATCTGATTGGCTGAGGCATTACGAGCACGAGCTTGCTGCTGATTGGCTGCGAGCGTTTGCCACTAGGAAGTGTTGGCCGCCATTTTGTGATTCCGTTGAAGCGAGTAAGGGGGAAAAAGGGCAAAAAATGTGGGAAATAGGAGGATAGGAGCACTGTAACCTTTGTGGGGTGTTTAGGGTGTGCTATAGTGGGGGTGTGAAGTGAACTAATCATACCTACCAGTGTGAAAGTTCGAGGCTACGAAAATTAAGTGAGGTATTGCCTAGTGTGTTATGTTTCTAAGGTGAGCTTGTGCGCGACTCGAGGATTAAAGCGTGAGCCCACACTGTATGTCCTATGCTGTGAAGTCATGTGCCGTTGCCGCTGCAGTACAGCTGTGGAAGTAGTGTCTGCATGTGTGTATACCTACTAGGATGATCTACTGACCCATACTGGTGTGAAAGTCCTGGGTACGGAAAATATGTGATGTATTGTCTAGAGCAGGGGTACTCACAAACTTTCTCTCGGGGGCCAAATTTACAGTGTGGTTTCTGGCTGAGGTCCGCACCGGTGGGGGCGGGGCCAGTGGGGGATGGGGCGGGGCTAGACCCCAAAAAAAACTATGACCATGAGGTTGAACACAGGCCCCTGCAGCGGACGCCTTTGTCCACTGAGCCACCAGACCAGGAATTCATATCTATCTATCTATCTATCTATCTATCTATCTATCTATCTATCTATCT
Organism: Triturus cristatus; assembly: GCF_964204655.1. Classification (NCBI taxonomy): domain Eukaryota; kingdom Metazoa; phylum Chordata; class Amphibia; order Caudata; family Salamandridae; genus Triturus; species Triturus cristatus. Next base: position 725,896,911 of record NC_140585.1, read on the forward strand.
ATCTATCTATCTATCTATCTATCTATCTATCTATCTATCTATCTATCTATCTATCTATCTATCTATCTATCTATCTATCTATCTATCTATCTATCTATCTATCTATCTATCTATCTATCTATCTATCTATCTATCTATCTATCTATCTATCTATCTATCTATCTATCTATCTATCTATCGCTCTGTCTCCCTCCCTCTCTCTGTCTCCCTCCCTCCCTCTGTCTCCCTCCCTCTCTCTCTCTCTTTCCTTCTCTCTATCACTCGCCCTCTCTCTCCGTCTCCCTCCCTCTCTATCTCTCTCTCTCCCTCTGTCTCCATCACTCTGTTTGTCTCCCTTTCTCTCTGTCTCCCTCCCTCTCTGTCTCACTCACTCTGTCTCACTCACTCTGTCTCCCTCTCTCTCTGTCTCCCTACCTCCCTCTCCCTCCCTCTCACTCTCTGTCTCCCTCTCACTCCGTCTCCCTCCCTCTGTCTGTCTCCCTCCCTCTGTCTCCCTCTCTCTCTCCCCCTCCCTCCCTCCCTCTCTCTCTCTCCCTTCCTCTCTCTCCGTCTCCCTCCCTCTATCTCTCTCTCTCAATCACTGTTTGTCTCCCTTTCTCTCTGTCTCCTCCGAAAAACACAATAATAAGAAACATGGTAACACCTATTCTCTAAATTTCTCAAGTATGGTTTGGCCTTCCCCCAAATGTCCTGCTGGTTGCCCTGTTGTCTCTTCTTTGTTAAGTTGTCTTCTCTCTCTTTTTTATCTCTGGGTCATTTTATCAGTGTTTTCTTTTTCTGACGTATTTTCTTTTCACCATGTCAGTCTTATTTCTCTTTCATTCATTGTCATTCTTCTCATTTTTGTCTCACTTTAGTTCTTCTTTTCACGCTCTACTACTCCTTTGCCCTCACCTGTGTCCTTTCTCTCTTCTCCTTTTAGTCCTGTACCTGTGCTTTTGTTCTCTCTCCCTTTCTCCTATTTTTTCTTTCTTCCCCAGTTGTACCACGTCTTCCCCTGTTTTCTCTAGTCTTCTGTGTCTCATTGCACGGCTGCTCCTCTTACGTTTCTGACACATGATATCAGGGTTATGGCCTTTTCAGAGCACAAAGGCACGCTGTTCCCGTTCTTTTGACCACGTATCTCGATTCAGTCCTAAAAGGCGTCCTTGCGATATTCCCTTACATCTGCCTCTCTACAAACAATTTCTCTCCTGAACTGCACACGATGAGAGGGGAGGCGGGGCGGGGCACAGAGTGGACAGAGCGCACACAGCCGCCGCACCCAAGTACTTCACGGGTCTTTTAAAGACCATTCACTTGGTAATGAGGCTTTGTTGAATTTCACCTCTTCTTAGTGCCCCTGCATCTCCACTCAATCAGAGTGGAGATGCAGGGGCGCTAAGAAGAGGTTAAGTACAACAAAGCCTCATTACCAAGTGAATGGTCTTTAAAAGACCCCTGAAGTACTTGGGTGCGGCGGCTGTGTGCGCTCTGTCCACTCTGTGCCCCGCCCCGCCTCCCCTCTCATCGTGTGCAGTTCAGGAGAGAAATTGTTTGTGTGTGTCTAGAGTCTCGTGCTGCTAAGCTGAGCTGCTGCCGGACTCAGGGATGAAAGCGTGAGCCCAAACTGTGTGTCATATGCTGTGAAGTTATGTGCTCTGGCCGCTGTGCCACATCTATGTAAGTAGTTTCAGAATGTAGGTATAGCTACTTGGAGGAACTTTTGTTTCGAACAATGTAACTTGTGTATGGTGCTTAGGGGGTGTTATATAGGGAGTGCAAAGGTAAATTTGTGTGTATGAAATGAATTTGGTATTTGGAAAGTGGAAAGCACTGACTCCTATGAGTCTGATGGCACTGGGGGCGTAAGGTGAGGTGCTGCTGGAGTTGGGAATAAAGCTGATGAACTACTGACCCCTATTGTGAACTTTTAACATGCACGTGCCGTTAAATGTTCAATAAAATGTTGCAAACGTATATCGTTAGGTTAAAAACAAATGATTAACTTTTAACCTTCAGGTGTCGTAGAAGGTTCCAGAAAGTGTGGTGATAAAATAGGTTGAATTTGTGACCTGTATGTGGCGCGGAATAATAAGTAGCTATTCGGAAGGAAAATTCAAAATTAACCAATGCAGGTAAATTTTGGAATGTCGTTGAAGGAATGAAGCATTCTGATTTGTTCTTTACATGTATTTATGTGTGGACCGACAGAGAAATTGTGCCATTCCTGGCTTCATTCTTGATGAAGTCAGAGCTTTACATGTAGTATATGAGAAAGAGAGAATTGTATGCGTGTGTCATTTGAAATCTGGATAACAACTACAAAGGTGAGTAAGAAATGAACAAGGTGTGTTATGTGTTTTATAGTATTGATTAAGTATTTGAGGTGATGTTTTTAATTTTGAAAGTATTTTTTATTTCAAAGTAATATAGTGTTAGGAAAGTTTGGTGTTTGATATTGGTTATGAAATATGCATAAAATGTGAGCTGTTGTTATATAAGTATTTTAGATATGTTTAGGAATTTTTCACAGAGAAGAAGTGTAGTTTGTCTGCTTTATAGGACTGTATTGTTTTGAAAATGAAGAACAGCGTTAATTTGAGTTTGTAATCTATTTGGGGAGATAAAGACAATGTTGCATGTTTGCAACTGATACTTTTTGTGGAAATAGTGGTGTGGGGGTGGTGGTAAAAGACGTATGTGTTATTAAGTTAAAAGTGATAAAACGAAATGCAGAAATGTTATGTGGGCAGGTTGTGGTCTTATTTTTGACACTGAGAGGTAGGTTTGAATGTAAGTCAGAGTAGGTTGTTGTACAGTGGGGCCTTGCACAGTGTTTGGAGATTACATGGAGAGGAGATGGAGATAGGAAAAGTGATATGTTCCTTTTATATGTACGCATAGTTTGAATCATGTGATCCTAAGTTGAGATAAATATGAATATGGTTTCTGGTTTGCATTTGGGTATAGTGAATAGTTTATGTAGTTTCTGACTAGTGAATAATAAAAAGGTAGATATACTAAAATATATAGTAGTAAACGTATTAATTATTGTCTGTTCTTATGGAATACAAGTAGTTGGGGCGTGCTTCTTTAGAAGAGATGTTTTATAAATGTGTGAGAGATAAAAAAAATTCAATGTGTGGTATATTTTCTGTATGACTTTGTTGACATTAGAGAACTACATGTGATTATAAGTGATACTATTTGTCAGGCTGTGTCGCTGTGGCGGATATATGTAGGTGTTGAAGTGGTTCGTATTTTACTGATGGTGAGCTTCACTATCCCTTTTGAGACACTCGTCAATTTATTCATTCCATTTAATATCTTTAATATAGATACAGTAAAGGGACTTTATATCAAAAGTTTGGGAATTAGAACTTTGTTTACTCTCGCCCTGCCCTGCTATACACTCTACAGAGTGTTTAAACGACTTTCGTAACAAATAGATGTCTAGCTAGTAAAGGTGGTGTAGTTCGACTGGGCCCATTTATAAACCGTGCTATGGAAAGGTTTATGTTTTAGCCGCCAATTTGTATGTTTGAATACTTTTTGCTGAGAAGTGTTCCGGCAGACACCTGTTAAAATTAAGTCTGTGTATGGGTATAGTGGCGCTACTATGAATGGGGGGTTTCTGTTTAATTTCGTACTGTTAACTAAGGGTGGGGGTGGGTGTGGGGGAGGTAAGAATGTTGCTGTTTGAAATACGGAAAATTGTAACGTGAAGATGTGAAGCTACTAAAGGTGATGTAGTACCACTGGGAGCACTTATAAAGCACCCTATGGCATGGTATATGTTTTACCCGCAAATTTGCATGTTTTAATACGGTTTGCTGATGAGCTTTTCAGGAGACATCTGTTGAAGTTAAGGCTGTGTATGGCTATAGTGCCACTTCTATGTTTGCTTGGGCTCTTTCTTTTATTGCGTAAAGTTAAGCAAGGGCGGGTGTTGAGGTGGTGTACTGGTACTGTGACTATTTATAAACCGTCTTATGGTATGGTGTATGTTTGAGTTGCGAAATTGTACGTTTTAATAGCTTTTGCTGATGAGCGTTCCGGCACACACCTGTTGACATTAATATATATGGATATAGTGGCGGTAATGGGAGTGCAGGGGCGCGTTGTTTGATTTTGTAAGGTTAAGCATGGGTATGGGTGGGGGTGGGGGAGATGCGTATGTTGCTGATTATAAGACAGACATTTGTAACGTGGGCATGTGTAGTTAGTAAAGGTAATGTAGTTTGAGTGGGCCTATTTATTAACCGTGCTATGGTATTGTTATGTTTTTCCCGCAAATTTACATGTTTGAATACTTTTTGTTGATAAGTGTTCCGGCACACACCTGTTAAAATTAAGCCTGTGTATGGGTATAGTGGTGCTCACAGGAATAGTGGGGGTTTCTGTTTGATTTTGTACGGTTAAGGAAGGACGGGGGTGGGTGTGGGGAGGTGGGTATGTTTCTGATTAAAACACAGAATTTAGTAACGTGCAGATGTCGAGCTACTGAAGTTGATGTAGTACCACTGGGAGCACTTATAAAGTGCCCTATGGCATGGTATATGTTTTACCTGCAAATTTGTATGTTTTAATATGCTTTGCTCATGAGCGTTCCGGTAGACGGTTGTGGAAATTAAGTTCTTGTATTGGTATAGTGTGTTTACTAGGTTTGGTGTGGCTCTTTCTTTAATTTTGTGAAGTTAAGGAGGGATGGGGAAGAGGGTGGTGCAGCGACAGTGTGCCCATTTAGGAATCGGTTTGTGGTATGGTATATGTTTTTCTGGCAAATTCCCATGTTTTACTACATTTTGGTGATGAGTGTTCCAGCAGACAGGTACAGAAATTACACAACATTTCTGTGGATAAGACATCTTCGTGCTGATAGACATTGTAGATTTCAATGGAAGTTTACACTGTTTGTTACTATGGTGTAGTTAGGGTTCTAAGTGGGAGAAAAAAAGTGGGGATGCTCTAAAAGGGGGGGCAAAGCTCTTAAAGGGGTGTGGGCTATGCAAGTTGGGGCGTGGTCTAAATCAAGATAAGTATCATTGTGTGCTTTAGAAAATCCTCTCCAATTATCGTAGGTTTGGAAAAAAACATTGTTTAAACAATTTCCCTTTCTTCTACAACGTCAGTAACCTAGCGTGATGTCTCCAGTTCTCAGTAGTGAGCAAAATAAGCATGCCTACATCGTTTGTGCATGCTGTCACTGCAGTGTAATAAAAAAATAAAAAAATGGACTAGCTTTGAGAGGGCCGAAAATAGAGCCTGGTAGAGAGTCATTTGGAGGCTGCCTGAAAATAAGTGCCAGTCCCCAGACCCGGCACAATGAAAGTGCAGTATCCATGCATCCTAAGCACTGCGTCATTCAACCATCTTTTAATTGATGCACATATTCCTACTTATATATATACATAAATCTGTTAATCCGCTTATCTTAAGCATCTATGATCGCACTCGCCTATAGTAAGCACTGTGCCATTCATGCAGCGATACTCATATATAGGCATAGATAAATCTGTCCCGGAATCAATCCTAAGCATTTATCAGCCCACCCGTCTATCGTAAGTACTGGTCTTTGCATTCATTCATCCTTCCATCAATCCATACATTGATACATTGATCTAGGTATCTATCCATTGATGCATCTGGCCATGCATCCACTCGACCTTTATTCAACTATACGTTCTTATTTCCGTGCATCGTCTGCCCCAATCTTAAATACAACGTATTATTCTCATCCGGCTACCCTCTTAAGGCATTGAAAAGGCTTACAAAAAGCAATGACAGGCAGATTTCTAAATAAAGAATAACAAAGCTTTGAGTTACTCTTTGTGGAGCATACTTCAACACCCTTCTCTGGTGCTGTTTTAGACAAAGGTACATCTAGCAAAAGAAATGTAAAGGAGCTTTTAAGTGTAATGCATTAAGTTAGAAACATAACGTTTGTCGAGTTGTTTATAGGTACACTGTTACTTGTTGTTTGGGGTGATGAGAACCTTGAGTTCTATATTTCCATGTGAAATACAGTATAGGAATATAAAAGTAATTGGAAAGCTTGTATGTTCATATTAAAGAGGGGGTGTGAGAACTTAGTGAGGCAGGCAACGTGTGTGTTTTCGTAGCACTCAAACAAGACCATGTGTAAGGTAAGAGCAGGTTTGTGCTGGAGTTGCCTTGTTGTGGTCGTTTGCAGAGGCGCAACCAGAGGGTAATTTCAGGGGAGCCTAAATCTTTCAGCAATAGGCAGAGTGGGCATGTAGGGGTTGTGTAAAGGGGTGAAAATGAACAGAGTCTCCTTTACAAAAAATGAAGTACTCGGGTGCGGCTCTGTATGTGCGCCCGGGAAGCTGTGTCAGAGAGTCTGGGGCAATGGACGTTGCGCGCCTGGTGGTATGTCTGATAATCACCCCACGATGATGTTGCTGGAGCGTTGCAAAAAAAAAAAGGGAAATACTGAGAGAAAATGGCTCTCTTTAAAGGATTTCCCTTCTGCTACAATGCAAGTCACTTGGAATGATGTCTGCACTTCTAAGTAGTGAGCAATGTGCATGCTCTCACAGTGTCACTGCAGTGCAATAAAGAAATAACAATGGATTACGTTTGTGAGGTTGGAAAATAGAGCCCTATAAAGACCCGTTTCGAGGCTCCCAAAAATAAAGTGCTGGTGGTCACATCCCCACAGACAGTTAAAGCCCTGGGTGCAGTGTTATGTTTGCGAAGTTGTTGATAAAATTGTTAGGTAATAATGGAAATTTGTATGTGTGCTGTTTGGTTGATGATATCATTCTAAGTACATAGGGGCAGATTTATAAACCCCTTGCGCCTCATTTACGCCACCGTTGAGTCACTTTTGTCACGCTGCGGCGGAGAAAATCATGCGCCATGGTGCGGGGTACTTACAACGTGACGCATCTGGGAGATGCATCACGTTGTAAAGCCCTGTGCCACATGTAGGCGTTCCTGCGCGGGGGGGCGTTCCGGCGCAGGAACGCCTCTTAAAAGATTTCACTCAGTCACTTTTAGTCCCATGCTGCGTCAAAACCCTGCACCTGCCTGAAGCAGGCGTAAGGATTGACGCAGCATTAACAAGATAGGGCCCCCCAGAGCATTGCTGGAGCTGCGTCGTGCTTGCGACGCAACTCCAGCAATGCGCCACTTTTATGGCACAGATGCGTCACGCATCTGTGCCATTTTTGCCCCATGGTGCGCCGCATTGTAAATGCGGCACATCCATGGTGGCAGAGCTGTGGCGCACAATAACTGGCGCATCCCTGCTGATATGCAGGGATGCGCCAGTTATTGTAAATATGCCCCATAGATTACAATTTTAAAAAATACTATTTATAAAGTTGTGTGCGGTGGGTTGCAGAGAAAGTGGTGTGGGGTGGTGGGGTGTGGCGGAGAGGTGAAAAGTATGAGGTAGTGTAGTAATATATAAATTGTAAAGGAGTATGTAAATAATTAAATAAATACTTGCTGTATATTTTATGGCACTACTTGTCATCCTAGTGCTCATCTGTTGTGCTCCATCACGTTGCAGCACTTGGTCTGGAAGTTGTTAGTGGAAGTTTTGCAAATGTATGTTATTATTTTAACATAGTCAAGAAATGTGAAAAATAATTGAATCTATTTTTTGTTTTTCAGAAAATTATTTTGTGTGGATTGAAATTTGGAAATGCCTAGAAGAAGCGAAAAAAAAGAAAAGAGAAGAAAAATATATATTTTACGAAAAGGAAAGATCTTGAAGTAGAAAAAAATGCGACTAGTAGAGAAACTTTGTTTGAGTAAAAGCAAATGCCAATTTTTGAAAAAAATATTACGAACATTTAATGAGAAAAAAATCACACAACGCAAAAAGAAGAATTTTTCAAGTAAGGTGAAGCAGAGTTCAATTTCAAATACGAGGAAAAGGAAAGATGATAAAGAAATAGTGTCTGGTACTCGGAGATAAAAATCATTTCAAGAAATTCGTCAGAGACTTTTTCGATCTAGAGTGATTCAGAATTTATTGAAAACATGCTGCAAATATAAAAGAAGAATGTTCCAATTCAAAGAGTAGCAGGGTATTGAAAGTGTAGTGGATACTGCTTTCAATTTGAAACAGAAGTTGATTATTTTGATTTTAAAGAGAATGAAAGTATTGGATAAAATAGTCAAAGTATTGAAAGACAAAAGTAGAAAAAAAGACTTGTGAACAGAACCAACTTTTGTAAAATCTTTAGTGGACATTGGAGACATACTTCTAGTACTGAGCCTTTTTTTAATGAGGAAAGTTACTTCCAGGATAATAGTTTATCATTTGCAGTTGATACTGGAGGTCGTTGCTTCGAAGTTGAGGATGGTGTTCATCTTCCAAAGGAGCAAATGGTTGGTAAAAGTGCAGAAGAATTAATAGCTGATGAAGTGCAAGGTAAACGTCCACGAGCTCCTGTGTATAAGTGGAGTTGTAGTAGCAGTTGTAGTATTCGACAGGAATCCATTGATATAATGCGAAATTTGCTACAAGAACATACTCAGAAAAGTATAAAACAGAAGACTAAGTTGTTACAAGGACTAGATCCATGTAATGTAAGAAAATATACTGAGAAGTATGGGCATTCTCTGGCTTGTCATTCAAGAAAAGTTTGTAAAAGTGTTTTTCATCATATGAGAATGTTAGCAGTACACCATTCAGAAATGCGGAACTTTGTAAAGAAACTGTACTATGTAAAAAGTCCTGCTTTAAGTTTAAGTGAACTGAATTGAAGTCTTTTATATGGTTCTTTATCAGATGTTCAAAAAAAGTGTGATGATATTGAAATGCGATATTTTGGTTCAGAAGAGCAGTTCATAGAAAGTGAAAGTTTGAAAATTACAGATGTTGGAGGAGATGAGAAAGTGGTTAGCACTGATCAGTTTGAAGAAGAAATTGGAAAGTTTAATGTAGGGTGCTCTGAAATACCAAACTATGTTTGTGTTTGTTGTCGACATACTCATTATAAAAGTCAAAGTAGGAATGTTGATTTGTATTTGAAAAGTGGAAAGGAGTACAATGGTAAGTGGGAAGAATTTGCAACTTACTTGTTTGTTGAAGGTCAGTTTGAGTAAGGTAGTGATCAACGTGTATGTAAATATTGTTACAAGTTAGAAGCGAACAAAATGCCTGTTAGAGCAGTGCATAATAAGTTGGAGTTAGTAGCTATTCCACAGGAGCTGGCCAAATTGAATACATATGAGTCGGTTCTAATTCAATCTGTTCATCCTTTTCAAACTATAATTCGGATGGAGCCTAAAACAGGTAAACTGCCAACAACAGGGCTGAAAGGAAGAGTGGTGTACTTACCTTTGGATTTTAAGAAAAACATTGAAACTATTGCTGGAGAGAAAGAGGAAGATGAGGCAGTAGTTATTTTAGTAAATGGTGTACCCACAAAGAGTCGGAAAATATGGCAAGAATTTGTGGATGTTAATAAAGTTGAAAAGGCTACCTTATATCTTATAGAGAACAATATTTATTACAAAAATGTAAATGTGGATGAACAGGTAATACGTTCAGAAGATGATTTTGAAATTTCAAGTGGTCAGATAGAGAAAGTGGACAAGTCAAGGACTGAAGAGATTTATGAACATTATACAATATGTCCTTTGCATTCAAAAGAAGTGATAGGAAGTAGCATTGAGGTATTTCAAATGAAAAAAGCACAGGGAACTCCAATGAGTGTATGGGAGAAAAGCTTGAAAGCTCGTTGTTTTCCACAGTTGTTTCCTACTGGAGAATGTGGATGATATGATGACCGACCTGTACGGATTCCAGCTTCAGAATATCGGTCAACAAGATTATATTCTGAAGATCCTAGATTTCAACAGTGCATTCCATACATATTTCACTTTTTGTTTGAAAGTGATCTGTCTTCTCTCTCACATGCAGTGAATCATATACCTAAAACTGGAGTTCATGAATCACTTCTTTCTGCGAAAGAATGTGTGGAGAAGGTTCAAGAAACAGATGACAATTTAGAAGCACAGTTAATCAATTTGATGGCATGTCAATGTGGAACAAATGAGTATTGGTATCGTCGTCATGGAGAACTCAAGTGTATGTTACGGAACTTAGGTACACCAACATGGTTTGTCACACTTAGCTGTGCAGAGAATGCATGGGAAGATTTGCTTGAGTTTTTAAGAGAAGCAAATTCTAATATAAAAAATGTTGAAATAAAGACTCCTGGTGAACTGTGTTCATTGGATCCTGTAAATGTGTGCAGATATTTTAATCATAAGTTTCAAGGTATGACATCTTTTATCTGTAATAAAAAGAATCCACCTCTTGGAGAAGTTATCGATTTCTTTTGGAGAAAGGAGAATCAAGCAAGAGGTGCACCTCATATACATATGCTAGTATGGATTAAGGATGCACCTAAATTTGGAAATGATTCTGATGAAACAGTATTGTCTTTCATTGAACAGTATGTGACATGTGAGATTCCAAGAGAAGGAGGAGATAGAAGCTTGAGACAGCAAGTTTTATGTTTCCAAAGTCACCGTTGTGGAAAGTATTGCAGAAGAAAATACAAGTCTAAAGGAACTTTTACACCAAATGTCGGTTTGGTTTTCCCCATCCAGTCATTTGTAAAGGAAGAGTAAATTCTTCTTTTTTCTTCTGTGAGGCACACAATAACTCGGAAATCTCCAAAGAATACCTATAACTTAAAAAGAACAGAAGTGTCAAAGTATATCAAAGACTACAATCCAGTCATTTTAAAAATGTGGAATGCGAACATGGACATCAAGTATGGTGCGGTTAACTCAATTGCTGTTGCACGTTATGTTACATCGTACATAACAAAATCTGAAAAAACAGAGATGAAACAAATGTGGGAAGAAATTGCACAAGAGAATAGTCTTAGCAAAAAATTGTACAGCTTTAGTTTGAAAATGCTTTCCCACTGAGAAATTGGATCGTATGAATGTTCAGACTGCTTGTGTTCTTCAAGTTTATATTCAAAGTCACGAGGAATCATTTGGGTAAGTTTAGGTCTTGCCTACAAACAAAATAGAGTGTTGAAATCATTGGAAGAAATTGAACAATTAGCAGGAAATTAACCGGATAGTACAGACATTCTTAAAACTAATATGTTGGACACATACTATCCGAAAAGGAGTCAACATCTGGAACAGCTATATCTGTATGAAGTACTTCAACATTACAGCTTCAAAAGAAATGTTAAAGAGAATTTAAAAGAAGGAAAGTTTGCAGTAGTTGGATGTTATGGTTGTTTAGTAAAACATGCAAAGGGTAAACTTATAAACCACAAGAAACTTAGTTGTGAAACTCCAGATAAGCAGGAATTTTACTATTTAGCACTTCTGCAGCTGTTTAAACCATGGCGTAGCGAAAGTGAATTACTTGCAGAGTTTGACTGCTACGAAGATTCTTTTAATGTTTGTAAAGATAGCATTCGATGTCCAATTTTCCGTACATACTTAAAAATGTTGAATGATGAAGTTGAACAGGAAATGACTATTATAGCTGACATAGCTCATGAAAGTTCTCACAATAGTCAAAGTAGTGGTCCATGTAGTCAAGATCCTCTTGGACAACCAATGCTGGAAAATGAAGCAGCGATTGCTAAGCATGAAGTCGAAATTGCAATTCAACAAGCACACAAGGAGAATATAACATTGGAAACGTTAGAAGAACAAGTAAATATTGAACAGAAAGAAATATATGTGCAAGTGAGAGAACGGATAGAACATGGTTTGTTGCACAAAAAAAAAGAATGTCTGTGTTCATCTTTTAACCTCTTCTTATGTATATCAGTGGTCAAGCTGGGACAGGTAAAAGTTTTTTAATTAAAGTTTTGACCAGTTATCTTCAAAAAACTACTGGTTCACATTTATGTTGTGTGGTAACAGCTCCAACTGGATTAGCTGCACACAATGTTAAAGGAGTTACTTTGCATGGATTATTGATGTTGCCAGTGGAGCATGATAATAAATTAGAATATCAGAAGTTGTCTGGAGAAGCTTCTTATGAAGTGCCAAGAGTGCTGAAGAAAATGAAACTTTTAACTATTGGTGAGGTGAGCATGGTCTCAAACTTAATGCTTGCTTTTGTACACTTAAGAATGCAACAGGTATTAAAAATAGTTTACGACGTTCTCTTTGGGGAAAACATTTAATTGTATTTGGAGATCTGCTACAACTAACCCCTGTAAAAGGAGAACCAGTGTTTAAAACTCTTCTACATGAAGACACTAAGAAATCTTTGGGAAAATTTGGAAATGTGAATCTGTGGTTACATTTTGAATATAAAGAACTCACTCAGAATATGCGACAAGCAAGAGATGAAGAATATGGAAATATTCTTAAAGATGTAAGAATTGGTGTTCCAAGCAAACATGGTTAACAAGCTTTTCAAAGTCGTCTACTAAAGAACTTGTTTATAAATGAAAACACACCAGCAGAAGTAATGTACAAGAAAATTAAAGAAAAAAGTCTATAGTTTGCTTAATGCCTACAGTGGAAGAGTGTTATACATTTAATAGAGAGCTTATGAAATTGGAAAATCAAGAAATAGTTCACATTGAAGCTATTGATAAAATAGAGCATCAAGGAATAACAATTGTTCTTTCAGAAAAACTACAGACTAAATTGGATTCTTTGGAAAAGTCTGTATCAAAAACTGCTGGCTTAGAAAAGAAATTAGATGTATGTTTAAACTGTCAGGTAATTTTGAAGCGTAATCTGAATGTAGAAGAAGGTTTAGTGAATGGAGCAATGGGGAAAGTTGTTGATTTTGCGAAATATCAAAATAGAAATGGAATTGAATTTTTGAAAGTTTAAATTTGATCAGATTTCAGAGGTAAGACAGATTGCACATTCTGCCACATGTTTTTTGCTTGTAAAAGACTTGTATGTTCGTAGAAAACATTTTCCGTTCTGTTTAGCATATGCAATAACTATTCACAAATCACAAGGTTTAAGTGTAGATAATGCTTTGGTAAATGTTGGAAAAATGTGTTTAAAGAGGGAATGGTATATGTTGCATTATCTCGAGTTAGAACATTGTCTGGTTTGTATTTAATTGATTTTGATGAGAACAAGGTTAGTGCTGATGTTAATTGTGTAAGAGAATATAATCGTTTGAGAAGGCTTTATGCTCCCCATTTAGGTGAATATCCTAATTATGAGAAACATGTTATGTGTTAAAAATGCAAATATGTTGAAGAGTTAACTATGGTTATAAAGCAGAAAGAAAATCAACAGAAAAGAAAAGATGTAAAGAAGCAGATAATACAAACAAGTGATGATGTTGTTGGATACCAATTAGAAAATGCTTCTGGTGTCAACTGCTATGGTAATGTGATTCTAAATGTTATTGTATTTTATCTTGAAGATATTTGTGGTGAAATTATGGAAAGTCAGGAAAAAACTTTATGTTTTGCACTCTTCACTTTATTTCAAGAATTGAGAACTGATAGAAGTAAGATTCATTCTGCTTCTGGTATTCGCCAACTGTTGGATACATGTACTGGATCTTTAAAGTTCAGTGCTAATATACAACAAGATGCACAAGAATTTCTGATGCTTATGCTTGGAGTACTAGAAGATGAAGGAATTCAGATTGAGAGTTTATTTGGACTCAGTTACAAATGGGAGCATATATGTGAACAGTGATCGTTAACTTCAAGCACTATGGTTGACAGTGAACGATTTCTATATTTGACAATACCTGACTGCAAATCTGTACCATTTTCCAAATTACTAAAAGAAGCAGATCACGAAATGACCTGTTCTTATTGTAAATCAACAATGCTATCTACATTATGCCTACAAAGATATGTAAAATATTTGATTATAATGCTACAACGCTGTAGACCAAATGGAATAAAAGTGGAAACCAAAATTAAACATTTTGTTGCTAGTCAAGTGTCTATTTCTGGAAGAAATTTTGCAACAGTTGCTATTGTTTTCCATGCTGGAAGTACTACCACAAGTGGACATTATACAGTTTATTGAAAGTGTAATAATGGTTGGAGTCACTGCAACGATACACACTTGGAAATGAAACCGAGATTGCCTTATGAATTACCCAACTCATACTTGATATTTCTGAAACAAAGATTTTAGATACACCATTCGGCTTTGTGGGAAGGTGTAAAGATACTTTAAAGAATTCATACTGGATACTTTCAAAGCGAAATTTTTGATTATTTGGTGTATTGGGAAAATGTTCACAGAAACTACGAAGTAAAGGTAAGATTTGAAGATTGGAAATAGTATTGGATGTGTTAATTGTGTTGATTTTGTGTTATATTTGTGAGAATTAGGGATTTGGATTTTTTTAACAATCTAATTGATTGTTTTTTTCCCCCACTGTGAATAGAGAAGTTAAGTAGTAGCTGATGACAGCAAAAAAAGGGAGAAAAATTGTTTTCTGAATGTTAAATTATTTTGTATTATTTAAAAACTCACTGTATTTGTGAAATATATATTACATTGCATAGTAGTTTTGCAGTTTAGTTTATGTAGTTGAAAAGTTAGAGAAAACAGTAGTAGTGACAAATAGCACAATAGTAGTTCGATATTTAATAAACCTTTGAAATTCACTCAAAAAACCATAGGTTTTACAGACGTTATAGTTAGAAATTTGCATTTAAAAAACCTTAGAAATTCACTGAAAAAACCATAGGTTTCAGGGACGTTATAGTTAGAAATTAGCATTCAAAGAACCTTAGAAATTCACTGAAAAAACCATAGGTTTCAGAGACGTTATAGTTAGTTGGACATTTGACTCATATAAAACCAGAAAAATTTGCCTGTTATAGTTACTTGAGCTAACTATAACTCGCACGCTCACAATGCACTTCTGATGACGTCACATATTACATCACTCATGACATGGTCAGTGGCATCACTCATGACATCTCAAATGACATCACCGATGACATCACTGATAACATCATCTAGTGAATGTGGTTTTCTGTAAACTTTAAATATTTTTCTGATATCTATGCCAAGGTCTATTGAAGAAGGAATTGATGTCATCAGTGATGTCACTGATCATTTCGTGAGTGATGTAATATGTGAGGTTGTAAGCAGTGCATTGTGGGGTTGTGAGTTATAGTTAGCTCAGCTAACTATACCTGCTGAATTTCTCTGGTTTTATACAAGTGAAATATCAGCCTAACTATATTGTTCCTATAACCTTTGTTATTTTTAGTGAATTTCTAAGGTTTTTAAATGCTAATTCCTAACTATAACTTACATGTAACCTTTGATGTTTTCAGTGAAATTTCATAGATTTTGACGTAGCAATAGTCTTTGCAGAATGGTATGGATAGGGGATGGGACCTCTGACCACCTCTCCGAAATCCCGCTGAGTAGGACTTATAGAAAGTACCAGGAAGGATTCTTGGTCTCCAAGTTCCTTTAGCATCCAAAACTACTTTATTCCCCAACTGTTGTATGCCAGGAGACATGTTTGCAGAGTGTTGCAGAAAGGGGGTGTGGCCTTTGAAGACCTCTTAGCAAACTGACTGTGTGGAACTTGCTGGAGGTAACAAGAGGGATTATTGGCCCCCAAATACCCTTAATTGCCAGACTTCATCCCCCAACTAGTACTATGCCAGGAGGGGTGTTTACAGAGTGATGGAGAAAGAGGGCCATTGCCAAGGACAGACTTCGAATACCGGGTGTTTTTAACAAATTGTAAAACACATACATAGACATATTTTACATAAGGTTATAGTGTAGCTATTTAGTAAAATACTAATTTAACTTTCCCCTTTGTATTCATATGTGGAAATAACAAAATCAAAAATGCATTTTCTTTCTTCACAGCAGCACCAGAGTTCGCAACGACATCAGTAGTCACAAATACAAATGACAAAGTAAAAAACAGATATGTAGACATATTTCACAAAAAGTTTGAGTCTAGCTCTTTAGCAACATATTGGTTTAACTTTATTTTAACAACACATTTATAAGAAAGAACAGTTTCAAAAAATATCTTGACATCTGAACTCACAAATAGAACATGAATACCAAACACCCATCAAGCTACTCAAACTACCCATTGTTACCCAAACTCATGGGGAACATTTTTGCCAAACTAATGCAAGGCACAATCTGAAAACATCACATGACCGAGAAAGTATGGAATATCATTGGATAATATAATGTTCAGGAAAATGAATAGGAAGTATACAGCCACTCCTCCTTCTTGAATCTTCTTTTCTGGAAGTTTATTGTGAGCAGGTGGTAGATTTTGTCAGAAGACTTTTTTTGGACTCATGTGGGGCGACTTTCATGTTATATTATCTTAAAAGTTATCCTAGAAAACTTCTCCAGCTGCTGATCAAGCAGAAGGAAGCTGGAGGACCATCTACATCAGTGGCAGCAGCAACAATTGCTCACCACAAAGTCCCTTTAAAGATACAACCTACTACAACAGATATGGCTCCAGAATTTTCAACAATGATCACATATTGCATTGACTGTAGTGTTGTTATAACAGCTGGTGAGCAGCGTGTTACAGCTTTTTGCAATGCTTCCAAAAATTATACATTGTATTTTTTCCCCCTTTTATGTTTTTTCCACATTTCATAAGAGGAGTTCATAGTTAGGAGCAAGAAGGCGACGCAAAGCTGAAGGACCCTCGACTTCAATATAAGCAAAACAACACCGAAGCAGAGAGTCCATTCAAAAGTCCAATCTCAACTTCAAGATTTGGCTCCACAGTTATCCCCAATGGCAGTCCATAATAGCCCTTTTCTACATTAGAAGTCATTTTTATTATCTTAGAAAATCTAATATCTATGTTTTGTCCATTTTATTATCTTCTAACTTATTGTAAAACTGCCTACATATAACTTGCCGTCTAGACAAGTCAAACCCTCCCTATACTTTTTTACTTTTTAAATATAAGTCAACAGTCTGTGTTTAAATCTTCTAGTAATTGCATCGGCAAAATATACAAACAACACTGTGTTACATTTTGTAGTCTCTTCTTTAAAACTGCCAACTGTAATATGTGTCTTGTTCAGCAACTCCTCCTCTTAACAGCTCTTCATTTTCCCTAGAAAGAAACAAAACTCTTCCTCACCACAAAAAATGTCAATGTCTTCCGCACTACAATGCAAAAGTGCTCTATTCATTTCTCACACACATAAAGCAGGGGTTTTCACATAACACAGCATCCTACCCAAAGTGTGCATTGTTGAGTGGTAGAACTCATTCTGGGGCATATTATCAAGAAACGGCATTAAAATTATCGCCGCTTTAGCGGCAGAAAACTGCAGCTAAAAAAGCGGCAATAATGGGCTTGATAATCTGCCCTTGAGAATTCCCATAGAAGCCCATGTTCTGGTGTCAACATGGGCTTCTATGGGAATTCTCTGCGGCATATTATCAAGCCCATTATCGCCGCTTTAGCGGCAGTTTTCTGCCGCTAGAGCGGCGATAATTTTAACGCCGTGCTTGATAATATGCCCCTCTGTGTTTTAAACTTTGCCTTGAAAAGATACATAGGAATTGTCTTAATATATCTATGGATTGCTGTCTAATACTAGAAACACTACTACAATTCCATTTGTATAAAGTACCGTGACTATGCTTTCCTTGTACCTCTTCTGCATTACCTTCTTCTAAATTTCTAGGTACCAAAACCTCTTTTGATATAGGACTACCATTCTTCATTTCATAACATCATCCTCTTTATTCAATAGCATAAACTAATTTGTTATCCTGGAGATAGCTTTCTTAATTAAACAAAGGCTCTGTATAAGAAGTATGCATCTGTTCCCCACTAAAAATTGTACAAAAGTTACTTCTGTTCACAAATCTTTTTTTCTGGTTTTGTCTCCTCATGCACAACACTATTTTGTCAAGAGTCTTCATTCTATTTAGAATCAAAATGAAAAGCTTCCTCTTCAAAGCAAAGGCCTTATCAACTACTCCCTCAACTTGTTCTTTCTGTTTCACTGCATCTCTCCTTCTTCTACACTTTTTAAAATGTAACACAAAATTTACAAGGCTGTATCTGTGCAATCATTATAACATTTGTGCAGAACCTATGCAGCCATGTCAACACTCACTTACAACCCATGCAGTCATTGAAATTCTGAGGCACACACGTACACCGATGAAACACTCAGGCACTACTCATGCACTTATGTAAATATGCAGAGCTTATCATTATAGTAAACCCATCACCCATATTGTCTAAGGACTACATATTCCTCAGTAAAACTTGTAAATACATGAGTTTGTGGTTGAACACATCAATACTCCATGGATGATTGAATAAGTGCATAGGTAGTGCCTAGGTGATTCCCTGAGGATACAAGCAGTGCCTAGATGATTCTCTTACTATGTCATAACTCCATGGGCCATTCCATATCTGCATACTTACTGCCTGCGTGTTTGCATGAGTATACCACTAGTATCTGGTTGTTTGGATGAGTGGATGAGTGCATGAGCAGAGCCTGAATGATTTAAAAAGTGCATGACTAATGCTTCAATAATTCAATACATGCATAGATACTGTAGGATGATTAAATGACTGCATCTTAAGTTCCTGGATGATTACAAGAGTGCATACATAGTATATACTATATAGGTGATTATGCAGTGCATGGATAGTGCATACATGATTGTTTAAGCCCATGCATATCACTTAGCCTATTGGATGAGTGGATGAATAGTGTTTCAGCGATTGGATGCAGCCCATTTCTTTTTGGTTGCCTGCACAGGTAGTGCCTGGATTCTTACATAACTACATGGGTAGTGCCTTGAGAATCGAATAAGTGTATCAGTAGTGCCTGGTTAATTACGTAAGTGCATGACTAGTGTCTGAGTGACTGCATGATTCCATTGTTAAAGCTTGAGATATTGGATCAAAGTAAATATACTGCTGGGGGGATTGTATTAGTGCAAGACTATTGACTCAGTAATTCAATGGCTGTATAGGTGCTGGATGGGTGATAGGTTTACTACAATGGTACTCTCTATGTAATTACATGAGTAGAGCAGTGTTTCGTCACTGCACGTGTGTGCCTCAGTATTTCAATGACTGCATGGGTTGTAAGTGGGCGCTTAGATGGCTGCATAGGTTCTGCATAAATGTTTTAATTATTGCATAGTTACAGCCTTGCTAATTGCATAAGTAAATAGTTAGTACCTCAGTGATTAAAATGAATGTATGGGTAGCGCCCACATAGTTCAATGACTACATAATTTCTGCCTGCCTAGTTGCTAGAGTACATGTGTAGTGTCTGGGCAATTGAATAACTCCATGGAAAGTGAATCACTGATTTGATGACTCCCTGAGTAGTGGCTGGGTGATTTCATGACTGCTTGAATACTGCCTGACTGACTGAGAAAGTACCTTCCTGGCTGTTCGATACATAACAGCTGCTATGACTCCGCTGCACTGGTTGCACTCAACCCCCGAATGCCCAGAGCCTGCCAACAGGCCTCAGCGAACACGACCTATGGCCAGTTCTCTTGCCTCCACTGCTGCCTGACCTTCACCACCACCCCAGACCCAACACAACCGATGCCAGCACCGACCACACCCTCAACTGCATACTCCTCAATGTGCGCTCCGTACACAAACACGCCATGGGAATCTGGAACCTACTCGACTCTCTCTCACCCGAAATCACCTTCTTCAGGGAAACTTGGACCCACGCCTACTCCACCCTGACATTAACACCGCCATCCTGGATGGATGGATACAAAATCCAGAGGAAGGACCACCACAACCACCTGGGAGGGGGCCTCGTCATCGCCCGCAAGAGCACCCTTTGCTTTACCCCCTCCAGCGCAACCTTCCCCACCACCGAACACCTGCACTTCCAGATCCAGACCAGCCCCAAACTCAAAACAATACAGAGCACCACGCCCAGACCCGTGCTAGGCATCTCCCGATATGAACACAGCAGCCAACACCTGAGGGGACTCCACTGGCTCCCCATAGATAAGAGAGTCACCTTCAAAATCCTCACCCACTCCTACAAATGCCTACACAACAGACCCAAATACCTCAATGATGGAATAAACTTCCACGTACCCAAAATAAACCTACGATCTTCCAAACTCGCACTGGCTGAAACCCCGGGCATCCACAGAGCAGGCGGAAGAGCATTCTCCTACATCACAGCCAAGACCTGGAACGAGCTACCGGTAGACATCAGACGCACCCCCTCCCTGAACACATTGAGAAAAACTCTCAAGACCTGGCTCTTCAGCTGTACGGATCTGCAAACCCCCCTAACCTCAGTGCCTTGAGACCCTCACGTGTGAGTAGCACACTTACAAATGCCCAATTGATTGATTGAACAGTTGTCACTATATCTCTGACTCATTGGTTATCTCCTTCTGGCAGCATCAAACTACCTGTTTTATTGTATACATGTTTTTCTGCTGAACTATATGTGAGTAAAATCTAGGTGAGGGTCTCAAGGTGCTGAGGTTAGGTCATCTGTAGACCTTGTGAAGCATGCGGAGGGTGTTGAAGCAGGAGGAGGAGATGGCGTTGACTTGCTGGGTCATTGATAGTGTTGAGTCCAGGAAGAACCCCATGTTGCGTGCGTGGTTGGTGGGTGTCGGTGCAGCTCCCAGCATGGCCGGCCACCAGGAGTTGTCCCAGACAGAGGGGGTAGAGCTGAGGATGAGGACATCCGTCTTGTCAGAGTTCAGTTTCAGGTGACTGTTCTTCATCTATTCTGCGACTGCCTTCATTCCTTCGTGGATGTTGGTTTTGGTGGTGGCGGGGTCCTTGGTGAGGGAAAGGATCAGCTAGGTGTCATCGGCGTATGAGATAATGTTCAGGTCGTGCGATCGAACAATGTTGGCGAGCGGAGCCATGTAGATGTTAAAAAGGGTCAGGCTGAGGGATGTTCCTTGGAATACGCCGCAGGTGATTTTAGTGGCTTTGGATCGGAATGGGGAGAGGCGGACTCTCTGGGTTCTGCCGTGAGGAAGGAGATGATCCAGTCCAGGTTTTTGTTGTGGATCCCTGTGTCGTGGAGGCGTGTGCATAGGGTGTGGTGGCAGATGGTGTTGAAAGGCGGCCGAGAGGTCCAGGAGGAAAGGGCCGCAGTTTTGCCGTTTACCAGCAGGGCCCTGATGATGTCGGTGGCGGCGATGAGGGCAGTTTCGGTGCTGTGGTTGCTGCGGAATCCAGATTGGGACGGGTCCAGGATGTTCTCCTCGTGGAATCGGGTCAGTTGCCTGTTGACAGTCTTCTCAATGAGATTCACCGGGGACTGGAGCAGGGAGATGGGCCAGAAGTTCTAGAGATCCTTTGGGTCTGCCTTGGGTTTCTTGAGTAGGGCATTGATCTCGGCATGTTTCCAGCTCTCCAGAAAAGTGGTGGTCTCGAAGGAGCTGTTGATGATATTCCAGTGTTAGGGTGCGATGATGGAGCTCACTTAGTTGAAGATGTGGTGAGGGCAGGGGTCGGATGGTGAGCCGGAGTAAATTATGTCATGTCATGGTGTCATGATTTTGATGGTGTCGTCGTCGTTGACGGGGTCCCAGGAGATCAGGAGGTGGGTGTGGTTGGGGGGGCGGTGATTCTGAAGTGTTGGTGGCTGTCGGGGGGTCTGGGTGTTGAAGCTGTTGTGGATGTCGGCGATCTTGCGGTGGAAGAAGTTGGCTAGGGAGTTGCAGAGGTCTTGTGAAGGCGGGATGTTGTTGGAGCTGGAGCTTGGGTTGGCGAGTTCTTTCACAATGTTGAAAAGCTCTTTGCTGTTGTGTGTGTGTGCTGTTGTTGCGTTCCTTGAAGGAGGCCATTTTGGCGGTTCAAATGAGTTGGTGGTGCTTGCGGCTGGCGTTCTTGAGGGCTGCGTGGTTGTCCGGTGTCTGTTCGTGGCGCCACTTCTTCTCAAGTCTTTGGCAAGTCTTTTTGGATGACTAGAGGTCGGTGGTGAACCATATGGCCCTCCTGTCAGTGCGTCTGTTTGAGAGTTTCCTGATTGGGGCCAAGAGTGTTGGTGCAGTCGTCGATCCATTGCCTGAAGTTGCGGGTGGCTGTGTCAGTGTTGGAGGGGTCGGTTGGTGGGTCTCGGGCGAGGGTGGTGATTAGCTGGTCTTCGGTGACCTTGTTCCAGCTGTGGTGGGGGATTCGTTGCAGATGGTTGTACGTGGTGTGTTTCTTGAAGGAGAAGTGGATGCAGTGGTTATCGGTCCAGTGGAGTTCGGTGGTGTGGCTGAAGGTGGCGTGGTTGCTGGCAGATGGATGGTGTTGAGCGTGTGTTCGGTGGAGTGGGTGGGTATCGTGACGAGCTGTTTGAGTCCGAGGCTGGCGAGGTTGTTGAGCAGGGTGGTGGAGTTGCTGTCATTGGCGTTCTCGAGGTCGAAGTTCAGGTCTCCGAGAAGGATGTAGTCTGTGGAAGCAAGGGCGTGCGTGCTTACTACGTCAGTGATGGAGTCGCTGAACTGTGGTCAGGATCCAGGGGTCTGTAGATGAGGGTTCCTCTGAGGGTGGTGTTGGGACCTATGTGGATCTGGAAGTGCAGGTGTTTGGCAGTGCTGAGGGTGTCTTCGGTGCTGGTTGAACTTTTGAGGGTGTTCCTGTGGATGATGGTGATTCCTTTTCCTGGTTTGTTGGTGCGGTCCCTGTGGGTGATCTTGTAGCCATCCAGGATGGCTTTGGCAATGTCGGGCGCCGAGAAGGGGCTCATCCAGGTTTCCGTCAGGAAGGAGACGTCCTGGGAGGATGAGTCGAGTAGGTCTCAGAGTTCGATGGCGTGCTTGTGGACCCAGTGGGTGTTGAGTAGTATGCATCTGAGGTGGTTGTGGCCTGCCCTGGTGGGAGGGGCAGGACGTGTCGATGTTCGGTGGCTGGTGAAGCTGCAGCTTCGGCAGGTGAAGGGCCCGTGGGTGAGCTTCGGGGTGGCCTGGAAGCAGGTGGATGATCAGCCGGCGTTGAGTTCATGGAGGAAGTTGGTGTCGTAGTGGCGTCGGGTGTCGTGGCGCTTGCAGAGGCCAGGGGTCTGGCACTGGGTGCGGTCCAGGCGTGGACAGGCACAGACTGGCTTACTTTAGGCACTCCTACGGCGTGCCAGTGGCACACCCGCTGCGTGGCTGCGCAGCAGCCACCATTAAGAAGGGGAGGTGGGAGGGAGGAGCAGCTGGGAGGCGGGTGCGGGGACAAATGGGCGAGCGAGGGGGGGGGACACAGGGGATGTAGCGGCAGGAAGGGAAAGCGGCTAGAGGCCAAATAAGCAACTGAGAGCTACCAAGGAAAGAAGGACAGAAAAGTCAGACAGAGTAGGAGAAACAGAAGATAGGAAAAAATGGGCAATTAGGGAGGGACAGCAGACTGGGTAAAAAATGGGCAATTAGGGAAAACAAGAGAGCAGGCACAAACTTGCGGCAGCAGCGGCAGTGGGAGCGGGAGCACGGGCACAGTTAGGTAGAGCTGTGCGGCGTGGGGAGCTACCTGCCTGGAGAGAGGGTCAAGGGTCGTTCCCTTCACCGCGCAGCGGCCACCATTAAGAAGGGGAGGTGGGAGGGAGGAGCAGCTGGGAGGCGGGTGCGGGGACAAATAGGTGAGTGAGGGGGTCTGGGCAGCAGGGGATGCAGCAGCGGCAAGGGGAAACGGCCAGAGGCCAAAAAGCAACTGAGAGTTACCAAGGAAAGAAGGACAGAAAAGTCAGACAGAGTAGGAGAAACAGAAGACAGGAAAAAAACAGGCAATTAGAGAGAGACAGAAGACAGGGGAAAAATGGGCAGTGAGGGAAAACAAGAGAGCGGGCACAGGAGGCACGAACTCGCGGCAGCAGCGGTAGTGGGAGCACAGGCAGTTAGGTGGAGCTGTGCGGCGTGGGCAGCGACCTGCCTGGAGACAGGATCAAGGATCATTGTGACACTCCTGTGACACTCCTTTTAATTAAACTCTCATATACATCTTCATTTCTATTTTAAAACAATATACACCTGTGAATTCAGTTAGTAGATTATATTTCTGTTTAGTCCTTTGAATCACTCTGGTGGTCCTGAGTCCAAGGAATAGGTCCAGGCTTCCTTCCTCATCTAGCAGATAATCATGGCAGTTCTTCCAGCTGCAGGGCAGCTGGGCAGTCCTTTTGCTGAATCTTCAACAGGTCAAGAAGTGAGATCTGAAGAGTAGCTTGGAGGGTGCAATATTTATGCCTGCTGTCAGCCTTTGGAGTGGGGGTGACTTCCTGGCTACCCCCACATCTGTTTTGGGAAAGTTGTTCCCTTCCCTTGCCAATGCTCCAAGTAGTCTAGGGTGACAAAAGACCGGTGTCAGGTTCCTGTGTGTATGTGTATGTCCTGGCAGGGTGGCCATACTGCCAACATCAAGTCCCCCTTTTTCTCCCTCTCTGGGAAGAATACACAAAGGCCTGTCAACTGTCAAGAAATTCACAGTCATGTGACCCAGGACACACACAGCAGGCACCAATGCTTAGGATAAGAAAGCACCAACTTTCTAAAAGTGGCTTTTTTCAGAATAGTGACTTAAAATCAAACTTTACTATGAAATAGGATTGTAAATTACAATTAATTTGCATGCAAACATAATTTTGTTTCTGGCCCTAGACGCTAATTATCAATTATTAAGTATAATATGGTAAGCCAGTGTAATCCTACGGGAGAGATATGCCTTGCAATAGTAAAAATGACTGTAGGAGCTTTTCACTACCATGACGTATAATACTTAAACCTACATGTTCTAAATTTGAAATATAATTAGGCTTTCCTGTTTTCAGTTTCTAATTTTTGTAAATTCTGGTAGGGTTTTTTCAGTGTTTTCAATACCTTAACAAAACAGTGGCTATCAGAGTTTACACATTTTCCCATCATTAAAAACAACAGTAACTGTTTTTCCAGTGTTTATGGAACATTTTGATTTTATTATTGCCTGCTTTCTGCAATTATAGTGCATGGTATATAGACAATGTACGCACAGTGTATTAGCCCTGAGTGTTGAACTTTGCTCGGTTCGTGGAGTTTGCAGAGTTTTCAGCACTCCGCGGAGCTCGCGAAGTGCAGAAAACTCCGCTTTGCGATGTGTAGTGGAGTTTTTAATCACCGCTCGCGTCCGCGAACGGTAAGTCCACGAGTGCGAGCTGCTGGTCGGGTAGAATTTCTACCCGAGCAGCAGGAATACAAGCACAAACTGCAGTTCGCCTGCACTCTGCTACTCGTAACTTTGCGGAGTTTTTTTTACTTTGCCGAGTTCCGCGTAGAAAAACTCCGCTAACTACGGCCAGGCCTGCAGTGTATATGAGGTCCAAATACATTTTTACAAATCAGTATTATTGTAGTACACCATACAATACTTCCTCTGTGAATCTCTGGCAATGTGCACTCAATCTTTGTTTTGAATGTAAACTGTTATCTGTGAAAAGGCCCTCTCATCATTGGCCCTTGAGACGGGCAAGACCAAAACAGCCAGTACGCAATTTGCTTACTCTGGCCACTGACATGGCTTTCCATGCCAATACTGGTGCACCTGAAGATTGCGATTTGCTGGGACAGGTTCAGCAACATATCCATTGAACTGGGTGCATATGGCCTCAAAGTTATTGAAGCGGTCAAAAATGATGCAGTACTTTTCAAACTCCAGAGTAAATTCCCCTTTGCGGAAGGATCTAGAACTTGTGCTGAGTACCACAGTGAGGCTTCACTGACTTTAAATGCCATGGTTTGTTAAAGGACACTTCTATGAATAATTGCAAGCCATTTCTCATGCATTGTAACATAAAGAAAACCTGAATTGCTCCTCAACAATGCTTTGCTTACCAAGTGGCAAGTATTCTAACATGGAACATGTTGCAGTGCCAAAGTCACTTAAAATGTTGTCCAGTCTACTCTCAAGGAGATGTTTCGCATCTACACCAATTAACACTGAACACTTGGTAAACAAGGGTGTTTTTGCACTCTAAATTTGGATTATGTACACTACAGCAATCATGTTTTCCTGTAAAAATCTAAGAATGCAGTAGAGTGTACTTTTTTCACATCGATATCTATATGAGACTGAAGATCCTCACATTTCTTGCCTTTGCCATTATCACTAAGCAAAAAGTCTGTAAACGGTCGCCACATGGATAATATAGCATTCATGGCTTCTAGGACTGAGAACCATCGGCTAAATGACACTGTTGGAATGACCAGAGTGAACTAGAAAGTCAATAGCTTTCTTCATTAACTCTGAAGATTGGAAAGATGCTTTCAGCATACCATCTAACAAGTGACACAGATCTCTTACAGGGAGGCAGTTTAGCTTAGGTATCAATGTTTGACAGTTCATCGCACAACCGTTTCACATACGTAGCTAATAACTGTAAATACAAATAATATCACTCCAATCTTTGTTGAACTTGGTATGAACATTTTGCAGAAGCATTCCATGTTTTCCAACAGTCTGGTGTCATGTTTTCACCACTATCCCAGATGCTTGTTGACAGCACTTTTCTCACATATACCTGTCACTGCACCTTGCATTGGATGTTTAAAGTCTGGGGTGTTTGACAATTCACCTACTATCAATAATGACTTGCTAGAAAAGGAAGCTGATATATCAAAGGGTTTCACCCATTCTATGTGAGTAAATATGATGGTACATATTGGGAAAGATGCTTATGAAACCAGCCATTATATGATTTTACGAATCAGTGAAAGAATCAAACTTAGCCAAAATATCAAACTGATTTTGATATTTCCTGATTCCATACAGTTTATAAAATAATTAAAAATGACCTAAAACATGCTTTAAACCCTGCATACTTAGACAAAAGACAGCAAAACTGAAAAAAGCAAAAGGAAGATGAGACAATATTTTAGTAACATCCCTAAAGAACAAACCTCAAGCAGAATAATGCTAGCCAAGTTTTCCTTGCAGCTACCTTGTGTAACAAAGTTACATTGTATTGGTCCTTTCAGGAAGAAATAAAAATGACTTTTAATCTCTTTTTCCTTTTGTTGATTGGTATTTCGTTTTCTGATTGTGCAGGTGTTTTTTGAGTGTTTATATATTTACACTGGTGTGGGCTAGTTCCCTTTTGGTGGGGTTTTATCAGTTATTATATGTTTAAACCTAAGCAGGATAGCCTAAATGTAATGCACCCTGTCCTATGAACCTTTTGGGCCACCTCTATGGGTGACTTTTAAGTAAAAAAGGAATGTTTAGGACTGGCAAAAGATTTACTTTGTCAAGCTGAAATGGCAGTATAAAACTGCACTACAAGCTGCAGTGGCAGGCCTATAATGGTTTTTAAGAGTCTACTTTAGTGGGTGCCACAATGAGTGCTGCAGCCCAATAGTAGCATTTAATTTACATCCCCTGGGTACATGTTGAGTCATTTACTAGGCACTTACAAGTAAATTAAATGTGGCAATCAGGTGTAGGCCAATTTAAGCATGTTTTAGGAGAGACCACAAGCACTTTCGAACTGGTTAGCAGTGGTAAAGTGCATAGAGTCCTAATGACAACAAAAACAAAATGCAGAAAACAGGAGGAGTGAAGACAGATTTTTTGGGTGTGACCCTACAAAGACAGCCATGTCCAATAATACAATTATATTTACCATGCTGGTGTACCCTCTACATACAAAGTCACACAATACTAAATCAAACTCTCACTAATAATACTAACAATAATAATAATAGAAGGCGTGGCTTGCCACGAAAGAAGATGACCGCTACCCAGCATGGCTCTGCCAGCCTGACTGAGGAAAACCCCCATAAAACCAACACATGATCCGTAACCAGCACTGAGTGACACTCGTCAGAGGGCTTTTCTGCGCCCGGATACCACCCTGAGCTGAAACAGGCTTGGTTCTGGATTAAGGCCCTGAGGCGACATGGGAGGCGGATGGATCCCTGGCTTCAAGTGTTAGGGGTGGAGCACGGCCTGCATGATCGGGAAGCTGGACCCGACCTCTCCCAACAGAAACAGCTTCTCGCTCACCCCTCTGGCTGGGGAAGCGAGAGCCGAACATCTTATACTGGTGCTTGCCCCGCCTCACGGCTGTGCATAGAGAAATCATTGGCGGCAGGACTCAGAAGATGCCAGTCCTGCATCTGGACTGACCTTGGGCCCAGCGGTGATGACGCAGTGGAGGCCATCACCTTTGGGGAGAGGAGCTCGAGCACTGACTCCTGCACGAGCCTTGCGGTGCTGAGGAAGACCAATGACTGAGGTGCAATTTAGCCGAGGACAATCCCGTGATTGACTCAACCCTGGGCCCAGTAGTGACAGCAAGGCAAGTGCTGCATTTCCTGGGGCTGGTGGGTCCTGATATTCTCTTTCTCCCACTCACACTACAACTGATAACACAGCACTGATGCTGGAGTAGTGAGGCAGATGGGGTTTGACCGCCGGCAGGCAGACCGCCCAATAGAACGTTGGATCTAGTGTTGAGGGTGAGCGCGTGGAGACGGACTGGGCTCCGGGGGACTTGGCATCCAGACTGCCTGTATGAGCCGGCAGCCCCAACCAGCGCCTCAATGGACAGTCCACTCCTGGTAAGACCAAGCAATAACCATCTAAGATCTGGGTTGGGAAATCCGACAGGCCTCCAGGCACGTTTTACTTTGCCTGGGCAGGTGGCACTGAGTAATGCTCCCCTGGGGCTCACCTCACCTCCCTCAAGGGCCTCATTTGTGCTGAATTTCCAGGGCTCACGACTGACCTGGGGGTTCTACAGGATGGCGGGTCGCAAGGGTCCATGCAACGGACTAAATTGACAAATATAGCCTCTCCAGAGGGCCACCAAAAACCACAGACACCTGTGCCAGCACATATTTTTGAGGCCTCATCCTGCCCCACTGCTTCCATGCCTAAGGTGCAGGAAATAATGGCAGCCATTCAGGGAGTTAAATCGGATCTCACAGCTAGGATAGCCTTTGTGACCATGGAGGTCTCCCTAATGAGGGTAGATATATGAAACATGGGTGCTCACATGAGGGAGATGGGTGAGGTCATGACTAGCCGTGCAACTGATACCAAGACTCTCTAAGCTCAGGTTCATGAGCTATATGCCACTACTAAGACACTGGAGGCCAAGAGGGAGGATCATGAGGGCCACTCCTGATGCAACAATGTCTGCATTATTGGAATGCTTGAAAAAGCAGAGGGCCCGACAGTGGAACTTTCTGTGGAGGACCTGATTAAAAAAACGCTCCAACCCCGGGGACTGCCTAACTACTTTTCAGTGGAGCGTGCCCATTGCATCCTGGGGACCCAATCATGGCTGGGCACCCCACTGCATCCCATAATTGCAAGGATATTCAACTACAGCAATCAAGATGTTATCCTCCAGGCTTCCTGGAGCTCCCCGCTGCTCAAATATGAGATTGCCACTATCACCTTCTTTCCCGACTTCACTCTGAAGGTACAACAGAAGCATCACAGTTTTCTCTAGGTTAATAAGGCTCTTAGGGATAAGGAAATCAAGTACTCAATGCTTTTTCTAGCAAGGCTCTAGATTGTATAAGACTGCAAGGTTTAGGGCTTCTCCAGCCCTGAAGAGGCATGGGACTGGTTGGACGGCTGGAGAAAGGTGGGATGAATTCGACAAAAGAACCGAGGCCACAACGCCTCAGAGATCACCGAGCTGAGACAAGATCCGGACACTGAAGATGGCTCTTTATACAGTCCAGACTCCTCCCGGACTGACGGGGAGTGATGGCGTGCTGCGGCCTACCTTCAGAGAAATCTCTGGGAGCTATTCATGACACGCAGCTGCCCAAGACTCTCATGTGACACCCAACAGAAGTAGCTGAACCATGGATTAGGTCAGGCTTCACAGCTACGATCTATTTTTCAGACCTGGCTCTTTCACAGTTTGAATTATTGACTTATGTAACTGTTATTGATGGTATAGTAATTTCACTCTGCAGGGGGGAAATGGATGGCCAGTGGGCCATCTCAATGGTCAAAACCCACCCTACTGATTGCGTTGTTGTTTATGGGGCAACAGGAGCTCTGCAAAGTGGGGTGGTGGGAGGTTTGGAGCTCACAGTGCAGGGTAGCAGGGAAGGGAGAGTTTTCTACTTGGGGGTGTTGTTACCACCTTCAAAGTTGATTGGTTCTTTTTCTTTATATGGTGTTTTGCTTGCCATACATAGAGATCCAGGAGTGGACACCAAGAGGGGGGAGGGGTGCAACTCCACTGACCACCCACAGTACAGCTGGGCATCAATTGAGACGCTACCACAGAAGACATTATGGCAACTCTAACTAAAAAGGTGGACCCACATGGCCCGAATGCTGGGCACTCGCATATACACAATGCACTGAGAATTATGACGTGGAATGTCAATTGTCTCGGCAATAAGATAGAACACACTCTGGTTCTCCAATGTCTATGAAGATACTCTCCAAATATAGTGTTACTACCGGAGACACACTTAATGGGAAACAATTCCAAAGCCCCAGATCAATATGGCTACAAACTCCTCATGCACTCAGGGTTCACATCAAGATCTAGAGGGGTGAGAATACTAACCAGATAAGCTCTTTCATTGTCCAGGGTAAAACTGGGGATTGCGAGGGAATGATCCTTAATATACGCTCAGTCTAAGTACCACCCAAACTCCATGCTGACACTCTGCCTGCACTGAGTACTCTATTTCTGGAACCGCTGGTGTGCATCCTGGTGTTGGGAGGGGACATGAAGGCCACTATGGACCCAGGATGGGATATAGTGTCCAAATCAGACAGGGTAACAGGCATGGAGCCCTTTCAAGCATTTTCAGAGGCTCTTTTTGGATGGTGGATATATGGCGTGACAATAACCCTAGGGTTAACCTATTTACATTCTATTCTGCAGTTCACAAAGGGTATTCCTACCTAGATTTTTTTTAACGCATTCCACTAACACAAGTGTGTTCAGTGGTGCAATCCACAAGGCGCAAAGTATTTTGGACCACTAGCCTTTGGAGGTGCTGCTACAGGGACCAACTAGAGACACCACACTATCTCCCAGATTAGACCCATTGCTCTTAATGACAAATGATTTAAGGACAAGATAAGAGAGAGTACTGAACAATATTATCAAGACAATGTGGGTGCGGTGGACTCTGCATGCGTACTATGGGAAGCGTACAAGACAGTGATACAAGTGTATGCCCAGTCTCTGGTGGGATGGAGGAAGAAAGAACAGAGGTTAACATATGAGGCCCTGGAGAAAGCAACTAGTTGTCTCAAAACAATGACATTGGGGGGTAATACCCCCGACACACATGCTAGACATCAAATCCTACTCAAGAAATGAGAGATATAGCAGAAGACAAAGCCTGGGCACGGGCCAAAGCGACACAGAGATGATTTTATGATGTTGGGGACAAGGGCAAAAAAATGATAGCCTGCTTGGAGAATAGGGACAGGAAAAGGAATTTGGTCCTAGAGATCTGTAACTCTGATGGTGCGGTTCACAGAACAGTGAAGGAGACAGCTGCGTGCGTTTGCCGACCACTGCAAGGAACTATGCACATCTGATTCAGGCAGGACGGGGGAAGATTGTGCTGAACTCCTGAGAGAAATTTGACTCCCCACACTGTCACTAGACGACTGCGAAGAGCTGGAAAAAGACCTCACTGTTGAAGATGCAGATTGTGCTATTAAAGATCCACAGTCTGGCAAGGCGGTAGTGCCCAACATCCTGCCAGTATAAAATGTACAAGGAGGGAGAGGCAGCTGCAGTGGCACTGCTGTTAAATTAGGTCGGTTAATGCTCACGCAATGTCATGTTTTAGTTAGCATTCGCTACACCATTTTCTTTGCAGGTGCCATTTTAGGCTGTTGGAAACTGATCTCGTCTATTTCTTGAAATGGTCTTTGCTAAGTTTTGTTTCTGAAATGTTAGGTTTTGTTTCAGTAATGAGTAGACTGTTCATGAAAGCGCATACCTTTCTCACTAGATAGAGGCCCTCTCCCACTTGTCTGGTGGCGGGACCAGGGTGAAACAACCTTGGATGGTGCTAGGTCGTGTAAGATACGAGAATGGGAACCTTTTTTTATATTTCGCTTTCCAGCAGCATCTGCCTGGAAAATTCCACTGTGGGCATGTCTTGTCCAGCTATGAAATGTACCTAATGTATCTCTATGCTTGTTCTTTAGTTCACTCTGTAGCACTCTCATTGACTGTACAGATGGGTCTCCACTCTTAGTGTATATGAATGAACAGTTATTGGTTCATATTCTCCACTGTCTGACCGACTCTTCATTTGGTACGGAAGGCTGAGAGGTGGTCCCCTGCCCCCTTATGCCCCAAAAAGGATATTTCCTGTGGTTCTGCCTCAGCTACAGCCATCTGCCCAAAGTGTCCCCGTCTCAATGGCTGTTATACCCCCCGCTATGGTTACTGTGCCCCCTACACATTCTTCTACCTCACCATCTTTAATGATAGTGACATCTGTTACATCTACTGTTCCTGTTTCTGTGTCCTCTATTCCTTCTTCTCCTGTACAATCTCTGACCTCAGTCCTACCTACTTCTCCTGTTTCAGTTACTTATCCTCCATTGTCTTTGGGTACCGACACACCTGTATGTGGTTTTGAAGACAGGAATTTGGCAAGATTCAGGGAATGGATAGGTCCGTTGCTGTGATCTGAAATGGGGGAGGATGAGAAGAGGGTAATAGCGAGTCAGGCAATGCGATGTGCTCATAATGCAGTTTATAGTCTTGAGGAAATCTGGCAGGTTGTACGTGATTTTGAACCTTTTATACAGCAACATGCCATTAAGCACATGTCTGCCGCATTGAATGATCTTTGGCATAATCATATTGAAACGAAGGCTCCCCAAATATTATTTGATATCAGAGACTGCGTTTATTTTAATGACCTAGCGCCGAAACAAGTGTTTGGTAATGTCTCCACTATACTCTCTTACAGAGGCAGGTTATATGAAAAGAGTCCTACTCAAATAACTTAGTTCCGTATGCGTGAAGTCCACCCAATGTATCATCCAGAAATACCTCCATTGACGGATCAGCATGGAAGGATCACTAGACCGACTGTGGCTGCCCGCTTTCAGGAGCAATGGGTTTATACTCTATGGAAAAGGTGTGATGTTTTAGCCCTTATAACTACTTTGCCCCATCCTAGAAAAAACCCTACTGTCTATTATAAAGAATTGACAGAGGCTGCTTCTTCTACTGTAATGACTCTTGCTGACATTGAGATTTTCTTTGGTCTCCTTGTTCTGGTTGATATTTGACAGCAGGTGCATACTCAAGATCATGTCGCTGAGTTGGGCGCAACATGGGATGTGATTAGGGGATGGGATCAAGATAGGAAGCCAGGAGATACACCACGTGCTGAGATACTTGCCTTGCCTGGTTGTATTATTACATATATGCATACACTTATTCGACCTAAGAAGGTAAGCTGAAATAGATTGACTGCCTGTCGACAGAAGAAGGATGAGAGTGTGTCTGATTTCTTTACTAGGTTTGAAGATACGTTTTTGGATTACAGTGGGCAGGATATGTCCATGGAAGGGGGAGTCCGTTTGTTTGTCGACAGGTTTATCAGTAACCTCATTCCTGAAATAATGTCCTGTTGCAGGCATCTGAAAGCACTTGGTCTACATCTTCCCCCTCTGTTATGTTAAATATGGCCCAATATTATGACCACCGAGATAAGGAGGACAAATATAAAAATTATAAAAAGCATAAGGATTTAATGATGAAGGTGTTGTTGCAGCAGGCATATTGCTGTAATACCAGAGGAGAGGGGGTCCTTTACGACAAATCCCATGTACTAGGCAGCCTTTAAGGACACCTTTGGGCCAGATTCAGTGTGCCTATTGTAAGGAAGAAGGACATTGGTGTAGCCAGTGTCCCTTACTTTTGCTGAAGGTTTGGTCCCCTAAAGGACGTGGTTCAGTTGGTAGGGGCCATGGGACTGATAGACCCCCAGAATACTGTGGCTCCTGTGGGCCATTCTGATAATAATTATTTTGACGTACAGTACTACAATGATGATTATGATTTTGATGATGTGACAGGTATGTCCTATAGCTAGGAAAGCCAGAGACAGGGTGAGGGACCAGTTCAGATACCTGTAGATCAGCGTGGTCCTTATGTCAAAGTGGATTAGCAGGGTTCGACTATGAAATTTCTGGTGGATACAGGTGCAACAAAAAGTTCTATTTCCCGACATATGGTCCACGTGGGGGCGCTGCCTGGCCATAATAATGTTTTGGTGGGTTTTTCAGGAGTACCGGTTGTAAGCCCCATTTCACGACCCCTTGAACTTACTCATGGTCATTTTACTGTGGAGTACCCATTCCTATTGACTTCAAATTGTGGTGAGAATCTGATGGGTTTGGATTTATTAAAACAATTACATGCTACTATCTTTTGTTCTCCTGATGGATTTGTTTGGATTTACACTGGCCGGCAGTAGTTTTCAATTCTGTTGCTCTCCTCAAGGCTATACTGAGAGTCCTAGTATCTACAGTCAGGCATTAAAGAGTCCGTTGGATTCCCTCTCGCTTTCCCCAGGTAATGTATTTGTACAGTATGTTGATGATCTGTTGATTGCTTCTGATACGGAACAAGGTTATACGGATAGCACAGTGAAACTGTTGTTGTATTTGGTCCATCATGGCCATAAGGTATCTCTTTCGAAGTTTCAGTATTTCCGACAGGATTTTACCTACTTAGGTCACCTACTGTCGAAGGAGGGTAGGAGGTTGACTGCTGAGCACATTAGTGCTATTGTTAAAATGCCCATTCCACAAACTCAAAAAGATGTACGTGCTTTCGTAGGTATTACTTCCTACTGTCGTCAGTGGATTCCAAACTATTCCTTTTGAATCAAACCTCTGCTTGCATTAACAACGAAAACAGTGCATACACCTTTGCATTGGATGCCAGAATGTCAGCAATCTTTTGAGCAATTAAAACTGCACTTTGCTCAGCTCCAGTGCTTGGCACACCTAACTATTGGAAACCATTTGTGCTTTATGTCCACGAAATGGCTGGCTGTGCACTTTCTGTCTTGACCCAGAAATTTGGGGATAGACGGAGACCTTATGCTTATTTCTTTGCTGTGCTTGACCCTGTTGGCAGGGCCCTTCCGAGCTGTCTGAGAGCGGTCACGGCTGTGGCCACTTTAATCAGGCAATCGGCTGGACCCGCACTCAATACTGACCTCACAGTTATGGTGCCCCATGCTGTGGATACACTTTTGAATAAGACAAAGACACAGCACTTCACCAGTTCTCATCTTACTGGTTATGAATTGACAATGTTTGCTAAGCATATCACGATCAAAAGATGTGCCACTCTGAACCCAGCAAATTACTACCCCTCCCTTCTGAGAATGATACTGTTGACCAACATGACTGTATTTTCAGAGCAGAAGAAGAGACAAAGGGACGGGTAGACTTGACTGATGTTCCCTTATCTGACCCTCAAGGAGAACTATATGTCAATGGATCTTGTTTTAAATTACCAGATGACACCACCACTGCAGCTTATACTATCACTAGGTTGCATGCGGATGTAGAGACATCATGGGTGCTCTACCAGCCGGCTCAAGCCACTGAACTCGTTGCCCTTATCCGAGCTTGTGAATTGAGTGAAGGGTTGGTGGTCAATGTTTATACAGCTAGTCAATATGCATTTAGGGTTGCCCATAATTTTGGACAATTGTGGGCAGAGAGAGGGTTCCTTACTTCTCATGGCACTAAAATTCAGCACGGACACCTCATATTGCGATTGTTATCCGCATTAACACTTCCTAAGAAATTAGCAATAATCAAACGTAGCACCCACAAGAAGGTTACTGATGATGTGGGTTGAGGGAATGCATTTGCAGATCAGGTAGCTGAGGATACCACCCGTAAAATAAAAAGAATGTTTATTGCAGGGGAACAGAAATGGATGTTACCTGATGCATATGTATACCCTGTGGTTACTACGATACATGGTCCAGCTCAAGTTGGTGCAAAAGGCATTTGTAAATTGTTAGCTCCAGTTTGGCACAAAGATAACATTTCCAAAACAGCTGCACATTTGGTGAAACATTGTATGATTTGCATGAAGTATAATCCAGGGAAGGGTAACCCTACATCACCTGGTAAATTTGCACCACCTACTTTTCCGTTTGAGGTAATCCAAATGGATTGTATTGAATTAGAATGATGCAATAATCTTAAATACGTTTTAGTGGTTATATGTACATTCATTAAAAGGGTTAAGGCCTACCCCAATAAAGACAACACAGCCATTACAACTGCAAAATCACTCCTTAAAGAGTATTTTCCTCGATTTAGAATGCCCCGAATTATCTGGAATGACAACGGGTCTCATTTTAATGGGAAAGTGATTAAGTTAATATATGAAGGTTTGCACGTTAAACAGAAATGTCATGCTGCTAATCACCAGCAGTCAGCGGGCCTTGTTGAGAAGAATGCTCTTCCATTATCGCTTTCGGCAACTAGACTCACAGCTCACAGCTCACTCTAGAACTGGTTTGTCCCCATTCAAGGTGGTTTTCAGGTGCCCAGCAAATGTCTGGGGTGTCACCCACCCAAAACGTTTTTCAGATATTGAATATCCTGCGTAGCTTGATTATCTTGTCCAGTTAAGGGAGTCTGCATCCCAACTGATTTGGACCAGAAGGGGATAAGGAAAATTATGATGTTTTGAACAAGGCTGTTCCACCTGAAATAGGAGCTCTCCAAGAGCCTCTATTCTCAGATCATATGGTGCCTGGGGCTGTCAGGTATAATATACGTCCTCGTACGAGGACCACCGATCCAAAAGAGGAAAAAGAGTAGGGATGGACTGAGCAAGGTAGGCCAGTGCTGCATAGCAGTACCGACGAGAGGATCGCTTTGGTTGTCTGAACATTAGTTAGGGAAAGAGGTATACCGTGAGAGTATACTGCCTTTGTCAACGTGGGATAGAGTAGGATGAGCTTAGGACAGAGCAAGCTCCACCACCAGTGCTCAAGAGCACCAACTGATTGATGGACGATAGGATCCTGTACCACTGAGGCTCTGACGGACACTGAGAACGTTCACGTTCTTTATCACTTTGCACTTCTTGTTTTATCTCATTAGGCATCCTTTTGGTAGACCAGTCGATGAGGAGGAGCAGCCAATAATTCCAAGTTAAAGTCGTGTAATTTGGTCACTGTTGCTCTAGTAATAGTGGTAATAACAGTATGGGGTTGTTGTGGTTTTTGAAGGATGTATATGATGCACCCACACTTTTGGACCCATTTCCCTGGGGAGAGAAAAGAGGGCTACAATGAATAATGTATTTGTGGCAGCGCATATGAGGTTTTTCGGGAAATTGACTGCTTGTTATCCTATTGGTTTGGTTGCCAGCCTCTGGACAGAAAATCCCTTGTCACTTGTTAATTACACGTACTTTTGGCCTGCAGATTTTGTCATAGTCAAGGCTATGTTTAGACTTGGTTATCTTGGGCCATGTTTATATCACAGAAAACCACAGGGTGAGGGTTACCCCTGGTGTGATAACAGCACATATTGTGATAATTGTTAAATGGAAGAACAGAATATAACACTTGTGGGCTGGCATTATAAAGAGATAACAGTACCCAAAAAAGCTGGTTATTAGGCTGCTTGTTGCCCCATAGTGAAGGCTATGGATACTTCTTTGTATATAAATTGTTCAGGAACAATATTGTACAAGCAAACATTTTCCCTAGAGCATAAATCAGATCCAGATACGCTTGGAATTAATTCCAGGTATTCAGCACTAAATTATGAGGGGCCAATATATGCACATCCTGGGTTTTATTTTTTGTCCAATGGGACTTATTCCAATGTTTATAATGGGACTGATGATGTGGCTCTTGGAATGGTGTTGCCTTTAGGTGTCCCATGTAAAAAATATCGAACTGAAAAAGAGATGGGTGAAAAGAACATTAACAAAAGAGTTTTGCAAAGGAGCCACAGATTTAGAAGTGAATAGCTATAGCAATGGTATCACATTTGGATATATCCTGTCTTTCATATTTACCTTGGGATGGTATGGCTATTGCTACGGAAGAAAAATCCAGAGAATACTTCAGAAGTAAACTGCAAATTCCATCCAATACCACAGTGGTGGCTCTTAGAGATATTACTACCCAATTGGAAAGTATGCAATTGTATTCGGAGCAGAATAGATATGCAGTAGATGTTATATTGGGCAAGTCTGGTGGTGTTTGTTCTTTAATTGGTGACCAGTGTGTTATGGGGCTAGAAAATTTGGAGAAAACATTACACAGCACATTCTGGACATGATTGAGAATGCCAAGGGCATGGAAAGTGGGAACTGGAGTTGGTCCCTGTTTGGTAGTTGGGGTTGGATTTTTAAGGAACTGATTTATCTTATAGTGGTGTTGGTGTTTGGGTGCATCCTTATTCAATGTCTTCCTTTTTGTTGTTCCTATTGCGCCTCGGTTTTTATGCCCAGACAGACAATATCAGCTCATAGTACAAATGCTGCTATGATGTTGCAGAATGACATTGATGATTTAATGCATATTGATGAAGGAACATTTGTGGATTCCTCCCTTCTCGGTGTACCCCTTTCTAATGACGATTTGAAGGAATGCCCATAATTCCGTCTCATTTATGTTTCGATTTTGATGTTTCATTAATTCTGATATGCTGATATTGCTATAGTATTATTGTCTATATATCCTTTTATTCCCTATTTACTTATTAGAAAATGTTGTTAGCTCATGCTAAAAGGAGGGTTTGTTAGATTAGGTCCGTTAATGCTCACGCAATGTCATGTTTTAGTTAGCATTCGCCACACCATTTTCTTTGCAGGCGCCATTTTAGGCTGTTCGAAACTGATCTCGTCTATTTCTGAGAAAAGGTCTTTGCTAAGTTCCATTTCTGAAACGTTAGGTTTTGTTTCGATAATGAGTAGACTGTTCATGTCAGCACATACCTTTCTCACTAGATAGAGGCCCTCTCCCACTTGTCTGGTGGCGAGCCCAGGGTGAAATGGCATTGGATGGTGCTAGGTTGTGTAAGATACGAGAACTGAAACCTTTTTGTATTTCACTGTCCAGCTGCATCTTCCTGGAAAATTCCACTGTGTGCGTGTCTTGTCCAGGTATGAAATGTACATAATGTATCTCTATGCTTGTTGTTCTTTAGTTCCCTCTGTATCACTCTCATGGATTGTACAGATGGGGCTCCACTCTGAGTGTATATGAATAAACAGTTATTGGGTCATATTCTCAACTGTCTGACCAATTCTTCATTTGGTACAGAAGGCTGAGAGGTTGTCTTCAGTGATGCGGGTGGCCCCAAGCGGGTCACTTCCTTCACTGCAAATGATCAAAATGTTTCAGTTATAAAAATTTGGTGACCAGGTCACAAAACAACAAGAGGCGGTCTGCAATGACTGTGGGGAAAGTAAAACAACCCACATGTCTTAAATGGTGCTCAAAGGACTAAAGGGTTGGTTACCAAACAACCCTAATATGCCCCTCAAAAAGGAAAGGAGGGACCAACTATATAAATGGGATAATCCGAGCACTCAAATTGTTAGAAAAAGTCAATGTTCAATCCAGCAATAGATGACATCAAGTCCACTTTAATCCATAATTGGGCCAAGTAGCAATGATGTAAGATTGTCAATGCGGGTCTTCATCATGACAAGGAGCAGATCAGACAGCCGATTACGCAAGTTAAATCGATGCCATAGAAGAAATATATTGAAGTCAGTCAACCCTGAAATAGGATTAGTCCCATTGCTATATCATCCATTTCTTGTCACTATAAATGAATGTTGAATTTTGTCTGTTATTTTGCACCATCATTTGATTTATTGTTTATATGATTGTTTTCAATTATAAAAGAAATAGCGATACCCGACAGAACCACTGTTTGTTATAATATTTATGCCCAGGTTCTGAGGGATATTGGGTTACCCCTTCAGTTTTTATAGGACATGCTGTTATATGCCACTAACTCCTGCTCCACTGTTGGCCAGTTATTTATTTATTTATTTATGTATTTGTAGAGCGCAACATTCATACTGACGGATATCACGGCGCTATCTTGCGGAGTACGTGGTAGGTTATTATACACAAGTATGAGAGGCAACACAAAAATAAATACACTGTATTGGTACAGTATGAAAAGTGAGTGCTGAGTCCACACAAGGATTGAGTGATTCATTTGTTCTTTATTCCAAGATGTGGTACAACCATATTCGCAGCCAATGCGTTTCGCCCAAGCTGATAAAGGGGGCAATGTAGTGATCATGAATAGAGACGACTATGAGGGTGAAGTCATTAGACAACTTAACGACACCACCAACTACACCAGGCTGTCATGCAATCCTTGTCCCCTAGCTTCAACATTAATTAATGACCATCTAGCACACTGGAAAGAGATTGGCCTCCTATCTGA
Organism: Triturus cristatus; assembly: GCF_964204655.1. Lineage (NCBI taxonomy): Eukaryota > Metazoa > Chordata > Amphibia > Caudata > Salamandridae > Triturus > Triturus cristatus. Next base: position 725,937,274 of record NC_140585.1, read on the forward strand.
AACAGAACATACGTTTCTTACTGTACAGAATCCTAGATTACCTTGCATATACTTACTACCTAAGGTACACAAAAAACAACCCTTTCCTCCTGGTCGCCCCATCATTTCGGGCATTGGTTCTATGACCGAAGCCTTGGCTAAATTTGTTGACACCTTCCTGCAGCCCCTAGTCATCAACCTACCCTCGTATGTTAGGGACAGTATGGACATTCTTAACAAATTGGAAGATCTGAAATGGGAGGATGGCATGTGGTTTGCAATACTAGATGTCACATCACTGTATACATGCATCAAAAAAGATGTGGGCATTATGGCTATTGACTTTTTTCTTGGGAAAAGATTGGCAACTCTGTTGGAACATAACATCATGCTCCGGTCCATGATTGACCTCATCTTGGACAATAACTTTTTTCTGTTTAACAACATCTGGTATAAACAGGAGCAAGGCACTGCAATGGGTTCCAAATTTGCACCTTCATATGCAAACCTGTTCATGGGGTGGGTAGAACATGTACACGCCTGGTCACGCATGGCATCAAAATGGATCGGACATATTCAGTTCTGGGGTCGTTACATCGATGATATTATCATCATATGGACAGGTACAGAACTTGAGTTTACTGAGTACTTTACCTTCTTGAACCATAACAATGTTGCATTTACCATGGAGTTGTCTCAAACATCCATATATTTCTTGGACCTTGAACTCTATGTACACAACAATAAAATACACAGTACGCTTCATAGGAAGGAGACTGCAGTCATCAGTACTTTACACTACACTAGTGCTCATCCAGCCTCTACCAAAAAGGCCATCCCCTTTGGGGAAATGATACGCATTCGAAGAAATTGCAGTGAGGATGGCAACTTCGAACACCAAACCACACTAGCTATGAATAGGCTACAGAAGAGAGGGTACAAACATGACATCTTACAGCTGGCAAAAAATAGGGCGACGAAACTGAATAGAAGGGATTTGGTTACTAAGAACAATAAAGATAATCCTAGACACCAGGAAAGACTTGCATTCATTACGACATTTTCCACTCTCAATCATGAGGTATTTAAGGTACTCAACAGACATTGGCCCATCCTTAAGGGAGCGCCAGGTGTTAATAGCATCATTACATCTAGACCTTCGATGACCTTCAGAAAAAGCAGAACTATCAGGGACAGTCTATGCCCCAGTTATACGTTGCCACAGCCCCCCAAGCCAGGTTGGCTAAAAAAAACCTCTGGGTTCTATACTTGTAGTTCTTGTAACATTTGCAACCTAGGATGTAACAAAACTCTGACGTTCAAGTATAATTCAGACAGACAACATACTATTCACCACTTTATTAACTGTCTTACCAGCTTTGTGGTTTATGTCCTGATATGTGGATGTAACAAAATGTATGTGGGTAGCACTGTAAGACCACTAAAAACCCGCATACAGGAACATCGGAGAGCTGCACTACATGGGGACACTACGTATGCTCTAGTGACACATTCCTGCAGAGAGGGTGTGGACAGGTCTAGGTTTCGGTTCCATGGTATCGATGTAGCCCTACCAGTAAACAGGGGTGGAGACAGAGAACTTAGACTTAGGCAACTGGAGGCGAGATGGATCTGTACCCTGCGGGCAGTTGCACTGGGTTTTAACAATGATAATGAAATGCATTATTTTCTGTAATCTGGAATAGCTTTTACAAGGAGTGTAACAGCATTGAGACAAGAATTCTTGCTAGAACATTGCAATTTTTATATCTACATTCATGTGACGCTAAAGTATTTGTGCTCCTTGCATTTAAACGTATGGACATCTCCGCTATTTTTCTGTCCCACTTTCTCTGCTTTCTATACACAGTGATGACAATGGAGCACAACTGGGTGTATTACTTATGTATCAAACATAGCTTAAAACTATGCTCATACCCTGTCTGTTAACACTGCTCCGTTTTGTCGTGAGAAGATACTTTTATCTGATTGGTGGATTGGTCCCCAATATTTCTATTAACACGAATATTAGCCTGCTCTGTGCTATATTAATATACATCCAAGGTTGTCCTTGCCATCCTACGTTTGTTGTCCTCGGTATTTCAAGACCGTTTTCAGTCTAAACTGTTAATAAATTACAGCCTTCTTCACTCTAGATCTCCTAGAATACTGAAATAAGATTTACCTTAGATACGTTCCCCTCCCGCTTCTAATCATAAAAATTCTTTAGTCCTTATCCTCCCTTTTTGGATTTAGTCCGAGTCTCCCAGCAGACGCTTTAGATCAAAAATCGCCTTATAGTTATGGGTCTTATTATGGCCTCATGTTCAACCATGATTTTTAGTCGTTTACCCCGTGTTTTTCTTTCTTTCACACAGACCGCCCCACGCGATACAGCATCCGATTTCCCAGCCCTCTTTCTTTTTTCTTTTTATTCAGGCTACTGACACCCTGAATTTAAGGCTAATCCCGACTCAACCTATTAGATTCGCTGCTTGCATCGAACTGCCTGCATACCGGCACTACTCCGGAACATAGCATTCAGGCTGCTGACACTTCTAATTTTATGTTACTCCCGACTTGCGGGTTGACACGATAGCACCTTTGTGTTACTGTATACTTTTATTTGACATTAGCAACCTCATTGTCTACTATGTCAGTTGCCATCTCCCATTTACAAGCGTCTCTTTACATAGGAATACTTAGCCTGTATCACATTGCCGGTACACCGGAACTACTCCAAGATGGAGGATTCCAGTCACCGACACGCTCTAGTTCTTTTGCATCCGTCACCGTTACTTACCGGATATACTTTGCTTGGCGCCAAAGTATAAATCCTTGGATGTTACCATCACCCGGGTAACCGTTCCAACACGACGGGATTCACGGTGCTACGGACCTCCACTGGAACTAACGCTATGGGATAATCGAAGTAAGTGTATGGTGGGGGACACGACTTTGTCGGACTTCGGAATCTTGTATCGGTAGAATCACCGCCACATTTTCGTGGCTACGTATGTTTGGCAGATCGTTTAGGTCGATGACATTATGCGGCGCTTTAGCCAGACGCTCATGTATTTGGGAAGTAGCGATATCAGGATATTTTTCCCTCTTGCTTGTGATTAGCGTGATACGTTTTGAAATGGGATTAATTGTAGCCTCGGTAATGTACGGACCAGCACCTCTCATTGAGGTTTCTAACTAGTTGGGTTAGCATATTCGTTTAACTTGCGGGATTCCGTGAACGTTAAGACTGGCTCCTGTCATTAAAGTTCACCAGAAAATGTTCGCGTATTGTTTGCATACGTGAACTCGGTCTACTCAGTTGGCGGGCTTTACGGACAGGGCATTTGTGTGTGGCTCTTTTTAAATATTATGTGTGTTGTGATCTGCAATTCTGATCAGCTACCCTGACACATTCCACCACTTACTCACATCGTATTCTTTTAACATATTCGATTAGCCAGAGCTTCTTGAGAATTATCTTTGACAGACTAGACCAGACGTATATCCATCGCTCACTGGCTATTTAGCTAGCAAGGTGAGTCGACACTACTGTGTTTTCACGCCATGGCCAACCCTTTTGGTGTTTCCTCACCTTGGAACATTATTTATTGGTGTTTCCTTTAATTACAGACTTAATACTGAGTCAAGTTACCTCCGTTACATTTGAGAATTTCTTGATGTGCATCTACGTTCTATAAACCTTTGTAAGTGACTGTTTTTAGCCTAGATCTTTCACCGCTATTCCTCAATACTCTATTAGCTTTGCTCAGACCCTTTGGACATACTGTAACTCGATTATTTTTCATACTCCTTTGGTCAACACATCTGGCTGTGTCTTTTCTGTACATAGTCTTGCGTCCATGTTTGGACACTCAGAAGGGGGTGTTTTTTTCAGGGGTCACTACTCTTCTCTCTTATCTGTTTTTTCTCTTCACTTCACATTAGGTTATTTGGTTATTTTAGACTTTTATCTACATTGCACTACTATAGCTTTCCCTCGGTTTCTCTTTTACTGGTCTTTACAACTTTTAACTGAGTTCTTTGTGCTTTGCCGTCTCGTGCTCTTCCCTGGCTTTCCGTAGCTCTTCTTTGCATTGTGTAAACATTTTTTTTCTTTTCCATTTTTTAATAATATTCGTGTTTGTGAAAGTCTTTTTTGTACATATCAAAGGCTACAACCAATTTCTTTGTATGATCCTTAACAGCCTTGAGGAAGCCCATGCTTGGGCGAAACGCGTTGGCTGCGAATATGGTTGTACCACATCTTGGAATAAAGAACATCTGAATCACTCAATCCTTGTGTGGACTCAGCACTCACTTTTCATACTGTACCAATACAGTGTATTTATTTTTGTGTTGCCTCTCATACTTGTGTATATCTGCTTTATTTATGGTCGTCTAAGCAGCTGGCCATTTGAAGTGGGCAATACTCTCACTACTGCTAAGTGACAGGTCCAAGCTGTGCATTCATGTATAACCTTGCTGCTTTGTCTTATAAGTGTTAATACGTGGTAGGTTATGTTGGGTGCCTACAGTTGCTCGCACTTACCTTGTAGGAAAAAGCTGCGTTTTTTAGTTTTTTTCGGAACGTTACATAGTTCTCAGTAAGACGCAGGTCCTGAAGTAATTTGTTCCAGTGTTTAGCTGCCAGGTATGAAAACGATCGGCCTCCAGTTTTTACTTTTTTAATACGCCTGGGCCTGGCTAGTGCTTGGTGTCGTGATCTTAAACACCTCTTGGGGACATAGAATTCGATTTTATTCTGGAGAATTCTAGGCCCAAGATTGTGAAATGCTTTATGCGCATGACTCAGCAGCTTGAATCTTGCTCTTTGGCGCATAGGTAGCCAGTGGAGCTATTTCATGCACGCAGACGCTGATCTAAATCTGCTTTTGTTACACACAAGCATAGCAGCCCCTGGAGGACAGACTTCTATTGGACCCCATGCCAGACAAAGCCACCTCCTTGATAAATAGGAAGATCATGAACAACACACCAGATCCACTAGATGCCTTGAAGTAGGCTTGGGAGGCTGAGGTGAGAATGCTTGGTAGAGGCAATACAGAGTCCCAAGGAGGTAGCTACAAGGTCACGTTTTCGTGTTATACAGATTTGTATCCTTCAGAGATCATACACATCCAGGGCTCCCACATACCTAATGGGCTACTGCGACACTGACCTCTGTGCTCGGGCTGTCGAGAAGTGAGCTCCATTTTTCACATACTATGGGCCTGTCCCATAATTCAGCAGTATTGGGGAGAGATAACACAGGTTATGTCTGAGGTGCCGGGCCAGATTATCCAGCTGGAGACTAGATGGCATACATTGTGTGTGTAACAAGAATTCAGACAAGTGCACTCCTGTGTGTTGTAAATTTTCAGCGAATTCAACCATAATTCAAAAGTAGTTGCGTGCAGCCTGACCGTGGCCTGCCCTGGAGCCACGTGCTTATGAAACATGAAGAAGTTGAAGCGTGAACGCACTCCAAACTCAGACGCACTGCAAAAATGCCAGTAGCGTATCACAAATACACCAAATTTCTCAAATTGTAATCCAATTTATTCCAGGTAATCCAAGTTTTCATCTTAATTCATCATGTTACATGGTAGAGGATAGTATGATTAGCGTCTAAAACGGCAGGTGTGCCATAGGCTTCTTTCTGTCGCATGCTGTATACATCAATCATATCCTTAGTGGTTATTTTCCCAATGCATTTCTGGCTTATCTCATAGCCCTTCTTCAGGGGTTCCCTAAAAGTTAAAAAAAACATGACCATTAGATTATATGTCCTGACTAAATTTAGCATTTCAACAATACATCATATCGAATTACCCCAACTTTCTAATTGACGTTTGCCCGCTATGCGCGTTGTAATGCGCTACACCCTCTCGTTTAAACAAGACTCGCCCCCAGTTAAGCTCGAGTTGTTTTACCACTTTTCAATAGTTACACATTTCAATTGCAACACCCCGTATGTGCGCCCCCACGATCTCCACTTTCAAATGCGAGCAGTCTTCTAGAACCATCATCCCTTCATACCTTCTTATCTTAGTTGTTGCGATCACTCGTTTTCACATTCCAACGTTACTTTAATTTCTAACGTTCTCATTTTTAAACTAGTTCTCTACGTGCTCCTCCCCTCTTTGTTAATCAATGACGTCAAACGAGCTGTTGCACCTTTCTACTCACCCAACTACAACTCCCATAGTGCAATATATCAACCAACATAACTTCCGTGAATTTGAAATGTGCCTGTTGTTCTTGATTGGCACTAAATTCTTGTTTACATTTTTTACTCGTATACCCCACCCTCCCTTGGTTGTGTTCATCCAACATCAATTAAAAAATCGAAATCAAACTCCAATATGTGTCAAATATGGAATTACACGTGATGTCACTGATAGTACTAAGACACAATTTAACACTGCAAAGTCCAACTTGCTGTCATCATATTTCTTAAACTACCGTTGCGGAAGGATAGATAGTGGTTATATTATCCACTTCATGTAACATTGTAACATAATGTCATTAGCCGGTAATTATTGGTGCCACTTGTTTCAGGACAGAGTTATATCATACAACAAGAATTCAGAAAAGTGCACTCCCGTGTGTTGTAAATTTTCAGCAAATTCATCCATAATTCAAAAGTAGTTGCGTGCAGCCCGACCGTGGCCTGCCCTGGAGCCACGTGCTTATGAAACATGAAGAAGTTGAAGCGTGAACGCACTCCAAACTCAGACGCACAGCAAAAATGCCAGTAGCGTATCACAAATACACCAAGTTACTATTAGCCTAGGGGCTATTGAGGACTCTACTGGACAGATGATACGGTGGGTTGGTTAGGAACCAAAGGGATTAACCATGCTAGGTAATGACACTCATGCTAGAAATACCTGCACTGCTTTTTTTACGTGAAATTATTGTACAGGATGTGCATCAAGAGATGGGATCTCTCATGATTATGGATGAACAGTCTCATTATGCATACATTTCTGTGCTGCTAAGCATTTGTTTAATAAAACAAATAGGAAAAATAATCATAATGCATTTTATAAAGCACGTAGCTACCTGAATGAGGTGTACCAGCGCGAGGTGCAGAAATCCACAGACATAAATACAACAATTAAACTCCCCTCAAACCCACCATAACAGAACCAAGATTTGAGGTGTTTCCTAAAAGCACACTGTGACTGAATTTGAAAATTAAGGAATACTCCTGCACGCATATCCTGGTGGTCATGGCGGAAAGACATGTTCAGTGGGATTGGTGACTGTTTAGCACACACTCACTGCTGAGGGTTGTTCACCTACAGAGGGTAGAGTGCCAGCCTTGGTCGGATGCTACGGACTGTGGACAAGCCCCGCTCTGCACGTCCACAGGTCTTGAACTGGAGGGTGGGCTGCCTGTGGAAGTGGGTTACTTTGGCAATACACTTCAGGTGTATATGGAAAAATGTCATGAAGGCTGGGCCTTGCTGCCTGCTGCACCTGACTGCATACTGTGAACAGATAGAGTTGGTTGCTTGTAAAGTTTGGGTCACTCCTAAAGCACACCTTTGTTTGGCTGCTAGTGGAAAGTGGGGTTGAAGGTCTGGTAGTCAGCAAAGCTCTGTGGCAAACTCTTGGTGAGCACAGCCACAGCTTGTGCTCAGCTGAGGGTGCTTGCAAGACCAGGCCTCCAGGGAGGCCCTGCTTGCTGCATTCCATGGGTATGGCTGAAGGCCATTGCAGCAGGAGTTGTCTGCATGTGATAGATTGGATGCAGTGCCTCACTTAATGTAAGAAATCAGGTTACTGGTTGAAGCGGGTGAAGCCCTTCTCAAGCAGCAACCACAATTCTTCTCTGGGCGAAGTCACAAGTAAACCCTAAATTAAGCTGTGCTCAACCCTAGAGTAGCTTTGCACAGAGCAGTCAGGCTTAAATCAGTAATACAGTGAAAACACAACACAAGAAACATCCCACACCAATATAGAAGAACTGAGTAAAATGTAATAAATTATTTGAGACAGCACAGCAATCCTTCTTCTGTAGTATCCACAGGTCCAGAGGTGCACTGAAAAGTTGGGTCAGAGGGTCAAATATATATACTTGAGAGTATTTTGTAATAAACAAAAAAGCACAAAATGACAAACATCCAATTAATAGAACCAGAGATATTGAACTTTAAAGATTTTCAGAGAAAATAGCACGAAAAAGTGTAAAGTGCCACTGTGGGTACCTAGTCGCACAGGACCAGAACAAAGTCACAAGTTTGGGCCGATCACGATGGAGCAACGGTCGGCTGCAGGGACACAGTTATGCCCACTGAACAGAGTAACTTAAATCCTGGTTTGCAGAGGATTGTGTGGACCTGCTGAAAGATGCATTGGGCAGCAATAGCAAAGCTTCGGTTCTGAGATGCGGCAAGGCTACGATGTGAGGTCCTGCACCATCATCGAGGATCCTGTCAATGGGGTTTTGCATGAGTTGAGGATGCTGCATGCAGTCAGGGCAATGTGTTGATTCCGAAGAGCTGTGAGACTGCGATGTGGAGTCCATCGTTGTTATCCAGGCTGCTCTTAACAAGGGATACAAGAGCCTGCACTGAGGATGTGTCAAACAGTGGCGGTTCCGAAATGCATTGCAGGTTGTAGTGGAAATGTGGGTCTTTGTGATGTGTCAAATCCACAAAGCATCGGAGGTGCATTGGTTCTGCTTGGGGTGGCACCGTGAAGCAAAGGGTGTGCATTGGTTCCACACAGTCGACAGAGGCTGGTGAAGCACTTTAAGCCCATTTTCAAGGGTTCAGGACTGGGGTGGCACCGCTTGGCAGGGTAGACTCACAATGGCAGACTCCAAGTGCAGATGCAAGGTTTTTGGAAGCCTGTTATGTTTCTGAGCTTCAGATCAGGAGGCCAACCAATTAGCCCTTGGAGTCACTCTGGGTTTGGGGTTCAAGAAAGGCATGCACAGCCCTTCTCACCTAGGCAAGAGGGAAGCAGGCTGCAGGTCAGCATAGGAAAGCATGAGTCCTGCCAAGTGGTATCCTTCAGTAGGTCCAGAGGTGTACTGGTGGTGTCTGAGGGCAATTGTTTATATGCAGTTGTGCCTTTCAAGTGGGAGAAAAGCTTCAAGATGTTTCATTTGAAGTCCCTAGGTATCCTGCCTCCACTATCCTGACTCTAGACTACCTATAGAGGGTATGCAGCTCTTTATGTGGAGGCAGGACACAGCCTGTCAGGCGTAAGTGAGGCTGTGCCTAGCTCCTCCCTGCCATCCTGCCAAGAATGGCCCATCCAAGCACATCTAAGCTCCCTATTGTGTGTGGCAGTCTCAGAGGAATACGCAAAGCTAAAGTGTCAGTTACATCCAGTTGTGTGACCAGAGACAGGCTACAGTCACTAAATGACGAAGGGAAGAAAATGGCAACTTTCAAAAAGTAACCCTGGGCAAGGACCTCCGCTCCGCCCACGGAGTATGCGGAGATTTGAAGGGGATGAATTTATACTGTCATTCAAGCTTCTCTACACTGTTTTGAGAGTGACTAACATTCAAGCACAACAATCTTCTCACTCTATTATTCGCCAGCTAAGATTGCTCAATGGGGAGGGACGGAAGGTATTTGTTGCCCCCGCTGTCAGGGGGATGATGCAGATATAGTTCATATGTTTGCCTTCTGTCCGATGCTACACCCTTTAAAGGGATCTATAAAAGAATTTATGGGGCAAACTCTGAGGATCCAAATAAATCTTACAGCCGAATTGATGGTATTAGGTGTGGCTCGGAATGGAACACCGTTGTTTCAGCGCGAATTTGTATTTCTAGCCATGGCTGTGGTTAGAATTTGTATAGTATCTGCTTGGGTGGATCTTAAACCCCCACATTTCAACAATGCAATCCATACTGTTCTGTACGTATGTGTCAATTATTATTTCTGTTTAAGAATGCTTCTTTTTTGTATTTCTCTTGTTATGGATACTTTTATATGAATGTACCCTACCGATAGTGAGATTAAAAATAAAAAATAAAAAAAGAGGATGAGAGCAGCCTGGGGATGCTACAGTCAAGGTAAGTGTTTTTTATTTACTTTAAAAGTAGTTTTATTTCAGTTTTAAGCAATTGTTAATAGGGGGGGTGGGAGGCGCATGGCATAGCGAAGCTCCACAGAGTTTAATCTGAACTCCGTGGACCTTCGCGTAGCCCTGGTACGCCCACTACGCCCGGGGTTATCTAAAAGTGTAATTTTCAGAACTGCAATTTAAAATCCGACTTCACCATAAGCTGGGATTTTAAATTGTGATTCCAGAGACACCAAACATGACCTAGTTATCTCTTCCCATTTGGAAATTACAATTATAAAATGTAATGAGGCAACTCCAATATTCTCCTATGGATGAGATAGGCCATGCAGTAGTGAAAAACAAATTTAAAAGTTATTCACTATAGGACATGTAAAACATAAAGTACATGTCCTCATTTTTCCAACATTGTACCTTGCCGTCTGGGCTGTCCAGGGTCTACTGTAGGAGTGACATATTGGTATTAACAAGGAAAGCCTGGTAAAAGGTTTTCTTTGCCAGGTCGAAATGGCAGTTTAAAACTGCACACATAGGCTCTGCATTGGAAGGCTTGAGACCTGTTTACGGGCTACCTAAGTGGGTGGCACAATCAGTGCTGCAGGCTTACTGGTAGCATTTAATTTAAAGGCTGTAGGCACATGTAGTGTTATTATACTGAGAACTTATAAGTAAAATAAATATGCCATCAGGGGAAAGCCAATATTGTTATGTTTAGAGGAGACAGCACAGGCACTTTAGCACTGGTTAGCAGTGGTAAAGTGCATAGAGATCCTAACACCAGCAAAACCGAGGTCAGAAAAAATGGAGGAGGAACGTAAAAGATTTGGGGGAAGACCACCCTATGGCTGACAAGTCACAAGGTGGCTGTATGTGCACATAAGAGATTCTGAACCTATGGTCTGTTAGATTTAAGGCCTGGCTGAAGACCAAGCCCTAAGGGCAACCCGATTAGTACAATCTACCTTACAAAAATATGTTTAGCTTTACAAAATCTCTTGCTTTCTCTCTAATGCACAGTTTCTCTCAACTGTCTCTCACAATGTATGTCACTTATACTGACTGTCTTTCAGAATGACATAAAAATCAAACAACATGCATTTTTGCCATTCTTTAAAACATAGCAAAACCAAAGGGGATGATGGACGGAGTGTTGAACATTTCAAGCACTCACCCCCAGTCAAATGATCTGGGTTTAATCCATCATCATTCTTTAGCTCACTCTGCCACCCCAGTTCAGACATGGCCATATGTAAATCAGTCTGACCCTGTGCCTCATGGGAACAGTCCAGCCCGAACTGCCAATCCATGTCTTCCCTGGACCGGAAACAAGCATCCTGGGACCGTTTCTGGCTAATCAGCCGTCATCAGCCAGGCTAGCTTGAATCCAGTGGCAAAGTGAGCAAGGGAGCCACGTCTGGGCATACCCTGCCAACTTAGTGAGAACAAAGCAAAACCAAAGGGCATGATGGACGGAGTGTTGAACATTTCAAGCACTCACCCCCAGTCTTTAAAACATAAACATTGGGTTTAATAGAAATGTTTAAAACTTTTTGAGAATTTTTACATTTTTGCATCTATGCTTTTTTAAAAGCACATTTCTTTGTGCTTGTGCACGATGCTCTCCGATAGAAACCATCGTCCAGCAGATCAGTCACTGTAAGCCAATACTGGCAAGCATGAACCGCTTTCATCTTACTCCCACTGAAAGATATCATCAAGCACTTTGAAGCATGTGCATCAAAGAAGTCCCAAAACTCAGACGCACTGCAAAAATGCCAGTAGCATTTCGGGCTTATCTCATAGCCCTTCTTCTTGCCACAGGTTTCTGACTCAGTTATAGAAGCATGTTACCTCTCAGGGTGTGTGAGGGCCCTTGATCCTTATTGGAGCTCTCCCCTCTGATCTTTCTCCTACGTGGTTTCCCTCTGTCTCCCCCTTCTCTCCGCCCTCATCACTCTGTCCTTTCTTCTTCACCTTCTTCCTATCCCCTTTAGAAACTGTATATCAAGTATTTCAGGCACATCTCCACCCTCTGATCCTTCTCCTACGTGGTTTCCCTCCGTCTCCCCCTTCTCTCCGCCCTCATCACTCTGTCCTTTCTTCTTCACCTCCTTCCTATCCCCTTTAGGAACTGTATATCAAGTATTTCAGGCACAATGTTTAACTTGAAAACAACTTTCTTTTTATGCTGGGGGCATTGTGAACTGTGGGGACCTTTAATTCTCTGTGAGGAGATATCCCTGATCTTTGCATGTACCTCAGGACGTTCCGTCTTCTTCTTATCCTAATCAGAACCTACTGTTGAAGTGATAAAAGTTTCCAATCTCCAAAATAAGAAAGCACAGCAAAAGATTCGAAGAGACTCATTTGTTGTAGAGCTCTCCTATGACTTTGAGTGTAGTGATATGTGTAAAGAGGTCAAGAATAACTTGAAAGTTGAACTATACATTCAAAGGGATCAATGACATAGTTCCAGTGATCTATAAGGATTGGCAAATCCCCAGCAGCACAAAGGATTCAAACCGGAGTCACAGCTCCAGTTCTCAATACACCAGCTCCAAAAAGCCTTAACGTGTTTAAGTTATGAAATATCCCACTACAATTGTGAATTTTAGGCTGCATTTAGCAAACCCTATGTCTCAAACACAAAACTGAGTTTTTTCTTTTCAAACTTAACTATAGAAAACGTTACAGGATTTGCTGCTCTGATTTTGGATGGCTGCAACGGGAAAGGAAGTCTCACCTTCCCAATCTTGAGAGAGTACTGTGGTGTCATAGCATTGTTTCTGTTGGAGCCGTGGAGGACTCATGGTTCCAAAACACCAAAGAGAAGGAAAGGAAGAATCTAATTAGTTAAACACTGCACAATATCAAAAAAGCAAGCCCACAACCTCTAGAGGTAAGAGTCCACCTTTTGACAACACCATTTTGCGTTGTCTTTTGAGAGGGTGAGTAGAAAGTCTAATTTGGAAGCTTGCAGGAGAACAGAAGTAGAATCTTCTACACAAGTACAGCAGGATGATGATTTTATAGAGGTGGCTGCCACATATAGGTCTCATGCTGCATCTCAGCCCAAAAGAGAGTCTATGGTGTGGTCATTTTTACACAGTAAGAAAAAAAGTAAATATCAGCAAAGTCAGGAGCATGACCAAGTGTTACAATTCAGACATCCATGAATGTACTCGTTCAAAAACAGTAGCAACAGGTTTGTGCACCCGAATGACTACTCCTGAGCAGAGATGTAGAGGAAATGGCATGAGCAGGCATAGCAATAAATCTGTCCCTAGAAGTTCAACAACAAGCAGAAGTGGAAGAAGATTGCCACTTGCAGTTCTTCTCCACCTCCTACAATCGGTGCAGGAAGGGCATCTATTCGGGAAGATTTTTTTTTATTGAGAAGAGTTTTGAATTACAAAGACATTCCGCTCATAAAATCATGATTAGAAATCTAAAAAAAAAGTGGAGTATACATAAGTTAAAAAGTTATATAAGGCAAAAACAAATTACCTTCAAATATTTTAATCCTCATTGATAAATTCAGGATATTTGAAAAGCATAAAATCATTAATAAAGTGTCCGAAAGATGCATAAAAAGACTAGCAATTAAACATATTCATAATATCTATACCTTCCTGATATGATAAAGTGCATAAAGAAGATTTAAGAAGATCCTATGAAATTAAATAATATTCTTTAAAAATCCTTAAAATCGTAATAAGGTGCATAGTGCAAATATAGACTAGTGCCATCCAACTATACTTGTTTCTCCAATCATTGAATTAAATCAGCTCTCACCATAACATAAATATTATTCATTACCTACCATTACTTATACATACAGTAAAGTACATACATAAAATCTAACAGTGACAACAAGTCCCTTAAGCTAGGAAGTGCATAAACAAACAATCACATGTTCCATCATTGTCTATCAGTCTGAAGCACACAATCCTTTTCTAACAAACATAATTCACCTAAAGGAGATCTCAAAGTATACTGAACACCCAAGCCCTGATTTTCAATCAAATCAAAATACTGCCAGGAAGATTAATAAGAACATCAGCACCATGTCAATAAATGCCCACCAGAACAAAATACAACAAAGACTTCTATTGAAGTTTAAAAAAATTAAGAATTCAAAAAAGTAGTTTACAAAATATAGTTTCAAACAAGCTTACCTGCATAAAACAGACAAAAACTCAAATGTTTTAACCCCAAAAAATGACTGCCATAGTGACTTGTCTGCAAGACCAGGATGAAGGATGGGGCCTGCAATCTAGACCCAATGCGCAAAGCGAGCAGATCCTGCCTCTTCCCCTCTCTGTAACCTCTCTCAACAGGAATGAACTGGAAATGTTGGGTGCAAGAGCTTGGTCTTTGCTTATGGGTAGGTTCCAAACTTAGCATTTTTTTCTTTTTTGATCAGTGTGAAACTCGTGAGCCAGAAGTAATTTGAGAGTTCTGAATCTCTCAAGTCAGCAGTGATTCAAGAGTCACAAAACTCTTGAGTCACAAGTCAATAGCCTCATATTGACAATCAATTCTGGCACCTAAAATGGCTCATTGCATGACCCTCGAATCTTTTGTGACTCAGAAGTCACATGCTAATTGTTTTTTCTAGATTGTGATTCAATCAATCAATCAGCATTTGTAGATAACAGCACTATCACCCCTAGGGTAGCTGGGTGTGTCTCCATTGAATAGCCAGGTCTTGAGTCTCTTTCTGAAGTCTGCTGGCGACACAGCTGTACGGAGCTGGAGGGGAAGATCGTTCCAGTGCTTGGCCGCAATGTAGGAGAAGGAGTGGTCACCGTTGTGACTGTGATGGATGCTGGGGTTGTGTGTGAGGGTGAATGAAGAGAAGTGCAGGTGTCTAGTGGGTTGGTGGAAGTTCAGTCGATGGTTGAGGTAGGCAGGTTCCAGGTCATGGAGGGCATTGTAGGCATGAATGAGGACCTTTAATTGGCATCTTTTCTGCATGGGGAGTCAGTGGAGGTCTCTCAGGTGTGGGGCAAAATAGGTTCTTTTGGGGAGGTCCAGGACAATTCTGGTTGCATCGTTCTGTATGGTCTGGAGTCTTCTGAGGAGCTGGGTGGAAATACCGGCATAGAGGGTGTTGCCATAGTTGAGGTGGCTGGTGACGCGGGCCTGAGTGATGGTCTTTCTAGTGGTGGTTTTGATCCATCTGAGGATTCTGCAGAGCATGCGAAGTGTGTGCAAGCAGGACGCGGCACCTGCTTTAACTTGTTGATTCATGGTCAGTTGGCTGTTGAGGATGATGCCAAGCTTGCATGCATGGTCCATAAGTGTGGGTTTGAGTTCTGCAGGCCACGAGCTGTGGTCTCATGCGGAGGTGTTCTTCTTGAAAATCAGTACTTCATTTTTGTCGAAGTTGAGTTGGAGGCAGTTGTCTCTCATCCATTCTGCTATGTTGGTCATGGCACTGAAGTTGGTTTTGGTGGTGGAAGGGTCCTCGTGAGTGAGACGATCAGTTGAGCATCATCAGCGTAGGAGATTATTTTCAATCCATGGGATCTATTGACATCTGCAAGGGGGGTCATGTAGATGTTGAACAGGGTGGCACTGAGGGATGATCCTTGTGGTAAGCCACATATGATGTCTTTGGGTGCAGAGGTGAAGGAAGGCAGCTGATGCTCTATGTGAGTCCTGTGAAGAAGGAGGCAGTCCACTTGAGGGCGTCTTGCTATATACCTATAAGCGGTGTCGGTTGATGATGTTGTTGTGGGAGACTGTGTCGAACGCTGCAGAGAGGTCGAGGAGGATTATGGCCACAGTTTCCCCATGGTTTAGAAGTGTTCTTATGTCATATGTGGCAGAAATCAACATGGTCTCAGTGTTGTGGTTGGTAAGGAATCCTGATTGAGAGGCGTCCAGAGGTGGTTTTGTTCAAATAATTCAGTGAGCTGCTGGTTGACGGCTTACTCAAGAGCTTTGGCATGATAGGGAGACATGGAGATCCGACGGTAATTTCGGAGGTCGTTGGGGTCAGTGGAAGCTTTCATTATGAAGGGTCTGACATCTGTGTGTTTCCAACTGTCCGCAAAGGTTGCTGTGGAGATGGAGGTGTTGTGGATACTGGAGAGTTGCGTGCTGATTGGGTTTGTTGTGAGATTAAAGAGGTGATGGGGGCAGGGGTTCATGGGTGCCCCAGAGCGGATGTAAGACATGATGGCTGAGGTGGTCAGGGCAGTGAGCAGTGACAAGGTGATGATGGTTTGACTGGTGTTTACTAGGTGATTGAGGTTGTCGGGTTCAAGGGTGGTAGACTGGATGTTGAAATTGTTGTAGATGTTGGTAATCATGCTATGGAAGTAGACTATGAGGCTGTCATAGGGTTCTTGGGAGGGGTGAATGGTGTTCTCTATGGCTGTTTATTTGGCTTCATTGATGTGCTGGTGATAGATGCTGAGGGCTTTTTTATGAGCTGCTCTGTAGGTGGTATTTTTGGTGGTGCACCATTGTTTCTTCAGTTGGTACCAGCTGGCATGTTTGAGGAGCTTGTTGGGTTTTGTAGATTTCAGTCGGGCGACTTTGTTGGTGCTGTTGGTGATCCAGGCAGTGAAGTTCTGGACAGCCTGGATGAGGTCTGCTGAGGCCTTGGGTTGGTAGATGATAAGGGGCAGTGACCACTGAGTTTCGGTGACCTTGCTCCAGCTACAGTGGGAGGAGATCTGGTGCCTGTGATAGTGTGCTGGGCATCAGTGATGGAGGTGTATATGATGGTGTGATCAGTCCAGGTGAGTTCTGTGGTATGGCTTAATCTGATTCTGTCACTGGATGTGAAGATGGTGTCATATGTGTGTAAGGCTTTGTGCGTGGCAAGTTGGGTGAGGCCGTTGTTGCTCAGGTTCTCCAGGAGTGATGGTATTGGCATTGTTAGGGTCATCTATGTGGAAGTTCAAGTCTCCAAGAAGGACATAGTGGTGAGAGTCAATTGCTAGGGGTGTGATGAGGTAGGAGATGGTGTCACAGAATGTTGCTTGGGGTCCCGGAGTTCTGCTGGCAAAGGTGCCTCTTATCGTGGTCTTCGTGTCTGTTTGTAGTAGGACATTGAGGTGCTCCATGAGAGGTGCGAGGTCGTTGTTAGTCATGGTGCATCTGATGGCTTCCTTGAAGATGATGGTTATGCCTCAGCCTTGTTTGTTGGCGCGGTCACTGTGTATCTCCTTGCACCCATCGGGAGTGGCAGTGGTGATGTTGGTGTTTAAGGAGGGGCTGAGCCATGTTTCGTGATGAAGGAAATGTCTTTGGTGAGGATGGTGATGGTGTTCCAAATTTCCGTGGGCTGTTTGCAAAGTGAGCAGCATTTAATTGAGTGGTTGCAGGGTGATTTTGGTCTTGTGGGCAGGAGTGGTGCGGGATCTTTCGTAGGTTGTGTCGCAGGAGAAGTGGCAGTGTCGGCAGGTGACGGGTCCTTTTGTGGATCGTGGGAAGAAGGAGACGCAGCAGTTGCTTTGGTGTTTACCGTCTAGGTCCAGGAGTTCCTTGGTGGCGTATAGTCAAGTGGCGGAAGGGCCAGGGGACCTGGTGCTGGGTGTTGCCCAACCGGCATTGCATTGGCGGCATGCCCGTTGTGTGCGTCCTCTGTGTGGTCATGTGGGGACGTCTATTAGTGGTCCTGGTAGGTGGTCCAAGTGCATGTAGCACAGGTACAGCAGGCAAAGCAGTGGCAGGGACAACAGGCAATGCAGGGGCAGGGGCTGCAGGCAACACAGGTATGGCATGCAGTATAAGGACTGGGGCAGAGATGGCAGTGTAGGGGCTAGGGCAGCAAGCAATGCAAGGGCAGGAATAGTAGGCAATGCAGGGGCAACAGGCAATGTGGGGGCAGCAGGCAACACAGGGGCAGGGATAGCAGGCAAAGCAGGGGCAGCAGACAGCACAGGGGTAGCAGACAGCACAGGGACAGTGGGGCAACACAGAGGCAGGGACAGCAGGCAACACAGGGGCAGCAGGCAACGCAGGGGCAGCAGGCGGCACAGGGGCAGGTGGCAGAGTAGGGGCTGCAGGCTACGCAGGGGCAACAGGCAATGCAGGTGCAGGTTTAGAAGGCAATGCTGGGGCAACAGACAACACAGGGGTAGCAGGCATCACAGGAGCAGGGATAACAAGCAACGCAGGGGCAACAGGCAACACAGGGGCAACAGACATTTCAGGGGCAGCAGGCAGTGCAGGGATAGGGACAGCAGGCAATGCAGGAGCAGCAGTCAATGCAGGGACAGCAGCAATGCAGGGGCAGCAGACAAAGCAGGGATAACAGGCAGCGAGGGACTAAGGCAGGGGAGGTATAGTACCTTCAGCTGGGGGTCAGGCAAAAGAGGGGTGGAAGGAGCAGGTGAAACAGGAGGGTAGACATCTCCTGCTATGAGGCGGAAGGCTGAATTCCCATGGAGTTCCTTGTCAGTGGTTACTCCTTAGCACTCCCCTGAGGACAGGCACCTCTAAGTGGGCCTCTACCATGGCTGTGCATTTTTTTCCACACAACAAAAGGATTACCTCCTCTTTTGTATCTCTATCTATGTCAAATAAATAATATTCTCTGTTGACACTTTCATATTCTTCCTTGAAATGTCTTGCCATTGGCTATGTGTTCTAGTATACAATTCTTAAGGAAGCGAGAGGTACATTTTTACAACCTTTGCAATAGGTCCTCATTGGGATTCTTGGAGAGGAAGGAATTTATTATTTTGTTTCTAATTGATAGTGGAATGTTAACAATTATTTCAGCATAGTATGTGTCTCCCTGGTGTGGATGGACCCCACACAAGTAAATACTGATGAAAAAAAGGTGAGAGGTGGCAGTAGTTGATACAGCATGCATTGTTAAAGAACTAAGCTAGATGGAAGGTAGATGGGTATTGTGTTTCTTGTGCTCCAGTTCCTAAGAACCTAGCTTGGTAGTTTGTGCTGGATTGGTTCTATTGAGGCAGGACCAAGACTGATTTGCATATGGCTGACTGGCTCATCTGAGGTGGCATTGTGGGCAAACGAGTGATGGGTTGGAATGATACCCTGAGCGAGTGCTAATGATTGGACTTATTGCAAGCATTCCTCCCACCTTTTGTGTATTACATGCATTGTTTTAAATTGCCAAAGGAATGCCCAGACGGGGATCTCTTGCTCTCTATGGCACTGAAACCAAGTTACACTCCACTGAAGAGGCCCAATCATGTGAAGTCAGTCTTGGGTTGCTTGTATTCTGGCTCAGAGAGGAGCCGGCTTGGCTGTGCTAGTCAGAGTGAATTTCCTGCTGAATGGTTTGAGACCTTGTTGAAAAACAATGTTAAACAACAGCCCAATATTCTTGCTAATACAAGAGGGGGGTATTCTTAAGTGTTGCAACATTGTTTCCAAAATTGTGCCTGGAGCGATCCTTCATTCTTTATTTTTGGCTATACCATTTTCTCGTCACAATTTGTACTGTATAAGCACATGCAAGTACCGCGCTCATGAAGTTATCCCTGTGCTAAACTGGTCTCTTCCTGTGTAAATGCTTAATATTTGTCAGTTTAAAAGTAAGCCAGCGACTGGCATGTTTTGTTCTTTCAGCTCTAACTTTCTCAGTTGTTATGTCTTACTGTTTCCTTTTTTATTTACCATTCACCTGTAACTAATTAAATGTTGCATTAGGACTCGGAGCCTGTCTCTTCAACCATTGGCAAAGGTAATCTGAGGAAATCTAAAATGTCTGTACACGCAACACTTTTAAAATTGTTCAGAAATAAATTGCCACTAACACTGGTTTCCCTAAAAAGCGTTTTAACATTTTTTTCTTTCTTGTTGATATACAACGCTTTTAGCATTTCATTGCCAGCTGCACATAGGGAACAGGAAATTCATTCATCTTGTGTTTGTTGCTCTGATGAATTTTTTAGTACCGGATGATCAGCTAAATGTCAAGAAAAGATAATGAAGAAAAGGATAAAATGTATGATTTATTTTCCTTTCTATCTGCTTTACATGGCCAATTTTCTTAATCAAAACTGATAGGGCTAGTACCATAGTACATGATTTTCACGGTATGGCAAATGGATGATAAGGCTGCGAATTGGCACTTCATTAAAAGCAAAGCCCAAGAGTACATAAACCTGACAAAAACGAGCTAGACAGCTAAACATCTCAAACTTGTCAAATGACTCTGGGGCCTCCTAGTCATTTGCATTTTAAAGGCCTGGCAATGTTCACAATAAGAAAAAGTTGCTCCATAAAATTATTTATGCTTGTTATACCTAGTCATATCGTTCTTATTATGGCCACTACTGGGAATATTGTTCCACTACATGCTAGCTAACATTCAGATCTACATTCTGCTTAATACATCTCTATATTTGAGCTGGTTGACCTATATTCAACAATGGGCAGGACCCAGTCAGAAAGCTGCTTGCCATGCTGACGTCACAACCGTGTAGACTCAATTGCCCACCTTCTTTCTCGTACACAGCAGTCTGCCAGACCTCGCAGGCATCCTTCCATGCCTCTGTGGGGTCTATTGTGATTAGCGGGACCCAAGTAAATACTGTGACATCACATTCAGTTATGTCTTCCTTGCCCCACTTGTCTCTTGTCCAATGGGAAACGAGGGCAGATATCTCCACTGACAGTACTTGGACTTAGTGTTAAGTTCTGTCCTTTTGCTGAATAACATGAATCATAAAAAAACCGAAATAAAGCCATCAGTTTAATAAATGATTTTAAGTCATTTGGTGTCCCTGTTGTGACGATCTGAGATTGGTGGCTAGCAGGTGGATAACGGGCAAGTTACTTACTGGTAGTATCCATTACTCCTAGTTTTACTCTTTCTCATCGCAGACTTTACTGAAGCGGTGGATCCCAACCCAAGACAGGAAACTGCTTGAACTACCGGTCCTATCCACTATGAATATTTGTTACAGAAGTAGCTAGCACTGCTATCATCACCCCTAGCAAACCCAAAGGTCCGTTAGTCTGAAGACAGTCCGGCTAAAATGACTACCGTGACAAATGATAGGACCAAGAGTAAAGGGCTTTATTCTGTACATTACCTTCACGCGTCTTAGGAATAAGGTATAGGAAAGCATGCATCCCATGGTGCCTATTCCACAGCTGACCTGCAAAGCATGTACTGGAGATCACATTTTCTCCATGACCCAGTTGACCATTATTACCAATTTTTTTATGAGGAACAAAAAGTCCGATGCCCTGAAGGTAAAACCCCACATCAAATGTCCTTGGACTCTGAACGAGAATGGCATTTTAAAATGTCAGCTAATGTCCAAATTACAGTCCTACAGATTTCTGTCTTGGGATACCCCTGCTCCGACCCAAGATGCAGCTATCTTTCTGAACATGCAGCCACTAATACATGCAGCCTAACAACCTGAGCTAGAATGATAGCCAGAGCAATTGTAGAGTAGAGAAAGTTTCTAATTAGGACCATAGAAGATTTTCTTGCTTTCTGCCAACCCTCAAACGTATTAAAACAGAAACAAGCTTTCCTTTAAGGATGAGGTTTCTCACTATGAACCAGGACTGTTTTGGGATGTTAAACGGGTGCCATGATAGTTCCTCATCCAATCAGGTTAATGGAAAGACATCCACAAGGACCTCCTCTTCAGCCCTATGGAAAGTAGAGGACATTCTGCGTGGTGAGGCCAAATTCATTGTATGACTGAATATCAAAATAAAAAATATTAAGTTTCCACAGTATTGTGTCAAAATATTGTCTGCAAAAATAATGGGTTCGTTAACATAGGTGAACTGAGATGAAAGTCTAACTTTCTTGACTTTAGGTACTCACAAATGGCTTTTACTACTCGTAAATGACCATTGTGAATACCAAAAGTTGAACTTTACATTTTTCGGTATTCACAAAGGACATATATGAGTAGTGTAGGAAGCAGCTTTCCAGAGGTACTATGAATAAGTACAGTTATGGCACATCCTCAATGTAGAAGCACATCAAGGGCAACCACGAACATGCATATTTTAGAATGATGAAGGAGAAAGCAACATCTTCTACTAACACAGGAGCAGCCTCATCTACATTCAACCAACATTCTGCACATATCAGCATTACACCAACTTGTGCAGAGTTTAAGGAAATTGTTGATCTCTATTCTAAATACCAAGAAGTTGTTTTGAAAGAAAATGATGACATTATCACCATATCGAAGAAGGAAAAGGGAAATTATTGTTAATTTGTTTTTGTTTATTTTGATTCGCTGTAAAACACAAGGACATGAGCTAATGTTATAATTGTTAAAGACATTGGAAGTTCTTCAAGTGACTGAGAACCAGGAAGATGTACCATCAGCCAACCACCTCTATAGTTTAAATGGTGGGTGTCCCAAGATATAATTTGAAAATATGAGGACATTATTTTATTGTTAAAGAAACGGAAGGAGATCCCTTGTTAATGTTTCCCCTTTAATTTACTGTTTTAAAACACTAGATTTGTTTTAATATGCAACAGTTTTGAATGGAATTTCACCCTGCGCACTTTTACTATAGTAAATAGTGCATTTCTTTGCAAAATAAAAATATATATTTTAAAAAACATCACATTTTCCATAAAGAGCTGTGTCAATGTTCTTATTATTGTGTGGCTGTATAGGTGTTTTAATTACTCTGTGTGTGGGTGCCTTAGTGTATGTGCTACTGTGTACCTGGGTGCGTTAGTGTATGAATAAATGTCTGCTTGGGTGTGTCAGTATATGTGTTACTGTGTTACTGTGTGCCTGCATGTGTAAGTATGTTAGTGTTTAAATAAGTGTGTATCTTGATGTGTCAGCGTATGTCTTACTGTGTGTCTGGATGTGTCACTGCAGAAAAAAGTGTGTATATGGATTTGACAGTCTGTCAGTGTATGCCTCAGTGTGACAGTGTGTGTGTCAGTGTGTCTGTGGGTCTCTCAGTGAATGAATGAGCGTGTGTATTAGGTTATATGTCAGTGTGTGTCCAGGTGTGTCAGTCTATGTGTAGGTGTGTGCCTGGCTATCCCAGTGCATCAATGAGTGTGTTTGTGTTTGTGTCAGTATGGGTGTCACTGTGTGCCTAGCTGTGTCAGTGTATGCATAGGTGTGTCCCTGCTTGTGCCAGTGTATGTGTAAGTGTAGGTTTGGGTCTATTTCTACATGAATAAGTGCATGCCTGGGTGTGTCCGTGTATGTCTTAGTATGTCTCTGGATGTCTCAGTGCATAAAATAGTGTGTCCATGGGTGTGGCAGTGGCTGTGTACACCTATGTGTTTTAGTGTATGCATCAGTATGTCGCTAGGTGTGTCAGTGTATGCATCAGTGTGCCCACGGGTGTGTCATTGTGTCATTGTATGTATTAATTAATGTCACAAGGTGTCTCACTGTGTGTATGTGAGTGAGTGTCTCAGTGTTTGTATAGTGAGTTGGTGAATATGTTAGTGAATTCATCAATGGGTGCCCTGGTGTGTTAGTGTATGCTTCAATGAGTACTTTGGCATGTTAGTGTATACACCAGTGTTTAACTGGGTGTGTCAGTGTATACATCAGTGTGTTTCTGCAAAGGAGAAAGTATTACATTTTTGGAAAAATACATTACAAAGAACCGTAAATGCTACAAAAACAATAAGGTCTAAGCAGTGACAATCACTGGAAAGGTAAGAAACAATATAGTAGACAGAGTTGAAAAATAGATGACAAAAGACTGACAATGACAGCAAAATATAAACAACAATAATAAATGTATTTGGACAAAACAACTGTTAATATTTTACATATAACTCTATCTAATATATTTCACTGAAAATACCAAAGGTTTCAGGGACATTATCGTTAGTAAATAGAATTTAAAAAGTATAGAAATTCGCTGAAAAAACAGAGGTTACAGGAACATTATTGTTCAGAATTAGAATTTAAAAAGTATAGAAATTCACGGGGAAAAAAAAGGTTAAAGGGACATTATAGTTAGGCTGACATTTTGCTCATACAAAATCAAAGAAATTCAGCAGGTATAGTTAGCTGAGCTGAATATAACTCTCTCCCCCACAATGCACTGCTAATGACCGTACATATTGAATCACTCATGACATGGACAGTGACATCACTGCTGACATGGCAAATCCCCCCGGGCCAGTCTTTTTTTTTCTTTTAATGGGGTACGGCCATATGCTGCATCCCTCCCCGGGCCGATTACAGCCCCAAGGACCCCATCCCCCAGGGCCCCACCTTTTCCTTTTTTAATAGTTTTGTTTTAAATAAAGCAAGAGGGAACACCATGGCCCCCCTTTCATGGGCCAATTGTGGCCCCGGGGACCCCATCCCACGGGGTCAGGCCTGCACAGCCCCCTACCCAGGTCGATATTGCTCTGGGAGCCCATCCCCCGGCCACCTTGTTGGGGACAGGGGAGGGAGCCTGAAGGCCCCCGTGGTCCCTGCTGGCTCCCTGCCTCCTGCAGAAGCCGGCAGTGCTTTTGGACAGAGGGAGCTTCTGACATACTGCTCCCTCTGTCTAAAAGCAATTCTGCTCTGCTTCATGGAAGTGAGAGCATTTTTAATGCTCTCATTTCCATAAAATGAAGCAGTGTTTGCTATGGCTTGGCAGAAGCGGGCTCCTGCCAAGCCATAGCAGACTGCAATGTTCTGGGAGTGGGCATCCCGGGACATTGCTGGAGCCAACCCTGGGATGCAGCAGTTCCCAGGGCCATGGCTCCATGAGGTGAGGCTGCGTGGCTCCCCTACAGCATTAATTTAACCCTGGGGATGTGGCAGTCCCCTGTGCTGCATGGGGGGGCTGCAGGTTTTGGGAAAACCACATCCAAAACAGGAACCACATCCTAAACAGTAATTTTTATCCTGTGAAACTGTTGTGTTGTACTTTCTGGAGAGAAGAAAGCCACTGCCAGATACATTGAATGTAAGCTTTGTGGGAAACAGCTTTCCAGAGGCACTATTAAAAAAAAGTACAGTTGCGGCACATCCACGATGTGGAAGCACATCAAGAGCAACCATGAATGTGCATATTTAAGAATGCTGAATGAGAAAGTGACATCTTCTACTGACATAAGGGGATCGCCATCTACGCCCAACCAACCTTCTGTAAATATCACCATTGCAGCAACTTGTGCAGAGTTTAAAGAAATGGTTGTTCACTGTTCTAGATGGTTCAAATTTATAACATTCGTATAAACAAACTTTTTAAAATCATACAACTGTTTAGTGCGTCTCAATGTTTTATAATCACATTGTGAAAAAGTCCATATGTACAATGATATGTTTTCAAACACAAAGTGTGAGTATGTCCATAGAAAATCAAATGGCTTATTGTGCAGTTTTAAGTCAAGTCCCAATACATTTTGGGTTTGAAAAACCCTTCTTGAGGGGAACAACTATACGGATTACATGATCAGGATAAAAGCACCTGCCGGAACGTGCCTTATGCTCTGACAAAAGCATAATTTTTCAACCAGCCGACAAAGGAGGCGCAATCGTAGTAATGGACAAGACAGTCTACGCCAATACCTACAAGGCATATTTTGAAGACAGACACATCTTAAAAAATGAACTATGCCAAAAACACTTAGTGATCTACATGCGGTTCATAGACGACATAATGATAATTTGACACGGGAATCATTTGGAATTTGAAAAAAACATTCAAGAGTTGAATAAATACAATACTCGCATTCAATTTACACATAATATCCAATCTAATAAGATTCATTTCTTGGACATAGAAATAAACAAAACATTGAAAGGTCTAGAAACATTGGTATACCGCAAACCCATGGACAGAAATAATGCTCTTCATTTCTCCAGCGCCCATCCACCGTCACTAAAAAAACACACTTACCCATTTCACAATTAATTAGGATTAAAAGAACCACATCGAATGAAGAAGTTTCCAGCAGATTAATCAGTGAACAAATTAACCATTATCAGAAACGCGGATACCATTTGAATATACTAGAAAAAGCAAAAGAAATGAAGTCTGGTAAAAAACGCAAAGACTTATTATTACAAACATCTAAAACTACAAGTATACGTGAAGTAATTGTTTTAAAATACTCCCAACAGGCTGTCAAAATCAAACAAATTATCAGAAAAAGATGGGAAATTGTAGAACAGGAAAAGGACTTCGCAACAATATTCACAGACAAACTTTATTCGCGCATACCAGATCCAAAAATCTAAAGGAAATTTTGAAGACAAAAGCAACTTCAAAGTCTACCACATAAAAAGAAATGAGGAAATGTTTTAACTGTGGACAATGTGGCAATGTAATCACTGGAAACACTTTTCATCACCCACACACAGGCAAAAACTAAAACTAAAACATACTTCAGACTGCAACACTGAAGGGGTGATATACGCCATATGCTGCCCCTGTGACTTAACATATGTAGGAAGGACTGCAAGAAAGATAAAAACGCGTATATTTGAGCATAAGAGTATGATACGTACCAGCAACTTGAACTCATGTTTAGCCGCCCACTGGATACACACACCACACACCATTCCTCAATTGGGATACACCATTCTTGAATGCATAGAAATACGCACAGGCATTGAATACCACACATTATTAGCACAGCTCGAAACCTTTTGGATAGATTTTCTAGGAACCTTAATACCTAAAGGTTTGAATGATTATTATGAACTGTTGTGTTTTCTATAAACCAATGACTTACTAAATAGGGTTATATTGGCATGTACCTCTGTGCTTGAACTCACTGTATATATCAGACACTTACAGCATCTTAGGCTGGGATCCACTTTTTCACCGAGGTAGCTCGTTGAGATACACAATACATAGCCTTGTGGGAACTTTATTCTATTGAATGACACTCACACAGTTTTACTGTATACTTTATTTTGTCTTTCCAATTCTTCACATTTACGTTTCACTTTTCTTTCTTAGATAAACCAACGCGTATAGATAACACTTGCAAGTGTTTAGTATTGTTACTGTTAACTTGAATTTTTTCCGATTATCGGGCTTAAAAAATCACACGTTGCCTCACAATAAACTACCGAGTGTTTACCTTAGGTACTACTAATAAAGTTCTTACAATCTTTTTCATGGTCGCCCCGATCACTGTTTAAAAGAACGTCACTTTCTATTGGTGTATAATCGCCTGTTTGAGAACATGTGATTTTGACTACCGGGATACGTCAGACGCCGGTGAGTTTACTCGAGGTTCTCTCATAAACGCCTTTGATTCTATAGTGAATATGGACAGTTCTAACGTTTTCCTTTATGCTTTATCTCCAATAGATAATCTTTGCTGGCATGAAATTAATATTAAGGTAGGGCTCGAGTGAGCATTAATCGTGTTGTTACTAGGGATAATGATTTCATATTGAATACGGAGGGTTCTAATGCGCTCGTTTATGCTTTATCTCCCATAGAAAATCTTTGTTGACATGCAATTCACATTAAGGTAGGGCTCTGGTGAGCATTAATGGTGTTGCTATTAGGAATAACGCTTATAGTTTCATCATTAAATCGTT
This sequence comes from Triturus cristatus, assembly GCF_964204655.1. Taxonomy (NCBI): domain Eukaryota; kingdom Metazoa; phylum Chordata; class Amphibia; order Caudata; family Salamandridae; genus Triturus; species Triturus cristatus. The sequence goes on from NC_140585.1 coordinate 725,964,801, forward strand.
TTACCTGTCATTTTTCAGCCTAGCTTGATTAGCACGTAAGCTGCTGAGTTCGGTAAGCCACATGACACTTTGCGAATTTTTTTAACATAGCGCATGTCAATTTTTTAACATGGCGCATGTCACCTTGCTCATGTAGGTTTTGTTTTTCCAGATTTTTGCCATAGAATATTTCGATGTAATCTTCAGTCTGATTATGCTGACTTATTTGATTATTGCACGAGCGCTCACTGTTGTTCAGCTTGCAATCTATTCAAATACACAAGGCTTCGGTGGCTCTATCCTCACACGCTTTGTTTATGGTGGATTCACTTAGTACTGTTGAGACTTGTTCACACATTTTCACCTGCACTTGTTTTCTGTTATGCAGGGGGCACAAGCACAGACTTCCTTAGTTTTGTAATTGATAGTAGAGATTTAGAATGCTGCAATTGTATCACTATACTCTGATTGATATTTTCTTTTTGACTGTTCCGGCAGGTGCTTTTATCCTGATCATGTCGTCCTTATTGTTGGTTCCCCTGAAGAAGGGTTTTTCAAACCCGAAATGCATTGGGACTTGGTTTACAACTGTACAATAAGCCATTTGATTTTCTATGGACATACTCATACTTTGTGTTTGAAAACATATCATTGTACGTATGGAATTTTTCATGTGAATATAAAACATTGAGACGCACTAAAAAGTTGTTTGATTTTATATCTTTAACGTTGTGATAAAAAGCAAAAAGTTTGTTTATATGAATGTTATAAATTTGAACCTGTTGTTAAAACCTTAGGGACTACCGCTGTGCATTGAGAGACTGGAACGGAATCTTCCGCTTCATTTATTTGACATATTTGGTTACAAGGCATTTAGGCACGCCCTCAAGCTCTCAGTTGCACGCATTGTTGTAAAACACTTTAATTTTGTAAAATTTAGCAGTCATTAGTAGGTGTGCAGGCGGAAAACCACTTCCTTCAACTTGTTCACTGTTCTAACCATATCACCATATTGGAGAATGTGAAGGGACACTGTTGTTAGTTCTTTTTTGTTTGTTTTGTTTCATTGTAAAATCACAAGGGCATGTGCTAATGTTATACTTGTTAAAGGCACTGGAAGTTCCTCAAGTGATGGAGAAGCAAGAAAATGGACCAAAAGACAACCATCTCTTTAAATTAGAACTTCATCAACTGGTGCTGAAGTCAAAATAGTGTTTGTCCCAAGACGTCATTTAAAAATATGAGGACATTATTTTCTCGTTGAAGAAACAGAAGAGTCTCTTTTGTTAAATGTTCTAATTTTTTCTTACTATAAAGGTAAATATAGCATTAGGTACCCACCTTACTCCAATAAATCATTACTTGGTTCTGTGATAGAAAACATTAAGATAAGTTAATGTTACACAAAATAGATTTACATAGTAAAGTTTAAGTTTCTGCAATACATACATCTTAAACATTTCATTTTTATTTGTTTGCTGTTGTCAGGTTTCATACCAGCACACCTTACACAATGTACACAATGTACTGTATGAAGTTTCATCGTTGAACCGTCACATAGATTGTAGGATAAGAAACAGACTTGCACTTTATAACACTGCAAATATATGATACTATGCATGCACTCACTACAAACAGTTAACAATTAATTTTGCTTATACTTACTCAACTATTTTAAATAAACATTTCTGAAAAATAACAAAGCATGACATTGAAGTAGTCCACTTATGAAAATAGATGAAAATAGATGTAACATATATCCATATGTAAAAGGTATTTTGAAAACATTATTCTTAGTAGGCCAAATGATGCATTAAAGACTAATAATCCATACAGTACAAACACAGCAAAGCACTTTTTTTAAAGAAAATCTTCTCAGAACTTTGATTACAAAAAGAAAAGGTATGAATTTGAAAGTTTAAAAGGCGGTTTATGTTTAAATGTCAACTTATTGTCAGTGCATTCTGTCCATCCACTTAGAGTTCTTAAGTGCATAGTGTAGTAGTGTCCTGAAGTTATATGCATTCCTTCATGAAAAATGCTCAATTGCATTTACAAGATGTGGTAAATGAAAGGCTACATTCAGAACTACAGGCCTAATTACATTGTCGAGCAGACTGCCACCAACAGGCCATTGGTGGAAGTCTGCCTTACCGTCATTCGATCCAACATTATGATGCAGGTGATCGGACCCTTGTTGGACGGGGGGCAGACCGCTGCCTCCAACAGGACCTACTGATCCCGATGGGGGGGGCAGTCACATGGTGCATGGCACACAGCGCATGGATATGCACAAAGTGCTCTTTAATACTGCAATTTTTTCCACAGCCGTAGCACAAGCCCCAGTGCTAAAGAACACTTTTCCGACCATCAGACCAGCCGTCACATCATGATTGGGTAGACAGACTGTTTGTGTTTAAATGTCAACTTATTGTCAGTGAATTCTGTCCATCCACTTAAAGTTCTTAAGTGCATAGTGTAGTGTCCTGAAGTTATATGTATTCCTTCATGAAAAATGCTCAATTTAATTTACAGGATGTGGTAAATGAAAGGCTATATTTAGAACTACAGGCCTAATTAAATGTCGGGCAGACTGCCACCAACAGGGCATTGGTGGAAGTCTGCCTGACCGTCAGCCATTCGATCAAGCATTATGATGCAAGTGGTCGGACCCTTTTTGGACGGGGGCAGACCGCTGCCTCCAGCCACTATTGCAATCCCTATTGTTTGTGGTGCTAAGGCAGGCACTGCAATCAGGAATACAAGGTACACTTTTGACAGACTTTTCATGGCGGTCCCACCACCATGAAAAGGCTGTCAGATATGGACTTTGGGGACTCCAAACAGGGCCCCTGTCCCAAACTGGCTTCTGCAAAGTGGCCCACAGTAGTGTCCACATGCACAACCATGGTCTGTGTGCCTTGCACCATATGGTGCATGTTCTACTATTTTGTTTGCCTATTTTAGTGTAAGATGACTGTCTGTAAATGCAGTTTCCATACCAAATTTACAATATTCAGCTTTCACATAGGCCAACCACGAAATAAGCACACCCTCTTACATTGAAAGACAATCCTTTGTACTACCCTGTGTTAGCTCAGCCTTAGCGTAATTTTAAATTACAAGCCACAGTAGAACGGCACAAGCCTTAATCTGATCAGCTAAATACGGAAGGCTAAGCTCTCTATGACAAATATAGCGCGAGGCAGAAATGGAAACAGACAAAAGCTTTCCACAGAATCTATTTTCCTCACACTGTATAGCCTTGCAATTTAGAAAGCCTCAAACCTTGGTGCCTTATATAGCAATCGGCATGCATTGTGACTGATCCATTTGCAAGAGTGGCTTGAGGGAGCCACCCCAGCAGTTTGAGTCAGGCTACCATTCGCTGAAGTGAATTTCATGGTGCGGTGCATGGTATTAACTGACCAAGAACCTTGAGCCGAAAAGATCACACCAAGATAAGAAAAAGTGCTAGTGTGGCTCAAATGCTGAGAGATGATCATCAAGTTAATAATTGGAATAGCCTTACTTCCGCAAGACATAATATGTGATTTGGCAAAGTTTGTCGGCAGGTCAAGTGAAGCCATAAAATCCACAAAAGCATACACTAATTTTCCCAGCGCCTTCAGGGTGCATGCCATGAGCAGTGTGTCAGCATATAATAATGTCGGTAACGGCTTCCCCTAAATTTTTTGTATATCTATGGTTACTGAATTAAAAATGGAGGGAGCACATTAATGTAAAGTATAAATAATATGAGAGTCAGTATGGACCCTTGTCTCACCCCTCGATGTATACTTATGTCTCCAGATACCTCCCTTGGATAGTAATGTATACCCTTGCCCTCATATCACTCTGCAAATATGAAAAATACTGGACTAAAACAATATCTATGTCTCGGTCTCTGAGAAAAGACCACAGTTTTGCTCTATTTACACAGTCGAAGGCCATTGAGAGGTCCATAAATGCTAAATAGAGAGGTGTCTTTAGCCACAGTGAACTTTCCAAGAAGATACACTTTGGAATGATGAGAGGCAATACAAATGTATACAGTAATAAGTCAGTGATCAATGAAAATGCTTTCACAGGTTTTTTTGTTGTTATGTGTTGAAGATTCTTTATTTCTTATATTCTTTTCACAATTTGGTACACCCAACGTGTTTCACCCTAGAGAGGGCTTCTTCAGGGCAAAATATTATAGTAAGCACTGTTCAAGTATTCTCCGTCAGAAACGCCAGCAACAAATTGTGTCAATATCATCCCTTGGTCAGTCTTATAAATTGTACATCATAAGTCTTCTCCCGTGTATGGTCAAACGTCAACATTGACATTTGACCGTACACGGGAGAAGACTTATCCAAATTGGAATGAATTACAGACGTGGAAACATCAGAGGCAACTAGGAAAATATCACTGATCACTTTCTTAACCATCTTTACTAAGGCTACCAGAGTACAAGAAGTGATGTACAATTTATTCATTACTGATGCCTGTACTAACATCTCCCATTGGGTAACCTTTTAATTCACACCTTCTTTTAGAAGTTGTTTCTTTATATTGCTTACGCTTTTGCAATACTAAGGCTGGGTCTCTGGGTTTAGAGGCCAAGGCTATTCTTAATGCCCTATTTGCCAAACACTCAGTGTTGAGCAATCTAGGGGAGTTCTGCAAGGGTTGTGCAGGTTTTCGTAGGGCCATCCTAACTTTATCACATATTGTGATATATGCATCCACCACAGAGCCATCATTTGCCTCTGTAGCTAAACAATGCTCCACCCCCACCTGATTTGATCTAGTTATAGTGTTAAAAGATTGGACAGGGTCCCCTAATGTCCAAACCAGCTGCAAATGATCAGTTGAGGGTTCAAGATTACAAGCTCGGACATTCACCCTGATCCTTTCCTTCAAGCAGATAAATAGTGATAACTCAATAGGTTTATGATTACTAAAGGTGAAAGCACCACAGAACCATAAGCTAGTAGATGTTCCAGACTACTAGTAACAAAGATATAGTCAATTGTAGAGCAGCTACCTCTGCCATGAAAGGTAGGGAGTGTGCACTCATTCTGACCAACAGCATCTAGAGCATTAACCAAGTCGAGTGGAATAAGAAATGAGGCTAGCTCTGCAGCTCGTGGGTTACTATTAGCAGACAAGTCAATAGAAGTCAGCATACCACACGTTACATTCAGCTGAGGAAGATAAATATAAAAATTTCCTGCCAGTATACCAACTCATCTAATATTTTAGAAATAAAATAAAATAGTGGAGGAAACTTTGTCTTTGGCCTCCCAATAAAATCATTATTATAAAAATTCACAATGTGTAAGCTAACATCTATCATAAACACTATTACTTGAAACTTGCTTTCTGCTGTCTCTGCTGTCTCTAAAACTCAAGTAGGACACTCTAGGGCTACCCTTAACAATATAGCCAGCCCCCTGAAGTGCGCCCACATCACAGTGGGATAGCTGGAACAGTAAAGCATAAAAAGAGATCCACTAATGAGCGGGCTATTTCCCCAGTTTCCTGAAACAGGATGATATCGTAACTCCCAACAAAATTTAGCCAGTCCGGTATGTTAACCATTCCCCATAGCCTCGCCTCATTCCAACTGAATATTTTTAGGAGAGGCCTTCCTCCGTCCATGACAGGGGTCCCTCGATCAATTGCAGAGATGTTTACTACAAAATCAGAGTTAGGAGTGAATCAGGTAAGGGCAACTATCACACGGGCTGTTGGTCTACCTGGAGTCCCCCTAATACAGGGGTAGCTAACACCCCAGTCTGTTTTCCTTCCACTAAATTTCCTGGAATGTTAATAGCTGAGTGTAACAATTCGCCAACCTTAAGAGGAAGATGCGATTTTGATGGATCAATAATGTGTCAATCAATATTTTCAAGTCCGCTAAGAGTTAAGAACCTATTAGTGCATGGTATTTTAAATAATGATTTTTGTAATCCCTGCTTTACCTGGGGAATGGTATGAGGTGTGTAAAAATACTCTAAAGGCAGGGCAACAATCTGGGTTTCTGTAAGGCTATTATATTCCCTTAGAATTCTTCAACACAAACAGGATACCAAATGTTTACCACAACACAGTCCCATGCTATGTTCTTTTCAGATTTGCTGAGTCACCCAACTCTTCTCACCATTATAATCTCATTCTTCAAATATGTATGTTTAGAATCCAATGGGCCACTTTATTTCGAAGCTGTGGCCAGTAATCCTTCTGACCAGACAACAGCGGTGGGACCCCAGCCAAGATTAGAAAATAAGGGCAGGCTGCAGGTGGAAGATCCAGTATGGCATGACTTTGTGGGGTAGCATTATTCCCAGTAGTCATAGGGATTGAGCGCGAGGATGCCAGGTCAGGCAGCGCTGGGGTTAATTGAATGCTAATGACTTCAATTCCAGACTTCTTAGAAATAATGTCACCAGTTCATGTTACTGAATTAGTCCTCCTGCCCATTGAGCCATTAATCAAAAGCCCCTCAATTCGATCAAGCCATTCTGTCAGTGGTCTATTTTTCTCATCAATGAGAGCACTCAGTTTGTCACAGATAGCTTCCAAGGAAGGAAACAAATGTAATAAGGCATCGCATGTCTGCCTGGTAGAGGACTGGGTTATCGACAGGCCTGAATAGAGTTTGCAGAGTTGCACTAAGCGTAACTCCACTAAGTGCCCAAAAAATCAGCGGAGCAATCTGCCGCTAGTGGCAAATTCTACCCGAGTGGCAGCTCGCGCTTGCCAATGGTAAGTTGGGGAAAAAACTTTGCTCCGCTGCAGGGAGCGGAGTTTTCTGTACTTCGTGAGCTACGCAGAGTGCAGAAAACTCTGCAAATGGAGCTGAGTTCGCTGTCCAGTCCTAGTTACCGACTGCAATGGGGATTGAACCCACATAAGAGGTTTGCCTTTAGTATTGTGAATAGCAAAAGATTGTTTTCTCTCAGCAGTCACTGTCCTCCCAAATGATCTCTTGCGATTCACTGCTAAATTTAGAGTGGGCTGTGTTATCGAGCAGCTCTGTTTCCACATCATTGGAATTCACATGAGTAACCGCACTGGCATCAGCGCTAACACCCTCATTCCACGAGCCTGGCCTACCCTCCAGGGGTAATGAAACACTCATCACACTAGGGATTTGTGGGACTGTTAATATACCATGGTCCATGCGAAGTCTGTGTTCCGTTATTTCTATTTCATTACTATCTCTTTTTTCACCATGGTCGCAGGTACCGGTAGAAAAAAAGTCTTACCTTAGATGTGATCATATACAATACTGGTCTCACCTTCTTCACACAGAAACCAAAGGATGGCCCAGTCCAGCTCCTTCAGGCCATGGAGAAGTGAAAAGGGGCCCGTTCTTGGCTTAGTCTTTGCCTATGCCAAGCCCGGGCGCGTTCTGTGCAGCGGAAAGCCAAAAACCAATTTAATCCTCAACAAATAAATATGCATCAAATTCTTACAGCTTCTCACTGTTCTCTTTTTTTCAATGTTAGAGTTCATAACTACATTCCAGGTTTGTGTTTTGTAGTGAGTCCGACAACAACAAATACAAATACAGTTTGTTTTTGGTTGAGGAAACTGTGCAAAACTTTGCAATATCTTGAGGACTGTTTTCAGTTATAATTTCTGTATCTTATTCTTCTACATCTCCAGCAACCATCTCTTCATTTTCCAGAAACTCTTTTTCTGGACCAAATACCTGAAACTGTACATCTCCACAAACTTTCTCTACCTCTGCTACTGTCCCATACAATCAACTTCTATTCATCTTTCCTAAACACAAATCATGAATTTTTACATAGTAAAGTCTTCTAACCAAAGTTTGCATTTTAGAGTGATGTACAGCTAACATCCTGAAATTATGAAACCTGCTTCAGCAAGCTTTCCTTGAAAGACACCCCAGTGAATGTCCCTGTAAATTACTATGGGCCATATATAGGTAAAAGTGAAATACCGAATTCTTAATACCGAATTTTACCGATTCGGTATTTAGAATTCGGTATTTCCGATGTAGGTAAAAAATCTGTCTTTTTTACCGATTCGGTAAAAATCGGAATAACAATACCGAATCCTTAATACCGATCGGAATTACCGATTGGTATTACCGAATCTGTATTACCAAATCGGTAAATACCGAATCGGTAATTCAAACACCAGCAATTGAGGAATCAGCCAATCATGTGCATCCACCCCACCTCCCAACCAGGAAGTGGCCACACCCATGCAGGTGCACTGAATCTGAACCTTCTGGAGAGGCTGGGAGTGCAGAGAAGGACAGAGGAGCCACTAGGAGAACTTTACCTGTGAAACCTGCACAATGTCTGACATGGAGACAGACAAAGAAGGTGCTGAGAGGAAGATAAAGTTAAAGTTCAGTGAAAGGGAGCTCCAGGTCCTAGTTAAGGAGGTGGCCAAACAAAATTCGAAGCTGTTTGGCAAACAGTCCCTGCAAGTGGCTGAATCTGCAAAACGGAAGATCTGGCTGGGGATACAGGCACAAGTGAATGCCATAGGAGTGACCACCCGGGAAATAGATGACCTGAAAAAGAGGTGGTATGACATCAGGGGCCTCACAAAAAGAAATATGGCAGAGATAAAAAAACAAGCCAGCCAGACAAAAGGAGGAAGGAACAGAGCGCCTGCACAGACTGCTCTTGAACAGCTGGTGGAGTCCACCATAGAGCAGGACAGCGTATGCGGAATCGGGGATGCAGACAGCTCAGCCAGAGCTGCCAACAAACAAGGTAAGAAGCATGCACACCAATCTGCACCCCCCATTCCCTATCCCCATTCCCCAATGAGGCTGTGTGAATCCCACTCCAGTACAGGTTTTACTAATCAACAGCAATGCATTCTGGGAGATGTAGTCAGTGGAACACGTATCACGACAGTCATCCCACTGAACACCAAGGCATGTGACACACATCAGTGATAAGCAAGCAGAGGACAGAAAGATAGTGTTCCAGGAATGACAATTTATTATTGCTATGTAGGGCTGCCAGACTAGTGAGCTAATGTAAAATTTTTGTCCACAGGCGAGACATCGCACAGGGCTGCACGAGACAATGGAGGAAGGGCACCCCGGAACGAGAGAGCAGAGGAGGCCAGTGCAAGTACAGTGCACACCATACCACCACCGCCAGCATCATCACCACCGCCAGCATCACCACAACTGCCTACATCACCACCACCACCAGCATCACCAACACTTCTAGCATCACCAACACTGCTAGCATCACCAGCAGCAACGCCATCGCCAGTGGCAAGACCCAGGAGGCATGCAGTTGCCACTCTTCAAGAGATGGATTTGTCCTTGGAAGACACCAGGGGTGGCGAAATCTCGACTGTGCCAGTGGATGGCAGTAATGCAGGGCCGCAGTCCACCTCAGGGAGATCGCACACAGGTGCCAGACGCAGCAGGGCCAGGGAACAAATTCCACCTTTGCAGGATGAGGACAATGGTGTATTTGCAGGGCTGGAGGCAAACATGGTCAAGGTTCAGCGCCTGCAAGGGAAGGCAATACAGTCTGTACAGCGGCAAATGGGACATCTGAATTGTAGCATGCATTACATCAAGAAGGGCATCAGCACTATGAACTCCACGCTGTCTGAGGGCATGTGGAGATGGCGGAGGGCATGAAAGGGATGGCTGAGGGCATGAGGGACATGTCCCAGGCTGTGATGCTGCTGTGCAGCAAACTTGAGGGGGACAGGGTGGCACGGCGCAGGGAGAGGCAGAAGAAGGAAAACCATACAAAGGCGGTGAACCGCCTCGCAACTGCCACATCTCTACTCTGCAGGCGCTTGGTGGCCATGCAAGAAAGGATGCAACAGTGCAGCCATGATGTCTCTAGAGGGCTTATCAAGGTCACAACTGCACTAGAAGTGCTCCTAACAACTCAGGCTGCCAATACTGGTGCATGTGATGTGGGGGACGCCGAGGAGACTACCAGTCGCAGCAGCATAACGCTCCCTGCAACTGAGGCCAGGAGGAGCAGCAGGCAACATGGGGCTGGCACTGGGACCATTGCCAGTGAAGACAGTCTGCTGAGGGATCCCAGCAGGGTTGTTCGTGGCCGCAGGCGTTGATGCAGCCCACACTTTGTGTACTCTATTGCGTGACTTAACCCATGACAAGCTCTTAGCATGGTCACAAATAGGACTGGCAAGTTGAGCCCTTTGTGTAGTGGCGTAGTGCCCAAAAATAAAACTACGTCATTCAAATGCAACAACTGGCTGTGTCTCCTTACTTACTCAGAAGTAGTTGCTTGTGATCTCTGCCCGTCTTTGTCTCCCATCTGGTGCTGGCGCCACTCCTGCTGTGTTGGGCTCTGCTCAGCAATTTCATCATCATCGTCCTCTGAGTCCGTTAATTCAACTTCTGTGAATTTCTTAGTGGCAAGGTTGTGCAGCATAGCACAAGTTGCAATGATTTTGCAGCAGATGATGGGTGTGTACTGACGGGCGCCTCCGCTTTTGTGGAGGCAGCGGAACCTGATTTTCAATAGTCCAAACATGCGCTCCACTACATTGCATGTTGTCTTGTGTGCCACATTGTATCGTCTCTCACTCGGGGTTGATGGGTTTAGGTGGGGAGTGAGGATAAATGACCGCACAGCATAAGCGCTATCACCTAGTTGAGAAAGAGAGTGCCATTAATTACAAACACCGACACATTAATCTGCTGTATCCATCAGGGTGAGTCACAATGATTTACCTAGCAGGTATCCTTCTCCAAATTCTCCTGCAGCCAGGTGTGTGTAGATCCCACTGTTCTGGAACATGTAGGATTCGTGGGTGCTCCCTGGAAATTTGGCCACAATGTCGGTGATTATGTTGACTGCATCGCAGATTACCCGCACATTTATGGAGTGGGTGGATTTTTGGTTTCTGTAGATATATTCAGTGGCTGCAGGTGGGCAGATTGGAATGTGTGTCCCATCAATGCACCCTATGAAATGCGGGAACTGTGCCATTTGGTAAAAGTCTGTCTTGGTTTTCAGCAGTTCCGCCTGTGTGTTTGGGAAGCTTATGTAGTGATGCATTCTCTGCATCATGGCGTCCAGGAACTTCTTGAAGAAACGGGACAGGCAACTCTGTGACATCCCACCTACCGCAGCTATCACCCCCTGGTAACTGCCAGAAGCAAGAAGGTGTAGGCTACAGAGAACCTGCACATGTGGTGGTATGGCGTGCGCCCTTGTTGTTGGATGGTCCAGGAGTGGGTGCAAGTCCCTTATCAGGTCCATGATGGTTTGGGGGTGTAGCCTGTACCTTTCATGGATCTCAGCATCAGTCAGTTTGAAGAGTGTGATGCGCTGTCTGTAAACGCGCTCCTCCCGTCTCCAGATCCTCACTCCTGCTGCCTGTAGCCGTAGCCATCTTGCAATTACATAGAAGGCCGCCATAGTGATCACACTGTTGCATTTTGGGATTGCTTATATACACTTCACTTGATTACCACCTGCTTTCATTCAGTGTTAATTACCGACTCCTGAATACCAAATTTCATGAACTTCGGTATTACCGACTTCCTACATCTCTTTTATCGTTTTTACCGTTTCTTATTTACCGATTCGGTAAATTAGGAATCGGTAATTCCGATTTGGCAAATTAGAGATCGGTATTTACCGATTCCTTATTACCGATTCCTTCCCTACATCGCGCATGCCTATATACCGGTCGGTAACAGTGAAATTTAACGAATTTCACCGTTACAGACAGGTATTTGGCCACCTACATCGGGCCCAAAATTTCCTAACTCTGCATTGATCTAATCCTTGAAAATTTGTAATTTTCTTTTTCAGACTTCTGCATGGAAAGTCATGTATGAAATTTCTGACGAATATTGCACATACTTCTAAAATTCCTTTGGTATTTTGGGGGCCTGTCTATACCTTCCTTGCACCTCTTCAGCTATCACTTCCTCAACATTCCTAGGAGCCATCTCCCCTTTTTCAACCGGAGTACCATCATTTACTTCATAACAATGACCAGTTAAATCAACAATCAAGCTTAGGGCTAGTGATCTGATTGGTGGATATGTTAAGGATTTTGGATTGGTCCCTGGGGGTGGGCTTTGATTGGACATAAGGTTTAGGGTTTCCTGTATGATTGACTGTTGAGACTAGGGTTTGGACTAAGGCTGGGGTTAGGCTTTCTATTGGACATAGGGTTTAGGGTTTCCTGTATGATTGGCTGCTAGGACTAGGGTTAGGACCAGAGTAACATACTCAAAGCACATGCACTCTACTCATTCACTAAAAACTAACCCAAGACAATGTTCTATGTCTCATCACTCACTACAAAACCCCACAAACCACACCTATACAACTTTCTATCCCAGCTACGACACATTTGCACCATCACTTACAAACAGTACAAAATTCTATCCTATAGAACTAATCAATCCAACAATCACTAACCAGTTAATCAATCAATCAATCAATCAATCAATCATTGTTTTAAAGAGCACAATACTCACCCATGAGGGTTCTCAAGGCGCTGGGGGTGGGTGTGAGCAGCTCCGGTGGAGCCATTTAAAGAGCCAGGTCTTGAGGCACTTCCAGGAATGCTGCAGTGTTAGGCTCCATAGGGGCTGAAATGTAAATATGTAAATGTAAATGTATGTGTCTTGTAAAGCGCACTGCTGCCCTGAGGCGTCCTGGCGCTGTAGACCGCTGGGGAACCCGTCCTGGCTATCCCTGTGAGATGGTCCCTTCAGGGTATCTCCAAGGTGAAACCAGGCATCCCCAGCGAATGTGGGGGGCCGTTGTGGAGATGAGGCAAGCTAAAAGAGAGATTTTTTCCCCCAGGTCATGGCTGCATGGTAGGAGAAGGATCTTCCACCGACTCCAGTCCTGTAAAAACGTGGGACGGTGGCTAGGGAGAGGTTGGCATAGCAGAAGTTTCTCCTGGGGGCATGGAAGGAGATTCGGTCGTTGAGGTATTGGGGTCTGGTGCAATGGAGGGCCTTGTTGGCATGAGTTAGCAGCTTGAAAGTTATTCCTCTTTCAATGGGGAATCAGTGGAGGTCGTGGAGGTGTTGGGTGATGAGGTAGTGTGGTGGGATATCGAGGATAAGTCTGGCTGCGGTGTTCTGTATGGTCTGGAGTTTGCGGAGGAGTTTTTTTGTTGATTGCAATGTAGGGGCCGTTACCGTAGTCCAGTATGCTGGTGATGAGTGGGTGGGTGACAGTTTTCCTGGAGTCGGGGCGATCCACTTGCACGTCTTGCAAAGGATGCAGAGGGTGTTGAAGCATGTGGAGGATACAGCGTTGATCTGGTGAGTCATGGTGAGTGATGAGTCAAGTATGATACCAAGGTTGCATGCATGATCCGTTGAGGTGGATGGGTTTCCGAGGGCAGGGGACCACCAGGTGTCATCCCATGCAAAGGGTGTTGTGGTCAAGGATGAGGACTTCTGTTTTCTCAGAGTCCAGCTTCAGGCGGCTGCTCCTCATCCAGGTCACAACAGCGTTCATACCTTCTTGCAAATTATACCTGGTGATGCCAGGTTCTTTGGTGAGGGAGAGGATGCTAGGTGTCATCGACTTAGGAGACAATGTTGCATGCATGGTTCCTGATGATGGCTGTGAGGGGGGCCATGTAGATGTTAAAGAGTGTGGGGCTGAGGGAAGAACCCTGAGGTGCTCTGCATCTGATCTCTGTTGGTTCTGAGAGGAAGGGCGGGAGTCTTATTCCCTGTGTTCTGTCTGCGAGGAAAGATCGCATCCAGTCTAGGGCCTTTCCTTGGAAGCCTGCGTCATGGAGCCTGATGGTTAGTGTGCGGTGGGAGATGGCGTTAAAGGCTGCTGATAGGTCCGGGAGGATGAGGGCTGCTGTATGGCCTTGGTCAAGTAGGGTGAAGATGTCATCAGTGGTGGTGAGGAGGGCAGTGCTGTGCTGTGCTTCCTGCGGATTCCGGATTGAGAGGTGTCAAGGATGTTGTTGGCTTCTTTCAAGTGTGCTAGCTTGGTGTTGACAGCCTTTTGATGACTTTGGCTGCAAAAGGAAGCACTGAGATGAGCCTGACGTTCTTGAGGTCCATCGGGCATGCAGAGATCTTCTTTAGGAGGGGGTTGACTTCAGTTTGCTTCCATTTGTCAGGGAATGTGGCTGCCTCGAGGGAGCAGTTGATGGTTCGGCGTAGCTCAAGTGCGATGGCAGTTGCTGCCCTGTGGAAGATATGCAGAAGGCAGGGGTCAGAAGGTGCTACGAAGTGGATGCTCTTCATTGTTTTTAAGGTGTCTTATGTGGTGAGAAGGGTCCAGCTGAGAAAGGTATGTTGGGTGTCGTCATTGTGGGGGGGTAGGGGAGGTGCAGTGGTTTGGGATGTCGACGTTGGCATAGAATGTCTTGATCTTGAGGGAAAAGAAGGAGCTGAGTTTGCTGCAGAGGTCTTGGGAAGGAGGGACGTTAGTTGTTGCACTGTTGGGTTTGGCAAATTCCTGTATGATGGCGAAGAGTTCCTTGGTAGTTGTGGGTGTTGGCGAGGATTCTTTCATGGATTAAGTTTTTCTTTGTTAATTTTTTGAGTTGGCGGGGTGCTGTGATGTTTTGTAGGTGGAGCTGGCTTCTCGGATGTTGCTGTTTCTCCACGTCTTCTCCAGTCGCCGGCAGGAGCGCTTGGACTCTCTGAGATCTGTGGTGAACTAGTTGGCTTTCTTGTTGTGTCGTCTTGTGGAGGGGGGACAAGAGTATTGGTGCAGTTGTTGATCCAGTGGTGGAGGTTGTCGCTGTGTTGGCATCTATCGTAATTGGGGTGGAGTGCAGGTGAGGGCAGAGGTGAGGTGTTCTTCTGAGACTTTGTTCCGGCTTCTGCATGGGAGGCGGAGTGTGTTCTTGTGTGTGGTCGGTTTCGTAAAGGAGAAATGGGTGCAGTGGTGGTGGGTGGAGTGTGTGTGAGTGGGAGTGGAGATACGGTTACTTTAGTCCTATCTGGTGAGGTTCTCTAGGAGGGTGGTGATGCTGGGGTCGCTGAGCTTGTCTAGGTGGAAGTTCAGGTCTGCGCGTAGAATGTAGTCTGTAAAGGCGAGTGCGTGGGGTGCGATGTGGTCGGCGATGACTTTGGTGAACAGGGTGCAGGGTCTAGGAGGTCTGTAGGTGAGAGTTCCGTGGAGCGATTTTCTGGGGTCTGGTTGGATCAGGAAAATGATGTGTTCCATGGGGAATGAGGTGTAGTCCTAGTTGATGGTTGTCGAACGGAGGGAGCTTTTGTGGACAATGGCGAAGCCTCCTCCTGGGTGGTTGAGGCAGTCTTTTCTCAGGATCATGTATCCATTGGGGATGGCAATTGCGATGTCGGGTTCAGAGCTTGCGTTGGTCCAGGTCTCTATGAGGAAGGCGACATCAGGCAATCCCTGATCCTCAAGTCATCCCTGTACAGTCTACGGGCACTATGAATGTCACAGAAGCGGACCCAGCTACCCCTGAATGTGCCTCTCAACCTATCTTATGTTCTAATAGGTTCTCCCCCCTCGATCCTGATCTATCTCACTCCACTAGCTCTGCAGCAAAGCCTATTGTGGATCTTGTGACCCCTGTCAGGTCTGATGTCGATACCTTGGCGGCGCTTCATGATAGAATTAAGAGATTAGAGGAGTTGGTGGCGGATCTCAACAAGAGGGTGGAGAGCTTTGCTGTAAGCCAAGTTTCTTCCCTGACTCCCCCCGTTCTTCTACCATCTTCTGGGGTCGCCCCTTCTAGGAAGAAGTCTGCTCCACCCAAGCTAATCCCCCCGAAAACCAATGATGATCTTGTATATGGGGGGGGGCTTACAACGAGGATAATAATATCAGAACAAATGGCCTTACTAAGTCATATGTAGATATGACAAGATGCTCTGAGCCAGTAAGTGCACCAAATGTAAATTCTCTCACTAGGCGCCCCTCTAGTTCTCTCCTACCTCTTAGACGGGGTAATAATAATCTATCACTCCATACTCCAGTTTACTCGCCCATCTCCCATCCTGTGCAGGCTAAGTCCTCTGTTTTCATGACCTACGTACCGAAATTGCCATCACGGTGCGCTTCTGAAAATAGTGAATCATTACATAACAAAGCTATACACTGGCTGAGACATGTCAGAGGGTGTAGATCAATTATTAGAGAGGACATTACAAGGGTAAGAAGGTTATCACGGGCGGACGCTATCACTGACTGTGTAGAGATTGTACTTGGGGATCCTGCCTTAGCAGAAAACGTACTATTGCTCGAGTATAGGTCATCACCTCCCGCTCATTCTTCAATTCAGATTCGCAGGTTTCCCGCTTGGACCCACCTGAGGGAGGGAGAGGACTCTGGTTTAAGACAAGTGGACTAACTATCCAATTTTCATACAAGACTCCCCTCACACTCACCTACATTTCATTCTGACGAGGGGCCAGTTCTGAACACCACTTCTGCTCCCAACTTGTCTTTAAATGGTTTGGGTGAAACTGTTGATATTATGGCAGCTGACGAGGGGTGTCAAGATAGCATGGTGGTGGATGTGTGGATTTCCTCAATGCCCATTCCCTCGGGAGTCATTAAGTTTTTATCGTGGAACGTTGCGGGGCTAAGGAGGAATCTCATAGATCCTGTCTGGAGTGATTTCATTGATAAGTTCGATGTCATCCTCTTTCAGGAAACCTGGAGTCTGGTCCCCCTGCATAGATCAGGGTTCATATCCCTCTCTGTCCCCGCAATCAGGTCCACACGAGGACGACCCTCGGGGGGCCTTTTAATCTGGGTCAATATCAGCTTGAACTGGGCAGTCAAGAGTCATGTAACTACATCTTCTGACCTCTTGCACAAATCTATCAATGGGGCTGACCATCAACCCCCCTCGAAATATTTAACATCTATGCTAGAGGGACCCCCGGTGCACAAGTAAGCCCCACTGTATCAGCTCTCGAGTCTGAACTCACAGCAATTACCACTAAGGCGGATGTCATAGTTACCGGGGATCTCAATTGTACTTTTGAGCCCCTGAGCAGCGATGACATCCTGGGCATTGGAGATGTTGATTCTAAGCAGGTTATACCCCAACTCACTCTCCCGCCAATAAAGAAATGGTCCAAGAGAGCTGTGCAAATCAACGCTTTAACTCTGGAGTTTAACCTGAGGGCTACAAATGGACGAACTCACTCAGATGGCCTGGGAGCCCCTACTTTCACGAGAACTGGTGCCCCCTCGCTCACTGATTACATCTTGTTGGGCACCGAGCTCTGGCCGGATCTTATCAACATGGAAGTTGTCTATCGGTGCGAGAGCGACCACAGCCCGCTGTCCATGCAACTCAGGCGCGAGTCAGTCATCACTTCCATTGAGCCCTCAAATAAGCAGAGGCCTGGGGCAAGAGAGGTTGCCCCGACTAACTGTAATAGGCGCCTCAAGTGGCCAAGGGTATTAAAGCGAGAGATGGACCTGCGCAAAATTAAAAGGCTAGTAGAAGAAGGCATTGTAGCTTTGGACACGCCCACGGGCTGTCTGTCACAGGCTCTCTCTCCCAAAGACTTCTTAGAAGTTTATCAACAGACTGTGGCAAGGGTGGGGAACTTTTTTGAGTTGCAGGAAAAGGGGGATCAAAATCGCCCCTCCCCCAGAGTCAGAAAACCCTTGGTTTTCACAGGACTGCAGGGAAAAGAGACAGATTCTATCTCGAGCCATAAAATCTAAGGAACAGCCATCCATTGTCAATGCCCGGAAAACTTATTACAAAGCCATAAGGAAGGCAAAGTGACTGTGGGATGAAACTCACTGGCAGGATTTAAAGGCCGCAGCCCTATTGAAAGACTCAACCTCCTTCTGGAGTCTTATCAACATCAGCGCTAGGGGAGGGGCCGATCCAATTCCGAATCACATTACGGGAAGTCAATGGCATCTACACTTCTCTGATCTTTACTCACTTAGGGAAAGAGTGGCTCCAGAGGAGCAGACCCCGGTAATAGAGTATTCGGTACCCTTGGAGATAGAGGCCCAGTTTGGGCTAACAAAGGTCCTCTCTGCGATCAATATGATCGCTCCGGGAAAGGCAGCTGGACCCGACGGTCTCCCTGGCGACCTTTTGCTCCATGTAAAAGACCTTTGGGCAGAATTCCTTCTTCGGACTCTAAATAACCTAGCTTTAGGATATCCAGTCCCGGATTCATGGAAGGGGGCGGAGGTGGTGGCTATCTACAAGAAAGGGGACAGGGAGGACCCCGCCAACTACAGACCGATTAGTCTAATCGATGTAATACAAAAAGTGGTTGGCAGAGTCCTCCTGACTAGGATCAAGGCCTGGATAGATGAGGAGGGCATTTTGAGTCACTTTCAAGCAGGATTCAGGGAAGGAGTTGGTACTATTGACGAGGTTTTCAGATTCTGTACTATACACTGGAAATCTGTTATTATTGAAAAAGGCAGTCTGTATTTGGCGTTTATTGATTTAAAAACAGCCTTCGACCTGGTCCCACGATTACAGCTGTGGCAGGTGCTGTGCGATCTGGGCATCCCTCCCCTAATCCTGGACCTCCTTAAACGCCTTCATGAAGGCAATCTTGCCAAAGTCAGGTGGGGACACCAGGGTCAGCTCACAGAGAGGGTAGCTGTCAAGAAAGGGGTGCGCCAGGGTTGTGTCCTAGCCCCGACCCTGTTCTCTCTTTTTATAAATGGGGTGGCAGACCATTTGAGAGATGACATGGCCGACGCCCCAACCCTGTGCGGGGAAAAAACACCTACCCTGCTTTTTGCTGACGACACTCTGTTGATATTACAAAGATTGTTGTCCTGTTTCTCCCAGTTTTGCGACATCAGGGGCCTGAAAATAAATACAACAAAAACCAAGCTGATGACGCTATCACCCTCAAAAAACTTTAGGAATAACATCAAGCTAAATGACACCACACTGGAGCTACTGGAGGCTTTTGATTATCTTGGAGTGAGGGTCAACAATAAGCTCAAATGGGCCCCCCATCTGTCGAAAATGCTCCTTGTCCACAAAAGAGTCTCAGGGGCAATAGCGAAACATCAGAGGCTCTCATATAGTAGGCCAATAGCTGCGGCAGTCAAGGTCTACGAGGGGAAGGCCATGTCAGCGGCCCTCTACGGGGCGGAACTGTGGGGATTCGAAAATCTAACAGAGCTGCTTAAATCGGAGAATAAGTTCTTTAGAGACTTAGTCTCGCTTCCTCTGTCTACCCCGCTAGTGATCTCGGTAGACATAACATCAGCAATGTGGCTAGGCTGCGCCCTATATTATATTGGACAAGGCTCAGAAGGTCCCCCGAACTTCATCATTACGCTTCTGCTCTGGACGAGTTATTAAAACTTGGAGCAGAGCACAAGATCCCCTGGGTATCGAATCTGAAAAAACAGTTGCAGAAGATAGGCCTGGAAGAGGCTTGGGAGAGCCAGCTCCCTCCACCCAAATCAACGATAAAAAAGATCTATTGGGAATGGGTCACGATTGACACTCTAAGAAATCAGAGGGGTGTTCTAACTGTGAATTTTTTGGATGTGAAACCTGCTCCCAGTATGGAATCCTTTATGGACCTGATTGAATCTCCTGGAGATAGGTCACTATATCTAAAAATGAGATATGGTACCCTTTCACTTCACAAGTTCCAATCTAGCTGGAGTAAGGTAATCGTGAGCCCAAAAGGCTGCCCAGGCTGTGCCTCGCCCATAGAGTCCATCGGCCATTTTATGTTTGCCTGCCAGGCGTACAGGCAACCAAGATTAAGATGGCTGAAACCGGTTTGTAATAATCTGGGCACTAGGTCTTCTAGGGTGGCGTTGCGCATCCTGACCTACGAAACATCAGTCCCTAGTGTTATCTGTGGGACTGCCAAATATCTGGGCTGGGCCTGGAGGATAAGACGCAAGCTCCTTAAGGCGTACCAATCATAAGCTAACCATCCATGTCCCTGACCCTGTACGAATATTACTGTTTATTATATCACCTAATGGGGGTGTGTGAAAATGCTGTATGTATATATATATTGCTCTTTTACTCTTTTTAACTGTATAAAGATTGAAGCCATTGTTGTAGTGGGTTTTAAACTGTTTTATATGTATTGTATTATACTTTTATGATATTTTTTTTATATCGAATAAAGTAACTACAACAACAACATCAGGCATTGGAGTGTTTATTAGGTCCCAGATTTCTACAAGGTGTCTGTGCAGAAAGCGTACATTGAGGAGAATGAATATCGGTGGTTTGAGTGTGGTGGTGTCCGGTGGGTTGCAGGTTGTTGCCGGGTTCCAGAGGTGGGTGATGGTGCGGCGGCAGTGTTGGCAGGAGATCGGGCCTTCCGTGTTGCTTGGCGTCAAGAGCTGGCAGTTGTTGTTGCGTCCGGGGTTGAGTATAAGGAGAGTGCTGAGGTTGTACCAGTGGGGGGGTCTGCGGACGGGTACAGACGGGTTTGCCTTTGGCACACAGCATCCATCATTAAGCAGAGGTTGGGAGGAGGGCGAACAGCTGGGAGGCGGGAGTGGTGGCGAAATGCTGGGAGGCGTGCGGTCACGGGCGCAGCAGTGGCGGGGAGAGTGTGAAAAGGGAGCAGGGAGGAGAAAGAGAGGAAGAAGAGAAATATGCAAAAAAGGGAAATGGAAAGAAGAGAAAAAAGAGGTTAAACAGAGAGAAATAAAAAAGAGGCAGAGAGACAAAAGCTGAAAAAAGTCACAGAAAAAAGAGAAAAAGAGGCAAAATAGAGAGAAATAATAAAGAGGCAGGGAGACAAAAGCTGAAAAAAGGCACAGAACAGAGCGGAAAAGCAGAGTGCTCTTCCACTAAACCACCAGGAATGAGGCGAAGGTAGGAGCCTGTGGGTGGAGGAGGGCCTCGAACACCTACCTGGCGAGCAGCTCAAGTGGCCTCAAGGGTAGAGCCATAATGGTGGAGCTGCGCAGGGGAAGAGCTAAATTCACAAGATATTTAACTTGCTCGTCTGCTTATTTGGGGGAAAAAAGGAAACTTGTACTGACCTGCCCAGTGTGTTGCCGCCTTCACTGTCTTCCCTTCCGCTGCCGCAATCTGACACACAGCGGCCGCCGAGAGGAGGGAGACTACATCCCCCAGCCTGCCCTGCTTCACGTGACACTGTTCCCGCGCCAAGAGGCGATTTAAAAGACCGCAAAGGCCGGTGGAGAGGGTGCTCGTTTACATATTTGGGGGAAAAAAGGAAACTTGTACTGACCTGCCCAGCGTGTTGCCGCCTTCACTGTCTTCCCTCCCGCTGCCGCAATCTGACACACAGCGGCCGCCGAGAGGAGGGAGACTACATCCCCCAGCCTTCCCTGCTTCACGTGACGCTGTTCCCGCGCCCAGAGGCGATTTAAAAGACCGCAAAGGCCGGTGGAACGGGTGCTCGTCTGCTTATTTGGGGGAAAAAAGGAAACTTGTACTGACCTGCCCAGCGTGTTGCCGCCTTCACTGTCTTCCCTCCCGCTGCCGCAATCTGACACACAGTGGCCGCCGAGAGGAGGGAGACTACATCCCCCAGCCTGCCCTGCTTCACGTGACGCTGTTCCCGCGCCCAGAGGCGATTTAAAGACCGCAAAGGCCTGCGGCGCGGGATCGCGAGCGGATCGCGCTGGGCGAAGCCTGGGCAAAGGGCGGGCCGTCTGAGGCCGTCGGAGGTCGAAGGAGGTCGGGTCGGGCCACCCCCCTTGGTCTGGTCAGATAATGGATATATGAGAAGTAAAGTAATGTGTTTATCTTGTTGCCTATATAGGATCTCAACGTGATATTTGTATTAATTAAGGTAAAGGAGGAACTTCCATAATATCCTCGGTCATGGTTAGGCGCGGAGCCAAAGTACTAGCTGATTCAGCATGTAATACCATTGATACCTACTTGGTAAAAGCAGTTAGTGCTCTTACCGAAGAAATAGATCGCACAGAAAAAAGATAATCCATGGGTTCAAGCGCACCACTACCAATAAACCAAGGTAACCTTAGTAATTCCACTATACACAATAGCGAAGCACCTATAGCCTTGACCACCTCAGAAGGAGATGATGCTAATGATAGCATTCAGTCGAAAATCTCGAATACTCCTAGATTGTTTGTTACAGAAGATAGTCCTGTTCCATTAATATCTCCACCGGTAAACCCAAAAGGTGCACGGAAAAAAACCACAGGGCAGGGTACCATGTCAAAAAAAAGGGGAAAAAAATTACCAATAACAGAGAATGAGGTTATCACACGTTCAAGGGCTAAACAAAATCCTATGGAAACTTTTAGCTTAGAAGCAATTTTTGATAAATTAGCTGAGCTCATTAGGCCATTACATGAAAAAGTGGACAATTTGGCCAGGGAGGTTCACAAATTAAGAGGATCTGTTGACAAAATTGGGCTGCGAGAACCACAGACAACAGAAGAAGTACCTATTATATCAGAGGGTACTGTTGAAGGGAATATAGGTGCACAAAATGTACCCAAATGCAAGTCCCCCATATGTCAGCCCCGGGGTGGCTCAGTCTTAAGCCCTCAGTTACCTGCGGAAGGGAATTTAACAGCAAGTGTAAATCAGGGAGGACAATTAAATGCAAAAACGTTATCTATGGAACAATTAGGCAGGGACAAGGAAGTTTACACGACATTAACAAACACTAGAAAGCCCCCACCTTTTATCAACCTGCCCCCGGAATGTAGTGCGTATGTAGCAGTGCTTGCGAACATCCCTAAGCTAAGAAATGGGCAAGTAGAGAACCATGATACACTGAAGAACAAAATCCTTCACTGGTTGGCCAATAATTGCAACTTCCCTATGGAAGGGGCCAGCCAGATTATACTAGTGCAGAGAGTGGGATGGGTAGGTCCCCTTAGAAAAAATTTCGAGGGGGACTGTGTCGTAATAAACTTTAAAACCTGTTTGTGGGCCAACAACACCCTTAAAAATGCACCATCACCATCAGCCTGGGAATTTAACACTACTTTATTACCATTAGGCTATTGTTATAGGCATTTATTGGAACCCAGCTACCCAATTAACACTAGTTTTGTAAGTACTTCGAGACCACGTTACAATTTTCCTATTCCAACACATAACAGATTTAAGGTCTTTGAATCCCTGGAGGATAATGATTGACATACTTTGTCAAAAGGCCCTATTCAAGACAGCTATCCTTTAAGTCTTATAATAAATGCAGTACCCAATGAACGGAAGGGAGAAATGAGTTGTGGTAATCAGGATACCTGCCAGTTACTTAATACAGTAGTAGCTGCACAATTACCCACTACGTTTGAACTTAATTTAGCTGAAGCTGGTAGTGCAACTGATGGACTTAAATCCACCTGCACTACAACCAAGCTATATATGGAAGATATCCCTTCAATTTTAGAAACTTCTGAAGATGTGATAAATGGCTGTGCAGTTGCTAACCTTGATCTGGTTTCAGGGTATAGTGTTGTTACTTGGAATATAGCAGGCTTAAATAGAAAACTGGACTCCCTCTTTTGGAGGGATTTTATTAATATAGGCTATGATATAATATGCCTTCAAGAAACTTGGCGTGAGGTGCCTATTTTTATTGAGGGTTATACCTCTTACTGCTTGAATGCGGTTAGCTAAACCACTGGCAGGGCTAAGGGAGGCCTTTTGCTTCTGATATCTACCAAACTCAACTCCTGTAAAATCAGAAGTTGTATCTCAGTGGATGTTTACTCTCAGGTGCTACGACTTGAGTTTGATAAAGGCAAAGATTTAGTGTTGATTAATTTTTATAACAACGTCTTTACTGCTGATAGAGGTAAAATCCTGATCCCGTTGGAAAATGAAATTGAGAGGGCCCAGGCGCTATCAGGTAACCAGTCGATTATTTTATGGGTGGGAGATTTCAACATAGGCCCATGCCTTTTTGCCATGAGCGACTTGTGCGGGTTAAGAAGGGAGAGTGGAAATATGGAGGAAGTTTATTACTTACACTTTCCACATTGTGCCTATGGCACGGTATTAAATAATATGATAGCAAAGTTTGATTTGGATATGTTAAGTTGCACGAAAAACAGAGAAAATATTAATTGTCCAACATTTACAGGAAGAGATGCTAATACTTACATCGATCACATCTTGCTTTCTAAGAATACTGCTTACTCTAATCTATGGGTTAATGAGCAAGCATTAAGTAATCATAATAGCATTTCTATATCGTTGCATTGTTGGGGTAACAAACAAAAAAACGATAACAATTGTATTAATTATGTTGAAGCCGTAAGACCAAATGGAATGAGGATTAGGTGGTCGAGGATTGTCCCACATAAATTACTTGAGGAGGTGTTAAGAAAATGCAGCAAGGAGATAGATTATTGTCTTGGTGAGGAAGTCAATTCATATAATAAACTAAATAATTTACTTACGATTAATGAAACAATAGAGAGTTTACTCATCAAGAAACACAAGGGGAAAAAAGAAATTAATATAGGATGGTTTGATAAAAGTTGTAGTCGCGCCTTGCATGATCTAAAACAAGCTCTGAGTACCAAACCACAAAATCCCACTAGTATTAAAAGTTGTCGTGTTAACTATAAACTATCCCTTGCCAAGAGGAAAAGAGACCTTCAAGAAGAGGCTTGGAACAACCTCAACCTAGCGGCAGATACAAATGATAGCAAACTCTACTGGGAGACCATAAATAGCTCCTTTTTCAAAAATGACAGAGTGCCCGAATTAACCTCACATGTAGATTGCAATTCATGGATGGAACATTTTTAATATATTTTTAATCCCGGTAGGATAGTTTTAGATTCTTCGATGGATAACGATTGCACATGGCCAAGGTTACCCTTAGACATAAGTCTTGATGAGGTTTATGACGGATTAAGTAATAGCAAAGGAGGTAAAGCCCCCGGACCGGATGGGGTCCCGTTGGATTTATATAAATCCGAACTACATCTGTGGGCCCCTATTTTGACGACTAGATTTTTTAATGCAACCGCGGAAGGTCAGTTACCTATTTCTTGGGGCCAGTCTTTAATTATTCCGCTTTTCAAAAAAGTCTCCAAGTCTGAGGCAAGTAATTATCGCCCCATTTCCCTATTGGATTCCTCAATAAAAATCATGAGTAGAATAATGTTAAAAAGACTTGAAACCTGTGCCATGGACAATTCGATTTTATCAAAGGCACAATATGGCTTCAGAAAAGGTCTGGGGACATTGGAGCAGTGTGTTAACCTTGACCTCCTTATCAATAAATACACTGTTGCCAAGGAAGGCAACCTGTTCCTCTGTTTCGCAGACCTGAGCAGTGCTTTTGATCTTGTAGACCATAAAATCTTGTGGGATATCCTGTTAGAACTTGGTGCCCCAAAGGAGTGTGTTTATTTTTTGGCACGGCTCTATTCAGGATTATCATGCAAAGTTCGTTATGGAACATTGGGGGAATGTACACCGTTCTTTAAAGTTGCCAGAGGTATCCGACAGGGTTGCGTTTTGGCGCCGTTTTTATTTTCATTATTTATTAATCAAATTGATTTGATTTTAAGTAAGCTACCCTCGGATGCCCCTATTATAGACGGGAGTGCTTCCCCAATTTTATTATATGCAGATGATGCTGTACTTTTATCGCGAACACAGGTTGGATTACAACGCCTTATAGATAGATTTGTGTTATTCATTAAAGACAGAAAATTGGTAGTTAACAAAACCAAGACTTTTGCTATGACTTGTGGTAGGAAAGTAAAATAAACTACTACTTTCTACATTGATAAAGCCAAGATGCAAATGGTCAATAGGTTTTGCTACCTAGGAATAACATTTTCTGGAGATGGGAAATGGATACATGAGGATGAGAACATGAGAATGAAGATGAGTAGAAATACCAATAGTATTTTTAGATTTGCTGCCAAACTGGGACAAAGGAGGATAAAAGAAATGTTGGCCATTTACAACGCCAGGTGCGTTTCATCGGCATTGTATGGGGCGGGAGTGTGGGGCCACCATTGTGTGAATTCACTACAGAATGATGAAAATAAGTTTAAAAAAAAATTATTATGTGCCCCCCCCTCAGCATCAACTATGTTAATTCACAAGGAAGTCGGCATAGACTTCGTTGTGGATTTGGCCGCATTACGCCCATTATTACTCTGGCGCTCTATCTGGTCTAAAACTGAAACAATATTTACACAATCAATTATTAAAGATTGTTTGAGGCTTGACAATTTATCACGTATACCTTGGTTGAGCTATATTTACTATTGGTTTAATCTTCTATATGATTGTAATATCCGTCTGAATCCAGAAGCCGCTGCACTGATACCCAAGAAAGACCTAAAATTGAGGTTTCTATCATACAAGAATGCGGCTAGAGAGAGGCAGTCTAGAAATTTAACAACTATAGTATTTTATAATGATTTAAACTTGAGGAAAGGTTTTCAGGCTTATCTTACCATTGTAACACGTAATTCCCATCGATTTGTTTTAACTCGTCTAAGGCTGGGGATTGTCCACCATTTAGTATCATTCCCGCATATGAGAAATAGATCTAACACAATGTGTCCTTGTGATAAAGTTTCGAAGCAAAGTTGTTGTCACTTTTTATTGTTCTGCAAATTTTATTGCCATTTTAGAAAGTTTTATCTTAAACCTATCTTTTTAAAATATAATGTTCGGTCCACCAAATTTGCATTGAAGCTACTAATAACCTTGGAAAGTCCAGATATCTGTTTTTCTACTGCATCTTATGTGTTAAAGTGTGTAACTATAAGGAAGTCTATAATTTGTCCTGTGTAGCTTCCATTGTTCTGCGTATTCTGCACATTTATCACGTACTGTTAGTAATCCTTTTTTTGTATTTCTAATCCTGAGTTGTCTATGGATGCATATTGCATTTTAATATTGCCTCTTTGCACTCTGCACTTTTTGCACAGCCACTATTCACTTGTCACTTTATGCGGAATTTGCACTTTGCCAAACAACTCTAATGGCATATCTGTTTGGTATGGAAAATGGCTGAATTTGTATATATAAATATATTGTGCGTATTGCATTAGGCATTTCTCTCCTTTATGTAACCTAAGTTTTTATTGTTTTTATTATCTGTCTTGCTTGTATGGTTGTATTTTACAAACCGAATAAAGCTTTTTGACTTGACTTGAACTTTATCCCATCCAGACACACAGGGCCCGATTCACAGAACTAACTTAAGACAAAATCCTAAACTTACTACCATTTCGGTATTCACAGAAATTAGGAGTCCTAATTTTAGGACTCCTAAATGCCTTCTGTGAATACCGAAAGTCTTAAAACTAGGATTTTTCTCAGTTTAGGAGTAGTAAAGTGGCTAGGGAGAGGCTGTGAGGGGGGCCATGTAGATGTTAAAGAGTGTGGGGCTGAGGGAAGAACCCTGAGGTGCTCTGCATCTGATCTCTGTTGGTTCTGAGAGGAAGGGCGGGAGTCTTATTCCCTGTGTTCTGTCTGCGAGGAAAGATCGCATCCAGTCTAGGGCCTTTCCTTGGAAGCCTGCGTCATGGAGCCTGATGGTTAGTGTGCGGTGGGAGATGGTGTTAAAGGCTGCTGATAGGTCCGGGAGGATGAGGGCTGCTGTATGGCCTTGGTCAAGTAGGGTGCAGATGTCATCAGTGGTAGTGAGGAGGGCTGTGCTGTGCTGTGCTTGCTGCGGATTCCGGATTGAGAGGTGTCTAGGATGTTGTTGGCTTCTTTGAAGTGTGCTAGTTTGGTGTTGACAGCCTTTTGATGACTTTGGCTGCAAAAGGAAGCACTGAGATGAGCCTGACGTTCTTGAGGTCCATCGGGTATGCAGAGATCTTCTTTAGGAGGGGGTTGACTTCAGTTTGCTTCCATTTGTCAGGGAATGTGGCTGCCTCGAGGGAGAAGTTGATGGTTCGGCGTAGCTCAAGTGCGATGGCAGTTGCTGCCCTGTGGAAGATATGCAGAAGGCAGGGGTCAGAAGGTGCTACGAAGTGGATGCTCTTCATTGTTTTTAAGGTGTCTTATGTGGTGAGAAGGGTCCAGCTGAGAAAGGTATGTTGGGTGTCGTCATTGTGGGGGGGTAGGGGAGGTGCAGTGGTTTGGGATGTCGACGTTGGCATAGAATGTCTTGATCTTGAGGGAAAAGAAGGAGCTGAGTTTGCTGCAGAGGTCTTGGGAAGGAGGGACGTTGGTTGTTGCACTGTTGGGTTTGGCAAATTCCTGTATGATGGCGAAGAGTTCCTTGGTAGTTGTGGGTGTTGGAGAGGATTCTTTCATGGATTAAGTTTTTCTTTGTTAATTTTTTGAGTTGGCGGGGTGCTGTGATGTTTTGTAGGTGGAGCTGGCTTCTCGGATGTTGCTGTTTCTCCACGTCTTCTCCAGTCGCCGGCAGGAGCGCTTGGACTCTCTGAGATCTGTGGTGAACTAGTTGGCTTTCTTGTTGTGTCGTCTTGTGGAGGGGGACAAGAGTATTGGCGCAGTTGTTGATCCAGTGGTGGAGGTTGTCGCTATGTTGGCATCTATCGTAATTGGGGTGGTGTGCATGTGAGGGCAGAGGTGAGGTGTTCTTCTGAGACTTTGTTCCGGCTTCTGCATGGGAGGCGGAGTGTGTTCTTGTGTGTGGTGGGTTTTGTAAAGGAGAAATGGGTGCAGTGGTGGTGGGTGGAGTGTGTGTGAGTGAGTGGGAGTGGAGATACGGTTACTTTAGTCCTATCTGGTGAGGTTCTCTAGGAGGGTGATGATGCTGGGGTCGCTGAGCTTGTCTAGGTGGAAGTTCAGGTCTGCGCGTAGAATGTAGTCTGTAAAGGCGAGTGCGTGGGGTGCGATGTGGTCAGCGATGACTTTGGTGAACAGGGTGCAGGGTCTAGGAGGTCTGTAGGTGAGAGTTCCATGGAGCGATTTTCTGGGGTCTGGTTGGGTCAGGAAAATTATGTGTTCCATGGAGAATGAGGTGTAGTCCTAGTTGATGGTTGTCGAACGGAGGGAGCTTCTGTGGACAATGGCGAAGTCTCCTCCTGGGTGGTTGAGGCTGTCTTTTCTCAGGAGCGTGTATCCATTGGGGATGGCATTTGCGATGTCGGGTTCAGAGCTTGCGTTGGTCCAGGTCTCTATGAGGAAGGCGACATCAGGCATTGGAGTGTTTAGTAGGTCCCAGATTTCTACAAGGTGTCTGTGCAGAAAGCGTACATTGAGGAGAATGAATATCGGTGGTTTGAGTGTGGTGGTGTCCGGTGGGTTGCAGGTTGTTGCCGGGGTCCAGAGGTGGGTGATGGTGTGGCAGCAGTGTTGGCAGGAGATCGGGCCTTCCGTGTTGCTTGGCATCGAGAGCTGGCAGTTGTTGTTGCGTCCCGGGTTGAGCATAAGGAGAGTGCTGAGGTTGTACCAGTGGGGGGGGGGGGGTCTGCGGACGGGTACAGACGGGTTTGCCTTTGAAAAACAGGACCCATCATTAAGCAGAGGTTGGGAGGAGGGCAAACAGCTGGGAGGCGGGAGTGGTGCCGAAATGCTGGGAGGCGTGCGGTCACGAGCGCAGCAGTGGCGGGGAGAGTGTGAAAAGGGAGCAGGGAGGACAAAGAGAGGAAGAAGAGGAAGATGCAAAAAAGGGAAATGGAAAGAAGAGAAAAAAGAGGTAAAACAGAGAGAAATAAAAAAGAGGCAGAGAGACAAAAGCTGAAAAAAGTCACAGAAAAAAGAGAAAAAGAGGCAAAATAGAGAGAAATAAAAAAGAGGCAGAGAGACAAAAGCTGAAAAAAGGCACAGAACAGAGCGGAAAAGCAGAGTGCTCTTCCACTAAACCACCAGGAATGAGCTGAAGGTAGAAGCCTGTGGGTGGAGGAGG
Organism: Triturus cristatus; assembly: GCF_964204655.1. Lineage (NCBI taxonomy): Eukaryota > Metazoa > Chordata > Amphibia > Caudata > Salamandridae > Triturus > Triturus cristatus. The sequence goes on from NC_140585.1 coordinate 725,994,529, forward strand.
GCCTCGAACACCTACCTGGCGAGCAGCTCAAGTGGCCTCAAGGGTAGAGCCATAATGGTGGAGCTGCGCAGGGGAAGAGCAGTGACTCTGACTAAATTCACAAGATATTTAACTTTATCCCATCCAGACACACAGGGCCCGATTCACAGAACTAACTTAAGACAAAATCCTAAACTTACTACCATTTTGGTATTCATAGAAGGCACTTACTCATTTTGGTATTCACAGAAGGCACTTACTCATTTCGGTATTCACAGAAGTTTGGAGTCCTAACTTTAGGACTCCTAAATGCCTTCTGTGAATACCGAAAGTCTTAAAGTTAGGATTTTTATCAGTTTAGGAGAAGTAAAGTTATGAGTCCTAACTTTAGGACTCCTAAATGCCTTCTGTGAATACCGAAAGTCTTAAAATTAGGATTTTTCTCAGTTTAGGAGTAGTAAAGTTAGGATTCCTAACTTTAGAACTCCTAACTGCCTTCTGTGAATACCGAAAGTCCTAAAATTAGGATTTTTCTCAGTTTAGGAGTAGTAAAGTTAGGACTCCTAACTTTAGGACTCCTAAATGCGTTCTGTGAATACCGAAAGTCTTAAAGTTAGGATTTTTCTCAATTTGGGAGTAGTAAAGTTAGGAGTGAGTGGACGTGTACTAGCAAGATGGTTGACAGTGGGGACTGCTGGCTGACACTATCACAACTACCAAATTTGACTTTGTGCTCCAAACACCAGCCACCAGTGACAACCATCCAGCAAGTACACTTTTGATCATTGTCTGGATACCACTCTTCCTATTGGCCTTTTTGGGCTGGGTGGGAAGAGTTTAAGTTTCCCAAATAGACCATCAGCACTTGAACCTCAGATCATGAAATTAGTTAGCCACAAAATAGCAGAAAGCAAAGTTTGTGATCTCATCTGACTATGGAGTCAATTTAAAAAACACATGATCTGTATAGGCACGAAGCTAAGCACACATTTGGCTCCTCAAAGGCATTCACTTGCATTTAGTGAGATGAGAACAATAAGCACCTCACTCACACCATGCCCACAAAATCCATGGGAAAGCAACAGACTGTGAGTGAGTATGCAGCTATACATATGTGACTGCTGAGACATGGACTAAGCCCAGTAAACAGGCCTGACAAACTCCAACATTGGGAACAAAAGAGTACATATGTCACTGTTATCCTACAGATGTGGAGAACGCCAACTCACCAGTGTTATCCACAGAGTGTCAGGTACCAGTCAATGTCTTTGGACATGTTAGAAGTACACATGCCCATTTATGCACACAGGTGGACATGTTCAACAATCCACATCTTTTCAGAATTGCACTGTTATCCAAAAACATAGGCCAGCATAATGGATGAAGGAGGCCAATCTATCTTCATTAACTTATTGTTAGGTTCAGTCATCTATGTAATGGGTATGATTTGAGGTGCAGTGAACATTCACATTAATGATTTCTGTACCCGCAGGGTGAGCTGGGAACGCCACAGGACAAAATGAGGACAGCCAGTCCCAGACTCTGGCCAACTGGGAGCCCTCCGGCAATGAAGACTCTCAACCATCCTTTTACAAGGAGGACCAACCAGGCACATCAGGTTTGGGTTGGCCCACATCACCAGCAGCGGCTAAAGCAGGATCCACTGCGACTACTCCTGCCTCAGCTAACAACAAGCAGCAGACCCATACCTTCACGGACACAGCAGCCTGGGACAATGCCAACAACACAGCAACACAGAGTACTCTGGAGTTGATGGACAACAACACCCCGTCAATGAGGAAGGAGGCTCAGTGGTGACTGTGCGACCAACAACTGAGCCTGCTCGAGTGGGTAGGTGTGGTGGGAGGGGGCATGGGGATCTACGCTGTCAAGCAGCTGGTGCTGTGGATGAAGATCACCCAACCTCTCCCGGGTGATCAATGCCTACCAAGTTTACCAGGGAGAAATGGGCCAGGTTATAGGGATCCTACGAAACATCAAGCAGCTGCATGCAAGCCAGACCCAACGGCTGGACACATTTAATCAGAAAATCGATGATATGACAGGGGTGCTGCGGGACATTGGTACCAGCCTCCGCCAGATTGCAAATCACCTGACAACACCACCCTGTGTGCCCACAACATCTGGTGCATCAACATCTGCTCAAGCCACAGGGAAGGACGTCGAGTCTGGCAGGGAGTCCACAGTACCCCAGGAGCCTGCAGCTGAGGGTCCCTTGCCAAACGTTGGAAGGGTCGTCTGAGGAAGAATCCCTGAGAGTCAGATGGCAATGTACCAACCCCAGGAAGTGACAATGTGCCCCTGATATCCTGCAGCATGTGCCAAGCGTACAGTTTGTTGACTGTCATCAAGAACTGACCCACATTGGATGGCGGGTCAAAGTTGAACTTTGGACTCAAATAACTGTGGTTTTACCTTGGAGAAGTTCATCTACAAACACTATCAACTCCTGTCTGATTGAATTGGTCTACACCTGTTTGGCATATTTAATTTCCCTATCGGTCCCCTGTACAGTTGTATCTCATATACCCAGGGCCAGTAAATTAAATGGTACTGGTGGGCTTGCAGCGCTGCTTGGACCACCCACCAAAGTGGCCTTTCAAACCTGTCTCAGGCCCCTGCCATTGCAGGGCCTGGGCACGCAGTTTTCTGCCACTGTGATGTGGCACATTAAGTAGTTATCCACAAGACAATCCCTATGCAACTACACAATGGTACACTACTATTACACAGTATCACACAGATATGATTGAATTCCAAAGTTTGTCACATTTATTAAAAAAGGTTTACATATATCACGATTAAAATCGATCCTCCGTTGTTTCACAACATTTTAAAAAACACATCATTTGAACATTTATGAAAAAAATACAAATCAAAATACAAATAACAACCTGTTATGAGCCCGCATAACAGAAAACATAAACGGACAGTGAACTTTGTCATTAGTAACACATCCTATATGACCATCAATTTGAATCCGTAGTTCGGGATATGTACAACCCACTTATATCTCCAATTCTCTACGGCGGTCCCTTGGATTATGTGTATAACTTGCGTCGACGCGTTTCGATGGTTTTTACATTATAGAGCCATCTTTGTCAAGACGATTCATAGGCTTTTATTCATACCGGCTCGATTCGAACCTATAAAGACATAAATACTTTTAGTGAACTTAATAAAAGTTCTACTGGCAAAGACATACGATGCTACATCAGTATTCATAGGTGTTTTACTAGTTATCTTATATTGCTAAATACCTTTTCCTGCATCCCATCATCCCTGCAGTTACATATTGTTGCCAAAGGTGCTCCCCTCAGTATTCGTTCCCTCATTGACGGTTCTCTGATGTATCTATCCAATCTAGTTAAACAAAACCGCTAGACACCCTGCATAATCCCAACATGCTAGGTAAATGCCAGAGTTATTCGTGCTAATAAATCTAAATCTAAAAAGTGCCTCAAGTGGGGCGTATCGGCTAAATGTTACTCTATGAGTCTACATTGCCTGCACCTCTTCACAATGGCTATCCCCCGTGATGTATACTAATTGAGGGATCTACTCCTCACCTTTTTAAGTCTTTTCCTGGGCTTTGACCAAACTTCGTATAAATGTTGTTAGCTTTGCTCTTTAAAGGCTCACTATTTTTAGTTGAATTGGCTGGAGTACACCAACGCTCGTTGCTACAAAATAACAAAACGGCATGATGTTATTATAATGGCTCATGTTAGCCTTAACACGCCGCATTGAAAAAATGCTTACCGTTTCTTTCGACACGCTAGTGAAGCTGTAGCCGAAATGCGCGTGTTGCTTGATAAATAAAATCAACTCAAAGGCGGCGGGGGTCCATTCACATCACCCTTGTATAGCGTCACCTATTGCATCAATATATGAATGATAAAGAGCGGGTTTTAGCGTGAAACCGAACTATTCTTGCTAGTCACTCGCCACATCACCTTTGTCTAGAGTGCTGCCGAAATCTCACCTTACGGCTTGTTGATTGTTACGCCGGTCTGGGAGTCTGTGACTCCACTTTTACTACACATCATTCACCCCTGAGGTAGGCCCTAGCAAGCCCTATGGGCAGGGTGCGGTGTAGATAAACGGTAAGACATGTGTCTTAACTGTGTGGCATGTTCTGGTAGTTACAAACAGCCTATTTGGTTTCTCACTGTTGTGAGGCTGCCCTCTCATAGGAATGCATTGGGGATTCCCTGATATGTGTTTCAGTGGTAATTCCTGACATGAGAGGAGTAGTGTGATCAAGTTTGGTATGTTTGGAATAGTGGTGATAAATGCTGCGTAATGGTGATTGCAGATTTATTATCACTATTTTAGAAATGCCACTTTTAGAAGTAGGCATTTCTGTGTGCTATGTGTCTTTGTGCCTGCCTGTTGTGTATTGACTGTCTGGCCTTGGAGTGATAGGGGCTGGGGAGGTACAGTGGCTCCAGAGGGTCTGGGTGAGATAGCGCTAGGCTGAATAGGGCAGATATGTGTTTGGAGTAGTGGGAGGAGTAGCACCTGAACCTAAATAGGGCTGTGCCTGTCTTCCACAATGCGGCTCCGCCCCCTGTGGTGTGTTGGGGCCTGAGCCCACACTTTCAATGGGGAGTGATGCGCACTTGATAGGTGCCCCCCAGAACTGGTTTGGGGTATATCCAGGGCCCTGTACCAGGGCAGAACAAAGACCTTGGGTACAATAAATATTTTGGCTGTGACCCCATGTCTTTTGAACTGGTGCTTACTTGAGGACTGCTGGGTGCCAGGAGGAACCACCACAAAGTACTCCCCCTCTGCGGGAGGGCCCTGTGAGCTGGACTGCCTGTGCTTGGGCCCAGCTCTGCCCTGTGTGACCGGATATCCAGAGCGTGGTGAGGGTTGTGCTTGATGCCCCAGCCTGAAGCGTGAGGAGCACTTTGTCTCTGCTATGCCCCTCAGCCCTGTGCCGCGTACCAGAAGCATGTGATGGGTGCGTTTTAATTATATTCCTAGAACCCAAGAAGGGGGCTACAACTTAGCTCGTAATGAGCACTGTGGCCAGGAAGCCACCGGAAGTCAGGCAGAGGACGCCTGACAGTGGGCGGGCCTCTCGTAAGGAGAAGGAGAGCCCTGTGTGTTTTCAGAGGCTGGTGTGGGCTGGGCTGATTGGCAGAAGCTTGTGGTGAGTGCTGCAGGTGGCAGCCGGTATCCCTAAACCAAGTGGGGAATGCTCCACGGCGGCATCGAGCTCCTGAGGCCACAGCTATTTGCAGGAATCCAAGGCGGCCACCCATCAGCTGGAACAACGACGCAGGAATCATGAACGTTGCTGGGCAACAAGCGGACCAGCCGCAGTTTGCAGCATTGCCCAGCAATGCCCCCAGAAGCCAGCGAGGACACTTTGATCAGAGTTGCCTGTCAGCAGACCCACAGCGAGGGCAGAAGTCAGGCGGAGGATGCCTGGTTGTGGGCGGGGCCACCGAGAACAGATCCGACAGAGACTTTTCTGCGTGTTTGGGAGCCGTGAACCAATGTGCGAGGGCAGAATGCCCTGGTCCCAAGGGAGATTGTTGCTCTGTGCCTCCACAGCCCAGGAGGGGGCCCAACTGGAGGCCTGAGTGTGCGGCTGACCCCTGATGTCAGAGAAGACAAGGACTGCTGCTTCAAATGCAGCGGACCTGCCCCATGCACCCGGCAATGCAGCATTGAGGGCATTCTTCCTGCTTGAGCGGTATTCGAGCACAGTTGCCATAGCTGCCTTACTCTAATGGGGGCACTTGCTATTCAGTGGCATTGTGGGGCAAGCCCAGGTCAGGGCCGACTTAGGAATGTGCATATGTTGTGCCCTGATGTAAGGGCACGTGGCCAGTGAGGAGCCCATGTAGTTTGTATTACATTGTCTGCGCTGCACCCTAGATGTTCAGTAAGGGTGACCTGCAAATGCCTAAGAGGGTCAGGATGTGTTTATGAGATGCGCACTACTATAGGTGTTTACTGTGGTGCCTTGTGCTGAGGATGTATATGTGTAATATACTATACTCTGTAATGCTATGATATTCATGCCTCATGCTTGGTGTTAAGTGCGCATTTACCAATAGTTACTGGTTGTCTTCACTAGCTGTGAGTTGTGATGCTATGACAGTGGCCCGATTGGCCCTGCGGTGAATATAATCCCTGTAAAGTCATGCCAAGTGCCTGGTGGCACAGTGTAAATATGTGATATGTCCTAATGTGTTTTATGGATAATAGAAAGGCTTTTTTACATAACCTTGTGTGGAGTTTCTTTTGTGGTGTGCCTAGTGTGACGCTGCTGTGTGAGTGTGTTGCGCAAACGCTTCACACCGTGCCTCTGGGGTAAGCCTGACAGTTCTGCCAAGCTACCAAGGGGGTGAGCAGGGGTTATCTTCAGTGTGTAACTCCCTTGCCCTGACTAGAGTGTTGGTTTCTGCCTGGCTTAGGCGCATGCCCTAGCTAACCAGAAATCCCATTTCTAACAGAGTATCAAAATTCACATCCCTCAGTAGGCGGAGTACGTCTTTGGTGTCTTGTAAGTAGAATGGCATCTGCTTAACAAAAGGTCTCAGGAAGTAGTCCACAAATTTTGATAATGGTTCCAGAATGGAACCGATCCCTGAGATAATCGGTCTGCCAGGTGGAGGTGTACCCTCAGAGACAGTATGAGTCACACAATACTGAGTCCAACCCCGACTGTCAGAAAAAACACTCTTTGGGGTCTTCCACCTGTCCAAGGACACTATCTGTGTGGCTCATGTGGGGCATGAGCACAGACCACTGTTACTAAGTCAATTGATATTAGATCAGGACAGAAAGTCAAGATCCATTATTAGAACACAAAAGCACCATCAGGTGCGAGAAACATGCAACTAAACTGACGAGACATTTCTTAGAGAAAGATCACAATGTGGATGAATTAGGCTGGACTGTCCTAGACAAACCCAACTTGCCACCAACTACACCTAGTTTGAACAAAACCCTTCTGAGGTTTGAGCAGAGATGGGTGTTCAGGTTAGGGACAGTGGACATTGGACTCAACGATGATATACCCTGGCTATCGCTTGCATAACACGCCTGCATTTCTCATTGATAGGTATCATCAGACATCCATGGGATAGAACTACCGACCCTATGAGTACTTTTACTCATGTTCTCTATGACACCTGGGTATAGCTCAATCATGCTATGGTATATCATCATACGCACCACTCTGTAAGCACTGTCTTCTGTCTACCAGCATTGCCAATACTGCCTTCCTAACACCCACTGTGGGGATGTGACCATCATTAATGTAGCTAGTATTAATGCCAGCCTCATACTTAACATAATTGCATTTTTCAAACACACTGTATGTGTTCTAACTTCCTTATCACAAACGACTACCAATAAGCTTAATTCAAAACACTTACTTTGCATGAGACTCCCCTTTGTATAACTCTGGCCAAAGTTTTCTGAAAAGGCCTTAGGTTTCCAACGGAACTCCCGTTCCTGGCATCCCGCAGGAGACCACACTGACTTGGGACTGGAAAGCTACTGATCCCATCAGCCCCGAACCAGGAAGTGGACAGGACATGTGTTAGCCTGCACTGCTAATAGCGAGTAGGCGCCCCTTCCTGTCAAACTTCCTGTCCTCCCGGCAGCGCGAAGGAGTCTCCACCCGAATAGGAGGGTGAGTGGATGCTATATGGTTTTTCGAACTTTTTTTTCTGACCGTTTTTCTAACCGTTCTCCACCGGCCGTAAATGCCTTACGCTTTCTTCCGGTTGAATATGCCTATTTGATTTTTTGTACTTTTAACTTAGTGCCGTTTTCTATACGCCCTGCTGACATTGAGGTCATTATTATTTTGATTTGGACCCTCTCGATTATATGCCCAGGGGTTAGGTAAACCCCTAATGTGTTCCTTTTTTTTCCACCTGATGTGCCGCAGACTGTTTCCGGGCACTGGTATACACATTTTTGTTATTTCATCTTCTGAAATCAGCCCAACATTGGTTTACCTATACATTCCATTTGCACGTCCTGAAAGTTCTCCATATGCTGACACTTAATACGGAGGTTGTTCTGTTTATGTACTCCTGCCCATTGGCCCTCGGTGTGCCGCCACCTCCTCCCGGGCACATTTGATTGGTTGCTTTGTCCTCTTGACAATGAGCGCACTGTCTCCAGTGAACGTTTTCCTGCTGGTATCTGTTTGGGCGATACTTTTCACATCGTGCATATGTTCCAATACTACTGTATACTGTCTCTGTTGCATCTCTTGCAAACATGCTCTATCTATGCATGTTAGTTACCAGGCTTGATGTCGCTTCCCATTGTTCTGACCTTTAACGTGCCCTGGCCATGTTAAAGGCATTTACTGTTTATGTTAAAGATGCCCCAGTAATTACGAGCGCATTGTCATCCCTGCACTGTGCTCCTGTTGCGCTAAATCGGTTACACCAAGTTTATGACCTGGTAGTCACGTAACATCACTCTCGGCCTGCTATTTACATAACCACCCTTATTAGATATATCTGGGGCACTCCCCTGGTAGCCACCAACCGTCTTGCTGAATCTTGCCATCCTGTTCGGGTTAGTCCCATTTGCTCTGCTGAGGGTGTTATATCTGACCTTTAAACTCCATCGGCCAAACAGAATAATTCAGATCCACCCATACATGTATCTCTCTATCTGTGGCGACAATTACGTAGTAGAGGAACTTTCGTTTTATTTCTGAGATGCTTTTTATCACACATAGGAGTTGACATGGTTTCCGCTTTTTCATTATGCTTGTTGCTTCATCTAAGTAAACTTTTTGAACCAAGATAATAGTAACACCTCAACCTTTATTATACAGGTTGGAGACGCGTATGCACCTTAAGCATTTGTGCTAAGGACAGCTAGGGCACTGTGCCTGACATGCAGGTGAGTCCCTTACTTCCCTCTTAATATAGTCTCACAGTGAATAAGGTACCACTAAGAACTATGTCACACTGGCCATGTTCGATCTTTCTCTGAGGGCACTAATTGGGATTCCTGTGCCTTTCAAACATAATGCCATAGTTTGATTAATTCTGACAAACTATGACAAATTGGCTGGCTCACTATAAGTCATATACCTATTCATAAACTGCTCGATGTGTTGTTTTTTGTTCCCCTACAGGTATCACCAATGAATCCATCATCTTGATATCTCTGGATCACTGGTCTAGAATCATATTCAATGTACCGATAGACTTACCATTGTTGTCACCTCTTTCACTATTCTTAGATATCACTTGTACAGCAGTAGCTCACTCATGACCCTGAAGAAAGCCACAACACTTCCAAGGTCATAGGCTGAAACATGTCTATCTAAGTTAAGTACGACTTGATCTAATGGGTCTTGACGTACCTCTTGTTCGTCTTGCTGTTTTTAACCCTAGCACAAGGCAACCAGAATAAAAGTATGTGGTAAACCTTGTAGTTAGTTTTAATTCACCTCCATTACGACTGTACGCCTCACAACACTTTGCTAGCTCACATTGGGTCTTAGTGAAAATCCCTCTGAAAACAAAACATCCCTGAGCTCCTCCCTCGCAGTGTGGGGGTTGTAGCCCACACCATGACTAGGCTTCATGGTGCGAAGAGGATTCCCTATGATGAAGTATGCCACCTCTGGTGGGTGAGGGAAACCGTCCTTTAAAAGGACGCCATCTTCCTCGCCAGCCTCTCTTCCCTTTTTTAAATTTTTTGGCTCCTTTTCTCTTTTTTGACAGACTCGAGGGCCTTTGTGTATTTTACTGCAAAACGTCTCATTTTAATTGTGGGAATCCTCTTTCCATTGTGAGGTCTACACTCCCTTGCATTAGATGATACAGGTAGGTCATGACACAAGGCATTCAGTACTGAAAGACAAAACATCAGCTGGTACATAGTGAAGTATTTGACATTGTGGATTTTGATATTGATACACCCAATGTCCGTGACAACATCGTGTGTAAGTGAGCATTGGTTAACTGGCAAAATAACAAGTGCTATTGATGGAACAGTATCAAAATAATTGCACAAATGCAATTAATATAGTTGGTTGATCTGTGAAGATTCGTGATGATACCTATGTGTCAAGTACATGCGGACAACTAATTTGATTCATTTTCCTTCTTGTTCACAGCATCAGAGCCAGCTAGCGGAGGAGGCAGCACTGCGGAGCAAGGGGAAGCAGCTCTCCAGACTGGTTCCAGTGCTGAGTCTGAGCTGGAGGGAACCAGTGGCATGGAGGGTGAAGGGAGCCTCACTGAGGACACGTCAGACAGAACATCTGTTGGGTCACCAACCAGTTCGAGCTCCTGTGAGGACTCCCATGTGCTGGTGGATGACCCAGGAAGTCAATCATATACATCCAAGGCCACTATCACCCCTACCATCTCCATCCTCTAAGCTGCTCCCCATTCCATTGTCCGTGGCCGCTCCTCTAAAAGGGGAGGCATCTCCTTTGCACCAGGCACCTCACACCCTGCCCCTGTCTCCCCTGCTGCCCTGAGTGTGGAGGTTATCAACATCCTGTGACAGATCTCTGTGGGGCAAACAGCAGTGCTGAATGTTCTTCAAGTGCATACCACTCATCTGAATCAAATAGTATAATTCCTGGAGGGCATTAACTCCGACATGTCTGCCCTACAGAGATCCAACCAGGCTCCGGCATCCACACTGATGGCAGCAGTGTCCCAGCTGCAGCTGTCCCACTCCTCTCCTGCCTCTTCCTCATCCACATTCCCAACTACCCTCCCTGACCCAAGCACATGCAAACATAGCATGCATTCACCTCAAAATCCACATGCAGCACACAAACATACAGACAAACCCACATGCAAACACACTCACAAGACAGACAGCACACCCACCCCCACAGACATACAACTAGACATCACACATGCATCCACAGCCATGTCGCAGACCACATAACCCTCTGCCACCACAACCCCCACCCTTGCCTCTCCTTGTATATACTCCGCTCAGAAACTCCACCTCTCTGCCCTTGACCTCTTTCCTACCCAAACCTACCAACCCCCCTCCAAAGAAGAAGAGGAAACCCAACTCCGGCCCTGCCATCTACATCTGCCTCACCCCCGCCCGATGAGAAGAAAAAAATCCACAAATCACCCCTACTAGAAAATCCCCCCGGTCTCCTAAGTCCAAACCCCCTCCAGTAACACATACTTCTCCAGCCCAGCCCAGTCCCTCCACACTCAAAGAAACCAGTCCCAAAAAGTCACGGCCCCTTCCTATTCCTGTTAATACCATTCCCCATTACCGCATCCCCAAACTTGTAAAGCCCATCCCATCCCCAGTCCATCTAGCCCTTCCATTGCAGTTGACCCCCCTCAATCTGACCTTACCACCTCAGTGGACCCACCGCCCCGTCAATCCGACCCTACCAATGCAGTGGACCCATCCCGCCAATTTGAACGATCCACTGCAGTGTCCCCCTATCCCGATTCTATCCCTCCCCAAACCCAACACAGTCCTCCCTAGTTTTGTACCTTTGGTGCCTGGCATGCCCCATAGATGCCCCTCCTGTAGGAGGTGTCCCTTTGCAGGCGAAGTGCAGGCAAGCAGTTTAGGCCATTGTATTAGTGGCACTCCAAGCCATGGACTTTATTGGAATGGCCATTGGCCTTTTTCTTACCCCAGTCTCCATTATATTTTGCTGAATAAAGCATTTTATATTTATTTTTCCATATTTTTGTGTCCTCAAATGGAGTTTGGGTTAACTGTCATTCCTGTGTAGTTTGTGATGTAAGAATACAATGATGTTAGTATGGTGTGGATTGCATATGGTCCATGGAGTACAAGCACTTGATTAGTATGTATCCTAGATGTTTGTGTCTACTGTGGCTAGATGTCAATGTTAACATTAGTTTTGTCTATGAGTGTGACATGAAGTCACAAAGCTTTGTCTAGGAAAACACAGTTCCACGTGGTTCATGGTTTCAGATGTCAACATAGTGCAAGTGTGGCAAAGGACAACAGTTTTGGAGAAGCATGCTGCATATGTTTGTACTGTGCAGAAATACACCTGTCTCATCAATACACCTGGATACATATGGACTTTGACTACATGGTAGTGACTTAGGACACACCCATGCACACAAAGTAATGGTACAAGACTTGTATATGACTTGATAGTGGTGGACCCATGTCTGTGTCTTCAATATATCTGTCAGACTTGTGGCAATGACAAACTTGCCAATGGTGGCAAGCCACTGTAGGCCAATACCCTTCAAGGCTGTGTACCCATCTGATACCTTTCCTGTGCCCATGGTGAGTGTGAGGTAAGTATTATTCTGACAGTGTCCCGACCCTGTTACCTCCAAGGACTGCACATTCTGCAGATATTCCTGTTAGGCAAGGTGTCTGTGGTCTTGGTTGTCCAATGCCTTTAAATTCAGATGTCAGTCATTCCATCCTGATTTTGTTTGGGGACATCATGTGGATGGTGTGTGTGTCCAGGACAGGTCTCTGTAAGTTACAATGTTTTAATGTTTTTACAGGGACACAATTGTTGGATGTGTTAGTTGAATGTGTACACAGAGTGTGGTATATGAATGTTTGTCACACAATTAGAAGGCTAGTGATGACATGCTGTGATTGTAGAGTTGTACAGTAGGTCACATTGTAATTTACATCTCATTTTGGCCTTATGCCACAGTTGGAGTGTGAGAGTTTGGGCATTTCCCAATTCAGTTAACTGGACATAGGCCACATCATGTTCATGTGATGTTCCTTTTGGTTCTGTATTGGTGTACACATGGCTGAGCGTTTGCTCATACATCCAGAAATATGATGTAACAGACCAGAGTATGGAAAAGCAGCAGGATGGGGATGTATGGCCTATCCCAGGCTGATGTTAGTTGCAAAATGTTGTCCAAGCTTTTCAGTATTTGTGCGATAATTGATTTTGAGTGTCTCTACATGGCCAGAAAGGATGTGTGACAAGCTAACGGTAACAAAGACAAAATGTGTGGTACTTCAGGTTTGTGCTTTTGATGTAAATTCAACTTTTTTTTTGCATTGCGATAAGCTTTATAAGCTTTATATTGTTGATTCAAATAAACCGACTGTGTATCTTGGTTTGTCAGGGGTTTGTTTGTGGGTCGTCATAGGGATATGTTTCATGAGTATGTGTCTACCTTTTCCACCCAACTGATCAACTTGCTAATGCATTTCACATATGGGCACACGTTATAAATGTTGTTATTTCAGGCATGATTCAGAGATGGAATATGGCACACCTAACATTGTACCTAAGATGGCAGACAGTTTGTATCTGCCAAAGGCTGCAATAGTCATAATAGTTAGGTGACACACATGTGACTTAGCTACATATGGATTATGAGTTGTCAAGATACATTCAGGAGTGGATTATGCTTGTTGTGTTCAAGATATTTCATCTACTTGTTCAGGGACAATGCTGGGTGCTGCATGGTCTTTGATTGTCATTTATGTTTCATACATAGGGAAAGTCTATTTATTTCAAGGGGTATTATTTGTGTCCTTCTAATTGTCTTGTTGGGAATGCTACAAAATGTCAAGTCATGTTGGTGCATTCAGAGTGATCAACATTTGTGTGTGCTTGGTCATCCAATGCCCCTTTAAACCCCCTCATGTGACACAACCGAATGTGTATCTTTTCAGCATGACAATGCATGGCAACAATCTCCTTCTTTGCACAGTTTATGCAAGCAGTCTGAACCTCAGTTGTTGGTAACAGGAGTGCTTTGGAGTGGATTTAGTTGAGGGTGGATGCTGTGTGCCAGTCTGGGCTGACGCTGCCCTTAGTCAGCTGCTCAGGGCCTCACAAATGCTAATGACTACAGAGCCCAGCAACAGAGCACTTCCTTTAGTGTGCTGTCACTGTTACAAGCTACAGGTGGACCCTTGGGTTTGCATCCATAGTGTATCAGGGTGATGCAGAATCAACACACAACACCTCTCACCTGGGACACTTAGGAATGGGCTGAGTTGTCAATGTCAATGTTTGGCACAAACACAACTTCCGTTTACAGCCTAGAATGTTAATTTTTAAAACTGCATTGGCTTTCATGCCACACTTGACTTGTGTTCACCCCTCACACAGCGTACACAATACATCATCATCTTTACGGCATAAGGACACATCACATTTGTGTCCTATGGATGTGACTGCAACCTGCCCCTGCCTGGTTGAACATCAGGGAATCCTATGGTACAGCCCCACAACTGAAGTCTGACAGGCATATTGTAATCGTGGCACTTTGGGCACCGGTCAACTGGGATGAGTGCTGAAAAGAGTTGAGAATGGTTGCGATTTTGAATTTATGTACAATTTTCTTCTGACAATTGCTTTGTCTGAACAAACTAGAACTTTACAATTTTAACCATACATCATTTGTAGTTGAGCATCAGATTTGTGTGTAGGTTGTCATCTGTGCATAGATGACAATGGAGTGCTTTTGAGCTATGCTTGATGCTGTCCCAGATCACATAGAACTGAACTGGAAGTGCTGTTATGTCTATTGGATTGCTCCATGCTACATGTGGTAAGCCGAGTGTACTGTGAGTGCACAGAAGTGTTGTGTGCCCATCTGCTGTGCAGATGCTGTAGGAGCCTGTGTCACACCCATTCACTAAGTTGACAGATAGGGGAGGGGGTGGATCTTGGAATGTGGCCCAGCTTCAGATGTGTTTTGCAAGGTTGATGTTGCATGGACTGAGCTAGCCTAACAAGGGTATAGGTGAGAGAGACTTGTGTTTGCATGTTGGAAATGGAGTGGATCCTCATACATAATGGGGTCTGGATAAGTTAGGATTTTTATGAGAGTAGAAGGTAGGAGTTAAGTTCAGAAGCAGTTCTTGTGTATGAGACGTGAAGTATCCTCATTGTTTCAATGTGAATATTTTGAAATGCTGATGTGTGGGAATCAGAGTGTGTGCCCTTACAAGCCTGGTTAAAGCTTGGGCAAGGTATGCTAGGGATAGGTTGATGTGACAGAGGTAGAAGCAGCTAAACAAGGTTGGAGTCTGGCAGGAGATGAGAGCTGTAGTCTGTGGCACTACGGTGAAATATGACTGAGACAAGGCAGTAAAGTTCTGAAGTCCATGGGGGTACTGAGCATGGAACTGAGATGTGGATGTGACAAGGCCACAGTGATACAAGCTTAAACATGTTATTTGTAACAAAGTGGATAAGTCTATGACAAATGTATACACCAGCTGTGTAAGTTAGGGAGCTGTATGGTGAAATGTGAGGTGTTGTCCAGTTGATGTATGTTGTGTTTGAATCTGTGGATGCAGTAGTTTGTGAAATGACTATCAGTAGAACTTAAGCAGAGGACGGTGAGTGAATGGTGAGATGCAAATGAATGAGGACATATTCATTGAGCAATGTAAGTGTCTTGTTGAGAGATGTGGTGAGGTGATAAGTGTTAATCCTATAGAGGTACCTAAACTCAATGACTTTCAGCAAACTCACATAGTAGCCCCAATTACAGTTGAAGAAGTCCAGGAGGCCATTAAGGAGTCCCCTAATGGGAAAGCATGTGGCTGTGACGGCTTTTCAGCTTAATTTTTATAAGGTTTTATGTTCCAATTGACAAAACTCCTAGTTGAGTTATTCAACGCAATATTAGGAGGAAGCGCAGTTTTCGCAAGGATTACCGGAGACGGCGAGGAAGAGGAAGAGGGCAGCCCAGGGACTCCACAGTACAGGTAAGTGGTTTTTTATTTGTTTTTATTTAATGTAGAATTAATTGTTAATAGGGGGGGTGGAGGCAGGAGCTGGCCAACTCTACTCTGCTGCCGAGATTTGCGTTCTCCGTGGAATGTGGAGTAGGCAAATCTCCGCACACTCCGCGGGCAGAGCGGAGTTCTCCGCCTGCCGCTAGTTATAATAAGCTTCATCAAAAAGGTAAACCCCCTTACAATCCGGGTTCATATCGGCCAAACGGCTTACATTATGCTGATTACTAATTGTTCACTAAAATCATGGCAGGAAGAATAACCATTTCATCCCAAATAGTGGTTCATGGAGACCAGTCAGTATTTTTGCCTGGGAAAATGATGCTAACCAATACAAACTTCCTAATCCAGGCTATTGATTATTATACACATAAAAATATAGACGCTACAATAATTATGATAAATGCTGTAAAAGCATTTGATTTGGTTCCTAGGGAAATACTGTTTGCAATTCTTTTGAAATTTAATTTCCCTTTACAACTCATTTACTAAATCATCATTATGGCAATGCCGGAGAGAAGATCATAATAAATTCTCAAACCATAGGATCACTACAAATCAAACAAGGAAGGCGGCAACGGTGCCCA
Source organism: Triturus cristatus (assembly GCF_964204655.1). NCBI lineage: Eukaryota > Metazoa > Chordata > Amphibia > Caudata > Salamandridae > Triturus > Triturus cristatus. The sequence continues at coordinate 726,010,854 of NC_140585.1, forward strand.
ATGTCACCAGTGCTCTTTGCATTATTTATAGAGCCTCTAGTGTCCTCAGCAGACCAACATGTCTGGGACTGCTTTTTAATAAAGCAGTTTTTAGAAAAAAATGCAGCCCGTTTTCCTTAAAGGAAAAAGGGCTGCATTTAAAAAACAAAAATTACACTTTTCAGTTTCATTTTTTAAGGGCAAGCAGTGGTCTCTGGGACCACTGCCTTCTCTTAAAAAATATTTTCCAACATACTCACAAGGGGGAAGGGGTCCCCTCTGGACCCCTTCCCCTTTGAGAGAGGTTTACCATCTACTTGTAGTAGGTGGTAAACTGCAAGTGGTTTGCGGCCGCAAATGCGGTTGCAAAACACTACACAGAATGTTGACTCGTTATTAGGAAGGGACGCCCCTTCTTTCTAATAGCAGGAGTCGCAAATGCTATTTTGCAAGACCAATAGCATTTGTACATGCTATTACCCTTTTTTGCAGCCGCAAACAGGAGGTTCTCCCGTTTGCAGCCGCAAAAAAGGGTCGTACATCTGGCCCTATGCTTATAAGGCTAGAAATCTCTTAAAGCAGTGGCAGGCCTTACCAATCTCGTTGATAGGGAGAATTGTTGTTATAAAAATGATGAGTCTGCCTTTATTTCTGTTTATTTTTTCAAATGTATTAATTAAAGTCCCTTCAACAGATTTTAACGAGGTAGACCAAAAGCTTCGTCATTTTGTTTGGTCTGGCAAGAAACCTCAGACAAGACTAGAGACTCTACAGCTACCTATTTTAGAGGGTGGACTCGCACTCCCTCACTTTAAAAAGCATTACCAGGCAGCATTTTGTGATTGGTGCATAAGGTCACTAACCAGACATGATCTGGATAGCAATTTCTATCTGAAGCAAATGCTCTTAGAATCCGGCTCCCAGCTTGTTCCATTCATTAAAATTCGGAGGCTCTCAAAGCATAGCAGATATAAGACACCCCAAATTATTTCTGATAGGTCTTTCCAATTGAAGGAGAAATATCAGTTTATCGCCTTTTACCCAGAAATGCTAATTTCACATAGCAGGGGGATAGGTCTTCAAATAATCCAAAAAAGCATAACAACTTGGGAAAGATTGGGCATACATTGCTTTAGGAATTTCCTCGTAGGAGGTGAAAAGAAATCCTGGAATCAAATTAAACAGTCCCATCACTACTTTCTGCCTTTTTTTTCAATTTTGGCATTTTTTAAGCAGTTCACTAGTCCCCCCAGATGCTCTAGCAAATCTGATTAGTTTCAACTATTATGTGAAAGAGATCGGAGGGGTAGGGAATTGGTATAAAATCTTACTTGGTCAACTACAGGCTAAAGTTGTGTCACAAGCACTACATACGATTCAAAGCTCTATTATGCTGTAGGCTGGATACGCAAACATGGAGAACTTACAATATCTGGGCGTATAAAGCCATAAGGGGGGCCAACTTCAGGGGAATATTACAGTACATTATGTACTTATCATGTATGGGAGAAGTGTTGTGTACATAGTGATGAAGAGTGGTGCTGTGAATGTTGGTGTGGATGTAAGAAGGGCAGTACCATTATGAGATTGTGAGAGTATGGGGGAAGAGTTAGAGTACAAGGGTGGAGCTTGAAGGGTATGAATGGTTTTCAGGAAAGCTGATCCAGGGGGTGATTATGAAGAGCTTGCGTATGTAGTATAGTTTGAGAGATAAGCATGTACTTTCAGGTGGATGTGAGGGGGTCATACCTACACAAGTAGAGATTATGCAGGCCAAGAGGTAATGTTGAAATGTACCCATGTGGAGATTATGTGGATGTAAGTATGCAAAAACAGTTGACAGATGAAAGTTGAGAATGTAGTATGTGTTAGCTGCAGCTTGCTGTCTTCCACTGATTGTTTATGACAGATTGTTGAAATGGCTGCTAGGAGAACACTGGCATATGCAAAACCAGTTGGCATCACAGGACACGCTGCCTCCACTAGCCTTGCCTTGGTTGAGTTGTGTGTGGGCATAAGTGCCAAGTTACCCTGTGTAGGTAGATGTTGTCACTAATTGCTCATCCTTGGATACTGCCCTGTGATGGAGGTGTTGATTGTTCATATTGTTCTGTCATGATGCAGAATCATTGGATGGCAGTCCTTTGCTTAGAAGGCCATAGCCCCCCAAGTGAAAAGGCAGGGATGTGGGTTGGTGAAACACCTGGGGCAGACTACTCCTGAAATGCATCCCCACACTTCCAAGAACACTACACACACGTGGGTACTGATGGCATTCAGACCTTGAATGTCAGAGGTGTAAGGACACCAAGGGAGCTAGAAGCATTGTAATGATATCTCTGGAAGTGCTGATGATAAAAGATTGCACTGTTACAAGAGACACATGTGACACCGGAACATTATACCCAATTCCATAAGTGTATGCATTGTACCCATATCCCCTGGCTTGAGGATGTCTGTCAGTTGTGTCTGAAAACCACAGATTAAACACCACCTGGCATCTTCGCCAGTGCTGGCAGCTTATCTTACACAATGGGCTGTGCACTGTTCCCTCCAACACTGTTGGTGGATCCTAAATCCTGAGACTGATAAGTACTCTGCAGTACACAATCTACACATTCTGAATGGTATTATTTGTTAGCAGCTCACACTATAGCCTGAGGAGCTTGATGCTGAATAACTGTGAATGACATTCTCAGAAGATGACCCAATACACATATACATTGTGTGTAGTGTGCAGTGCCCCCCCAGTCCACACTTGGTGACTGCATACTACATTATCGTTTGTCCATGCATTTTTCAAATTCCTTAGGGATTCTGTCTCCAAATATTTCACTGATGACTGTGACACAACAACTTCTAGGTTCTTGTAGTGTTAAGCACTGTAATCAGTACTGAGTGACTGGGTCTGGGAACGTGGGTGTTGACTATGGCCAATATCCCCAGGGTTTTGCTGTAGACAGAGGCATCACTAGGTCAGAAAAAGTCGGTGGTTTAGTTTCAGGTTGAGATGTTAGCCATGCTACACCACACCCATCTGATTGAGCAACTGCATTGCTTTTACTTTGCAACATGACATGCTGGTATCCACACAGATGGAGATAAGTCAGGGCAACTCCTGTCCTGCCTCCTCTGATGCTTCAACAACCCAGCAGATGTTGATGATTGTGGATCACCTGCCCCAGATGCACACTAGTCAGGCAACCACCCAAGAATCTTTCACGGTGTATTGTTGTGGCCTATACATCCCCCCTAGTCTGAACGCAAGGTAGACGTTTCCTGATTTCTGACTGGATTGTATCTAACTGTACTTGAACTGGCAGCGTGTGCAGTGATCAACACCCTGTTGGTTGGTACAAGAGATACTCAGAGTGATTCTGCGCACTGCCACATTGGCCACTCATGCCTTGGACAGCCTCCTGCCCAGTCTTGATAATGCCTATGAGCTTGTACTTGAACACAGGTGACTGTATCACTCTTGGGCCACCTTCAGTGATTGGAGACACCCACAATCCATGTGGCAATTTTTTCGGTGTTGATTGTTTAAACCCAACTGTGACCTAACTGAGCCTATGGCCACAAACTCATGTGTCCCTGCTTGCAAGGAATTGTTAATCCTTAGTATAGTAGAGGCACCTCAAGTGAGGTGTCCCTATGTGGGCTGCTTGGTGCTAGTATTGGTCAAAGCATACAATTCCATTGATTGTGTTTACATGTTTGCCACTCTGTCGAACGTGGACATGGCAGGGCAGCTGCAACAACACATATGTGTGTTTTATGCCAAGTGAAAAGCCCAAGTCAAGTGTCAACCTCTTTTAGATTGTTCAGGGGGACTCATCGGGGCTGTCCCCTTTCCAAACTACTCTTTGCCCTGACAATATAGCTGCTAGCCAACAGATTTGTCAGGGGTGTTAGTTACGAATGGTGAGTTCCACTGGGCAATGAGGTGCATGTATTATCCATTGATGCAGACGACATGCTGCTCTATAGTCTGTCTATCTGCAGGACATTTCCAATATTTCTATTAGACAATAAGATTTGCAGTGTGTGTCGAGTTTATGTGTTAAGTGGGCCAAGTGTTGTGTTTTTGCCCTCTGTGTGGATTATCTTCAAAAAGAGGTGATGGTGGATAAGCAGTGTGTGATGCATGACTTTAATTTGTGTTGGTACTTATGGATCTGTAATTGTGATGATGCAAATTATCTCATTGTGTGAATCTTAGCAGGGCCATATCCTCATTACATTCACAGATGTTTTATTTTATCACTCTTTCAGTTACAGGGTAAGGCTGTTTTTCACTTCCTGAAGAGATATTGCACCCCTGCATCTTGCGTTTTTTCCCTATCACCATACAGTGGCAGTGTCTGGTGTCACCTCTAGTGAGTTTGACACCATGCTGCGAGGGTTGATCTGCAATAGTTGCATTATAAGTGTGGCTCTGCGGAGGCTGCCTCTGCAAAAGCAAAGGCTGTCCAGGCTGTATATTTTAAAAGGAATGTGATGTGGCATGACCACTGCAATGGGCAGAGTTAGGTTTTTTTGGTAGGCAGTTGTACAAAGTTAGCATGGTCCTAAAATGCAGGGCCCATGAGATTGCAGGATTAATGTTGCTACCTGAAGCACAGCCCCCCATGGAGCTGACAGCCTGGTGAAAGTGGTTTTTTGGGGTAGTGGGCCTGTGGCTACTGAGGGACATTATCCTGTACTCTCCGTCTCTTATTCTGAACGTCCTGGCTCATTTCCATAGAAGCATTGTTCTGAACGTCCTGGCTCATTTCCATAGAAGCATTGTTGGGAAGGACTGATAGCATGGAGAGACACAGGATTGAGCTCAGTGGGGGCCCTAATTAAGGTCCGGACTCACATCAACTTTGTCCAGTTGCAGGAAGATCCTGACATTGCAGGGGTCCATTTCTTGGCACATGGTACACTGATGGCTGAGATGGTACACATGTATAGAGTGACAGATACTGACTCTGCACATTGGCACCTAACCCACGGCCTGCACATCAATGGTGAGGTTTGGAGACCGGTGATCTTATTTATTGATTTGTTTGAACACAGGAAGAATCACCCAATGTCACCTGCCCGCTAGCTATGGGACACTGCTATATTATGAGTCCTCAACGGGTGAGGAGTGAGAATGGGCTAGACACTACCGATGTACAGAATGTCATGATGGAAATCTCCATTCCATTCAGGTTGACATCTGGCACAGGGCATGTCTCACCTCACCTGTCTGACCACGTTTGTGTCCTGCCATCTGTGCACATGACGTAATGCACCTATTTTGAAATTGATACATGTGTTCCTAACATGACTGCATGCTGCTAAACTGTTTTGCTGAGTTACATATGTACTTGGCACAGTGAGGGGTTGGTTAAACCTCCTTCCATTGGATTGGATGCAGACAGGAATATTCCTGCAGATGATGTTTTTGAAGTTATCTAATGATAGGATTGATTTGGAAATGCTAATCAGACCTCAGTCCCCAACACTGCAACACTTGTGGGTAGTGACTCGCTAATGGTGTAGGGCTGAGACTACTGCGCAGCACAGGGAGTGATTTGTGAGCCTCCAGAGGATTACAATAGCTAAGCTGTGGGACAATTTGTTACATAAAGAGCCCCTGGGTGGGTGTAGAACTTTGTAGGGTGAGGGTCACAGGCACATAGTCATGGACCTGTGAGAGGTGTTCCAGACATGGCTAGACTGCTCTGTCATGTGAGGCAGGCTGGAAGACATTTCCTCCTTTGTTCACGTCTGGGGTGTCTTTTAGAGTACACAAATGCTACAATGTCAACTGTTGACAATGGCTATTGTATTAGCAGCCCCAGTCTAACCCCCCATGTGTGGCCTGTGAGGTATGAGTGTTGCTGACCTTCTAAATGTATGTGATCCCTCTGTGGTGTTCTATATTGTTATGTTGATTGTGTTGCTCAATTTTGTTCTATATGCTCCTGTTGTGGCATCCTTGACTCATTGCTAAATGTTTTTTGTGCCCATCTGACCAGATCTGCATTGCCAGATTAATAAACGATGGTTTACATTCATCCTAATTTGTGTCCAGGAAATGATAGTGAGCTGATAGTGAGGTTTTGGTATTGATGCTGAAATGTCTTGGAACTTGTATGCAGAGACATTCATTGTGCCATATGCCAGCAAACACATTTCCCTGTCTCAGTCTTTTGTATGTGAGAAATGTATTTAGTTTGGAGATGTGTGTCTTCCTTCACTAAGGTTTTGGATGACGAACCATCCTTTGTATACCTGCAGATGTGATGCCTGCTCCGTGTGGACTGTTATTACTTTGCCCCTTTTTTGAGTGCTGTGACTGAATTTTGAAACTCTGTCCTGCCTTAAAGGTAGGTATCCTATCCCATGCCCTGCTGGCAGGCCTGAGTGAACAGTGGTGGGTAAGTGGCACGTGTCCAACAGGGGCATGTAAACTTGGCCTGGCAAAGCATAGGGGGCCCCAGGATATTTGTGTCCTGCAGTGTGTGTGCTATCAGACCTGTATGCATGCTAGGGGTTGTATATAAGGGATTCAACTGTCGGAGTTCTGCTCTGGATCTTTGCTGGATCCTTCCGATGTTGTTATTCCTGACACATTCAACAACACATTCTGGTTGTGTCTCCCTATAATGACCTGGCTATGTGCCCTGCGGTAAGGCTGAGATGAAGGTGGATGTAGGCACTTTGTTGGATACCTGCTCAGACACTGCTGTACTCACCAGGACACAGAATGTGGTACTGATTGATTGGGCTGATGGGGGAGTGGCAGTCCAGGTTTGACAGTAGTAGTTAATTTGTTGTTTGTAGATATGTAGTGAAGATATGTAGTGATCTATCAACAATTGGTGCATTAGGTAAAGTAAGTTGTGAGAGAATAAACAAGCTAGGCCTAGGTTTTCCATCTGATTGGGTGGATATATTGTAGTGCTACTTGGTAGATCAGGTATATCATTTGACTTAACTTTCCTGTGTGGTTTATACATGTTGTTGTTTGTTTTGAAGCTATCCAGAGTTGATAATGTGCTTCTGATATGGTGTTTTGAAATTGCAAGGTAATTAGGATAAATGGTGTCACATCCTGCAATGTGGCTTCCTCTGACATGAGATGTTTTTGTCTTTGTATGCATTTCAAATATTAGGTTTTCCCTGTGGAACTGATGCATGTAGGTGTGGGAATGGTGCCAGTGACTATGTCTCTGTGGACATATTTTTGTGAGTACATTGAAGTTCTGTTGCCCAGTGATGTTTCGCTGTGTGTTGTGGTGTACTCATGCATTCACTTTTTAATACATACATATATACGGCTGTGAGAATTCCTGTTCCAACAAAAAGTGTGTGTTTCTCCCAGTATTTGGCAGTCTGACTGTAGGTACCTGATGATGACATTACCTCATTTACCATACACGGCATGCTATGGAACACTTTCTTCTGTATTGACTTTTGCTGGGTATTAAAAATTTTCTGTAGGGGCAGGTGTCTAACTTACCGTTGGCAATGACTGCATCGGTTGGGGTTATAATATTCATCGTAGATGTACAGTAGAGGGATGACATGCACAATAGACGGTCCGACTCCGACAGGCTCTTGGATGCCCTTCCACCAGACATCGTAATCTGTCCCTAAATGAGAAGGTAAAATTTTGACTGAGGACTCCCGCTTAGTGTATCTGACCAGCGATCCATCGCTGTCAGCCTCAAACTTTGACTTTGTTGCGGTCAAGCATGAACAGATGACCGAAAGTGATGCCTTGGGCTTTTAAGCAACAGAAAGCAACAGAAAGTGTTTATTCTTTCACAATTTATATAGCTGGTTCCCAACATTGGAGTTTTGTTCATTTATCTGTTCATAGAAATAGAATCTATTTTTATAAATTGGTGTTGGATTTTTATTTTGTATTGGGACTTACTTATTTTTACATGCTTTACACACCTGTCTCCTAAGTTAAACCTGCTTGCTCATTGTTAGCTACCAAGGGTTGAGCAATGGATTAAATTATTGAGACCTTGACTGAATCTTTTATTGTGTTTGCGGCCTTATTACTAGCGGTAGGTCCCCACTTATCAATGCTAAAAAATCACTTTCAACACAGACATACTGATACAGTCACTGACACACCCAGTCACACTCCAATGCACAGACTGATACATTCATGCACACACCGATACATACACTGACACACCCAGTCACATACCCATACAGCTACTAACACACCCAGTCAAACACTAATACACTCACTTACACACCCAGAAAAACACAGATATAGCCTCTCTAACAACTGTACACACACAGATACGGGCACTGACACATCCAGTCACATAGTGATACAGGGTTTTACACACCCAGGCACACAGTATTAGACACTGACACATCCAGGCACACATTGACATGGGTATTGAGACACCCAACCACACTCTGATACAGACACTGACACATTCAAAACACTCCAATAGAGTCACTGACACACCAGTCACATATCGATACAGCCATTAAACATTCAACCAAACACTGATACAGCCTCTCAAACATCTACACACATACTGATGTGGCCACTGACACACCCAGGCATACACTAATGCAAACACTAACACACCCAGACACACAGTGTTACAGACACTGACACACCCAGGTGACACTGATATAGCTTAGCCCCCGCTCCCAATCCCAATATCAATGTCATGGAAGAAAGCCTCTCTGCCTGGCTATTAGCGGGCAGCAACACTCATGCCCCGCTCACAAAAATAAGCCATGCTCGCCGAGCCGACGCTCAGAAATGGTTCTCCAAGGAGCTGAAAAAACAAAAATTAACTCTCTGACAAAAAGAAAGGAGATGGAGATTAAGTTACTCCCTTGAAGAGAAACTCCTATACCAGAAGGCGCAGAAAGAATATAAGAATGCTATTACCGCTGCCAAAGCTCCCCACTTCTCCGATAGAATCCTGAACTCCAACAATACGTCGAAGGACATCTTCTCTATAGTCAATGATCTCTGCAATGCAGAGAGAATACAACCTAAACAGACACCCACCCAAGAATTACGTAATTCTCTAAATGACTATTTTGTAGGCAAGATCTCTAACATCAAAGCTAGCATCCCTTCATCTAGCCTTACCGGGTCTCCCTGCACCACGATAACAAATCTGTCTACCTTAGATCACTTCCCGAAGATCAGCGTTCAGTCCCTCCTGAACTTGATGACCAGAGTCAAATCAGGCTCTCCCAGGGATTGTTGCCCACCTTACATTCTAAAAGACACCTTCTCTGCTCTGCCACACACCATGTTACCTCTTCTGAACGAGTCCCTTTTGCAGGGCAAGGTCCCTCGCACATTCAAGGAGGCCATAGTGGTCCCCCTCCTAAAGAAACCAGGAGCCGACCCCTTGAATCTTTCTAACTATCGTCCCATTTCCCTGCTCCCCTACCTGGCCAAGGTCCTGGAGGCATATGTAGCTAAGTGCCTATCCAACTTCATAGAACACTCTGAATATTTAGACCTACATCAATCAGGCTTCCGTCCTGCTCATTCAACTGAGACTGTGATTCTCGCAGTATTGGACGCATTACGTTGTAATGCTGACAAGGGTACCCCTCAGGCCCTGGTGCTCCTAGACTTGTCAGCCGCGTTTGACACGGTGGGCCATAATATCCTGATAGACCGTGTCAGACGGGCCAGCTTCCAAGGATCGGCCCTCGACTGGATCACATCTTTTCTCGAGGGCCGTACCCAAGCAGTTCGTCTGGCCCCTTTCACCGGCCCACAAATTGCGACCACGTGTGGGGTCCCACAGAGATCATCATTATCCCCCCATCTTTTCAACCTATACCTCCTGCCCCTGATCCAGTCCTTGAAGGACAGAGGAATAACCACATTCAACTATGCAGACAACCTTCAGTAAATCTTCACCATTGATAATTCCCCTTCCTCTATCCAGGAGTTTCAGGCCACCATGCACCATATTCAGCAGTGGATGGACCTAAATCATCTAAAACTTAATCCAGGCAAGACCAAGCTAGTTCTAACCGGGAACAGCCAAATCTCTTGGTGCTCACACTACTAGCCGTTGGAACTGCGTTCCCCGCCCTTCCCTTCCCTCTCGGTCAAAAGCCTTGGAGTCATCATATAATCACAATCTCTCATTAAAATCTCAAGTTGGGGTAGTGATCTCGACCTGCCTCTTCCAGTTGCGCAAAATCAGAAAGATCAGCCATCTGCTCACCCACGCAGCTTTGATACAGGTAGTGATTGCCTTGGTACTCTCACACCTAGATTTTGCCAATTCAATCTACCTCGGCATGCCACTCTACCTAATTAAACGTCTCCAGCTGATCCAGAATCAAGCTGCGAGACTGATCCACAAGCAACCAAGATGGCAATCTGCCAAACCCCTACTCCATAAACTCCACTGGCTCCCTATTTCTCAATGTGTGCCATTCAAAACAGGGTGCTTAATCTTTAAGTCCCTTTACTGCCGGAGCCCTAAATTCATCAACTGCCTGTTATTGAGGTATATCCCTACCCACAACCTGCGCTCAGCACACCTCCAGCTACTAAACATCTCTTCTTTTAAACTAAAACGCCAGGGAGGATGCAGGTTCGCATCCTTGGCCCCAAAATTGTGGAACTCCTTCCCATTGGAGATCCGGTCCTGTAGCAACCTTCTGAGCTTTATGAAAATGCTCAAGACCTGGCTGTTTGGGCAGGCACATGAGTAATACCGACCCCAGGTCCAATACCTGATAGAGCTAGCGCCATGAAACCATCTGGTGTACGTGAGCTTCAGAAATACTTTTTAACATAACATAACATAGCCACTGATACACCCAGGCACATACTGATACAGCAACTGACACACCCAGCCACACTGATATAGAAAGTGACACACCCTGGCACATACTTATACAGCCAATGACACACCCAGTCACATTTCGATACATTCACTTAGACATTCCACCAAACACTGATACAGCCTCTCAAACATGCACACACATACTGAGACAGCCACTGACACACCAAGGCACACATTAATACAGACACTAACACACCCATACATACATTGTTATAGACACTGACACACAGTCACACATTGATTAAGTCATTTACACACACAGGCCCACACTGATACAGCTAGTGATACACCCATCCACATTCCGATACACAGACTGATGCATTCATACACCCAGCAATACAAATACTGACAACCCAGACACACCCTGAAACAACTACTGGCACAGCCAGACTCACACTGATACAGTCAATTACACATTAAAAACACAAAGTTAGCTATTTGTTTGACCAGATGGTGGTTCTAAAAAGAACTGTTTTTTAGAAGGTATTTACAACAGTTTTTTTTTATTTTTTCTTGTTTTTTTTCAACAGTAAGGAAACAGGGTAATACAAGGGTAAGACAAGGAAAATGCAAAGAAACAATTGGCTTCAGTGTTCAAAAAACACTAACTGGGAACTGGAGGCAAAAAATACCTAACAGCGATACTTCACTGTATCAAGAAAGCACCCATAGAAGATATTTTTACAGTGACAAGCATTTGGCATTTTGCACAGTAAATAGCGACATCAGTCAATTCTGTGCAGGCAGCTGGTATTGTAATGACTGCAGCTGCTGATGGTTCTCCCAAAACTGCTGCAGAGGCAGACTGTGCTGCTGCACCTTCTCTCTTTTGCATCATCTGGTTGTATACCCTTTCATGAATTGTTTTTAGGTGCTTCCACATGGAAGTTGTCCCCATGGATAACTGCTTGCCGCAACTACTGCCCTAAACATATTTCGCCATTTCCCCTGAAGGTATTGTAAAATTCTTCCACACATCACCTTGGTTTTTTTCATGCAGCGTTTCTTCCTCCTCATCCTCAATAGGTTCTGGATGTTCATCCTGGACAGAAGATGAAACTTTCAGCCATAATGGCAAATTATTCACAAAATGTGAACAAAAAGCAGAGCACCAATGGTTCTCAATCGACTACCAAAAGAGTTCACTGGAGAAATATGTTTTTGGGTGAGGTTTTACATGCCCATGGGTGGGGTCCTCATGTGTGCAATAAGAAGGTAAGGTTTGGGTGTGATATCGAACAAGTTCTCGTTTCCAGTCCGTAGATATGAGAACTTGTAAACTGAGTAACTGTCTTGAAAAATAGATATGGGTCCCATATATATGATGTGTTGTCTATGTCGGTCAAACCACCTCAGCACAGCTGGCAGAAAGGGAGGCTCAGAAGGCTGAAACTCAGCACAACACGCTTACACAGTTCATGTGCAGTTATGGAGCCCATAGCGCACATCATACAGCATCTGTAACTACTCGATGGCCAGCAAAACCAGGACAGTCATGAAGGTCCCCGCTGGTAAGTCACTCACCTACCCTTACACCAGTGGGTTTCCACATTATCAATGCAGCACCCCCCGCCCCGGTAAAAATGTTAAATTCCTCAGTCCCCCCTCAATTCTTGCACAATTATGCAGCTAAAGTGTCAATGTCAGCTAGGCACTTTTCCAAAAAAGGGTCATTTTTCACTGTGAAATTGTGTTGTGTCCACGTTGCATTTTGCACCGTTTTCTGTAGCGGGCACTAGGCCTACCCCCACAAGTGAGAAACCAATTTTCTTGGAAGACTTTGGGGATCGCGAGGTGAGTGGAAATTTGTGGATTCACGCAAATTCCAGAACTTTCCACCACATAAATGTGCGGAAAATGTGTTTTTTTGGGCAATTTTTAGGTTTGCAAGGGATTCTGGGTGACAGAACCTGTTGAGAGGCAGTCGAGACACCCCATCCTGGATTCCCCTGGGTGTCTAGTTTTCAAACATGTATAGGTCTGCTAGGTTTCCCTAGGTGCCGTCAGAGCTAGGGTTAAAAAACTACAGCTAGCCATTTTACCAAAAAAGGGTCATTTATCACTGTGAAATTGTGTTGCGTCCCCGTTGTTTTTTGTGCCGTTTCCTGTCATGGGCATTAGGCCTACCCACGCAAGTATGATTTTTCTTGGAAGACTTTGGGGAACGCTTGGTGGGTGGCGATTTGTGGATCCACGCAGATTCCAGATCTTTCCACCACACAAATTTCAGGAAAATTTGTTTTTTTGGACAATTCTTTAGGTTTGCAAGGGATTCTGGGTAACAGAACCTGGTGAAAGGCAGTCGAATCACCCTATCCTGGATTCTCGGAAGACTTTGGGGAATGCGGGATTGGTGGAATTTTGTGGATCCACGTAGATTCTAGAACTTTCCACCACAGAAATGTGAGGAAAATGTGTTTTTTTAAAATAAATTTTGAGGTTTGCAAGGGATTCTGGGTAACAGAACCTGGTGAGAGCCACACAAGTCACCCCATCCTAGATTCCCCCGGGTGTCTAGTTTTCGAAAATGTATAGGTTTGCTAAGTTTCCCTAGGTGCCGGCAGAGCTAGGGCTCAAAAACTACAGCTAGACAGTTTGCCAAAAAAGGATCATTTTTAACTCTCAAATTGTGGTGTGTCCACGTTGCGTTTTGCGCCATTTCAAGTCGCGGGCACTAGGCCTACGCAAGTGAGGTACCATTTTTCTCGGAACACTTTGGGGAATGCGGGGTGAGTGGAATTTTGTGGATCCACGTAGGTTCCAGAACTTTCCACCACAGAAATGTGAGGAAAATGTGTTTTGTTTGCCAATTGTTTTGGTTTGCAAGGGATTCAGGGTAACAGAACCTGGTGAGAGGCAGACGAGTCACCCCATCCTGTATTCCCCAGGGTGTCTAGTTTTCAAAAATGTATAGTTTTGCTAGGTTTCCCTAGGTGACGGCAGAGCTAGGGTTCGAAAACTACAGCTAGGCACTTTGCCAACAAAGGAACATTTTTCACTGTGAAATTGTGTTGTATCCACGTTGCGTTTTGCTCTGTTTCCTGTCGCAGGCACTAGGCCTACCCCCACAAGTGAGAAACCATTTTTCTTGGAAGACTTTGGGGATCGCGGGGTGGGTGGAAATTTGTGGATCCACGCAAATTTCAAAACTTTCCACCACATAAATGTGATGAAAATGTGTTTTTTTTGGGCAATTTTTAGGTTTGCAAGGCATTCTGGGTGACATAACCTAGTGAGAGGCAGTCGAGTCGCCCCATCCTGGATTCCCCTGGGTGTCTAGTTTTCCAAAATGTATAGGTTTGCTAGGTTTCTCTAGGTGCCGGCAGAGCTAGGATTCAAAAATTACAGCTAGGCATTTTGCCAAAAAAGGGTTATTTTTCACTGTGAAATTGTGTTGTGTCCACGTTGCATTTTGTGCCGTTTCCTGTCACGGGTACTAGGCCTGCCCACGCAAGTGGGGTATGATTTTTCTCGGAAGACTTTGGGGAACACGGGGTGGGTGGAGATTTGTGGATCCACACAAATTTCAGAACTTTCCACCACATAAATGTGATGAAAATGTGTTTTTTTGGGCAATTTTTAGGTTTGCAAGGTATTCTGGGTAACAGAACCTGGTGATAGGCAGTCGAGTCACAACATCCTGGATTCCCCTGGGTGTCTAGTTTTAAAAAATGTGTAGGTTTACTAGGTTTCCCTAGGTGTCGGCAGAGCTAGGGTTCAAAAACTACAGCTAGGCAGTTTGCCAAAAAAGGGTCATTTTACACTGTGAAATTGGGGTGTGTCCACGTTGCGTTTGGTGCCGTTTCATGTCGTGGGCACTAGGCCTACCCATGCAAGTGATGTACCATTTTTCTTGAAACACTTTGGGGAATGCGGGGTGAGTGGAAATTTGTAGATCCACGCAAATTCCAGAACTTTCCACCACTGAAATGTGAGCAAAATGTGTTTTTTTGGTAACTTTTTTAGGTTTGTAAGGGATTCTGGGTAACAGAACCTGGTGGGAGGCAGTCGAGTCACCCTATCCCGGATTCCCCTGGGTGTCTAGTTTTAAAAAATGTATAGGTTTGCTAGGTTTTGCTAGGTGCCGGCAGAGATAGGGTTAAAAAACTACAGCTAGACAGTTTACCAAAAAAGGGTCATTTTTCAATGTGAATTTGTGGTGTGTCCATGTTGCATTTTGCGCCGCAACCTGTCACGGGCATTAGGCCTACCCACACAAATGAGGTACCATTTTTCTTGGAAGACTTTAGGGAACGCGGGATGAGTGGAAATCTGTGGATCCACGCAGATTCCTTAACTTTCCACAACAGAAATATGAGGAAAATATGTTTTTTGGGACATTTTTTAGGTTTGCAAGGGATTCTGGGTAACAGAACCTGGCGAGAGCCAGTCAAGTCACCCCATCCTGTGTTGGCTTGGGTATGTAGTTTTCAAAAATGTATAGGTGTGCTAGGTTTCCCTAGGTGCCGGCAGAGCTAGGGTTAAAAAACTACAGCTAAGCACTTTGTAAAAAAAGGGTAATTTTTCATTGTGAAAATGTGGTGATTCCACCCAAAAATATGTGGAAAATGTAGTTTTTTCAGCTAAATTTGAGGTTTGCATGGCATTCTGGGTAGGAAAACTTTGGGGGACCCATGCAAGCCATACCTCGCTGGACTCCCCCGGGTGTCTAGTTTTCAAAAATGTGTGGGTTTGGTAGTTTTCCATGATGGCCACAGAGCCCGGGGCCAAAACCCAGGTCACCCCCCTTGCAAAACCAGGTTGTTTTGTGATAGGTAATTTTGATGTCGCCTCAATAGATTTTGGGCCCTTGCCTGTCGTGGGTACTTGACCCACCCACACAAGTGAGGTACCATTTTTCTCTGAAGACTTTGGGGAGTGCAGGATTGGTGGAGTTTTGTGGATCCACGTTGATTCCAGAACTTTCCACCACAGAAATGTGAAGAATTATTTATTTTTTTTTACAAATTTTGAGGTTTGCAAGGGATTCTGTGTAACAGAACCTGGTGAAAGCCAGACAAGTCACCCCAGCCTAGATTCCCCTGGGTGTTCCGTTTTCAAAAATAAATAGGTTTGCTAGGTTTCCCTAGGTGCCGGCTAGGCTAGGGTTAAAAATCTACAGCTTGGCACTTTGCAAAAAAAGGGTCAGTTTTCACTATGAAAATGTGGTGCGTCCACGTTGCGTTATGGGCCATTTCCAGTCATGGGCACAAGGCCTACCCACACAAGTGAGGTACCATTTTTCTCAGAAGACTTTGGGTAATGCGGGGTGGGTGGAATTTTGTGGATCCACTCAGATCCCAGAACTTTCCATCACAGAATTGGGAGGAAAAAGTGTTTTTATTAAACTAAGTTTGAAGTTTGCAAGGTATTCTGGGTAACAGAACCTGGTGAGAGGCACACAAGCCACCCCATCCTGGATTACTCTTGGTGTCTAGTTTTCAAAAATATACAGGTTTGCTAGGTTTCGCTATGTGCCGGCTGCACTAGGGCCCAGAATCCACAGGTAGACACGTTACTAAAAACAAGTCAGTGTCTAGTGGGCTTTCTGCCTCACTGGGTCGAAATCGGGGGGGGGGGAGGGTTGCCCCGATATGCCCCCAAGGGCATAATCGCTGACTCCTATTGAGCTTTTTGCCCCCTCAGGGCAGGTCAGGGGCCACTGCCCCCCGGGGGGCAGAAAGACTGTGGCATTTTTGGGGGGAGATGTGGGCAATGGCATGCCCATTCTGGGCTGACCTCATCCCTGAATTAAAAAAAAAAATACTGAGGCCTAGTGGGCTTTCTGCCCCCCAGGGGGACAGATAAGGGGCTATTGCCCCAATATGCCTCCGGGGAGGGGCAGAAAGACTTTGGTAATTGTTTTTGGGGTGGGGGCATTATCACGCCCATTCTGGGCAGCCCCGAACCCCAACATTATTAAAAAAAAATCCCTGATTTCTAGTGGGCTTTCTGCCCCCCCGGGGGTAGATTGGGGCCAACTGCCCCATCTGCCCCCTAGGGGGCAGAAAGACTGACATTTCTCTCGAGGGGGGTGGGGGCATTGTCATGCCCTTTTTGGGCAGCCCCCACCCCCAACATCAATAAAAAAATCCCTGGCTTCTACTGGGCTTTCTGCCCCCCGGGGGCAGATTGGGAGCTACTGCCCCTGTATGCCCCCTGGGGGGGTAGAATGACTGTGGCTATTTTTTTGGTGGTGGGGGCATTGGTATGCCCATTCTGGGCAGCCCCTAGGCATAAAAAAAGCCTGCATAATCGCTGACGCCTATTGAGCTTTTTGCTCCCTCAGGGCAGATCAGGGGCCACTGCCCCCATCTGCCCACTGGGGGGCAGAAAGACTGTGGCATTTTGGGGGGTAGATGTGGGCAATGGCATGCCCATTCTGGGCTGACCTCATCCCTGAATTAAAAAAAAAAATCCTGAGGCCTAGTGGGCTTTCTGCCCCCCCGGAGGACAGATAAGGGGCTATTGCCCCAATATGCCTCCGGGGAGGGGCAAAAAGACTTTGGTAATTGTTTTTAGGGTGGGGGCATCCCTGATTTCTAGTGGGCTTTCTGCCCCCCGGGGGTAGATTGGGGCCTACTGCCCCGTCTGCCCCCTAGGGGGGCAGAAAGACTGACATTTTGCTGGAGGGGAGTGGGGGCATTGACATGCCCTATTTGGGCAGCCCCCACCCCCAACATCTATAAAAAGAATCACTGGCTTCTAGTGGTTCTACTGCCCCATCTGCCCCTTGGGGGGCAAAAGACTGACATTTCTCTGGTGGGTGGTGGGGACATTGGTATGCCCTTTTTGGGCAGCCCCCCTCAATGACAATAAAAAAAATCCCTGGTGTCTAGTGTGCTTTCTGCCCCCCCCCCGGGGGTGCAGATTGAGGTCCACTGCTCCGTCTGACCCCTGGGGGCAGAAAGACTGACATTTCTCTGGGGGGGCCTTGGCTTGCCCTTTTTGGGCAGCCCCCACCCCAACGTCAATAAAAATAAATCCCTGTTTTTTAGTGGGCTCTCTGTCCCCCCGGGGGCAGAAAGACTGACATTAATGTGGGGTGGGGTCATTGCAAAGCCCTTTTTGGGCAGCCACCACCCCAATGCCAATAAAAAGAAATCCCTGATGTTGAGTGGGCATTCTGACACCCTGGGGCGGATTGGGGACTACTGCCCCATCTGCCCCCCAGGTGGGGCAGAAAGACTGTTGTGGCCAAAAGAAAATGGGGGAGCAAAGGTCCTGCCCAAGGCGCCGCTCCCCCCTCCCTGGTGCTAGTGGGTGGATCCCTGCTTGGGGATCCCCCTCCTGACAACCCTGGCCCACAGTTAATAGCAAACATGACTCCCTGATAGCACATACATCCGTTATCAGGCAGGTAACTACGGTCAAGTATGGTGCATGATATCCCTTGATGGAAGATCAAATGTGGAGCCCTGTGTGCATCAAGACAGAATATAAAGTCACATCACATAAGCTTGATGTGGCCTATCTTCAGCTTACTAATAATATATATGCACAGACTCACATACTCTAACTGTGCATTAAGCCCTGAAGCTGATAGACATTAGTAAGCAACGTAGTGCCCAACTTAACAATCACAGCATGTAATAACTAACTATCAACTCCTGTGACACCCATTCCTGTCCCATAAGCCAGCTCCTCATGCAACTAACACATACATCAGTAGTGCATTAACAAGTATAACAACACAGTCTAACTTACTAAGCGTTGTCATAGACCCACACACACCATCCACATGTAATAGGCAACTAATGTGAATTGCATTACAACCATCCACATTACACTACATAGGAGGCCACAGTGCATAGACACCCTGCATACAATGGATCTCTAAAAGGACAGTCCTGGAAGACAACATGGCAAGGACATTGTCTGATTTGTACCTACCTCACACTATCCATGTATGTATCTGGTATTTGTAAAGTGTGAATTAATCCCCCCCCAAGGGTCTCAAGGCGCTGGGGACCGTCAGGGAGATTAAGTGAGCTATTGCCCAGAGTCACAGGATGCTGAGCTGAGCTACTGCTGGCACCGGGGATCAAACTGTGAGCCTTGTACTTTGGAGTCAGCCAGTCTTGCTGCTGCACCACTCCTCTCCCCATTTGGACAGGACATTGAGAATCAGTCTCAACTGGGACTAATGGCTAATAGCACAAAATGGAATCCACATGGGGGATATTTGTTATTAGAAGTACTTAACAAGATCCACTGAAGGAACAGTAATTAAACCATATCTATCAAGTCACATGCAGCAGTTTACACATTGCTCTGTGTACATGTGTGACGAACGTAACATCTAAAGAGTCACAATGCCTCCACGTGTATTGACAAGAAGATTTACTTTGCACACATCAAATACATATGCAGCATACATCTCATTGAGTTTTGTCCATTGACACACACTCGCACAATGGCCTTAGAAATTTAACTAAACTATGAATGCATACAATCTTCAATGCACGTTTTGGCCCTTCACCTCACACTCCGATACACACCCCATGCACACATTGCCAGCCCGCCAATGTAGGTACACATAGCCATACAACATCCCAATAGACTTTACTACTCCAGGAACCACATGCTATCATTTTCATACTAACAAAACTGTACTCGCACATAACAAAATACACATGAATAACAGTTAACAGCAAGAGATATGTTTGGACACAGAAATACCAAAAACAAAATAAAAATTGCTTTATTCAGCTTCCAAAGTTTAAATATGAAAACAAAGGCCAATGGCAAGTCCAAATGTACATGTTGTGGGTCAGCAAAGTGTGGCCCACCCAAACTTGCCTTTAGGAATGGTGCTGTGGGATACCTCCCCTGGAAAGGGTATATAGGGGGCATGACAGGCACCAAAATAAAAACAATATGGGGGGCTGGGTTGGTCCTTATGGGGGCTGGGCTGGCCCTTGGGAGGGCTGGGCTCAGGATTGGGGGGGGGGCGGCTGGGTCAGTGGGAGGGCAGGATGCAGGGGGGAGTGGCTGGGCTTCACCATTTTGGATATTTTATACACCGGAAGGGTGGTGAAGGGAATAGGGAGGGGGGACTTTTTTGCCTTTTAATTTCTTCCCAGCGGAGGTACTGGTGTAGGATGGGGAAGATGATCTTCTGAGTTTAGGAGGGGGTTGGGCAATGGCAGGAGGGGGAGATTTCCTTTTTCGGCTTTCTGGATATTGCTTTTGGGTCTCAGTAGAGGGCTGACTAGGTGTTTTGGTGGTAGATGCAGAAGAGCCTGGCAGGGGCACAAGGGTCTTTTTTTAGGTATGGCAGCGGGTGGTAAGTTTGTGAACGGAAGAAGTCAAGGTTAATGAGGTTGTGTTTCTCGTCCAATTTGAATGAGCGGAGGCAAGGGTAGGGGTGTGAAGGCAGAAGGTAGTGATTTATGCGGCATCTCTGTAGGTGCTGGTTTGGTGTTTGTCATGGCTGTGTGTGATGGTGTTGTATCTGCCTGCAAGTCAGTGGATGTGGAAGTTAAGGTGTCTTATGACTGCTGAATGTGTGTGTGTCTGTCTTTCGCCTTATGTCTATGTGTTTGCGTGCTGCATGTGGATGTTGCTATGGATGCATTGTCAGGCTTGTATGTGCTGTGGTCAGGTATGAGAAAATGGACTGTGTATGGGGTAGAGGCACAAGGGGGTAGAAAGCTAGATCTGGGATAATGCTGCTGTCAGTGTGGAGGCTAGAACCTGAATGGATCTCTGTATGGAAGACATGTCAGAGTAAATGGCCTCCAGGAAAGATACCATTTGGGTCTGCTAATTGAAATTGACCTGCAGGACATTCAGCACTGCTGCCTGACCCACAGAGATTTGTCCTAGGAGATCAATAGCCTCCACACTCAGGGCAGCAGGGGGGACAGAGGCAGGGGATGAGGTACCTGGAATGAAAGAGACTCCTGCCCTCTTGGGGGAGTGGTCACGGGTAGCGGGATGGGAAGCAGCAGTGAGGGTTGAGATGGTAGGTGGGTCATGGACTCAGATGTAGTGGATACAAGTCCAGGGGGAGCCACCACCACCTGGAAGGACTCACTGAAATTGGATTCAGATGATTACACCATTGCTGTGATGTCTGTCAGCCCCTATGTAATGCTCCCATTACCTTCTGTGCCACTGGTTCCCTCTTGGTCACTGGCAGCATGAGAACCACTGTGGCTGCTGCTTCCCCAACAGTCCTGGCACTGTCTCCCTCACTGCCCTGGTCTGATGTTGAAAAACAGATTAGAAAATACTTAGTAGAGATGTTTAGATGTACATGGTACATAGGTGTTCTAACAACTCTACCCACATTGGCTAAAATCATAATTTCTACTTGGAAGACAACATTAGGTCATATAATGTCAATAGCACATTAGTAAAAGCTTCAAGACCTGTGCGCACTCTTACATAATGTTGTTAGGAACATAGTTTGACGCAAAGTCATGTTTATCATTCTCAACGTCTTAACCACATCTATGCACCAGCTGATGTGTTGTCTCTCACTCCTGATGCCCTCATAGTATATCACCTTTACCTCATGTGATCCAAGGGAGAATATTCCATCTAGTAAGAAAGGGAAGAAGACTGCAGCCTTAACATACAGCATATAGTAAACTCTCCCTAATCCAGAGTTGTGGAACAGCAGGTACCCCGCTTCAGTTAACATAGTTTGCTGAGTCAACATTAAGATGTAGGAGTAATGGAATAGGCTATTTCACATGGATCACATTACTATTGCACATCTGTCCATTAGCAGATGAAGCAGTTCTAACTGTCACATGTGTAACTCTTATAGACATTACACACCGAAAATAGGCATAGCAAGGCAAAAATGTATCCCTACAAGTACTGTGTCATGTCAGCACAGTGCAAAAATCAAATGTACTGTAGGCAGATTGCAAGACTTTTAACAGTTTGCCATGTAAACACAGCTTATCACACTGCCAATGAAAATGACTTAATATTACTTCATGGACATGTGGCTTACTATACCACCAGGCCTGGTAGAGTCAATGTGTGGCCACAATCTTAGTGCACAGTATTTTACTTGATACCTTTTGACAGCACTATTTCTTATCATGTACATCCTGCTGATGCCCACATCTCACAAAGACAAGTCAGTCTATCAATCCCTAATTAATATCATCAGTCACATATTTTCCAGGCTAGATGCTGTTATGTTCTTCACCTGAATATATCTGCCCTTCTCAGATGTCAGTGAAGCCACATTTCCAGATATCTCAGTTACAGTGTAAAACCATAGTTTTATTTGCACACAAAGATTAATGCTCCTTGTTACAATCATAAATAACACTGGGAATGTGTAACCTCCACTTCTATGGACCTACCCGCCCATACAATCTAACACCCACTTAGTTAGGCACTCAAAGACATCTCTTGTCACCTACACATAGTCCAAAACATGGTATCAACTCAAATTTAGATAGGGTGTATTCTGTCATTTACTTATGGTAAGGTCCAGTCTGACATGTGACATCTGTGCGCATAAGTCTGAATATTGCCAGCTGCTAAACCTGACAATAAATAACACCATTGCTGTTTGTAAATTGTCTAATACAGATCAATCTCCACTTACCAAGGTCTGCAATTACACATTGCCTGCTACCTGGTTGTATTGCATGGCATGTCACAGTCAAATTCACAAGCATCAAATAACACAAAAGTTTTGTTGTCTCAATACAGAGAGCATGGCAAACAATGGAATTTGTGATGAACTATGTTGAGCATCATAGAAATATGTAAAGGGTCTCTTTCTTCCACATCCTGTTGTCATGTGCCCATTTTACAATGGATTTGCACTAATGGTAATACTCATCCAACTATTGTTCATCAAGGCACATACTTACACCCTCCTTCGGTGCAGTCTGCCTCTCAAATGCCCACCGAGGTCTGGTTAGGCCTCAACCAGGATGCGATGCATTAGGGGGGTCAGGGTGTGTCGCGCACCCCTGTTGCCTGGAGGTGCCAGACCCAGCTGGACTTCGGCAGTCTTCTTCGCCCAGCCTCTCAGTTCCTGCCACCGTTTGCAGCAGGGGCACTGTGCCAATGTGTGACCCTCAGGGAGAGCACATTCCGGGTGATGGTCCTCCATGGGAAAACCTTCTGATAGGCGTTGACCTATAAGGATGACATAATATCTGACACTTAGTACACATGCAAGATGTACATATCCATTTACTTTGTCACCTAGGTCAGGAGTAGTTGGCGTTCATTTGAGTGGGCACAGCACTGAATTGGCTCTCACTCATGTTATGGATGACATTTAAAAACATGCTTGACCAAAATGAATCTTGCCTCCTAATCCTCCTTGACCTTTCCTCTGCGTTTGACAATATCAATCACAACAACCTGTTATTCATTTTGGAGGACAGGATGGGCCTTTCTGGTCTAGTGTTGCAATGGTTCTTGTCCTTCCTCCACCACTGATCACAAAGAGTCAAGGCGGACCACTCTCTAGCCCAGCCCTCACCAGTATCCACGGTGGTCCCCCAAGGGTCGGCCCTATCTCCCATACTCTTCAACTTGTTCTTGGAACCATTAGCTAATGCATTAAATTCCATGAACATTCTCTTCCATATGTATGCGGATGACAAGCAACTTTATCTGAAAATCACCTCTATGGATAACCTTTTTTCACTCAACACTACCCTAACGAATACTCAAAACTGGTTAACCAGGGACCACCTCCTGATTAACACCTCCAAAACAGAATTCCTTCTCATTTTTCCTCCGAATCACACCCCCAAGTTAGACCTCTGGATGAATCACCTCACTTCCTTTAACTGCTCCCCCCTCATTATTGACTCAGCCAAATCTTTAGGAATCACCTTGAACAAACATCTTAACATGAAGAATCATATTAGCAAGGTGTGCAAGGGAGCTAATCACCCGATGAGGCTACTCAGGAATCTCAAACCACTCCTTCCACAAGCTGACTTCAAGCAGGTGGTCCAAGCGCTTGGTTTGCCGAGGCTAGACTATGACAGTGCGACGCTCTGTGGCCTCCCCACATATATCTTGCCCCACTAAGGGCTTCATTGCACGCTGCTGCCAGATTGGTTACGGTTAAAAAAAGAAATGCGCACATATCCCCAGTCTTAAAATTCCTAAATTGGCTTCCCAACGAAGCAAGAACACAGCTAAAGATTGCCTGCCTGTCTCACAAAGCCCTCCATTTCAACCCCCCCCCCCGTTATCTAGCTCAAAAGCTATAATTATCCGGAGGTGGTAGACCATCACAAAGTGCTAACTCTTTCCTCCTGAAACCACAGATCTTTTGCAAAAAGAAAACATGTCACCAAGCTTTCTCCAGCTCTTCCCTGAAGATCTGGAGCTCTCTCCCACCGGAAGTATGCAGAATCTCCTCCACGGTTCCTTTCAAATTGAAAGTTGAAAGATTCCTTATGAACAAGTTCTTACCTTAAATGGGTTTGGATCGTCCGTTTTAAGTTATTGGACTTACACCTTTAAGCCCTGAGTTGGTTGCTATACTTCTTTAAATAATCATTTTCTCCCTTCCCAGTTCGCTATGTACCAGCTATTGTGTTGTTCTCTGTTGACCCCTGTTTTGTTTAGTATTCTTATTTGATGCCTATACTGCAATGATTACCTTCCTTCCCGCCAATTGTGAAGCCCTCTGATATTTTTCAGGATCATGTTCACGCTATGTAAAACTTTATAACTTAAATAAAAAATAAAAATAAACAATTTCCAAGTTAGCAGATTACAATTCTCAACACTGCACCTGTTGTCAAACATGCGATCTTAACATATTTCACTTTTCCATTTCCTGTTGACACCACATTCTGACCATGCCCTAAGTGACCATGCAACACCTCTAACTACACTGTGGTTGGGAGAATAACACAGGTGGCATGAATTCTCATGTTTACTAACCTCAGCACACCTATGTTTTCTGTGGAAGGGAACAGTAGCATTTTGTCCCTGGACATATACCTAACTAGTATGGTAAATTACCAATGATTGCACTGTGTCAATGACACATTGTCAAACATGATCTATACATGGAATGAATGGACATGGTGAACCATACACCTGGTCACATTCCTACATCTGACATGAACATTATGAAACACTGTGATTTGCCATGTGAAGGCTTGTGACATGACTGACATATTGCATCATGTGTGTAGAGTTGTTGTTGTGACTGTATACAGTAACAACTTAACCACATATGCAAAATACATTTCACATTCACCATTATAGTTAGTTTAGCTATGACTCCACAATCAATTGACCTTTGAAATATGACAGAAAATAAGGCATCATCATGCCAAACTGATGTGTACATGACTAACTAATACACCATATGAAGTTTGTGATTGATGATGAGATATTCACATGAGAACAGTGATATGAATTTCAGACCAGTACTGACACACATACAGCAGTGAACTTGTCCACCAGCATCTACAGCTCCTCTGGTGTGAAGGCAGAGAACATTATCCCTGTACGGCGAGACATTCTAGCTTCAGGAGGATGTGAACAGAAGCAGAGAGTAGGTTCTGAATGCAAGTGATCTGCTTCGCAAAAAGCAATGCTTATATCAAGACCAAGTCTTCTTTGCGGGTGGTCAGAGGGATAGGTATGTGTTGATTGCATTTTCCAAAGTCGTCCAATGAATTCATTTGCTTACTGACACTCCGCCAACTGCATGGTTCAAAATAGACATTATTAGCAATCGAAGTTTACGACGATGTCTTCCCTGCAGGCGGACACAATCAGGGAGCCGAAACTGTCACCATAATAAGTTACAGCCTATGTCTGTGTCCACCTCGGTTTTGAACCGCCTACTGTGACTTTTGAATGAAGTTTTGGTTGAGGATAAAAAACCTGAAGAGTTTGATGTTTTGTACTACACCATGCCTGTATATACTATATTAGGTGTTGAAGGAGCATACAAATCAAATGCCCACATCCACATGAAGAAGTCACCTCGAGAGGACCATGAAACACTTGTTGTCAGACTAAACCAACATGAAAGTACACTTTGTCTCAGGCAGTATGTGGCCCATGTTCATTAACAGGTTTAAATACACCATATCACAGTGTAGGAAGCCACTGTCACCCAGTGTGCGGTGTGTATGATGTCCAGGTGGTAAAGGTGTGTGTGTCTGATGTACAGTATCCTTCCTTCCCATAGGGCTGATACACTCAGAATTCAAGCACCCTGTAGACTCATTGAAACTAAATTAGATTGTAAGTGGTCTTTGTGTTCCATACTTAAGTGCATATCTGCATATTGAGGAAGATTTATATTGTTGATATGTTGTGTATGTCATTGCATGTGCAACTCAGACATGACAGCATGATAGTGTGCACAATATAACATTTTTCTGCATGAAGTGCAGAATGAAACTCAAGATGTTTGTGGTGTGCATGATGCCATACATAACACGGTCCTACTGTGTTTACAACAAAACTCGCTCAGTCATTAGACATATCTTGGTCCTTTGTTCTTGGCTTGTGAGATTTAAACTCTTCTGCTTGATTTTGCATTAAAAAAAAACTGTCACTAGTGAAATGAGTCAAGTGTACTTTCCTTCCTGTGTAATTATATATTTGATTCATAATCAGAAATGTCATGTATGCTGTGGTATATTTAGTAAATTTTTGTTCAGTGAAATCTTATTTGCACTCCCATGGACTGTCATGTGTCTTTACTTGGTTTTAGGTGTTTGTCTCAGTACATGTTGCTGGGCACATTGTGATCTAACACTTCTGTGTTAACACTCCACAAATAGGAATTGCAGAGGAGCCATAAGACAGCCTCCCATCTGCAGGCCCCTTCCTGACCTACAAACCATAGAAGAGAGGGATGTGATCAGAAAATTCCATCTCAATAAGGCCACAATAAATGATTTGTGCCAGCAGTTGGCACCTTCATTGTGTCCACATCGCTACTATCCTACATCACTGATATCCAAAGTTAAGGGGATGGCAGTACTGCATTTTTTGGCCACTGGGTCATTCCAGTTCACAGTGGCGACATCTGGTGGAATGTCCCAGCCTATGTTTATACTTCAGGATGTACAGCAGGCATTGACCAGACACATGGACAGCTACATCTAGTTTCCCAAACCAGGAGAACTGACCAATATCAAAGCTGATTTTTATGGGTTTGGGTGAATCCAACATGTCATTGAAGCAATCGATGGGACACATATTGCTTTGATTCCACCACAGGCCAATGATCAAGTATTTTGGAACATGGAGCACTTCCACTCAATCAACGTACAGGTGGTGTGTTTAGCAGATATGTGTATTTCCCACATCTGTGACAGATTCCCCAGATCAGCCCACGACTCGCACATTCTAAGGATACATAACTGTTATAAAACCTGCTTTCAATAATAGGAATATAAGTTGCTACAACACCAATGGACTTTCATCCCATCCTGTGTACTTGTAAAGAGTACTTTGCAAAGAGTGTACCATCATATGCTCAAAAACAATGTGGTTGTGGGGATAGAGCATGGTCGTAGTTGTCAAATGCACAACATGAGCTGGTATTAATGTGCAAAGTGTATTTTATTTACAACACATGGTGGATAGGTGAAAACACACATTATGGATCAGTGATAAAATAAAATGGAGAAGTTGACAGTGTTGTTGGTTGAAATCCATAAAGTCATAGCCACAGTTATCTGAGTCCAAAGTCCAACAGTGTACTTCCATCTGGTGTGGAACAGTTGGTATGAATAGTCAACAAAGTGAACGGGTAGCGCACATATAAGTTGACCAGGTGTAGCTTTTTTTACTACCTGAGGCTTGTACACAGCCATCCGTCATACCCTTATCTTTATTTGGATGACCCATCCCACTTTAAGGATACATAACTGTTATGAAACCTGCTTTCAAGAATAGGAATAGAAGTTGCTACATCACCAACGGACTTTCATCCCATCCTGTGTACTTGTAAAGAGTACTTTGCAAAGAGTGTACCATCATATGCTCAAAAACAATGTGTTTGTGGTGATGGACCATGGTTGTTCCCATTCAGATCACCTAGATGATCGATGCTTGAAAATGTGATGTAGCTGTAGATGTGAGTCCTCTTTGTATCTGCCACACTACTAACACATGCTTGTAACCTACCTAAAGGTGCAGCCCAACTTGTTGTAATGTTGTAGTATAGTTCCTATCCCTGATAGGCTCTGTGCATTGGAATAATATACACTATAGTTTTGACATAGGACTGAGGTCAGTATGTCTCTATCGAGTACATTAAACTTAATTACTTCTGTGTGCCAGCTGGATGTATGACGTTACAACGCACACTTTTACAACGCATGCACTTACAACGCATTTTTTACAACGCATAATCCATTACAACGCATGACATTACAACGCATGACACTACAACGCATTTTTAAAAAATACCTTTACAACGCATTTCCATTACAACGCATACTACCTTTACAACGCATACCATTACAACGCATAATATTAAATTACATTTAAGGTAAGTATTAGATAGTATAGGGGTAAAAGTTACTTTTCTAACTCCAGGGGGTGCAACAGTAGGGTAAGTGTTGGATAGTATAGGGGTAAAAATTACTATTCTAACTCCAGGGGGTGCAACAGTGGGGTAAGTGTTGGATAGTATAGGGGTAAAAATTACTATTCTAACTCCAGGGGGTGCAACAGTAGGGTAAGTGTTGGATAGTATAGGGGTAAAAATTACTATTCTAACTCCAGGGGGTGCAACAGTAGGGTAAGTGTTGGATAGTATAGGGGTAAAAATTACTATTCTAACTCCAGGGGGTGCAACAGTAGGGTAAGTGTTGGATAGTATAGGGGTAAAAATTACTATTCTAACTCCAGGGGGTGCAACAGTAGGGTAAGTGTTGGATAGAATAGGGGTAAAAATTACTATTCTAACTCCAGGGGGTGCAACAGTAGGGTAAGTGTTGGATAGTATAGGGGTAAAAATTACTATTCTAACTCCAGGGGGTGCAACAGTAGGGTAAGTGTTGGATAGTATAGGGGTAAAAATTACTATTCTAACTCCAGGGGGTGCAACAGTAGGGTAAGTGTTGGATAGTATAGGGGTAAAAATTACTATTCTAACTCCAGGGGGTGCAACAGTAGGGTAAGTGTTGGATAGTATAGGGGTAAAAATTACTATTCTAACTCCAGGGGGTGCAACAGTAGGGTAAGTGTTGGATAGAATAGGGGTAAAAATTACTATTCTAACTCCAGGGGGTGCAACAGTAGGGTAAGTGTTGGATAGTATAGGGGTAAAAATTACTATTCTAACTCCAGGGGGTGCAACAGTAGGGTAAGTGTTGGATAGTATAGGGGTAAAAATTACTATTCTAACTCCAGGGGGTGCAACAGTAGGGTAAGTGTTGGATAGTATAGGGGTAAAAATTACTATTCTAACTCCAGGGGGTGCATCAGTAGGGTAAGTGTTGGATAGTATAGGGGTAAAAATTACTATTCTAACTCCAGGGGGTGCATCAGTAGGGTAAGTGTTGGATAGTATAGGGGTAAAAATTACTATTCTAACTCCAGGGGGTGCAACAGTAGGGTAAGTGTTGGATAGTGTAGTGTAATATTATGCGTTGTAATGGTATGCGTTGTAATGGTAGTATGCGTTGTAATGGAATGCGTTGTAAAGGTATTTTTTAAAAATGCGTTGTAGTGTCATGCGTTGTAATGTCATGCGTTGTAATGGATTATGCGTTGTAAAAAATGCGTTGTAAAGGTAGTGCGTTGTAAAAGTTGCGTTGTAAAGGTTGTTCCCCGTGCCAGCTACCTCAGAGGTCACTAGAATACTTCTTGAATGATCAAGAAGGGATTAGTTTCTGACAACCGCATAAACATGACAACTGTGTTTCCCTTAGAATCGGAACAATCTCAGAACAATAGATAACAGTTTCACTCAGTCAATCGTGCATGCTTCGTTTCTACAGAGTTACACAGAAATAGATAGACAGGCATTTCAATAAAAAGGGTTTATTGAACAGTCTTATTTCTCATGCAAGAGGTATGAACTGCTACAATCGTAAGACAGAATGCGAAGTAAAATATGTACAGCGTTAGCAGTAAGATAAAATAATAATGCACTAGCATGGTTTGTAGCTATGACAGATATTCATACAAATACATACATAAATAAAACAGGCTAAAATGTTAATACTCATCTGATGCTTCTAGCTAGTACTACCCCAGTGTACCTAACCTAAGTGCAGTACGAGGTAAGATGTAGGTGCTTTTTGTCTATAGTCTAATTAGCTATACTTGCCAAGATTTGCCAAAAGTCCCTCTAGGTTCTAGTCCGCTCCATACCTTAGAATGAGTGAGGTTGGAATCTCTTTCCGAGTCTCGATCTCTAACACCCTGCAAGGGGAGTCAGAAACACTGTAGCTGGATTCTCTGAGAGGAGGATGAAAGCGTCTAGTCAGTGCGTCAGGCGGGGACTTGACTTCCTTCTGAACTTGCCGTGGCGAACCGCGTCGTGCAAGCAGGCAGCCGAACCGTGGTTTGCCATGGTAAGTGAAGGTATATTTATACCTTGAAGGTGTTTAGGAATGCCAGTATTGACATAAAAGTCAGGCAGAAGAACATCATGAATGAACCCCTAAGGAATAGATGTTCATGCATAATAAATGAGTTCCGGGAGAAATCAATATCCAAGCCAGGGGAAGTCCTAAAGACTTAAGAGTCTGGTTTTCCAAGAACTCGTTGTCACGTAGATGAACGGATGTATGTGGCCATGTCTGTATTTGGTTAGCATGGATAATGCCTAAATAAGGGTAGGATTTCTATGCCTAAATATGGGCAATGCAAATTGGGCCTATATAAGGACATAAATCGGGAAACCTATATACGGTATCTAAATCGACACACAACAATGTGACCTATTGGAACTGGCCAGTAGTACAGTCCTGTGTGCTTATCTTTTGTCCACTGATTGTGTATGGTACGTATGGTGTTTGTGATCTTCTACCAGGTGTTCATAGTAAATACAATTTGTTTTTTGCATTGAAGTTTGCATTGTCTCATGTAGCTCATCCAATGCTTTGTCTAGTTGTATGAGCATGACAAACTAGTTAGGTGGCAGATATTGTTGAATGGAAAGTCAACGTGTGATGATTGCTAACACAAAGGCCTGTATGTGAGTATATGTACAGTAGACTAAAGTTTGTATGATACTCTGGATCTGTATGACTATCTTGTGGTGGCACGATTGATTAACTCTGTGGCACTTAAGTTACAATTTACGTATTCTTGTTGACCTAGGTTGATTACCTAACTAGTATGGTAAATTACCAATGATTGCACTGTGTCAATGACACATTGTCAAACATGATCTATACATGGAATGAATGGACATGGTGAACCATACACCTGGTCACATTCCTACATCTGACATGAACATTATGAAACACTGTGATTTGCCATGTGAAGGCTTGTGACATGACTGACATAATGCTGATATTGCATCATGTGTGTAGAGTTGTTGTTGTGACTGTATACAGTAACAACTTAACCCCATATTCAAAATACATTTCACATTCACCATTATAGTTAGTTTAGCTATGACTCCACAATCAATTGACCTTTGAAATATGCCACACTACTAACACATGCTCGTAACCTACCTAAAGGTGCAGCCCAACTTGTTGTAATGTTGTAGTATACTTCCTATATCCCTGATAGGCTCTGCGCATTGGAATAATATACACTATAGTTTTGACATAGGACGGATGTCAGTATGTCTCTATCGAGTACATTAAACTTAATTACTTGTGTGTGCCAGCTACCTCGGAGGTCACTAGAATACTTCTTGAATGATCAAGAAGGGATTCGTTTCTGACAACCGCATAAACATGACAACTTTGTTTCCCTTAGAATCGGAACAATCTCAGAATCGTGGAAACAATAGATAACAGTTTCACTCAGTCAATCGTGCACGCTTCGTTTCTACAGAGTTACACAGAAATAGATAGACAGGCATTTCAATAAAAAGGGTTTATTGAACAGTCTCATTTCTCGTGCAAGAGATATGAACTTCTACAATCGTAAGACAGAATGCGAAGTAAAATATGTACAGCGTTAGCAGTAAGATAAAATAATACTGCAATAGCATGGTTTGTAGCTATGACAGATATTCATACAAATACATACATAAATAAAACAGGCTAAAATGTTAATACTCATCTGATGCTTCTAGCTAGTACTACCCCAGTGTACCTAACCTAAGTGTAGTACGAGGTAAGATGTAGGTGCTGTTTGTCAATAGTCTAGTTTAGCTATACTTGCCAAGATTTGCCAAAAGTCCCTCTAGGTTCTAGTCCGCCCCATACCTCAAAATGAGTGAGGTTGGAATCTCTTTCCAAGTCTCGATCTCTAACACCCTGCAAGGGGAGTCAGAAACACTGTAGCTGGATTCTCTGAGAGGAGGATGAAAGCGTCTGGTCAGTGCGTCAGGCGGGGACTTGACTTCCTTCTGAACTTGCCGTGGCGAACCGCGTCGTGCAAGTAGGCAGCCGAACCGTGGTTTGCCATGGTAAGTGAAGGTATATTTATACCTTGAAGGTGTTTAGGAATGCCTGTATTGACGTAAAAGTCAGGCAGAAGAACATCATGAATGAACCCCTAAGGAATAGATGTTCATGCATAATAAATGAGTTCTGGAAGAAATCAAAATCCAAGCCAGGGGAAGTCCTAAAGACTTAAGCGTCTGGTTTTCCAAGAACTCGTTGTTACGTAGATGAACGGATGTAGGTGGCCATGTCTGTATTTTGTTAGCATGGATAATGCCTAAATAAGGGTAGGATTTCTATGCCTAAATATGGGCAAAGCAAATTGGGCCTATATAAGGACATAAATCGGGAAACCTATATACGGTATCTAAATCGACACACAACAATGTGACCTATTGGAACTGGCCAGTAGTACAGTCCTGTGTGCTTATCTTTTGTCCACTGATTGTGTATGGTATTTATGGTGTTTGTGATCTTCTACCAGGTGTTCATAGTAAATACAATTTGTTTTTTGCATTGAAGTTTGCATTGTCTCATGTAACTCATCCAATGTTTTGTCTAGTTGTATGAGCATGACAAACTAGTTAGGTGGCAGATATTGTTGAATGGAAAGTCAACGTGTGATGATTGCTAACACAAAGGCCTGTA
The DNA here is from genome assembly GCF_964204655.1 of Triturus cristatus. Classification (NCBI taxonomy): domain Eukaryota; kingdom Metazoa; phylum Chordata; class Amphibia; order Caudata; family Salamandridae; genus Triturus; species Triturus cristatus. The sequence goes on from NC_140585.1 coordinate 726,043,867, forward strand.
TGTGAGTATATGTACAGTAGACTAAAGTTTGTATGATACTCTGGATCTGTATGACTATCTTGTGGTGGCACGATTGATTATCTCTGTGGCACTTAAGTTACAATTTACGTATTCTTGTTGACCTAGGTTGATTACTATTTCATCAGAGTGCTCACATGATACTCAAACAATTTGAGATAGTTGTCAAACGCACAACATGAGCTGGTATTAATGTGCAAAGTATATTTTATTTACAAAACATGGTGGATAGGTGAAAACACACATTATGGATCAGTGATAAAAAGAAATGGCGAGTTAACAGTGTTGTTGGTTGGAATCCATCAGAGTCCAAAGTCCAACAGTGTACTTCCATCTGGTGTGGAACAGTTGGTATGAATAGTCAACAAAGTGAATGGGTAGCGCACAATGAAGTTGATCAGGTGTCGCTTTTTTACTACCTGGGGCTTGTGCATAGCCATCCGTCATTCCCTTATCCTTCTTGGATGACCCATCCCACTGCAGGCTCCTGGTGTACTGAGGATTCCCTGGTACCCCTCATAGGTATCAATTACCCAGGAGTGCTTGGCTTGTTCATCAGTGGCACAAGCTGTTTGGGGACGTGGATCTACACATCCCCTCCTACCACCCCTACCCCCAAGTGCTGGCACAGTTTGAGCCTTTACAGTCAAAGCAGATCCTCCTTCCTCATTGACTAAGTTTGTGTCTGTCAACTCCAGAGTGGTCTGTGCAGCCCTGATGGTGCTGTTCCCCGTGGTTGATGGTGCATCTGTTGTGGTAGGGGTCAACTGGGTTTTGGTAGCTTCGGTGGGAGTTCTCACTGTGGATGCCGCTGGACGTGCTGGTGCTGTCTGCAGAGCAAAACCTGATGAGCAAGGTTCCTCCTCCTCATCCAAGGGTAAGGAAGAGTCTTTTTCACCGGGCAGCTCATTCAAGGTTGAAGTCTAAACCTGGCCGTTTTCTTCGGTCTTCATTGAGGTGTAACCAGATTGCCCTGTTGGTACAGATATGACACAGTCAATTATGTGATTATACAACATATCTCAACTCGTACACATTGAGAATATGCCTGGATGCTAAAGTCAGTTTTAGGATGATTTGGCACGTATACCCATGATGTTAGCCTATATTTGGCATAAACAATGCAACATAATCATGATGTGTATTATGGTCTTGCTCCACATATTTGCTGATATGCTTATGTTCTTAAAGTGGATTGTAGCATGTCTACTGACATTGACTTGTACCTGACACTATGTAGATGACACTTGAGGATTAGTGAGCTCAATATCTTCAAAAATTGCATCACATGCATACTCATCTATCGTTAATGGTATTTGATATTTGTGTGTGCTGTGAATGGTCTGTCTCACCAGACACATTGAAGTAACAGCTTAATCCTGAGCAGTTTGTGTATATTCCCATATAGTGCAGTCACGCTGTGAGTGATGGTCTTGTTTTTTTTTTAATCAAGAGACTGTGGTACCTCAGCCTGTTAGGGCATGTGTGTATGTGGATAACATTGTTTATACACAGCTCACTGAATTTTACCTTACATGCCATAGTGAGATGTGAGGTAAATGGTTTTGAAGGTACATCACAGGTAACTGTTTTTGTGAGTTTGCATTAGAAGGCCTGCTGGGAAATATGGTCTTTTCTGACATTCCTCCCCCTTTTCCCAATTCGACCAATGACTTCCTGCCAGTGAGGGTGAGTGTAGTAGCAAGATGGCTGACAGGGGGGGATGGAGTTTGGAGTGGAATGCCTACTGGGATGTGTAATCAGTGCAGTAAGTACTCCTCCCAGCCAGCCCAGCCAGCCCACCTGGGACTATTGCTTACTTCCACTGAGGGGATATTGCAAGGAGAGATAGCTTACATGGGAGTCTGTTGTTCTTAGGTGGAGTGTGAGTGACTGATGGTTGGTATAGCCCTTTCCTTTAGGGATATCTAATTACTTGATGAAGTGGCTTACATTACATGCCTGGTAACTACTTACTCTAGTTGAGGGCCATTTTGGGAAACGTTGACAGAAGTTGTTGGTGCCAGAATGGGTTACATGGTTATACACTAACAGCCTATATGTGAACATTTGTAAATGTGATTGTTTTGGTAATTTTGGATGTTCAGTGCAGATACACTGGTTGTCCGCATTAGTTACACACCTTTAGTACTTTGGCTACTACTTCAGTTCCAAAAGGCAAAATTACAAAACTTGGACAATTGCAGTTCTGTGTGGTAAGGTGTCACGGCTGACTTGTGGCCGATATTTGGTGGTCACTTACTATACCCCATTCCTTCTGGTATTCTAAAAAATCTCTCTGGCAGCATGATGGCATGCACCTTTTCCTCCCAGGCAGTAAAGGGTATGGGTATGTGCGACACACCAGTCCACTGGGCGACCCCGTGGCTTCTGTTTACAATGATCGTGACCTTCCTCCGGACATTGTACCGCCTCTCCCTAATATCCTACATTGTACGCAGGGTGGGGGCTACTGCACTCACTTTGGTGACTATCCTGTCCACATCAGGTTTTTATGGGTTACGGAAGTTTGTTGGAATTGGGACCCAAATAACTGTGGATCTACTTTGAGGATTTCTTCCCTAAGCATTGTCAACTCCTCATCCTCGGGGAGAGGAGTTGACCTAACGGCTAGGACGGTCGACCTCGAATCTGGGGAACCGGGTTCGAGTCTCGGCTATGACACTGAACATCCTGTGATTGTGGGCAAATCTCTTAAACTCCCCGTGCCTAACAAAAAGGAGTGTTTCCTCATGTAACGCAACTGGTGCTATGTAAAGCGCTCTGATACCCGGTACCGGGTCGAGATTGTGCTATATAAAACTCGGTTAAAAAAAAAATCAGTGAAACGTGGCTGCCTCTTTTTGGACATTGTGAGTGTGAGTGTGAGATTGAAGAGGTGTGCAGAACAAGAAGGAAGCAAAAAAAGAAAAGTTAAATGTGTAGAGTATGATGCAATTGCTGTGTGTGAAGGTGTAAAGGGATGACTTCAGTGTATGTCAGTAGGAACAGCAATGTGCTCTCCCTGGCTTTGCTGGATTGTAATAGTAAAGTATCATGGTTTGGTAATTTTTTGCTTTTTTAGGTGGATTGATAGGTGTGTCTACTCCTTGAATTGTCATCAGCTGTGTAGCTTTTGAGGGTATACTATGGTTGGTGTTGTGTTAGTAATCGTCAGTTTCTGGATTTGCACTTGCCATGTGACAGATCAACATGGAACCGCAACCGAGATGAATGGTTCATATTCGGGTCAGTGGTACAACCGATGCTTTCGGGGAGTCGGAATCCCCATGAAACAGGATTTCTGAACAACACGGTCAGAAATTTTCCTGGTACACATCATACTACTGCAGTCAGTTCAGTTCAGTAGAAACTTTATTCGGTCTTTTACAACCATAAAAGTATACAAATAGGCAACATACCATTCATTAAAAAAAGTAGATAAGAATAACAAAATAATCTATACACATTCTTAGAGTCAATGATCCTCAAGACATTTTAAAATTATTAAAAAAAATTCTACTGCAGACGGAGAGCTTGTAGTTAAGTAAACATCGTAATAAGCCCCTATATGTTAAGTAGATATCTGGTTTTAACCTTTAAAAAAGTATAAAAAATATTTCTGTTTTAAAAAAAGTCTACAGTTTAAAACAAAATATTTCTAATTTCACAAGCAAAATAAATTGTAAAATACTTAGGGGTTGATTCTGATGTCGGTCGAAGGGCTCCAAATCGGTTTCGGGTTTGCCAAAACTAATCCAGAGTCCTTGTTTCCGACTGACTCGTTCCCAGTTCTCAATGACCAAGTATGATGCCTGGAAACCTTTAGGGCTGACCGAATCGGTCCTGAAAGGCATTAGGAGAGGTTGAGCCATTCCAGAGCTGATTCCTACAGCTCTATAAACTTGATTTCCAAAGGAGCGAGAACGATGACCGATTCGGACAGCCTTCCCCATTCGGTTTGCCTGGAATGAAAAGGCTGCCGGTATCGGTCTTTGGGGGCCTGTAGCAGGCCCCCCATCACCCAGAGCCCTCTGAGTCAGGCCCATGGGGGTACCCAGGCGACCCCCCTTTCCAGCCATGCACAATGTGGCAGGCACCATGGGGTGTATGCCATAGGGTGTACAATTTTTGCCCAGCTACCCCTTTCTTCAATGGAAGTCTGTGTTCTCGTTTGGAACACAGGCTCCCATTGAAGTCAATGGGAGTCCGACCGAATCGTATCCGGATGCATACAGATGCATCGTACTCGGTTGGTCGGACTCCCCGGAGTCGTATGGAAAGCTATCTGGAACAGATTTGGTAAGCATGCTTTCCGAACGAGATCGGAATCGGGCCCTAGTAGTAAAAATTAATTCTAGAAATTAACTCAAGAAATTACAGACAAAATTGTTTTCAAAACCTTTGAAATCACTTAAAAAACAATGGTTACAGGGACATTATAGTTATGAAGTAGAAATTCATTAAAAAAATCTAAGTTTATAGGGACCATATAGTTAGGCTCAGATTTCATTAGTACAAAACCATAGAAATACAGCAGTTGTAGTTATCTGAGCTACCTATAACATTCACCCCCGCAATGCACTGCTTATGGCCTCACATATTAAATTACTCTTGACATGGTCAGTCACATCACGGATGACATCATTGATGATATCTCAAATGATATCACTGAGGACATCATCCACAGAACTACTCACATCCATATATAACCTCTCATGTACCCACTAACACACCCACTTACTCATCCACAATGCCACTCACTCACACACACAATCACTAACAAAGCCATTCACTTACCCATACACCTACTCACACAGCCACTCACCTATACAGTCATTCACATAGCCACTCACTCACCCATACAGCCATCCATATACCCACCCACTCATTAGTATAGTTTATCACTCCCCCAGTCACTCACCCATACATCATCTCAATAGAGCCACTCATACACCCACATAATCTCTTACATAGCCATTCACACAACCATACAAGCACTCACACATCTACTCACTTACCCATACAGCCACTCATTTAGTAACTCTCCAATCTAGCCACTCCCAAATCCACTCAGCTAAGCAAACACCTACTAAAACAGCCACTGACTCACCCATACAACCATTCACATACCCAGTCACTCACCCATACATCTCTCATTTTGCCACTCAGCAATCATACAGCCACTCATGCACCTACTCACCCACCCATACAGCCACTCATATACCCAATCACTCACCAATACAGAAACTCACTCACCCATAAAGCTACTCACATACCCACTTATTCACCAATACAGCCATTCCCACATGCACTTATTCACACATATAACCACTCACACAAACACCTACTCACACACACATACACACAGTCACTCACATAATGTATGTTAGAAATAGTATCACTCATTAGTAGTAAATAAAGTATACTAATTTAACTTTTGTAGTAACTTAGTATATATGTTTAACACTCATAAACCTTTAGAAAACATTTACAGTCACTGGATGATGTTATCCGTGATGTCATTTGAGATGTCATGAGTGATGTCATCAATGGTGTCACTGACCATGTCATGAGGGGTGTAATAGGCAATATCATAGACAATGCACTGGGGGGTTTAGGGTATAGTTAACTCAGATAACTATAACTGCTGAATTTCTATGTCTTGTACAAGTGATATCTGAACCTAAGTATAAGGTCCCAGTAACCTTAGGAAATGCTGTTTCTAATAACTTTGGCACCAATTGACAAAAATCTCCATGAAACATTCCGAAATAATTCTGTTGTTTGCCTAGTGTGTGCATGAAAAGTTTCATGGTGAAATGTCAAGCGGGGGCCAAGGAAAATGGGGAGCCCTAAAATGCAAAATCCCTAAGCATTTTTATAGACTGCTCTAGGGAGTGCTGCAACAAAAACTGCTCTATGTATTACATTTCAGTAGGATGGTAGATCTTGGTACATAGATTGTGCTTTACAGATTTGGTGTAAATCCGTTCCATAATATTTGAGAGATTAAGGTTCAAACATAATTGTATATCTGGACGGTTGGGTTTGCGGGATTCTAGCGAGAGTCGTTCGGGCCCAATTGTAAAAAATTGGGTGTTCTGAATAACCCAGGGAGCTATTTTTCCCTTGGGGCATCTCAATCCAATGAGAGTTAGACTCCTGTGAGATCAAGAGCTCCTATTGGTTGTTACCAACATGTAAAAAACGTTGATGGCTGCCATTACAAGATTCATAGACTAAGGCCCTGGTTCCGGATATGGCGGTCTTGAGAACACCGTACCGTAGGTGGCGATCTGACCACCACCACCTCAGTGGTCTGTCTGCTCGAGTACGAGCTGGGCGGTCCGACCACTACAAGATCGCCACAACTGCCAGAATCTTAGATTCTGAGGCAGTCAGGAAAGTGGTGGCCTATGGAGGCCGTGGCGATGCCTGCACCGCAGTGATAACTACAACCTGCCTGCAGGCCCACCTGTTCATGGCAGGGACACCTCTACGAAAAGGTTAGCGGAAAAGCAGGGAAGGGGCCCCAAACAGGGTGCCAAGGCGAGTTTTCCCTTTGGGGTCCGAGTATGGCGGCACATGTTGTGCTCCCCTCTGCTTGCACTGTTGTGGGTACACTGTGTGCCATGCATGACATGGTGCATGGTACACAGTACACCCAACGTGCAAGTGGCGCTACACTGTGTTGGCATGTACTTCAAGCTCTCCTTATGAGCCGAATTATGCCACCGCCGTTCCACCGCCGATGACACCCCACCAGCCCAGCGGTAGTATCATAATATGGTGGTTGGGATTTTGCTAGCTTGGCGGTGTTCTCACAACTCCCAGAGCACTGGTCCAGAGATCGGACCTGCTATCTTGTAATCAGCCCCTCAGTCCCTTGTGCTGAACTTGTAAAAAATGTGAATGAGGTAGGGGAGGGATACCCTGTCCCCCTACTTGTCACTGGGGGACACAGAGACACCACCTTGGGGTCAAAACATCAGAAAAATCTATGGATTTACCTCCAAACTCCTGTGGGACACATGTGGTACCATGGCAAAAAAAAATATATATATATATATATTTCTTTTCACTGAAAAAACCATAGGTTTCAGGCACGCTATAGTTAGAAATTAGCATTTAAAAAACCTTAGAAATTCACTGAAACCATAGGTTTCAGGGACGTTATAGTTACTTGGACATTGGACTCATATAAAACCATAGGAATTTGCCCGTTATAGTTATTTGAGCTAAGTATAACTCGCGCTCCCGCAATGCACTGGTGATGACGTCACATATTACATCTCTCATGACATGGTCAGTGACATCACTCATGACATCACTGATGACATCTCAAATGACATCACTGATGACATCACCCAGTGAATGTGTGTTTCTGTAAAGTTTAAATATTTTTCATATATATCTATGCCAAGGTCTATTGAAGAATGAGTGGATGTAGAAGTGCCTGAATGGATTATTTAGTAGATGAATGACTGACTGTATAAGTCACTGATTGAACGTATGTTACTGAATGCATAGGTTAGTGACTAAACTGTGTGAATGTCTATATTAGTCTCTCAGTTGGTGTGCAAGCAGGTGCATGGGTTGTTGAGTAACTACATCAGTGTCTATATGGGTTATTGATTGATTGTATGAGTATCTGTATGGGTGTCTGAGTGTCTATGTGGGTGGGTAGGGGCTGTCTGACTCTGTGCATACATGTCTGAATGGCTGATTCACTGGTTATATAGATTCAAAAGTGCATCTTGGAAGGGCTGTATGGGTAGCTGACTGTGTGTAGAGGTGTGTTGATTAGTCAATTGATGTCTCAGTTGTATATATGTGAGTAACTGTATATGTTTTTAGACAGTATATGTGAGTGTTGGGGTGTGTAATTGACTATACGTGAGAGAGAGTGATTGCAAGAGTGTACTGTACTTGTATTAGTGATTTCATTACAAGACCGGAGGCTAACATTATGCATATTTCTTTTAATGCAGTCTCCAAGCCGCATACATCATAAAGCAAAAGTTCCAGAACGTTGACAATAATAAAAGGCATGAGACCATAGCAATCTGCCTCTTTTAAATGCGGCTCCAAGCAGATAAGTCCTTTTCATTATCTCTCTATTACCATTTACTTGTTACTGTTTAATACTACTTATTATTTAAATCTTTTTACTATATTATAAGCGTGTTTCCTCTTACTACCCTATTTTGTATATCGTATACTGTATTCCACCTATCCCTCGTTTACTGTCTCTCTCCTCTCCTCTCGGGCCACAACCCCCCTACCTCAATTTCATTCCCTCAACCGATCTCCAATTTACGGAGATCGGCTAATAACCAATTTACCCCTTTTTCTTCCTTCGTAAAATATATAATGTAATTTGCGTCCTTTACTTACTGTATTTTCCCGGGGGAGAGCCTCGCACCAACCGTGGCTCTCCCCCTAGCTCTATATCTTCCGACCCCTTGCCTTTTTAGTAGGTTCTCAGGCATTCGGAGGAATCTCCCCGCTAGCGGCGAACCTCTGGCTTCTCCCCAACACGGACAACGCCGGTTAGAAGAATGCCCCTTAGCAACACTCGCGTTGCGCAGTGGCTCCCTTAAGGTGCATTCCTCTTCCCCTCTCTATCTGTATCTCGAGCAGACAAGCTTCTGTCAGTTGAGCCGTCGCAAATCGGACGACTCCTTCAACTGTTCCCGTGCAATTATTTCAAGCCTCTCCACTCATTTTAGGACCTTTTTCAGCTCATTCTTTTACCATTTTCAACCATCCTACGTTTAAACCCTCATTACATCTAATTATACCTTTAGTTTGTTCACTTAATGAAACCCTAATTACCCAAATTGAAAATAAATAATTTTAAGAATTAACATAATAGTAAGATTAAATAATTAAAATTTATATATAAAAAAAAAAAAAGGGGGGTTTTACAATATCAATACTCCTGGTCATCTACATAATGTCTGATGTCGAATCTGACGAAGGTAACTCCATACCTGTCATGGACAACGACAAAATTAAAAGCATGATCCACAAAGAAATGAGATCCTGTATGTTTCAAACCCTTTCTAAAGCCATAACCTCTAAAAGATCTCATGAATACGATACTACTGAGATCGATCTAACCTTACCTAAAGAAGATCTCAGTGAATCAAGGGGGAAAAGACTTAAGAAATATAAAAATATTGATCATGCAACCCCCAAGAGCACTCTGGAAGGTCTCAGCACCTCATCTTTTACGGGAGGTCACCGCACCTCAAACTCAATGGGTGTCCTTAGCGGCACAAATCTTAAAGGTGTCCTCAGCGGCACAAATTATCAGGGTGTCCCTCGCGGCACAAACTATCGAAGTGCTCATGAAAATGATCTCCAATTTGGAGATGAGGAATTTCGGGATACTGACAACGATTCATCTGACCCCCCAGATGAATATATCCTGGACCTCGACGAAGATGACCAAGAGTTCAATTCACAACCTTTTGAGGAGGAGACACCTTCTACTTCTAACGACAACATTATTGACCCTCTTGGTGAAGAGATGTTTTCTCCCCTCAACTTAAAACACCCTAGGAGTTCCGAATGGTTTCCCCAAGAACACGTTAGTAAGTTCATTCAAAAATGGCTGAGATTCCCTTTAGAAAGAAATACCCGTAACTTATTGAGAGCTGAATGCTCAAGACCTGCAATAAATGACAAAACCTGCCAAACTCCAAACTTGGACCCTGAACTTATAAAATATCTTTCTAAACTCGGAAGGGACCCGAGGAAAGGGATGGAAAGATCCCTAAAGGGATGCCAAGACAAGGTCCTTGATATCCTTGGCCCACTAGCTAGGATTATCGATATATCAGAAGTCAGCCACATTAATGGGACCCCCCTTAATACTGAGTTAATCAGAGGCTTAAGCCAGAGAGCCTTGATTTTATTGGGTAACGCCAATGCCAGCCTTAACTCAGAAAGAAGGAGAGTAGTCCTTAATAAGATCTCCCCTAAACTAAGCGACCTAGCTGATAAAGAACCCTCCCTCAATCCTAGAGGGCTTCTTTTTGGTGAAGACCTTATAAAAACTCTTGGCAAATACGTGTCTACTTTCACAGCCTTAGATAAGGCCCAGCAAAACATGAAAAGGGTTTTTAATACCAACAACCTTTTTGGAAGGGCCGGAAGAAGGGGCCTCCCTTCCGGCCGGTTCAACAGAAGGCCCTACCCTAGATCCAGAGGATATGGAGGAAGAGGGTACCAACCCTCCAACATCCCTCAGTTCTTTCCACAAAGAGGAAGATTTCGATCCAGAAGCTTCAGATCACGCGGTCCCTCCAACGACAGCACCCCTCAAAGTAAGTATAATTTTACACTCTTCCACTTCCGCTCCCCTTCCTACCAAAGTGGGAGGGAGACTCAGATTCTTCCTTCAGAATTGGAAATTAAGAACCCAAGACCCATGGGTCTTAAATACCGTGAGGGGATTTATGATAGACTTTACACAAATTCCTTCTCAATCTTTTTTCCCGAGAGATATCCCTCTCACCATAGATCAGGAAAAAATAATAGAACAGGAGATCTCCTCAATGCTTCAGAAAGGCGCCATCAGAGAAGTACCCTTAGAAATGTTAAGATTCATAAGCACACTCTTTCTTGTGAAGAAAAAAGACAAGGGATGGAGACCTGTCATAAACTTAAGGGAACTCAACAAATACCTCGTCTACAGGCATTTCATGATGGAGGGTATTCACCTTCTCAGAGATCTACTACTAGAGGGAGATTGGTTAGTCAAATTAGATCTAAAAGATGCTTACTTTACCATCCCTATGGCCAAGCGTCATCAGCCCTTCCTACAATTCCTGTGGAAAAACCATCTCTTTCAATTCCAAGCTCTCCCCTTCGGTCTATCTTCAGCACCATGGTGCTTTACCAAGGTGATGAGGTCGGTCGCCTCTTCACTAAGGGAAAAGGGTATTCGGATGATCATTTACCTTGACGATATTCTTATTCTTTCACAGGACCAGTCTCAAATCATTCAAGATCTGAAGACTGTAATAGACCTACTAGAAAATCTGGGTTTCATTATAAACAAAGAAAAGTCTATACTCTCCCCCTCAAGATCCTTGGAATTCCTGGGTTTCACGGTGGACACCACGAAATGTCTCCTTCTTCTTCCTCTGAAAAAAATATCAAAAATCAAGAAAGAGATAAGACATGTTCTGAATCAACAGTTCTTATCCCTAAGAGATTTAGCCAGGTTACTCGGTCTCCTCTCCTCTTCTATCCAAGCTATCTTTCCGGGTCCATTAAACTATCGTGCTCTTCAGAGAATAAAGTTGAAAGCCCTTCGTTCGGGCCTCTGGTACGGGGATCGCGTCTCCCTAGATCAAGAGGCGATTTTAGAACTAAATTGGTGTTTAGAAAACCTGGATGCTTGGAATGGGAAAGCAATTTTTGGCTCAACTCCCGAATTTGTCTTAGAATCTGATGCGAGTCTCCATGGCTGGGGTGCCTGTTTCCTAGATCAGAACACGGGCGGAGTCTGGTCTCTGGAAGAATCTTCCCATCATATAAACTTCCTAGAATTGACCGCGGGCCTCTATGCCTTAATGAGCTTCAAACATTCACTTCAAGGGAGATCTGTCATTCTAAAGATGGACAATATGTCCGCAGTTGCATATATAAATCGCCTAGGCGGAACGAAATCTGTAGATCTTTCAAACCTAGCCAAGAAACTTTGGATGTTTTGTCTAGAACACAAGATATCACTAAGAGCCGAATACCTCCCAGGGAAGACAAACACCTCGGCGGATTGGAACTCAAGGTTCCTCCTGGACCACACTGATTGGAAACTCAATCCCTCTGTTTTCAACTCCCTCAACATCACCAGGGGCCCCCTGGAATTAGATCTCTTTGCAAGCAGACTAACTTCCCAATTAAAGGACTACTACAGCTGGATGCCAGACCCGGGTGCTCTAGCAGTAAATGCCTTTCTTCAACCCTGGATCGGGACCAACGGTTATGCCTTCCCACCCTTCTCCATGATTCAGAGAGTACTCCAGAAAATCAGACACGAACGCTGCTCCATCGTCCTAATTACTCCCTTCTGGCCCTCCCAGGCCTGGTTTCCCACAACTCTGGAGCTTGCCTACGACCTTCCCTTCCTAATTCCTCCCCTCGGAGACCTCCTTACAGACGTAGACGGTCGAATTCATCCCCTGGTTCATTCCGGGAATCTGAACCTTCTTGCCTGGAGAGTGTCAGGCGATCCAACCTTCTCACAGGACTTTCGTCAACAGCTTCTACTCTCCTCGGAGAATCTTGGGCCCCCGGTACTCACTACCGGTATAATAACATCTGGAAACCATGGGTTCGTTGGTGCCTGGAGAGGAACCTGGATTCCGTGGAAGCACCTATTGTTGACATAGTTAACTTCCTCGTGGAACAATTCGAAAGGGGGCTTAGTTATAGATCTATCAATTGTTATAGATCTGCTATCTCCGCTGGACACGCTCTCATTAATGGTAAAACCATTGGTAAAAATAATATCATTTATAGAGTTCTCAAAAGTATTAGACTTAGGAGACCACCTAAACCTAGATATCAATCTCTATGGGATGTGAATTTGATTCTCAATCTCTTCTCCAACTGGCCTGATAATACACTCCTGAATAATAAGAATCTTTCTATTAAACTCGCAACCCTTCTTTGCCTAGTTTCTTCCCGTAGGGTCTTGGATGTTAAAGCCCTTGAAATCTCCAATAGATCCTACAACATGTTTGGTGTCAATTTTGATATATTTAGAAGAACCAAGACAATGTCTGACTCTATTTTTTATCCGCGTTTTGACTCATGCCCAAAACTTTGTGTTGTAGATTGTTTGAAAGAGTATGACCGCAGAATGAACCCTGTTCGCCCCCCTGACGTAAATCAGCTCCTTATCTCCTTCATTAAACCTCACAAAGCTATCTCCTCTGCTTCTATCGCTAGATGGGTTAAAATTGCTATGAGCTTAGCAGGTATAAATTTTGATTTATTCAAACCCCATTCCATCCGAGGTGCCATGGCCAGTAAGTCCTTCTGGTCCGGAGGTAAGTTGGACGATATTCTCAAAGCTGCCGATTGGTCCAATGCTAGTACCTTTGCTCACCATTATTGCAAACCAATTTCTCATATGTCTGACGTAGTCTTACAAAGCTACCAACATGCATAATGGTAGCCTCCGGTCTTGTAATGAAATTGCGATTCTCCTATTACCATGACTAGAGAATCTGGATTTCATTAAAGACACGGAGGCTAACATTATCCCCCCCTCCGCTTCCCTTTGATTCTTTTATCTTTAAAATGTATCTTAAGTTCTTACTTTTATGTTATTTATATACATACATTTGTAATATTTTACAATCATTGTATTGTGAATTGGTGAATTGTTTTGATGACTGTGCTTTGTTTTATCTATGCCTAACCAAAATTGTTTTTTCTTCCTCACTTCATCCTTCTTTATTCCAGATTTACTTGCATCTCTCTCTTTTTTACAGATAATCTTTCTTAATCTTCAAGTTTTTGACGCTCGGATGTTCGTCTCTACTGTTCCATTACTTTCACTGATGATTATTGAAGTTATCTACTCCTTTCCTGGAACTTATCCTGCTCTACACTTCATTTAAAAGAGGCAGATTGCTATGGTCTCATGCCTTTTATTATTGTCAACGTTCTGGAACTTTTGCTTTATGATGTATGCGGCTTGGAGACTGCATTAAAAGAAATATGCATAATGTTAGCCTCCGTGTCTTTATTGAAATCCAGATTCTCTAGTCATGGTAATAAGAGAATCGCAATTGTATAAGAGACTAAGTATGTGTTAGCATCTATATAAATAAGGGAGGTGGTGTGTGTATAAATAAGTCAGGTGGTGTGTATATATCTGCATAAGTGAGTACATGGGTGTGATTTTGGCATGACTGAGTAGATGTGTGAGTAACTCTATGGATCAGTAGCACTGTGTGAATGTATGTATAGGTGTATGAGTGGATATTATACTGATGTAATGATGATTGACAGCATGTATGAGTGACTGTATGAGTGTATGTCTAGCTCACAATATATACATATGAATCAGTGGATGGGTATCTAGTATCATGGGTCTTGGGTTATTAATTTCCAATTCTGAAGGAAGAATCTGAGTCTCCCTCCCACTTTGGTAGGAAGGGGAGCGGAAGGGGAAGAGTGTAAAATTATACTTACTTTGCGGGGTGCTGTCGTTGGAGGGACCGCGTGATCTGAAGCTTCTGGATCGAAATCCTCTTCCTCTTTGTGGAAAGAACTGAGGGATGTTGGAGGGTTGGTACCCTCTTCCTCCATATCCTCTGGATCTAGGGTAGGGCCTTCTGTTGAACCGGCCGGAAGGGAGGCCCCTTCTTCCGGCCCTTCCAAAAAGGTTGTTGGTATTAAAAACCCTTTTCATGTTTTGCTGGGCCTTATCTAAGGCTGTGAAAGTAGACACGTATTTGCCAAGAGTTTTTATAAGGTCTTCACCAAAAAGAAGCCCTCTAGGATTGAGGGAGGGTTCTTTATCAGCTAGGTCGCTTAGTTTAGGGGAGATCTTATTAAGGACTACTCTCCTTCTTTCTGAGTTAAGGCTGGCATTGGCGTTACCCAATAAAATCAAGGCTCTCTGGCTTAAGCCTCTGATTAACTCAGTATTAAGGGGGGTCCCATTAATGTGGCTGACTTCTGATATATCGATAATCCTTGCTAGTGGGCCAAGGATATCAAGGACCTTGTCTTGGCATCCATTTAGGGATCTTTCCATCCCTTTCCTTGGGTCCCTTCCGAGTTTAAATAGATATTTTATAAGTTCAGGGTCCAAGTTTGGAGTTTGGCAGGTTTTGTCATTTATTGCAGGTCTTGAGCATTCAGCTCTCAATAAGTTATGGGTATTTCTTTCTAAAGGGGATCTCAGCCATTTTTGAATGAACTTACTAACGTGTTCTTGGGGAAACCATTCGGAACTCCTAGGGTGCGATGTCTCAGTTGTATATATGTGAGTAACTGTATATGTTTTTAGACAGTATATGTGAGTGTTGGGGTGTATAATTGACTATACGTGAGAGAGAGTGATTGCAAGAGTGTCTACATACATGAATGTGTACTTGTATTAGTGATTGTATAAGAGAGTAAGTATGTGTTAGCATCTATATAAATAAGGGAGGTGGTGTGTGTATAAATAAGTCAGGTGGTGTGTATATATCTGCATAAGTGAGTACATGGGTGTGATTTTGGCATGACTGAGTAGATGTGTGAGTAACTCTATGGATCAGTAGCACTGTGTGAATGTATGTATAGGTGTATGAGTGGATATTATACTGATGTAATGATGATTGACAGCATGTATGAGTGACTGTATGAGTGTATGTCTAGCTCACAATATATACATATGAATCAGTGGATGGGTATCTAGTATCATGGGTCTTGGGTTATTAATTTCCAATTCTGAAGGAAGAATCTGAGTCTCCCTCCCACTTTGGTAGGAAGGGGAGCGGAAGGGGAAGAGTGTAAAATTATACTTACTTTGCGGGGTGCTGTCGTTGGAGGGACCGCGTGATCTGAAGCTTCTGGATCGAAATCCTCTTCCTCTTTGTGGAAAGAACTGAGGGATGTTGGAGGGTTGGTACCCTCTTCCTCCATATCCTCTGGATCTAGGGTAGGGCCTTCTGTTGAACCGGCCGGAAGGGAGGCCCCTTCTTCCGGCCCTTCCAAAAAGGTTGTTGGTATTAAAAACCCTTTTCATGTTTTTCTGGGCCTTATCTAAGGCTGTGAAAGTAGACACGTATTTGCCAAGAGTTTTTATAAGGTCTTCACCAAAAAGAAGCCCTCTAGGATTGAGGGAGGGTTCTTTATCAGCTAGGTCGCTTAGTTTAGGGGAGATCTTATTAAGGACTACTCTCCTTCTTTCTGAGTTAAGGCTGGCATTGGCGTTACCCAATAAAATCAAGGCTCTCTGGCTTAAGCCTCTGATTAACTCAGTATTAAGGGGGGTCCCATTAATGTGGCTGACTTCTGATATATCGATAATCCTTGCTAGTGGGCCAAGGATATCAAGGACCTTGTCTTGGCATCCATTTAGGGATCTTTCCATCCCTTTCCTCGGGTCCCTTCCGAGTTTAAACAGATATTTTATAAGTTCAGGGTCCAAGTTTGGAGTTTGGCAGGTTTTGTCATTTATTGCAGGTCTTGAGCATTCAGCTCTCAATAAGTTATGGGTATTTCTTTCTAAAGGGGATCTCAGCCATTTTTGAATGAACTTACTAACGTGTTCTTGGGGAAACCATTCGGAACTCCTAGGGTGCGATGTCTCAGTTGTATATATGTGAGTAACTGTATATGTTTTTAGACAGTATATGTGAGTGTTGGGGTGTATAATTGACTATACGTGAGAGAGAGTGATTGCAAGAGTGTCTACATACATGAATGTGTACTTGTATTAGTGATTGTAGAAGAGAGTAAGTATGTGTTAGCATCTATATAAATAAGGGAGGTGGTGTGTGTATAAATAAGTCAGGTGGTGTGTATATATCTGCATAAGTGAGTACATGGGTGTGATTTTGGCATGACTGAGTAGATGTGTGAGTAACTCTATGGATCAGTAGCACTGTGTGAATGTATGTATAGGTGTATGAGTGGATATTATACTGATGTAATGATGATTGACAGCATGTATAAGTGACTGTATGAGTGTATGTCTAGCTCACAATATATACATATGAATCAGTGGATGGGTATCTAGTATCTGCTATTGGTGTGTCTATGGTTTCGAAAATGGTAGTCTGTATTTTAGAGTACGTGTTTTAAAGGTTATATTAGAGTGTGAGGAGGTGTGTCAGATTATCACGTGGATGCTGTCATCAGTGATGTCATCAGTGATGTCATTTAAGATGTCATGAGTGATGTCACTGACCATGTCATGAGTGATGTAATATGTGACGTCATCACCAGTGTATTGCGGGCGCTCGTGTTATAGTTAGCTCAACTAACTATAACGGGCACATTTCTATGGTTTAATATGAGTCCAATGTCCAAGTAACGATAACGTCACTGAAACCTATGTTTTTTTCAGTGAATTTCTAAGGTTTTTAAATGCTAATTTCTAACTATATCGTGCCTGAAACCTATGGTTTTTTCAGTGAATTTCTAAGGTTTTTTAAATGGTAATTTCTAACTATAACGTGCCGGAAACCTACGTTTTTTTCAGTGAATTTCAAAGATTTTTAAAATGCTAATTTCTAATTATAATGTTCATAAAACCTATGTTTTTCTCAGTAATTTTGAAAAAAAATGTGATCTTTTGTAACTTTAATATCCTAAAAATTGTTTTTGTATTTTTTTATTTATTATTTAATGTCTTCCTGTTTTTTAAATATTAAACAACTACATACAGTATGAAAGGGAGCCCAGCCCAGAGCCACATCTGAAGACCAACACATGTCATAGACCTACTGATGAAGCAGCTCCGACACCCAAGAATGCCACAACACCCACCACCATCCTCAGGACCCCCCACCTCTACCACCGAGGCAGCGCAGAACAAGACAGCAAGCTTTCCAAAAACGGCATGGCCCCTCAGCCACACAATAGCTGAATATTGGGACAGGTGTGAACAAACTGTATGTGAAGGAAGCAATTCACCCATGAATAACAATGCACACAATGCAAAGTGTAGCGGTGATGTGCTGGACACATCTCAGTATGCAGAACACACACCTCTCCATGTGCACAAATACTACTGGTGCTTGTAGTGTTGTGGACAGTGGACCCAACCATGTTACGTCAAACACTAGGGACAATCACAGTCATGTAGCTGTATCGTCCCCCCCTGTAAGCATAAGGGTAACCGGAGTGGGCTGGTCCGACATGCGCCACTTCAGCGTAGGAATGTGAATAAATAGGCCGGAGCTCTGGGCGTAGTTCACTTGTGAACTGTGAAGACCAACGACTGTGTCAGAGTGGCGGGCCTCACCCTGCCACGAGGCTGCCGCCATGACCGTGGCTCTCGACACTGGCCCCCTGCGAACCCAGCGGCACAGCACCGCAGACTTATGTCTGTACAGACTACTGTCTTCGATCTACACTGTGGAGAGCAGGCCTCACAATTCAGATGGCGTAGCGATTGCAGATGACGCAGTATAGTACGCAAGATACATTTCTCCCAGTGCAGCCCTCTCAGACCACGCATCATTGCAGGGTGCGCCCACGCTGAGTACTTCAGATGCCACTAACTCACTGCACCATAAGTCATCGCCACGTGGCCTTACTGGGGCAGAATTCAATAGACAAAAGACATTGGTCAGAGTGCGGCCACCCGTGGACAACGCATCATTGCAGGGTACGTACACGCTGAGCGCCAAAGGTACTACTAACTCAGTGCACCACAAAACATCGACACGTCGCCTTACTGAGGCAGAATTCAATAGACAAAAGACATTGCTCCGAAAGCGGCCCTCCCGGACAACGCATCATCGCAGGGTACGTACACACTGAGCGCCAAAGGTACTACCAACTCAGTGCACCATAAGTCATTGACACATCGCCTTACTGAGACAGAATTCAATAGACAAAAGACATTGCTCCGAATGCAGCCCTCCTGGACAATGCATCATTGCAGGGTACGTACAAGCTGAGCACCAAAGGTACTACTAACTCAGTGCACCACAAAACATCGACACGTCGCCTTACTGAGGAAGAATTCAATAGACAAAAGACATTGCTCCGAAAGCGGCCCTCCCGGACAACGCATCATCGCAGGGTACGTACACACTGAGCGCCAAAGGAACTACTAACTCAGTGCACCATAAGTCATTGCAAGGAAGAGTGAACAGTTTTATGTCAGCAGTGAGGCATACTATCACTCGAAAATCACCCAAAAATACTTATAATATAAAAAGAACAGAAGAATCAAAGTACATTAATGATTACAATCCAGTCATTTTGAAGATGTGGAATACAAATATGGACATACAATATGTTGCAGATAACTCAATTCCTGTTCCTCACATACTATCTAAATAGAAGTCCATACCTGGAAATCATATGTCTATATGAAATACTGCAACATTATAGTTTTAGAAAAAATGTTACAGACAAAATAAATAAAGTGAAATATGCTGTAATTGGATCTGATGGATGTTTCTTAAAGAATTCCAAAGGAAATTTGATTAATCACAGGAAATTAAGTTGTAATACTCCACATAAAACAGAGTTTTTCTATTTAGCTCTTCTCCAACTCTTCGAAACTTGGAGGACTGAAATGGAATTACTTGGAGATTTTGACTGCTATGAAGATTCTTTTAAAGCATGTAAAGACACTGCTACCAGTGAGGTCCGCCCGGACCACGCATCATAGCAGGGTGCACACACGAGGAGTGCTTCAGGTGCCACTAACTCACTGCACCACAAGTCATCACCGCGTGGACTTATTCAGGCAGAATGCAACGCAAGCCGCAACACACGGTGCCACTAACCCTGTTCAACACAAGCCGGCGACACATGGTGCCACTAACCCTGTTCAACACAAGCCGATCCCACATGTGTAACTGTGTCCTGAGTACTGAATGGCAGTGACCCCAAGTCCGTGGCAGCGACCACAGCAGCATACTCCCTTTGCTCAGTTAGGCATATTTCCATATGCAAGGCCGACGACACGTGGTGCCACTAACCGTGTTCAACACAAGCCGATCCCACATGTGTAACTGTGTCCTGAGTCCTGAATGGCAGTGACCCCAAGTCTGTGGCAGCGACAACAGCAGCATACTCCCTTTCATCAGTTACGCATATTTCCATATGCAAGGCCGGCGACACGTGGTGCCACTAACCCTGTTCAACACAAGCCGATCCCACATGTGTAACTGTGTCCTGAATCCTGAATGGCAGTGACCCCAAGTCCGTGGCAGCGACCACCAACCTATGCATGTGGCTGTGGGACCTTGCTCACCGCTACCTCTGGACTACACTGTGGTCAGCAGGACTCACAATTCAGATACAGTCACGATTGCAGATGACGCAGTAGGCAAGAGACATAGCTCCCACTGCGGTCCATCCGCACCAAGCAGCATCACAGGCCTATACACTTCGACAGTGTATTCTATACATATTTAATCTTTTCATGATACGCCTACACTACGGTCAGAAGGGCTCACATTTAAAATTAAATCTTGATTTATTAATTACAGAGTCCACTAGGCAAGTACCTATCACAGGCCTAAAACCTACATAATATCCTTTTAGTATCCTTGCATCAAGAACTTTTTATATCAGTTATACCTTTAGTACAATCAACAAATTCATCTTCAAGTGCAAACAGTCTACACTAAGAGCAACAGAGTTCGCAATTTGAAATTTTGACACAGGGTGCCACTAACCCTGTTCAACACAGGCCAATCCCACATGTGCAACTGTGTCCTGAGTCCTGAATGGCAGTGACCCCAAGTCCGTGGCAGCGACCACAGCACCAGACTCCCTGCGATCTGTTTGGCATATTTCCAAATGCAAGGCCGGCAACACGAGGTGCCACTAACCCTGTTCAACACAAGCCAGCGACACGTGGTGCCACTATCCCTCTTCAACACAAGCCAATCTCACATGTGGACCTGTGTCCTGAGTCCTGAATGGCAGTGACCCCAACTTTGTGGCAGCGACCACAGCACCAGACTCCTTTCAGTTCTGTTGTTGTTTTCTTTCAATAAAATGTTTGACATGTAAACCTATACAAGACTAAGATTCTTATTTGTCCAACCGCACAGGGACACTTCTGGGCCCAAGAAGGTTGTTGGGGTATGTTGGTAATGTGGGAAGAGGGCGCTTTACCTGCTGATGTGGGGAGAGGCAGCGTGAAAGGGGTATCTCTCACTGAAAGAACTGTGATATGTTTTCAGAAATGCCTCAGACAGATGCCAGCTGACGGACTGAATCACAAAATGGTTTTCCAATGCTTATTTAGTGTGAGTTATGAACAGTTCGCACCCAGACTCACACAGGGACAACTGCGGCCCGTCCGCTCGACTCACAGACGCAGTACTACTATATAATGCATCGACAACGTCACATCCTTTATGGCCGGTGGTGACTGGATGGCGGAAGCTCCGCAGGTCTGAATCATAAAGAGTCCATGAAGAGTTGCACAGAGCGTTAGTTGCACACTGAGCTACATGGCCGTCAGGGGCCTACTACCATGTGGCGCGGACTTAACTTGCACAGGGTTAGTGCCACCTGAAGCTGATGTGGCCGTCAGGGGCCTACCACCACATGGAGCTGACTTGCGTTGCACAGGTTTAGCGGCCCCAAAAGCTGATGTGGTCTCCCCCATTGATGACTCAGGACTCAGCGACATGTGTGAGATCTTCCGGGCTGCGGAGAAGCTGATGTGGTCTCCGCCATTCAGGACTCAGCGACATCTGTGTGATCTGCTAGGCTGCGGAGCTTTGACGGGCAAGTGGAGTGCCCACTGGTAGACCCTCCGGTGGCAGCAGGTAATTATTTGGTCATGGCTGCGCAGGGGTGGCAGTGTCTCTCTCTCTCTCTCTCTCTCACTTCCCTCTCTTCACTCTCTATCTCACTCTCTTCCTTCCTTCCTTTCCTTCTATCTCTCTCTCTCTCCCTTCTCCCTTTCTTTCTTTCCCTCTCTTTTTCTCTCTGGCTTTTTTTTCCTTCTCTCTTTCTCTGTGTCTCACTCCTCTGATATGCGCATTACAGACGTCCTTATTTTGTGCTGTATTTTCCAGGCTGTGTCGTCGACATTGATGGACCCGACAGGAGTCTTCTGCATTGTTGTGTTGAGTTTTTTAAATTTCAATAAAGTTTTTGGTTGTTACTTAGGTGCTGTGTCACTCTTTCTCATTCTTATTACTGTTATTTGGTGGTGCTCACCCTGGTGTTAAATGTTGGGGCAGTTATCTCAGGAATACTGGTGATGTCTGCAGTTTGCACCAGCTTCTGAATAGTGTGTTAGATTTATCTCAACTTTAGTTGCATTAAAGTGCTGATAATGAGAAGAAAAGTAGGTGTTCCCGTGCAAAAACACACGAGGTGCACCTTTGCAATCTATTCTAATTACTAAAATCCTGTATTGAATTCCACTGTGGTAGTGGGTGCATTTACAGTGAACACACAAAATCAATAAAGAAATCTCATTGTATTTATTTTGATTGAGAATAGTGGGTCAGGTGCTGGATCTTGACAGGATACACTGCCCAGTTCATTTATTTTTCTGTACACGAAAAAACCACATCACAACTTTCACAAAGAAAGCCAAAAAGAAAGAAGCGAAACAAATTCTGGCGATAAGCCGCATTAGCACCAGAGATTTTACACCTGCTTTTTGCTGGTGTTAACCCCTTCCATGCTGCGCAGATTCCGCCGCTGTGCTGACGGAATCTTGCGCGGGCGTGGTCATGATGGAACGGTTCCGTCATGAGCACAGCTCAACCGTGGCTCATGACGGAACCGTTCCGTCATGAGCACCGAAGGGGTTAAGGAGAACAACTACATGCAGCATGAAAAGGAACACAGCCAAGAGCCACACCTGAACACCCACAGGCGCCATGGAGTCAATGAGCATGATACACGGATACCCATGAGGGCCAAAACACTCCTCGCAACAACCCCAGGACCACCAACGCCCCCCGAACTCGCATCTGAGCAAGTATGTCCATATGGTCATTCTGTTAGCATGATAGGCACCGGCCCTGCAACACCACAGTCTGCGGACGTTACCATGTCACCTCAGCGTTGGCAGTGAGCCTGGAGATGTAGCTACGCACGCATCCTCCTGCATGCACAAGTGGCAAAGGGAACGGGGTGCCTCACACATGTCCGTGTGCAAGAAGTGTGGTAAGTGTGTTTCTGTGTTCTGCTGTGGCTGCCACAAGGGCCACAGCAGTCGATGTTGTAAAATGTCATGCACCACCTCCAAACAGCAGTGTCATGGTGTGATTGGAATGCCGCAGGACATGCGCCAATAGGCATTACAAAGGTGTGCCGTAGGAGTGCACGGGATACAACAGCGCAGCGCACACAAGTGTGGGGGCTCATTGGAGGGAGGAGCAGCTGTTTGGCAACGTAACACACAGTGAACCCACCCATGTGCCACATGCTGGGCATCTCATCCATGATGACCAGGGTCGCAGACATCCCACAACATCCACGACCGGCCTTGGTACACATCCTGTATGAATGCAGCTGGAGAAGTTACTATAAGGATGAAAGGTTCTTTGTCTGAGCTATCTTGCGCTAACACATCTGCTGCTCCGAGATGGAACTTGCAAGTAGCCAGCCCCCCTGACAGATACAATAATATTTGCATCCATCTCCCACACTACCCACTGCCCGATTTGAGAACAATGAGTGGACATCCCACACTCAAAAGTCCTTTGTCGTAGTTAGCGTGCGTGAAATGGCCTTCACACGTACTCCCACCACAACCCTGCCCTGCACCCATTGCACACAGACCCGGCTCATTGCACCAAGCTGCGCCATTTCATCCACAAGACTGGCCCACGGCAAGCCAGTGCAGCTACAAGCAGAGCGACTGACGCATAGCAGGGCATCCCAAACACATGGTCGACTCCATTCACGTCCACCTATACCTTGCGCGTCTACTGCATGTCCTGGGTGCACTGCCTTTGCAAGTGCTGCGGATCACTTACCAGCACCGTATACAAGTTACCGTGTTCCAAACAAAACTTCCTTCTACTACGTATAAAATATTGCTGACACTACTTGGACAGGTGTGGCACAGCGCCCAGAGCACATGACTTCACAGCATAGGACACACAGTTTGGGCTCACGGTTTCATCCCCGAGTCCAGCAGCAGCTCAATTCAGCAGCATAACAATCTAGGCAATACCTCACTTAATTTCCGAGTCCCGCACTTTCAGACCGGTAGGGGTCAGTAGTTCAGCGCCTTTATCCCCGAGTCCGGCAGCAGCTCAGCTTACGCCCCCAGCGCCATCAGACCTGTACGAGTGAGTAGTTTGCACTTTCGAAATACCGAATTGATTTGATACGCACAAATTTATCTTCGCACTCACTGTATAACACCCCCTAAACACCATACACAACTTACAATATTCGAAACAAAAGTTCCTCCGAGTAGGTATAACTACATGCTGACACTACTTGCACAGATGTGGCACAGCGACCAGAGCACATGACTTCACAGCATATGACACACAGTTTGGACTCACGCTTTCATCCCCGAGTTTGGCAGCAGCTCAGCTCAGCAGCATGTGACTCTAGACAATACCTCACATATTTTCCGTACCCCACCACTTTCAGGCCAGTAGGAGTCAGTAGTTTGTCCCAGTAGGTATAAACACATCACTACTTCCACAGGTGTGATGCAATGGAGAGGGCACCTGACTTCACAACATAAGACACACAGTTTGGGCTCACGCGTTAATCCCCGAGTCCCGCAGCAGCTCACCTTAGCAGCATCAGACTCTAGACAACACCTCACTTAATTTCCATAGCCCAGCACTTTCAGCCCGGTATAGCCCACCCTAAACACCCCACAGAGGTTACCGTGCTCCTACCCTCCTCCTTCCTCCTTTTTTCGCCCTTTTTCCCCTTACTCACTTCAACAGAATTGAAGTACTCAAATAAATATCCCAAGGGCCACACTTACCAGTGACCCGCAATATTTATAATAATAGTCAGTCAGCAACGGAGAAGGTTCAAAAGCTTTATTGGCCACTCTATATAGAGGAGCCTCATCGATCCTCACCCATCAGGTGCGCAGAGGAAGACTGCTGGCTCCTTGACAAAACCACACTTATATACATAACAGGTTCAGCATACAAAGCCATGCAAGTGGAAAAATACCAGTTAGTCCATGGGCTCCTGGATGAGCTCATACAGTGCTAGGTTTCTGCCTTGCACAAAGGGTTGCTATCTATACAGAGGAGGTCGGCAGGGTGACTTCCTTTTCGTCCCAGGGCCTGCGGGAATTTGCTTGATTCTCCCTACAGCAGATGTGACCTTGGGCCTCGGCCGTAAATACTGCTAACCTGTCTCTAGGCTCGTGCGAGCTAAATCATGAAGATGGTAGACAAGGGAAAGCACATGATCTGACACGTGGTCTATCACAAACCAAGATGGCTACAGTATGGTTTTCGGCCCTTTTTGTCGTGTGGAAAGAAACGAAAGGAAACGCTTCTTTTAGAACATTTCAATAGGTGTTTTATGTAGATCAGAATACCGTCATAGGTACATTGTGCTAACTTTACATGGGGCGAATAAACAGGACAAGTGATTTTTATCCTTCAAGAATCACAAAATGACTGCCAACACTTCCTAGTTGCAACCGCTCGCACCGCTCGCAGCCAATAAGCATCAAGCTCGTGCTCGTAACGCCTTAGCCATTCAGATGGCAGAATTCCCAAATATCGATATCTGTAAATTTCGATAATTCTCCAAAACTACTGAATGGATTTACACCAAATAAACAAAAGCGTATTTTCTAGACCAAGACCCTTCTGCCTGACAAATTTGGGGTAATTCCGTTCACCCGTTCGACCTGGAGCCTTGTGTAAAGTTTCCTATGGAAATTAACATGGAGAACATGTTTTGGGACCCCCCTTTTTTCTCAGCCCCCCCTTGATGAATCACCCCCAAACTTTCAACACAGGAGCTGATATGAACAACGTATTAGTTTGGAAAATTTCATGAAGATTCATCAAACAACGCCAAAGTTATTAGCAAAACAATGCTCTTCCTTGGTCCTAACTATAACTACCTACTGGTGACCGCCAGTAGATAATATATATATATAAATATATACACAGTACCGCTAATTATATTTCCACAAGGAAGTAGCCATTCAAGAGTAAGGAATAACTTCCAGCGGCACACCAAAGGACGAGTCCAATAAAGATTTATTGTCTCAAAAACCAAACAGTACGACGCGTTTCGGCGAAGCCTTTGTCAAGTGGATGACCTGTGCCCAATTACCCTTAGAAATAGGGGTTATGGTTTGTAGACAGTGAGAAAATACTATCGGCATAGCGGCACTTTTTGAAAAACAAAATAATTGAAAACATAATGCACAGTTTCCTCATAATTAAGAAAAAACAATTGTATAAAAATACAGATGTATAATGTATACAGTCTCCTACAATTACATCCAATAAATCGCTTATTATGCATCGAATGTTCAATATCAATCAAGTTTTTGCCATTTTGTATTGCATATAAAAAATCACCTAATGACATTTCATTGTTGCAAGTTGGCTAAACCATATGACTACGCATAGAGAAGTAAATTGTGAGTGCAAAGACGTGTTCTCTAATTGTGCTGAACCTATTTAGATCCATATATGATGGTCACTTTTATGAATACAACAATACAATCAAATCATAAACCCATGATTAGCCTGTGAATGACGGGTAATGTACCCAGCTATTCCATGGTGCCAATGTATATACTATATCATATTCAGAGTAATGTACTAATGATAAGGCACCCAGCAATCGTGTCCTGTAATACGGACCATCAAGGACCATACTAGTAATCCCACTGGCAATTCGGGCATAGGGGTGTTTCTGTTTGTGGATACAGATGTGTAAATAAACAGTGAATCTATGATGTGTAAATAACAAGCAAAATAATAATGAAAAATAATGAAGGGGAAAGAGAAGATTGTGACTCGGGGTTAGGCTGGATATTATTTAGTCATAATATACATGCTACCTACACTGCTTCTAGTGTGGTATGCAGGGGTTCTGGGTCGAATTCTAATAATCTATCATTTATGCCACAGAATCCCTTACCCCACAATTGGACACAATGACTGGACAGCCCCTACTCTAAAATGTGATAAAGTGAACTAAAACAGCAAAAGCTGAGAAGTGTTATGGAAGATGCGGAAGGAGGGAGTCTTTCAAGGTATCAGATATGGCCTATATGCGTTGCCAATTCCTCCCCATAATTCATGCTATGCAGGATTTTCGTGTTTAAATCTATGATATACTTAGATTCTGTGATTCGTAACAATTTTTCCCGATCTCCCCCTCTGGGGTGTGGTAGAATTCTGTCAATGCCATAGAATTTGAGTAAATCTGCATTGCCCTGATGTTTCTCTTGGAAGTGTCTTGCGACCGGGTAATTCAGATCAGCATTGGTGACAGCCCTCATGTGTTGTAGCACCCGTGTTTTTAGTTGTAGTTTCGTACTACCCACGTAGTTTAAGCCACAGGGGCATTCTAGGACATAAATGCTGAAGTCACTGGTACATGTTATGAATTTGTTGATTTCTTTTTTCTTTCTTTTATCCTGCCCTGTAAAGTAGCTGTCACGATTTACACTGTGTTTACAGGCTTTGCAGGAGTTACACTTCTTGAAGCCCCTAGCCCTTCCTAACCAAGTGGTGGTGTTGGATGTTTGCTGGTAACTGTGAACCAAATGGTCCCGAAGTGATTTAGATTTTCTATAGGTTATTGCGGGTGCTTTCCCCACATCCTGACCAATTACGGGATCCATCTCTATAAGTCCCCAATGTTTTCTCATAATGTTTCTTAACTGATTGGACCTTCCATTAAAAGTGGTAATTAGTCTAGGTGCCCTGCTGCTGTCTGTGGATCTCTTTTTGGTTGAAAAGAGTGCTTCATTGCGGGAAATGGCTTTGAATTTTTTATTGGCAGCTTCAATGGTCTTGCATGTATTACCCCTTTGTCTAAATCTTTCTGTCATGGTGTGTTGTTCCTTTTCAAAATTATTGTTGGTGCTGCAATTCCTTCGAGCCCGAAGGAATTCACCATAGGGGATACTGTTTTTTAAAGGGGCAGGATGGTTGCTTCTGGCATGGAGTAAGGTATTTCTAGCCGTTTCTTTACGAAAAAGATTCTTGGTCATTTTACCTCCCTCAATAGTGATTGCGACGTCCAGAAACTCGCAATACGAGCGGCTGATGGACTGCGTGAATTTCAGATTTAGATCATTTTTCCCAAATTCGTGTATGAACTCCAATGCCAGATCCACGGGGCCGTCCCATATCAGGAACAGGTCATCGATGTACCTGATCCAGATAGGGATGTGCTCAGTGTACCTATCGTTGGCCTCCACCCAGACTACACGCTCCTCCCAGCAGCCAAGGAAAAGATTTGCCAGACTGGGGGCAAAGCAGGTACCCTTCACGGTCCCTGCCTTCTGACGGTATAAGGTCTTATCAAAGAGGAAAATATTTTCATTTAAGCAGTAAAGCATCATTGTTCTTAGCATTTGTGTATGATCCCATAGGGAGATGTGTCTTTCCTTCAGGAAGTACATACATGCTTCTACTCCCTTCGTTTGTTCAATGCAAGTGTATAGTGAACATACGTCTAATGCTATCATGTGATAGTTATCTTCCCACTTGATATCGTGAATGCGACGTAGGAAATCTGTACTGTTGCGACAATAGGATCGTAATCTGGTAACATAAGGTGACAGGAAAGAATCCAGAAAAATTGAGGTGTTTTCTAGCAATCCTCCATTGGAGGATACTATTGGTATCCCTGGTGGTCTAGTGGGATGTTTGTGTATTTTGGGGAGTAGATAAAAACATGGGATGCGTGGATTATCTGTTTTCAAAAATAGGTATTCCGCTTTGTCCAGCATCCCCATCTCCCACCAATCCTTCAGTAAATCGTGATATTTCTGGATGGATATCCTGTATGTGTCCCAGCTGATCTCTTCATAGCAGGAAATATCACTTAGTTGCCTAAACGCTTCCTGGTTATATTGTTCCATATCCATAATGATGACATTCCCACCCTTATCCGAGGGTTTTATAATTATGCTTTCATCATCCATTAAAGTCTTTAGGGCATTTCTTTGGGACATGGATAAATTGTCATATTTCGATATTGGATATTGTTCCCTCATTTTATTGATTTCCTGTATCATTACATTATTAAAGGCTTCAATGTTATCATATGGAACATTCGGATTGAATGTTGATTTCGGTCTCATCCCCGTGTGATAGGTGGCATCTGGCTGAAAACCCAAAGTCATCAGTGTTCTGCTTTTTTCTCTGGGGGAAAAATCATTCATATCCTCCTCCATTCGGTGTAACTCTAACAGGAGATTGGCATCTTCCAGATTTAAATTTTGTGCTTCTTCCGTAAGACTACATCCAAGTCTCGGCATCTTTGTTTTTACAGCAGTCTTGTGTAGTTTCATCAATTTAAGCTTGCGTACGTATAGAAATAAATCAATACGTGTGGAGACAAAATCCATATCGCTATTGGGGCAAAATGATAAACCTAGTTGTAATAACGATTTTTCATGCTTGGTAATTTCTCTGGAAGACAAGTTAATAACTGATAGATTTGTGATACCAGTGGAAACTGCTGCAGTACTGGCAGAGGAAGCTCTACCACCTCTTCTCATTCGTCGTTTTTTCTGAGTGTTCCTCTTCCTCTTCTTGCCCCTCTGCCTCTTCCCCTCTTTCCTTGTGGTTTCTCTTCTTGTTCCTTCTTCTGTTTCAGGATTTGAAATTCGTGAAGGAAAGTGAGGAGCCTTACGCCTAAAGGGATGCTTCGGGCTTCAGTATCAGAGCTGAGTTCAGAACTTGAGTCAGTTGACACAATCGTCTGTTCCCTTTGCCTTTGAATAACGTGTAGATTTCTTTGAGCCCAGTCAAATCTTTTAGCATATGTTAGAATACGACCTTCAGCATAATCTTTCTTATCCCTCAAAAATTTGCGTTGTTTTTTTGCTTTTATAGTGTCTTCGTAATTTTTGAGCTTGGTTTCCAACTGTTTTTCGAAGTCTGCGACTGTTTTGTCGTTTTTGACTTTGCTCAGTTCCTATCTTAGTTCCCCCAATTCCTTTCTGGTATTGTCCAAATCAATTTGAGCGTATTTGACCAACATTTCCAGCATGGCCCTGCATGTTTTGGCCATAAATGTAGCCCACTCCTTCAAAAAATCTGGGTTAGGATTTTCATATGTGGGAATAATCGCAATTCGAAGCCCCCGCGGTACTCTGTTAACTTCAATGTAGTTCGTTAGTGAAGTGATTTCCCACCATTTATTGATCTCTCTTTTGGTTAGTTTCTCCAAGAGAAATAGTTTCTGTTTTAATGATGGTTCCGTCGCGGTACCCCCACTGTTGGGTATCAATTCAATTTGTTCTGTTCCCAGGTTCTCATCAAAGAATGAGAGCGCTTCCACCTTCCTCGTTGTCTCCCACTCACTCTTATTAGTATAAAATACAACATAGTTGTTGACGTGTCCTTAGACGCCCTCGCTTAAATCATAGCATGGGCGTTGCGTCTGCTCCTCATATCTTTATAACATGCGTGTAATTTCAGACGGCAGCTGCTGCACTGGGGAGGCAGTTTTCAATTATTTTGTTTTTCAAAAAGTGCCGCTATGCCGATAGTATTTTCTCACTGTCTACAAACCATAACCCCTATTTCTAAGGGTAATTGGGCACAGGTCATCCACTTGACAAAGGCTTCGCCGAAACGCGTCGTACTGTTTGGTTTTTGAGACAATAAATCTTTATTGGACTCGTCCTTTGGTGTGCCGCTGGAAGTTATTCCTTACTCTTGAATGGCTACTTCCTTGTGGAAATATATATATATATATATATATATATTCACTGAAAAAACCATAGGTTTCACACACGTTATAGTTAGGAATTAGCATTTAAAAAACCTTGCAAATTCACTTAAAAAACCATAGGTTTCACACATGTTATAGTTAGTAGGACCTTTCACTCGTGAAAAACCAATGAAATTCCCCAGTTATAGTTAGTGCAGCAACTATAACTCACGCGACCGCAATCCTCTGCTGATGACGTCAGATATTACATCACTGTATTTAGACACCTATTTACCCATGTCTTCTTCCATTAATCTTTAGCTATACATATATTACAAATATTTATTTTTCAGAAAGACACATATGTAATCAGTGATGTAATATCTGACGTCATCAGCAGAAGATTGCGTTCGCGTGAGTTATAGTTGCCTGCACTAACTATAACGGGGGAATTTCATTGGTTTTTCACGAGTGAAATGTCCTACTAACTATAACATGTGTGAAACCTATGGTTTTTTAAGTGAATTTGCAAGGTTTTTTAAATGCTAATTCCTAACTATAACGTGTGTGAAACCTATGGTTTTTTCAGTGAATTTGTACGGTTTTTTAAATGCTAAGTTATGTATTTATTTATTTTTTAAAATTTGTTTGCCGTGCGCGCACGGTACACGTAGTCGCGGAATCTTTCCATTTACGCCGTGCGCGTACGCTACGCACATTCGGCGATTTTTCGAAAAAAAATTACAATTAATTTTTGCCCTTGGGGGTCCTTCTGGGACCCCCTGACAATGGCTAGGGGGTCAGGAACTGTCCATCCTGCCCCCTTTTCACGTTCTCCACCTTTGTTTTTCACCCCCTCAGACTGCGAGAGACAAAATGGCGGCCGACACTTCCTGGTTTCGACCGATTCGAATGTTTACTAAGATCTAACAACCAATCAGAATCGCGCTCGCGCACGGCGGCGTGCGCGTACGGTAAGCTTACGGTACGCGCTCGGTGCGCGTCTATAGATATATATATTGATTTAAATGCTATTTTCTCAGGAAATACTGAACAGATTTACACGAGACCTTCAAAAGGCACATCCCTGACCTGAGGGCTACCTCTCTGCCAAATTTCAAGTAATTCTGTTCAGCCGTTCGGGCTGTAGCTCGGACTAAAGGTCCTATGGAAAAATGCATGGGGAAAACGCATTTTGGGACCCCCCTTTTTCTCAGCCCCGCTTGACGAATCCCCCCGAGACTTTCAGGGAAGGAGCGGAGCGGAGCGCCCCACCTATTTTGAGAATTTCCCGAGGATTCGTCAATCGGCGCCAAAGTTATTCCAAATAGAATGTTGCAGATTTCCTATGGAAACACGGTCCTAACTATAACTATCTACTGGCGACCGCCAGTAGATAATATATATATATATATATATATATATATATATTACCTACTGGCGGTCGCCAGTAGGTAGTTATAGTTAGGACCACGTTTCCATAGGAAAACCTCAACATTCTATTTTGAATAACTTTGGCGCCGGTCGACGAATCCTCGCAAATTTTTCAAAATAGGTGGGGCGCTACGCTCCGCTCCTACCCTGAAAGTCTCGGGGAGATCCGTCAAGCGGGGGCTGAGATAAAAGGGGGGTCCCAAAACGCGTTTTTCCCATGCATTTTTCCATAGGACCTTTAGAACGAGCTACAGCCCGAACGGCTGAACAGAATTACTCAAAATTTGGCAGAGAGGTAGTCCCTAGGTCAAGGAAGTGCCTTTTGTAGGTTTGGTGTAAATCTGTTCAGTAGATTCTGAGAAAATAGCCTTTAAATCAATATATATATCTGAGCCAGCTTACGGTACGCTTACCGTACGCTTACGGTAAGCGTACGGTGGCGTGCGCGAGCGCGATTCTGATTGGCTCTTAGATCTTAGTAAACATTCGAATCGGCCGAAACCAGGAAGCGGCGGCCGCCATTTTGTCTCTCGCACTGAGAGTGATTTTTAAAATATCAAGCCCAAAAACATGTAAAGGGGCTGTTTTGACAACTCCCTCCCACATAGTCATGTTGAGGGAGTCCCCAAACATCCCCCAAGTGCAAAAACGGTTTTATTTTTTTTTCGGCAATTTCGCGGGGTACGCTTACCGTACGCTTACCGTAAGCGTACGGTAAAAAAATAAAAATAAAAAAAACACTATCCACACTTACCCCACCCCCTGTGCTTTTGGTGGCCGAAGGCCACCAAATGTACAGGGCTTATGTTAAGGGCAAAAAACACTATCCACACTTACCCCACCCCCTGTGCTTTTGGTGGCCGAAGGCCACCAAATGTACAGGGCTTATTATAAGGGAAAAAAACTTAGCATTTAAAAAACCGTACTAATTCACTGAAAAAACCATAGGTTTCACACACGTTATAGTTAGGAATTAGCATTTAAAAAACCTTGCAAATTCACTGAAAAAACCATAGGTTTCACACATGTTATAGTTAGCGGAAATTTTACTGATAAAAAACCAGTGAAATTCCCCCGTTATAGTTAGCGCAGGCAACTATAACTCACGCGACTGCAATCTTCTGCTGATGACATATGTGTCTTTATGAAAAAAAAATATTTGTAATATATGTATAGCTAAAAATGTATGGAAGAAGACATGGGCAAATAAGTGTCTAAATACAGTATTAGCATCAGCAGAGGATTGCGGTCGCGTGAGTTATAGTTGCCTGCGCTAACTATAACGGGGGAATTTCACTGGTTTTTTATCAGTAAAATTTCCGCTAACTATAACATGTGTGAAACCTATGGTTTTTTCAGTGAATATACATATACATATATATGGAGATGCATATACATATATATATTCATATATACATATGCATATCTATATGTGTATATATATATATATATATATATATTCACTTAAAAAAACATAGGTTTCACACATGTTATAGTTAGGTGGATATTTGACTCGTAAAAAAACAATGAAATTCCCCCGTTATAGTTAGTTCAGCTAACTATAACTCGCGCGACCGCAATCCTCTGCTCATGACATCACATATTACATCACTCATGACATGGCCAGTGGCATCACTCTTGACATCACTGATGACATCATCCTTGTGATAGAGTGGTGGTCGCGCGAGTTATAGTTATCTGAACTAACTATTAAGGGGGAATTTGATTGGTTTTATCCACCTAACTATAACATTTGTGAAACCTATGGTTTTTTAAGTGAATATATATATATATATATATATATATATATGAATATGAATGAATATGAATATCGCCTCCTCTCTCCCCTCGCCGCACCGCAAACTATAATGGCAATCCGAACCGCTGGGGGGGCGCCGTGTTTTGCAGTCCATGCAAAAGTCCACAAGGTGCTGGTCTCTCCACGGTGCACCTGAACGAGAGGGTGTATTGCAAGTCAGCGACCTTTTTCCTGACGAAATATGAACCAACGCCTGCTCCCAGGAAAGGAAAGGCACGATACAACTCCGGGGTTTCTGGCAAGTGGCTTTATTGATTAAAAAGGAGCGTGATGCTAAAAGTCCCTGAAACGCTCAGGCAGACGCGTTTCAAGCCTCCAATGGCTCTCTTCAGTGCCGGTTCCATGAACTCCGCGCTCTCTCAGGGGGTCAAACGAGATGAAGCTGTAAATAAGACCGCTCCCATTATGATGTCATCGCGTTCCTCCTCCAATGGAAGGTGTGCTAGCCCCTCATGCTCACACCTTGCCGAGCAGATGCATGCTGGTAAGTGTAGTCCACACAGTGTCTGTTCAGTGACAGTGTTACTACTAACATCAAGTGATGTCCCAACTGGCTGGTTTGTGGGCCACACGCCAGCTCAGGTGCCCAGCAAGATGAAACAAAGCCTGTTGTCAGCCCCTTAACTCAGGCGATGAATATCGCCTCCTCTCTCCCCTCGCCGCACCTCAAACCATAATGGCAATCCGAACCGCTGGGGGGGCGCCGTGTTTTGCAGTCCATGCAAAAGTCCACAAGGTGCTGGTCTCTCCACGGTGCACCTGAATGAGAGGGTGTATCGCAAGTCAGCGACCTGCTTGCTGACGAAATATGAACCAACTCCTGCTCCCAGGAAAGGAAAGGCACGATACAACTCCGGGGTTTCTGGCAAGTGGCTTTATTGATTAAAAAGGAGCGTGATGCTAAAAGTCCCTGAAACGCTCAGGCAGACGCGTTTCAAGCCTCCAATGGCTCTCTTCAGTGCCGGTTCCATGAACTCCGCGCTCTCTCAGGGGGTCAAACGAGATGCAGCTGTAAATAAGACCGCTTCCATTATGATGTCATCGCGTTCCTCCTCCAATGGAAGGTGTGCTAGCCCCTCACGCTCACACCTTGCCAAGCAGATGCATGCTGGTAAGTGTAGTCCACACAGAGTGTCTGTTCACTGACAGTGTTACTACTAACATCAAGTGATGTCCCAACTGGCTGGTTTGTGGGCCACACGCCAGCTCAGGTGCCCAGCAAGATGAAACAAAGCCTGTTGTCAGCCCCTTAACTCAGGCGGTGAATATATATATAGATAGAGAGATAGATAGATAGATAGATAGATAGATAGATAGATAGATAGATAGATAGATAGATAGATAGATAGATAGATAGATAGATAGATAGATAGATAGATAGATAGATAGATAGATAGATAGATAGATAGATAGATAGATAGATAGATAGATAGATAGATAGATAGATAGATAGAAATATAGATAGATAGATAGATAAAAATAACCCCCAGATTCCGACGGCATAGAAGAAAGCAGCACAGCCAGGCACCAGCGAATTGTAAGTAGTCTTTTTATATAATGTTCATAGCCACCGATAGTGCAACAAAGAGACCTATGTGTTTCAGCCGGAGCCTTCAACAGGGTCATGGAATTTGAAAGCTACTGCATCTCCTCAAGCTTTCAAATACACTCTAGTAGCAAATATTATTTCCATAGTTACTTCATGTGGGTATTACAATGGAAAGAACACACTGGTTCTTCCCAAAAAAGGTTTGCTAAGTTGCAGTAGGAAACACAATGGATAACGAAATGCATTGTAAAGCCTAGATGGCAGTATTCCAAGGAAGCAACCACACAATAGTTAAGAAAACAACCATTGTATAATTTATTAGAAATCTTTTTTTATTAAACATATTAACCAAACGCTAATGCATCTAACAAAGGCTGGCAATGTCCTGTGAAAAATCTCTACTGGGATGTATGTCACACCTAAAATAGTGTCACTACATTTGCGTCATTCTATTAATATGTGATATAAGCACAAAATATTGAGTCAATGTTTTCTGAAATTTACAGAAAATAATATTTTTATTGAAATTCTTGCCTCCTGGCTGAACGTTTTAGTCCAAACTTTGCTCCAATATCGATGTTGTTTGACTGGAGACATACATTTTGATAAGGTGTGTTGTCTACAGTTGATACGATTTGTTTTCTTTGGAAGCAGAGCTAAACGTAGCACATGTGATCTTGCAAGATGTCTTAAATTTTCAGAAGCCTGGTCCCAGTATTCTGGATGGCAATCTTTGAAACGTGGCATCATTGTTGGTAGGTCAAATATGAAAAGCCTTGTCATGTGCGGCCATCGAGTATGACTTACATTTGGATAAGCAGTTTTAGGGATGAACCAATTATAATTAGGACTCACGGTTTTATTGTAATCTTTTTGCCATTTCTGTCTGTATTTATCCCCTTTTTTGCCACAAGTAAAAGACAATGCTGCAGCTAGTATTTTTCCTCATTTATTTAAATTGACATTGCACACATGCACTCGTTTGTTATTGGTCAACACAATACTTCCATCTGAAAACGTTGCCACTCGCAGAATGTCCCAAACAGGCTTAAGAATGCTATCACAAGCCATTTGTCTCAGAGCCATGCAGTTTCTGTCATTGACACAGAGTGCCACATCCTCTCCCAAGCTGAACACCATACCGCCCTACTGAGAGAAACTCACACTGCCTTCAGCTACAACCCAATTGTGCCCAGCCATATTCACCTAGAAGGAACTCAATTCAAATCATGCACTAGACAAGAGTAATATGCTGCCTGAAAAAAAAAGCAACAACATTCTGGAAAAAGCAAACACTCATATTGAATACAACTAAAGCTTTTATACTCAATATTCAGAAATCAATGAGTGTTTTTGCTTGGAAAGCTAAGGAAATGAAAAGAAAAGTAGCGCTTCACTGGCAAACTCTGTAAGGTGGCGCTAATGTGTTTGGGTGTCAATAAAACCAATCTGACCACTCTGCAACTACTCTGTCTTGTTTTATTTAGTTATGTATTTATTGTAGGTATTTCAAAACCTTTTTTCTCTCCTCCTGAGGCTGCATTTTGGAATAGAAAAATGTCAGAAAAAGGCATTTGCAGCGAAAGTTTCCTTTTTTTTGGTGACATTTCACATGGGAATGAATGACGGAAAGGAGAGGAAAGAAAAATCACGGTTTTCTGCAAGTCAGGAACAGGGCGTGGTGAGGCAACTCTCTGCGGAGCACGGCAGCCCCGAAAAATGTGCTAGTATTTTCCCGTTTTTAGATATAAATACAGACAATGGAAAACGTGTTTTCCGTTTGTATTTATATGTAAAAATCCATTTAAACGCAAGTTCAGGGATTACTGATTCTTTAGACAAACTTAGTTCCCATTACAGTGTATTTCTAGAGCTTAGGTTGATTACGAACATTTTCTAATGGTCCTGATAGTATCATCTTTATTATAAATGAAGGCAATGTCTCACAAAAACCACGTCAACAAAAAGGCTCTACAGTTGTTTTCCTACTACATAAACTTTTTAATTAAATTGATGCACTTAATTAATATACTGCAAAGCACGATTCAATATTTACTGCATAGATAAATATTCAGAAGTCACATCGATTGCACAAATATTTATAGCTAAGTAATCAAGTAAAATACTGTTGTAGCATTAAATCTGAATGATATACAAAGTAGCACAGGAGAACTGTCAGCTGCCATCCATTTCACGTGGTCCTATCTAATGTCTCTATCGCATGTGAACACATCGTTTAATCCCAGACGAAACACTTACAAATTGGGTAAATATTTGCACAATGTGCCTGTTACTAAATCAAGAGAACAATAAACAATTCAAGTTTCAAATGGAATTAATATTTTCGTCTTGTTGTTTTGTATGTATTATATTTA
Organism: Triturus cristatus; assembly: GCF_964204655.1. Lineage (NCBI taxonomy): Eukaryota > Metazoa > Chordata > Amphibia > Caudata > Salamandridae > Triturus > Triturus cristatus. The sequence goes on from NC_140585.1 coordinate 726,081,626, forward strand.
GTTCTAAAACACGAAGGCCTATATTGTGAGTGCCAGATGTATACAGAACTAACCCTTTCTGCCCAGTTACAGACCCAGGGTAGGATTATGCATTCAGAACAAAGATTTTCTCGGTTTTATTTCAAAAGTCATTTACTGTGTGCGTAAACTCTGCATTCAAATTGAATGGATATAATCCACCTGGACACAGAATGATCGTAGCCTTTCAGTTGTACCAAATTATAAAAATGTGTGTGCTCTTCCAAGGTATTGTGCTGTACGCTAGTGCAGACAGCGCAGTGATCAAAAGTGCAAAGTGAAATCAGTCATATTGTGCTTATGATACCCATATCTATAATGCTAGAGTGAGAATCAGCTTTCTGGGGTCAAATGGATCTTTACAGTTGTTTTAGAGAATAGGAGAGCAGAACATCACATAAATTATAATTATTAGTCTATTTTTAACCAATAAAGAAAGTTTGGTATGAGTTAAAGTGTTATGCTAATCACATCTTTTAGTAGATTGTCTTTATTAAAATCTTAGGATAAATTCATCGGGTGTAGTAATTAAAATCTTATTATAAGTAAAAATCAATCAATAAGCAATAAATTGAATGAAAGGCATTAAGCATGTTCTATAATGGAAAGAATACCTATTCTAAGAATGGGTAAAAAGGTGTCAGTATGAACCCATAAAGAAATCTAATTTAAGAGAAAGGGAGAGAAAAGCAAAACGCTTCAGCATAAAGCATAATTGAAAATAGAACTTCCAATGAAGAGAGGTTTGAGAAACTTAGTAGAGTGTCGTGGAATAAGGATAAATGGTCTGGACACATATCCAAAATGGACTGAGTTTAGTCTACTCTATGAACACTCACTATTCTACACTACACATTTCAAGATGCTTTGAAACATTTTGCTTTCCCCGTCTTCAGTCACTCAATCAACTTTCAATGCTTTCCTGGAAACAGGATCACTTCTCATCTTCTCACAGAAATACAATAGTCCACAGACAACAATGTTTAGATTGCTATTAAAATGTATCATTCAAAGTTTCAGTATAGGTTATTCTCCCATTCAGGTCTATATTCCCAGGTATAACTACATTTCAAAACTTCTAAGAAATCAGGCTTACTAACAGTGATCTACGTAGAAGTCGGAACATCAATATAGGAAAATAAAACATTTTGCAGGAACTATTCATTTGAAGGAAAAACATGTTAGTTGAAAGGGTCAATATCAGGTTTAATTGCTGGATCTACACATTTGAACTCTATATTCCCATTAAAAGACTAATTTCTTATCTGTGTCAACAGTGATGTTTGTGTAAATAGAAACATTCTGCGGAAATGTATGAAAACATTAATGCAACTAGTATTTTTTTATAAAAACATGTTCATGGAAAGGTTGAGAAATACACATTTTGTGTAATGTCTGCTTTCTTTAGTCATGGCAGCTTTAGGTCAAGCAACGCCATTTCAGTTTTTCAGGCTTAATGAATACATATATTAGCCTGCTATAATTTTTGCATTTAAGTGCTTTTTATTTACTTTAAAGGTACAGGTTAATATAACACATTTATTATAAACTAAGTTATTTTTCAACATGATTAAGAACGCTATCCTAACAGTGTAACTCGAAGGAATGCCCCATTCTTGAATATTACACAGTCCAATGTAATCTTAAATCCTTGTGTTGAAAAATAAATCTGGTGTGGACACTCCCTTCTTCTGTGTTGATGTTTCAACCCATCCAGTAATTTATGAAGGTTTCCTCATCACAGCCAAGGCCATCTACCACAACACCTATGAAGTTAGAAAGGAAAGGCTGTTTACTTGATAATTAAAGTGTTTAATAAGGATAGCTCAGGATCCTATTAAATAGGTCAATCAATCCCTAATCCAAGTGGCTCAGGCCATCACTTAAATAAGTGACCTTAGAACATGCAATGTAAAGTCCCAAAAACCAAAAGTGGCAGAATAGAAGGCCCGATGCTCTCAATACCAATGCCCAATGTATCTACTAGTGTGAGAGTCATCCTTTTTGCCCTGATCACCACCATTCTTTGACTGATACTAGTGGTTACTGACTTTGATTGCGCCCTGGGCTCTGATAACCAGACACAGGGCCAGTGCTCTGTGTGAAAGGTATATGGTAATTATGGGTAATTACATTTGGTATCTCAAGTTACCTGTAAGCCCTTAGTATATGGTAGAACACGTAGGTCTAGAGGCCCAGTAGATTTAATACATATAAAGGTGCACTGATGTGTTACCTTCTGTCATTTTAAATGTAGTCCTGCTTTGCAGGCTGCAATTAAATAAAAATTATATGCAAATTCACCTTTGAAATTAAAGGTACTTCCAAAATCTTAAACCACCTTATTTTTACATATAAATCACCCCTATGGTCTACCCTACGTGCCCCAAGAGCAGGGTGCGATGTTAACATAAGCAGGAACATTATAAAAAATGTTTCATATGCCCTGGTGAGGGAATACAAGCTGTCAATTTATTTTTTCCCCATTGTAGTACATAAACTCCATATGCTAACATGGGAATACTTTAATAAAGTATCACTACTGACGGGAGTCAGCTAAAATAAAAATTCTAAGAAAAAAAGAAACGTTATCATAAATCCAACAACTTGCCAAGGCTAAAGTTATTATAACTATTACAGAAAAGAAGTTACAGAACTTGCTTTTCTGATGAACCAAAATCGTTCCTTCTATCAGCCTCACCTGATTGGCCAGCCGTAGGCGACCTGAACCAAACTGCGCTGATGAGGTGTACAATGGCCTGCATAGAGACAGAAGACATCTGATGGGAGGAGATCTGCAGCTTCAGGGCAAAAGGTAGGATGAGGTGGTGTAGCCAAACTGTTCTTCAAAGAGGGAATGGCAGTAAGGACAGAACACAGGCTCACCCCCAGCCAGACCAGAGGCCTAGTAATTGAATTAGCAGAGCGGCTGAGAGGGGCATATTAGGGAAAGTTAGCCATGCAAGTTTGTTGGCTTAGTCAGATCTTAACGTCCAGAAATTAGTTTCTCCAGCTTGGATTTTAAAATAATAGTGCTTTCTGGGTCAAGAATATGCCTCACTTTGAAGGAGGTTGTCTTGTCTGAGGGTGGCACCCTGCACCCCAGTAGTCAGGGCTGATCCACTGCTTGTCATCCCAAAAGCACAGATAAAAATGGGAGAGTTGCCCAGCAACTCAGATCCCTGCCTGAAACTACAAGAAGAAGAAAGAATATCCTGCCGGAACCTTGGCCTGCACCAAGAGGATTGCAGTCTGAATGATTGCACCTGCTGCACACTTTGGAACTACAGCCCATAAGGACTTTGCCTAGCTTTGAAAAGTCAAGGAGTGGACTCCCTGAAAGCAACGGGCTAAACAAGCTACACCTGCATTGTCTCCAGCAAGAAGAAACCAGCTGACCACATTTAGCTGAACGTTAAAGGATTTGGCCACGTGCATTGTGGGAGACATAGTCCCAATGTCCCAAGGAGCAAATAAGAGCTTCTGGAACCTTGGGTTAGTGTTGTGGACACTTTGGAACCCCAAAAGGATGTTCTGTGTTCTGAAAGAATTTCAAGACGTTTTGAGAACTTTGGAGGATTTTTGGTAAAAAGCTCAATCAGTGGACTGACCCGTAGTCAGGGGTCAAGGCGCCAACATCAAACCGCGAACCCGCCTGGATTTCAGATTCATCCCACTGAAAGCTCCAGAGCACAAGACTTCCTGGATCTCCCCGAGGCATTGCACTGAACCAAACCTCTGTTGTTGACTTGAAACCCGGCCTGACGAACTGCCTCGCTCGACATCGAGAGAAAAAGCTCCAGAAAAAGGACTAAGCCCAAAGGTAAAATCTTGAGGGGGCTCTACTGCTCAGTGTAGCCAACCCACACTCTGTTGCAGTCGGCTTCAAACTTTGACGTTGTCCCGGTCAAGCACGACCAGAGGTCCCAAGTTGGTGATTTTAATTTTTGGCACTATAAAGTATTTAGTCTTTGAAAAAAATCATATCTCCCGTTCCCTATATTGGATTTTTGTCGTTTTTATGTAATTATAATTATAAAAATATTTCATATTGTTTTAAATTGTGTTGGATTTTTGTGTGTGTTGTGTCCTACTTATTTAAGGTGTTTTCAAATGCTTTACACACCTGTCTCCTAAGTTAAGCCCCCAGATCGCAAGCAGCTACCAAGGATTGATCAAGGGAATAATTTATTGAGACCTTGACTGGACCTTATATAGTGATTGTGACCTTATTACTAGTAGTAGGTACCTACCTACACCTACCAAATAACCACATTCCAACAACTAGTTAATCAGTCTCCTAGCTTTCGGAAGTAGAAGTAGTGCAGTAACGTTGAAGGTAGGCAGGAGCCTTAGTCACCTGAAGCAGAGATGCTTGAAAGATGCATGTGTGAAAGAAAGAGATCCTTTGATCCAGCCTGACCCTTTCACAAGCCTGTCCATGTGTTGACTGAAGGTTTGTTGAAAGCAAGGGGATCTTTTGAGTGTGCATTCCTGATACATTCCCTATTTTCACAAGATCAGTGAGGAGAAATATAACTGAAAAGAACTCAGTTTTCTGTTTCCTTCCCTCCCCTGGGTAAGCCACAGGTAACAAAAATGTGGAAAAGGCACGTGCAAGTTTTTATGACAGTGGGTGGGACTCACAAGGAAGGGAAGTAGTCCTTTTTCTGAGTATGGTGATATTGCTTTAGAAAGATTAGCTAACCTACAGAATAAACTGAAGGATCGTAAACATACGATAGATGCCTAACAATGACCTATCTTCCTACAACAGCATGAAGAGGCACACACGCACAAGCATGAATCCAAAGTTGAAGGTATGAGAAATGCCCATGGGAAATTAGAATACCAAATCAGTCAACTAAGGGACAGAGTTAGGGATTTTGCTTCAGCTGCTCCACCTCCTTCATATCTATCTGCTCATGTCACTGAACTACAGTAGAAGGAGAAAGAGAGTGAGGACACAAAGGAAGAGGGTTTGTTGAGCAAGTTCTTCATGCAGGTTAAAGGGGTGGGGGTTGCCGCCACTGATGCTCCCAGGACTGTTAGCAACTGGAAAACATGGAAAAAATGCGCAAGCAAATGCTGTAATACAACCAACAGTAAAGTGCCCATTTGAGAGGTGTGGTCAGGCAGAAAAGAGGCTGAATCCACTCCTGTGGATTAGTTTAGGACACGGGTACAGTCTGTCCCAGGGTGCAGAGAGTGCAGAGAATGGAACCCTACCATTAGTCTTGAAAGTTTAGGAAAGACCACAGAACGTTTGCCCAGGAGATGTCTCCTGTCTCCTCATTCAAGTGACCCTGATGATAGGGACACTCTGTCCTCCACTGTTCTCTCCTGCAAGGGACCACCTCAGGGCTGGATGTAGAATGATGGTCCATGTTCATTGGACCCCCTCTGATTTAATGAGTATTAAGAAATAATTTCCTAACACCTGAGAAAAAAACCTACTCATTTTCTTTTTTTTCAGAAAAATTCAAGGTCCATCCTACCCTCCCCCCCTCCACCATAGCCCACCAGGTTCAGCATGAAAAAAAGGAGAAAACAAACAATCCAGTTTACATAAAACAAAATCCATCATATTAAACCATCAAGGACATAAAAAGCATTATTCGTAATACCATCCTTCAGGCCACTGCCATTCAAAAAGTGCATAAAGCGCAAGATTGAAGTTAATCAATTTTTAGATATACATACACAAACAGTAAGATAAAGTGACCTGTGAAAAGTGCAAAGTGTATGGAGGAAGTGCAAAATAAGCATAAAAACTTGCATAGTGGGCAAAGCCATTTCTCTGGTCTTTGTTGAAGTAGGATAACTGCTCCTCTAATAGTATGCCGGGCAAGCTCAAGAAATGGATAGCATTACCCTCCTTCCTAGATTTATTAAGGTTGTCCGACAGCCAGCTAGACAAAGGTTCCCAGATTTCTTTTTGTCCCGATTCCTTTCTTTGCGTAGATAGCTTTCTCAAGGTTATGAATTGAATATAGCCGGGCCAGCCATTGTGAGAATGAGGGGGATTGGGGTCTTCCCAAGCAGATGCTATACACAGCTTATAGATGCCATATCGATATAGATTAGAGCCCTGCCACTTTTCCTGTCTAACAAGGCTTGTACACCCAGTAGAACCGTTGTGGGAGTGAGTAGGATATCTTGGGATAAAAGTGTCCTGAGAAAACCGTGTATCTCAGTTAACAAGTGACTAAGGGGCATATTATCAAGCCAGGCGATAAAATTATCGCCGCTTTAGCGGCAGAAAATTGCCGCTAAAACGGCGAAAATGGGCTTGATAATATGCTCTATAGAATTCCAATTGAAGCCCATGTTAGATGTCCTTCACATATAACATGGGCTTCAATTGGAATTCCATAGAGCATATTATCAAGCCCATTATCGCCGTTTTAGCTGCAGTTTTCTGCCGCCAAAGCGGCGATAATTTTATCGCCTGGCTTAATAATATGCCCCCAAGTTTCTCGCATCTGGCAAACATATTAACAGAGTCTGCTCTACATTCAGAACACCGGGGGCAGTTGGTGCCTCTGCCAGTTCTCCATTTAGCAATTTTGCTTGGTGTATAATAAAGAACAAAACAAGTTTTGTAGATCTTGGCTTGTAAATTAGATGATAGCAAGTCGCTTTGAGCAAGTTGAAGGGCTTAATGGAAGGCGTTATTGGTGATATCTAATTTCCTCTGTCATTTCCCAGAAATCTTGGCCAAATCATCAGGCATTAGGATGTTAAGAGTGCCATAGATTGACCCGATTTGGGGAATTGTAGAATTAAGCAATCTCTCAACAAGTTCACATTTCATAATCCCAGAGGGTACTCCTGCCTTACGTGATAAAAAGTTCCTGATGGCTAGATACTTAAAGGCCTCCTTATGGTTCAGACCAAATTGGGTTTTAAAAACTTCAAAAGCCAGGACACCCTCAGTTGAATACAGAGCCCCAATTTATTAATGCCGGATTTAAGCCAATTTTGAAAATAGTACACCCCCAAATATATCTGGCAGGTTCTCGTTGTTACTAGTAGGAGTGTAATAATTCAGGCTGCAAATCCCCAATACCTTACGCACGGCTGTGAAATCTTTTTAGGTTCCCATAAGGGTCTTAAATCTTACCTTCTTATAGTACCTGAGTTCGAGCTGACGTCAAAAGCACCCCCAAGCGTCTGACCCAAGTAATAGTTTTAACGGAGACGGGAGTTCTGTTGTAGAAACTGAAGGCCTGTAGCAATACTGGGCATACCTGCAAGACAGTGGCCTAGAAATATATTTTCAGATTTGGGAGCGCCCAACCACCTCTCTCGCGGGGAAGAGTTAAAAGTCCAAGGGATTTCTTTGGCTGTGAATTGGCCCATATCATTCTTTAAAAAAGACCATCAAACTTCTTTAACATTGTATTAGTGAAATCGAGGGGGATAGCTCTGAAAAGATATAAACTTTTAGGGAAAACCCCATTTTGAGGACATTGCACCGGCCAACCATTGACAGATATAAATTATTAAGCCGGTCCAATGCCCTCTTTGTCTCTAAGGCTAACGGGACTAGTTTTTCTTCAACTATCAAATCTGTTTCGTCCAAAATGTTCATCCCAAGATACCTTGCTTTAGTAACAACTCTATTATCAATCCAGTTGATGTTATTATTCGCAATTATCTGGGTCTTTGCTTTATTAAGAGCATACCCAGAAACCTCCTCAAACCTCTGGGCCGCCTCTTGTTCTATAGCTGTTATAGCTTTACTTGGGTCCGAAGCCATAAAAGCTATGTCATCCGCGTAGGCCATGATTTTAGTTTCAAAGCCATGTCTATATATGGCCGGGATTTCTTGGTTGTTTTCAAGTCTTTTAATGAAAGGGTCAATATACATTGCAAAGAGCAATGGGGAGCAGGGACATCCCTGGCGAGTCCCACATGTCATAGCAAATTGTTCTGTCAGTTGCCCATTGATCGAAAACCTACTAATTTCCAGTAAGAACTGCAGAGAGTGTTTCCACTATACAGACCTAACTGGGTGGATGTGAATGCGTTGTTGGGATTGATGGTGTTGAGTGGGCTGAGAGAAAGATTGGTGGAGAAATCGAGGTGGCCGAGAGTTTCCCCAGGTAATGAAGGATAGTGAGTGCAGCAAAGGGCGCATCGTTGAATGCAATGGTGATGCCTGCCTGGCGAAAACCAATTGGATTAAGATCTCAAATTGCAAGGAAAATAAGGGAGCATCACCAGCTGTTTATTTAGAAAGACTTAACGATGTGTTTGAGAGATGTTCAGGTATAGCCCACCTTATGGAGGTGGCTCTGGAGGCTGTAGGCTCTGCGAGAGTTTAGAGAGGTAATGAAAGACATCATGGAAACGTACTGGAAGCGGTAAGGTTGTGTTGTACCTATAGACATCTGGGGCATTGAAAACAGTGCAGTCTCAATGCTGTATCTAATGTACCAGCCAATACAAATCACTCTGGGTTTCATTAGATTACTCAAAACTCTAATCCTGAATTTTAGGACAGCTCAAGAAGTCATGACTGTGATATGAATACCCTAGTCCTTGTAGATCAAAAGTGCCCCTATCTAAATGATGTCATTGATGGTAAGTATACTACCGGTCTTATTGACACAGGTGCTAGACTTTCAGCTTTAAACACCTCTAAATTCTCTACTTTCCACCTGTTGGGCATGTTGATAGATGCAGTCAATATTTCTAATCAATGAGTTCCTCACTATATTTCAGATATTATTTACATTTCTCTAGGTCCCATTAATGATAAACATTCCTTTTTACTTAGTCCAACTTCCCCAACTAGTTGTTTAGGCAGGGATATACTCTGCAAGTCGAATTATGTTGTATTTTGCATTCCAGAACGGATGTTCTTAATGACATCATAACAGCAAGAAAACTACTACTATAACAGAGCTTTAATTGTCAAAGTGAAATGGGTAAAGCTCTTAATTTAACAGAATTGCTTTAGCAGGTCCTGTCCACATTGGGGTCAAAAGAGACCAAGGACGTAGAGTTCTTCTTCAGTGTGGAACTCGCAAAGGTGAAGGTGAAACAAAACTCAGAAGAAACTACTTAGAACATCTCAATAATTAGTAAATCGTAAAGCAGATGAGGAGATGTGTCCCGCAATAGCTGATTTCCTTCAGCATAGAGTTTTAGTGCCTATTGTTGCTAGAAGTAATACCCCGATTCTCCAGATACACTAGGGTCCAGATGAACTATGCTTTTGCATCAGGATTGCACAACCCAGAAGCAAAATCCTTTTTGGTATTTCCTAAACAGAGCAAAGCCACTTTGCATGGCTTTACGTGTTTCAGTAAATACAAAGGAATGTAGCGCATAGGGCTGCCTTTTGTCACTTTGCAGTGGATAGGTGTTACATTGGTTGAGCATGGGCATTCTCATGCATCCTCCGATGTATATTGATGCAGACCCAAATTTAAACCTGGGTTTGCTCCACAATGGGGTGCCTGCTCCACAGAGGTGTAATGAGTAGAAATATCTTTAGTTCTCCTCTCTACATACTCTATCGGGATGTGCTGCATTCTGCAGCACATACAGAAAGAGGTATTTGCCTCTAAGGACTGTTTTTTTTGCAGGAAGGTTTTCGTTCCTGCACAAAAAATTCCTGTCTGTAAATTAGGCGTTCTTGAACTATGATGCAAGGGCGCAAGGTAGTGCACAGTGAACCAGTTCATGGAGAAAGCAGAAATGCACCATATCTTTGTACATATGGAGCATTTCTGCTCTCTCCCTTTCACGCAATGCAATGCAGCAGGGTCTCTTGCTGTGCCACTTTATTTGAAATAATAGTAAAGGTGCCCCTTTGTGGGTCGGTCCCGGGTGCACAGATTCATATAGGATCTTCAGGCCATTAACAATATGGTTATCCCAATCTACCCTAATGAGGTAATGTCCTATTAGAATAGCGCAGGCCCTTCATGTGCACCAGAACTATCAGTATAACCTAAGTGGTGTTCAAACTCCTGCAGCCCCCTGTGTAATACAACAATGCCTTGGGAGGGACAGAAAACTGGTGACAATTCACTATATGTGGAGAACCACAGAGGCTGCAGCCAGGACAGGGAGCTCCGAGCAGGCACAGGGGCTCTGGGAAGAGAGCGCCGGAGCTGGGACAGGCACTCTGCAGAGACACTCAGAGATACCCCGGAGGCAGTGAACGGCACTTTACAGAGAACCCTGGAGAGATGCCGTGCTTGCAGACCCTTCCTTCAAACGCAGTGAGTTGGACCCGCAGAAATAGTGTGCAGGAGCCTGGACAGGCAGTACCTGCCACTCGGAAAAGACACTGCACAAGGCCAAGGGACTGAGAGGATTACCGCGAAGAGCCGAAGTAAACTTTGCCCTATAGACAGACACCTGTTCGGGCGCATTGTGTGTCTCTCTCAAAGGAGAGGGGAGGCCACAGATCGCTGAACGAATCCAGGGGACCCGCCCACAACATAAGTTGTTTGCTGGCGGGGGAAACAACGCCGGAGGAGTGACGGGGACCTACTTGCTGCCCTGCCGATGCTGTGAGCTGCTCCTGGGTGGGCCACGCTGATAGTCTCGCCGCTTTGCTGCATCCCGCGGCTAGAGACTACAGCTCCCAGAGAGCTTTGGGGGCACTGCCGGTCTCCTGTACCAGCGCGCCCGGAGGTGCTACATAAACAGCGACGCTACCTTCGTGTCGCGGGACCGTGCGCGGGGCCGTGCCCGGGGGTAAGCCCGGGCATAGGGCGGGCCGTCTTTGGCCGTCTGTGGACAACGGTGGACGGGACGGGCCGCGAATCCTGGTTGAATCGGAACACATCTTGCACAGGTATCCACACTCTGATAACTCGAGGGTTAAACTCCGCATCTGGTAGTAATTGTGACAGTGACACTAAAACCCATTTTCGCCAGTGCAAGAGGTTAGTGAAATACTGTTAAAGACCCAGGGAGATTCAAGGAGTAAGGAGTAAGGAGGATAACACTGTGCTTTCAACAACTATGTCTACTAAACCCAAAACCAGGTCAACCAAAAGCAAATTAGTGACCCCAGCAAAATCCAAAAAGTCAGTGTCTGAGAATGTAATTGCCGCTCCACACAAGAGTACCCCCACTGCAATAGACCTAATGTTACAGAAGGTGGCGGGGGAGATAGAGAGAACGGAAAGACGCATATCTATGTCGCTAATCACTGTGCCACTTTTACCTACCCAGCCGGGGGCTGAGAACTCGAGTCTCCTAATGCATGGGGTCAGTCATGAGGAATCAGGTGACGAGGTTCCATGTGCCCAGCCAGTCAGGGAAGAGGACCCTTTGACAAACAGGGAAGGGACTGTAGCCCCGGCGACGAAAGGGAGGAAAGATGGGAGGAAAAACACAAAAACACGTCATCAGAAGCGCCCCGTTAGAAGCTCCAAACAGAGAACTATGGAGCACGAGCACTCCAGACAAGAAACGAATGCCCGTTTTGTCCCCCCAGGTTGGCTAAATGAGATAGTCTTAGACCTAAAAAACCATCTAGAGGCATTTATAGCCAATCTAATTAAACCACTGATTAGCAAACTTGACAAAATAACACATGAAATCCAGAAACAGGCTAAAGTGAAGGACATACAAACCTCAAACCAGGGAGGTACGATCACACCAGATACGAATGCCCCATTGCAACGACCCCGGCAGATAAATAATTGCGTAAGCACTGCCAAGTGTAGCATCGTACAGGTACACACTGAGCCAAACACAGCAGAAGAGAGGGGCACTGAGGGAATAGGGAAACACCAAGGGAATGGGGGAAGTGAGCTACCACCAAGACAGGAATTAGTTACGCCCTTACCAATAGGACCCTCTGCTGCATTTAAACATGATTCCAAAGATCACGAGAGACACCAAGCTCACCTCCCATTAGTCAACCTCCCCCCGGAAGCAAGCCATTTTGTAGTTATATTTACAGGGGTCCCTGAAAATAGAATAGGACAGAGAGAATCACAACTGGAACTGAAGGGTAAAATTGATAATTGGCTAAATTTTCACAGACCCCTACAACCTGGCCAAGAGGGAGAAATCCAACACGTGAGAAGGGTTTACTGGGTAGGCTCTAGAAGGAAAGACAGGGAGGGTAACTGCGTCATCGCACATTTTAAAAACCCAAATTTGGTGGAGTACATATTAGAGAACTGCAATAGGAATGCCACAAGCACAATTAGGGGTGTTTGTAAAATAACAACCTAGGCAATTCTTGTAGATAACAATTGTAAATCTTTTCTATCTCATAGTCAGAACAGTATAGGCAGTGAAACGAAAAATGAAAATTGTAATTCTTTTTTAATTATAAGTTTTGAGTACATTCACAGTTAAAAAAACAAATTTATTATATACACAGTAAAACATCATGACAAATAATAAAATAGATTGTGGGTTACACGAGGATGAAAAAACAAATATGGTGGCACAACTGTATGTTTTTCGACGCGCGTTACGGCGTAGTTAACGCCTTCGTCAGGAGAAATAAGGCCACAATTCCTGTAATGTAAAAACAAATAAAACATTTTTCTAAATCATATTTCGTCACTGCCATATATTTGCTACAATTTCTCTTAATGTTGAGTATAACATATCTCAAATCTGACTACATAATTTGATTTGCTAAACATCTGGTATGCCTTCGATCACAAGGTTATAATTGTGACTTTGTTATAACAGTACTGAGTATGATCATAGGAAGAACAGAACAATATCAAAGACATCACTTACTTCCAGATACATTTGAAGCAGACAGTATAATACATTATTTAACAGTGTAGCTTATTGCTACTTGATGGTAATTTTAGCAAGAAAGAGGAGAAGCAAGAGGATAGCGGATAGTTGTGTTCTCCATTAATATAAAACAGAAGTTAATTCATTGCGTGTCTACCTGTGCTTCAAAATTCAGAGGAGGATATCCAGGAATTTGGATAGGTTATTTATCTTGTAGATGAATACCTATTAATGTAGAACATATGATTAGCTGTGTTACTTAGTAGTCATTATATTCACTCTAATGCAGCTCAAGTTGATTAATACCTTAGTTGATGTTTATTCATCCAAATATAGTTGATATTGGGAAGGGATGGCTATTCTTTTAGTCTTCTGCATTCCAATTGATCCATGAAATAGGCACAGCCTAAGATAATAGGAATATAGAGAGGAAATAACTTGCTAATATTTGAAAGGGAGTGAGACGGCACAGTTGAGTTACTAGTTAGTGCCGTTGTTATATTACCTTTTTTAATAGCAGTTCAGCATATAGATGACTGTTCTTTGATGCTTCAGTGCAACTAGTGCGTATACGTGTTAAAATCTAGGAAAATAAGAGCACGAGTGTATTCAGATGTCTATTATATATCATTTTTTAATTAGGGTAGAAGGTCTATTTTTTTAAAGTTTAATGAGATAGTTGCGTTACCTGGTATATAAAGAGTTCTTTTTTGTTGCCGAGTCTTAATAAAAATGGTTGATAGTAAAACAATGGCGGTAGAAGCGTCGCAGGTATGGTATAACCTAGGGGTTAAATGTAACGTGAATGGAGTTACATGGTGTATTGGAAAAAATGTAAAAGTCAGAATAGTTACTGTATTAATAGTACAGAAAAATATATATGTTTATAATTGTCTGCCAGGCAGAAAAGAATATCGCTTTATGGGTGATGTTTGAATCTAATGTTTAAATCCCATGTTTGTATGCACGAGAGATATCGTTGTTTAAACATGCATTGTTTAATAAAGATTAGCAGTGCTTAGTCGTGTCGCATCTAAGTTAGTTTACTTTAGTGTGGGGGGCGCCTAATTAGTGGGCCGCGTCATTTCTAATGATGCTCTACAGTTCTTAGTTAGTATATTACATGAGGACGTGGTCTCATTCTATTTACGTGCAAAGCGGGTGATGGACGATTGTATGGAAATGATATAAGCCTATGCTTAAATCTGGGATATTAACAGTATCAAGCTTGCTAATAGTAACTCAGTCATGTAATTTATTATTAAGATTTGAGAGAAACTAAGTGGCGGGCAGACTTACCTTTGTGTTTAGACGCGTTATCGTTGTCGACCGGGCTCTGAGGATACTGGTTGAAACAATGTATCACTGCATCCCGTCTATATATAAGTGTGCGTCTTTATGAGTGGTGCCTTCTGATTGGTGCAAATCTAGAGCTTAACGTTGGATAATTACGTAGCTCCAATGTCGATAGGTAACGTTTGCGGCGTGTTGAAGTGGATAGCCTATCAGTGCAGCATATAGCTTTTCGAATCGTATTCTAATGTGATCTGAAAAAAAGGGGAGGCGCGTAGCAGAGTTCATTAACGCGTGGTGATCTCTCGTATGTTTTAACGCGTACTTTTATCATCTAGATCGTATTTACAGAAGTATGTATGTAGCTGTCAAACGGTTACAACCCTCATATTGTACGATGGAGTATATTATGTATCGTGTTAGAGACATAATGAGGGGCTTATCTTTGTTTTTACCATTAGCCGAACAGGGAAATAACCCTCTGGTGTTGTGATGTACTGTAACTATAGGGATGAATTAATTGATACAGTACAACTTTAGATTACAGGGGAAGTGTCTACAGGAGGAATATGGAGAAAATATGTTTATCATCCACTATATTATTTTCTCAGAGAGGTTTCTTTGGGGTTTTTTTAGGGTTTCCTAATAGAGAGGGTGTATCACTACTAGGATCCAGGGTGAGTACATATTATATTGGGAAGGTCAGCAGAATAAAGAGTGCTTTAAATGATTGCATTTTCCCACGGTAATTCATTGTTGAGACCATTTTTAAAGGTATTTAATGAAAAAATCCAGAAAACTTCCCGTTTCTTGCGGATTTTGGTACCATATGTTTCATCTGGTATATTGATTTTCTCTAAGATACGCCAGCGGATGTCATCTGGTTTGTGTTGAAGTTCTAAAAAGTGTTTTACCAGAGGGCCTGTCAGTTTTTTAGTTTTTATAGCTGAGCGATGTTCAGATATTCTTGTTTGTATTGCTCTTGATGTTTCTCCCACATAGCCTAGTTGGCACGGGCAGAGAATCAGGTACACTACGTTTTGTGTTTTGCAGTTCCACATCTGTGTTGCCTGAATTGTAAAACCATTGTGTATTAGCGTCTCACCTGAATTGATGAGATCACAGGATTTACAATTAGTGCATTTAAATGTTCCTTTGATGGGACGTTGTCCATCAATGGATTTCTGTATGTACTGTGGTTTGGTATTGCCATCTTCAAATTTAGAATGTACTAGGATATCTTTCAGATTTTTATTTCTGCGATGGGCATATAGGGTTTTTTTTAATTTGGTAGTATTAGTGGAGCTGCAATTCAAGATATGCCAATTTTTGTTGATAATGTATTTTACTTTAGCATTCAGAGTTGAATGCCTTGTTATACATACCAATTGTTTTTGTTCTTGCATTTTCTCTTTTCGCAACAGGCAATCTCTGTCGTAAAATCTAGCCCTTTTATATGATTCTCTTATGAGGCGATGGGGGTAGCCCCTTTCTAGGAACTTGATTTTCATGGTGGTGGCTTGTTTGTCAAAATCTGAAAGGTTAGAGCAATTCCGTCTGACTCTTAGGAATTGTGAAAAAGGGATGCTTTGTTTTTGGCTGCGGGGGTGATAGCTTTGGAAATGTAATAAGGTGTTTCTTGCAGTAGGTTTGATGTGGAGATCTACTTCTAGTTGTCCTGATCGGTTAATGATGTTAATATCTAAAAATTCAACTTGAGTATTGCTGCTGTTACTTGTAAATTTCAGGTGGGAGTCTGTTAAGTTAAGCCATTGGATGAATTCGGGGAGCGTATCGTCCCCACCGGTCCAGATAAAAAAGATGTCATCAATATATCTGGACCAGTGGGTCACAGATTCGAAAAAAGGGGCTACTTCATTGTAGATAAATTTGGATTCCCATCTTGCCATGTAGATATTGGCTATAGATGGGGCTACAGATGCTCCCATACTGACGCCTTTGGTTTGGCGAAAAAGGTGATGTCCGAAAGAAAAAATATTTTCTGTGAGTACAATTTGAAGGCACTCTTTGATGAATGGTTTAGAGCAAGGTATTTTAAATTCATCTATGAACCAGTCAGCAGCCTCTATTGCCTCTTGCTGTGGAATGTTACTGTATAGCGACTCGATGTCGAGGGTCACTAATACGTCATAGTTACTGTTGAATGTTAAATGTTCAACTCTGTTGATTATGTCTCTTGTATCTTGCACATAAGATGTGATTTGAGAGATGTAGGGTCTTAACTGATGGTCTACGAATTTAGATAGAGGTTCTGTGACTGTGCCGATAGTGGAGACTATTGGTCTGTAGGGGGGATTATTAATGCTTTTATGGATTTTTGGTACTCCATATATACATGCCGTTTTATTCTTTGAGGAGTTGAGGTAGTCATATTCTTTGGTTGTAATATGTTTTTCATCTAGGGCATGGGTTGTTAGAGTCAATATTCTTTTTTCTATCTCAAAGACGGGATTGGTTTGTATTTTTGAGTAGAAGGTGTTATCTTGTAGCATATTGAGCATCTTATTTTTATAGTCGTCAGTGTCTACGACGACGATTCCACCACCTTTATCACAGCATTTTATTGTTAAATGTTTATTTCCTACTAGACTTTTCATTGCTGTGAATTCTTGTTTGTTTAGATTGTAGGGTGGTTTGGGAATGAATTTAAGATCTTGCTCAAGTTGTTTGAGGACTGTGTTTTCAAAAATTGACACCTCTGGTCCTAGTTGTTCTAATGTAGGGGTGAATGTGGACGGTAGTCTTAATTTACTCGTATTGGGGTCTGAATCTATATTTTGGTCATTGTTCGTAAAGAACTTGCTAAGTCTAATTTTTCTAAAGAATGAAAAGATGTCTTGGAAAAGTTCAAATGTATTAGCTGATGTATGGGGAACAAAGGAGAGGCCTTTGGATAAAAGGTCTATGGCTGGAGGTTCTAATTGGTGAGATGACAAATTAAAGATGGGATTTACATTCCGTTTTTCCAGTGTTGCCTGTTTCTTGTCTCTAATAGGTGTTGGGGGTCTGGTTGGTAATGATGCCCCTGATAGTTCCCTCTGGATTGGGGCTGTGTTTGGAATCGAACTCTTTGTTTCCCTCTGCCTCTCCCTCGTTGTCCTAAAAAAGGCTGATAAGAGTTTTTGGAGTTAAATGAACTATATGCATCCGATGTATCGTATGAATGGGATGGTCCCTCATTGTCGGAATCAGTTGTATCTGAAAAGGTCCTAACTTTCTGTTGTCTTGATGTTTGGTCATTTATAAAGTGGTTATGTTTGTAGAAATCTACACTGAGATAGGGATATGTTCTCTCTAATGTGTTGTACCTTTTATCTTTTGCCAGTTTGTCTACTTTTCTTTTGTTGAGGTATTCTGCAAAAGAAGCTAGTTCTCTATTTGAATCCTCTAATTTTCTTGTCGCTTCTTCTATGTTGTTATTCTTTCTTATTAACTCCTCTAATTCTTTTAGTTCTACTTTGATTGACGATGCTAACTCTTTGGCTGTCTCTATAATCAGTATCATTAGATCTCGTGAGCAGCGACTGGCAATCATGCTCCATTTTTCTAAAAATTCCTTATGATGGACAAATAGTCCAGGGATATTGCGGACTCGCAAGCCTTGTGGGATAATTCCTGCCTTTAAGTATTCCAGCATGAATTCTCTGTGGGCTTCTATTCTTTTTAATTTTTTCTTAAGGTCGATTAATTTGTTTGTATCATCATTATTTATGGAGCTTGTTCTGGGGTTATTACCAAAGGAGTTGCTTGTGCCTACTAGTAGTGCATACTCCTCATCTGTAAACCCAAATGTTTTTAATTGGGCCATGGGGGTTTCGGGCAAGGAAATGGGTAATATGGGGAGGCTAGTTGGTACAGAGAACACGAGATGGCAAAGGATAAAGAGCAGATAATGATATAAGATGTATCAGGCTTATAGGATGTAAAAGAGCTTGTTATTATAGTCACATAGGGGTATAGAGTTTAGTAGAACTGACAGTGTAGAGGACAGAATTTACAAAGAATAAAGAATATCACTTGAGTATCTAATTTAACAAATTAGTAGGACATTGAAGGCATACTGATAAACGAGAGGTGTCTATTATAGCTATCCTCTTTGTATATTGACAGTACATAGAGTCCCATACAAACAAGTTGTGGGTAAGTTTTGTGCGAATAATAAGGACCCCCTGAAGATTCCTAGGACAGGGTAATAAGTGTTTGTAAAATAACAACCTAGGCAATTCTTGTAGATAACAATTGTAAATCTTTTCTATCTCATAGTCAGAACAGTATAGGCAGTGAAACGAAAAATGAAAATTGTAATTCTTTTTTAATTATAAGTTTTGAGTACATTCACAGTTAAAAAAACAAATTTATTATATACACAGTAAAACATCATGACAAATAATAAAATAGATTGTGGGTTACACGAGGATGAAAAAACAAATATGGTGGCACAACTGTATGTTTTTCGACGCGCGTTTCGGCGTAGTTAACGCCTTCGTCAGGAGAAATAAGGCCACAATTCCTGTAATGTAAAAACAAATAAAAAATTTTTCTAAATCATATTTCGCCACTGCCATATATTTGCTACAATTTCTCTTAATGTTGAGTATAACATATCTCAAATCTGACTACATAATTTGATTTGCTAAACATCTGGTATGCCTTCGATCACAAGGTTATAATTGTGACTTTGAATAACCGTACTGAGTATGATCATAGGAAGAACAGAACAATATCAAAGACATCACTTACTTCCAGATACATTTGAAGCAGACAGTATAATACATTATTTAACAGTGTAGCTTATTGCTACTTGATGGTAATTTTAGCAAGAAAGAGGAGAAGCAAGAGGATAGCGGATAGTTGTGTTCTCCATTAATATAAAACAGAAGTTAATTCATTGCGTGTCTACCTGTGCTTCAAAATTCAGAGGAGGATATCCAGGAATTTGGATAGGTTATTTATCTTGTAGATGAATACCTATTAATGTAGAACATATGATTAGCTGTGTTACTTAGTAGTCATTATATTCACTCTAATGCAGCTCAAGTTGATTAATACCTTAGTTGATGTTTATTCATCCAAATATAGTTGATATTGGGAAGGGATGGCTATTCTTTTAGTCTTCTGCATTCCAATTGATCCATGAAATAGGCACAGCCTAAGATAATAGGAATATAGAGAGGAAATAACTTGCTAATATTTGAAAGGGAGTGAGACGGCACAGTTGAGTTACTAGTTAGTGCCGTTGTTATATTACCTTTTTTAATAGCAGTTCAGCATATAGATGACTGTTCTTTGATGCTTCAGTGCAACTAGTGCGTATACGTGTTAAAATCTAGGAAAATAAGAGCACGAGTGTATTCAGATGTCTATTATATATAATTTTTTAATTAGGGTAGAAGGTCTATTTTTTTAAAGTTTAATGAGATAGTTGCGTTACCTGGTATATAAAGAGTTCTTTTTTGTTGCCGAGTCTTGATAAAAATGGTTGATAGTAAAACAATGGCGGTAGAAGCGTCGCAGGTATGGTATAACCCAGGGGTTACATGTAACGTGAATGGAGTTACATGGTGTATTGAAAAAAATGTAAAAGTCAGAATAGTTACTGTATTAATAGTACAGAAAAATATATATGTTTATAATTGTCTGCCAGGCAGAAAAGAATATCGCTTTATGGGTGATGTTTGAATCTAATGTTTAAATCCCATGTTTGTATGCACGAGAGATATCGTTGTTTAAACATGCATTGTTTAATAAAGATTAGCAGTGCTTAGTCGTGTCGCATCTAAGTTAGTTTACTTTAGTGTGGGGGCGCCTAATTAGTGGGCCGCGTCATTTCTAGTGATAGAAAAGATTTACAATTGTTATCTACAAGAATTGCCTAGGTTGTTATTTTACAAACACTTATTACCCTGTCCTAGGAATCTTCAGGGGGTCCTTATTATTCGCACAAAACAAGCACAATTAGGACCATGCCGGTAGCCTACTTCTATCCCAGAAAATTGGGGGCTTATCCACAAAATCCAAAACAGGGGAATAGAGACAGACATGGGGACGAGTATTGGGCAAGGCAAAATGACACCAGTACACAGTACTACCCACATCAACTAGGCCCTCAGTGGACAAATAGATATACCCCCTTGTACTCACTCGATGGAACAGAATGACTAGGGTCTCCAGGAAGGCCTAGCATAGCTACTGATAATGGAGGGAGGAGTATAGTGATAGGATCTATGGAACGTATGAACCCAGAAATGAAGCAAGTACCAGATGCCCCGACGCTTAACGCTATAAAAGCGGGGTCAGGGAATTGTATAAGTCCAGCACAACAGGACCAAGTCGGAAGTAGTATCCAGGAGACCAAGACAAAAATCCTATCTTGGAACATTGCAGGGCTAGCTGGTAAATTTGAAGATCAGGAATGGAGGAAGGATTTGCAGGGTTATAATATATTAGTTTTCCAAGAGACCTGGGCAGTTGATCCGGCAAGGTATCAAATAGAGGGCTATAAGTGCTTTGGGGTCCCCGCACAAGAAAGTAGATCAGGAAGAGCGAGAGGTGGGTTATCTATCTATGTCGATTTAACCCTGGAAGGGAAGTGGACAATTCCACACTGGACATCACATACTCTCCAGGTACTCAAGCACCAGGGTAGAAGGCACAAATCACAATTCTTTAACCTCTATAATCCTGGGCCCACACTAGGGGAAAATCCAGTATTAAGGGAATTAGATAGCAAACTGAGGGAACAGGCAGAACAGACAAATAAGGGGGGAAATCCAATCATCTTTTTGCTAGGGGACTTTAATTGTCACCTTTGCCCTCACCTCGCCACTTTAGAAAAAGACTGGGACAGCTGTCCGCAGCATAAAGGACCGCATTTTGAGCATACGCAGGAGGGCACACTATTATCCTCAATGTTGGCTACCTACTCACTGGCGCACACGATGGACATGATACCTCGGGTGGGGGAGGACTCATATATCCCCACATTTAAAGGCAGAGGTTGTTCCTCCACAATTGATGATATAATTTTATCAACCTTCGGTTTATCTAAAGTCACTAAGGCAAAAACAAAATGGAGTCCCTTTAGTGATCATAACCCTTTAACTATAGAACTGACACACATGGACCGTAGGAACAACACGAATGAAAGGGAGGGGAGGTTGCAGCCTGAAGCTCGAGGAAGGCGCCTGAAGTGGATGAAAATAAACCCACAGGACTTCTATAAAACTCTATTTTTGAAAGGGGGGAAATACGTAGAGGATTGCTTAGACCTCCAAATAGAAGGTTCAGATCTAGTGTCCTCCTTTGAATCACTAACAAAATTAGCAGACACACTTTTAGAAACAAAAGGCCCCAGCAAGATATCAACTAACCCACGGTGGTTTGACTCCAACTGCTCTAAAGCTTTAAGGAATTTGAAACAAGCACTAAAAAGCAAACCAAGGGATACGGCAATAGTGGCCAAACTGAGGCAAACCTACAAGGCCAAAATTAAGGAGAGAAAATCAGTAGTACAGGCAGAGGTATGGGCAGATTTGAGAGAGGCAGGAGAAAACCGGGACTATTGTGAATTCTGGAAAATAGTAAATAGGCCTTGTTTTCAAGATAGCTCTGCCCCAACTATTAGCACTAACATTCTCCCAGAACAATGGGTTAGTCACTTCGAGGGACTGTACAATAATGCGAAGGGGGCATTGCAAGAGGGTAGGTGGGAAGGGGATAGGAGTGTAGATTTAACTTTCTCCCTGGAAGAGCTAAAATTAGCAATTCAAGGGCTCACCCCCAACAAAGCACCGGGACCAGATGGGACACCTCCAGACCTGTAGAGAAGCAATATAGACCTGTGGGCCCCTATTTTAACAAGGGTCCTAAATGAGGCGATTAGGTCTGGTCTACCACGCTCCTGGTCCACCGCCCTAATAGTACCTATCTTCAAGAAAGGGAGCCGAGAAGACCCGAAATGCTACAGGCCGATTTCTCTAATCGACGTCTCAGCAAAAATTCTGGGACGGGTGATATTGCACAGGCTAACAAACTGGACAGAGGAACATTGCACTTTAGTGGACACCCAGTATGGTTTCAGAGGGGGGAGGTCAACAAGCGACCAGTGCCTGAATCTGTATTTGTTAACAGCTAAATACACCAAAGCCTCCACTGGAACCGTTTTCATGGGGTTCATGGATTTGGCAGCTGCTTTTGACAATGTCAATAGAACTAAACTCTGGGCCATGATGTTTAACCTGGGTATGGAGGCGGAGTTGATTAACATTCTAAAGGAACTCCATTGGAATACTACGGCTAAAGTACGTTTCACCTCGGATGGGGGATGCACGGATGCTTTCCCCTGCACAGGAGGAGTAAGACAAGGAGGCATCCTTGCTCCTTTTCTTTTCTCGCTATACATAAATGGCCTGGAACGACACCTCATCTCTCTAGCCGCAGATTGTCCAAGAGTAGGATCACGACAAATACCTGTCCTTTTGTACGCGGACGACGCGGTCCTGCTGGCCCGCACACCAAGGAGTCTACAAATCTTGGTAAATGGGTTTGTCGAATTCATGGCTGACCTAGATCTGGCAGTGAACTTGAAAAAATCATTTGTCTTGGTAGCAGGGAAAAAACCAGCTAAGAAACCACTGTTCAAGATAGGGCCACATGTCCTGGAAACGGTAAATACTTTCCCTTACCTGGGCCTGCTCCTGGACTCTAACATGTACTTTAAGCCTTTGGTAGACGAACATTGTTCAAAACTTACATCATCCAATGGGGCAATTTTAAGCTTTGCACACAGACTGGGTCGGTGGAGCCCGGAACAGATCATGACACTCTATGGGTCCATCACTAAGTCAAAGGCCCTATACGGGGCAGAGGTGTGGGGATTTACGGATGTGACTAAATTGCAAATCGAAGAAGACAAGTTCCTCCGCCGAATTCTCAGAATCCCAAAATCCACCCCTGCGGACATTGCTCATCTTGAACTAGGGATGGGCTATATCTCTGACGAAGTAAAGATCAGACCAATTACTATGTGGACAAGAGTATGGACCAACCCAGAGGCGGAATTAACCAGGGAAATTGTTAAAGACTGTTTGCTAAGGGAAAACGCACTTGAAATTCCATGGTTGAAATATGTTAAAAATACCTTGAAAAGTATTCATCAGACACATTTGTTCTTGGATCATACGCAGATTACAACCATGTCTAAACTCATAGTAAAGAAACTGTTACTGGAAAACTTTGCAAGTGCTAGACTCAAAGTGGGACAACTTAAGAGAACAGTAACTGCACATGGCTTGGTAGCAAACAGGGCAGGCATGGAACCATATTTGTTTTTAATGTACAACCAACAGGACAGATTTTTAATGTGCCGTTTTAGGCTCAATCTTTTACCTAACATTTTAGCTTACCCCGCGGGGTTCACCACAACGATTGAGCAGAAGGGTGCCTGCGGCTGCGACAATAAGTCTCCGCAGGACACCCTTCATTTTGTACTTTTATGTCCATTTTATCAATTTCCAAGGCGCCGCTTCCTGGTCCAAATACTGAAAAACCAGAAAATACGCCAAGCAAAAGCAGCCCTGTTGTTTTTACAAAAAGCAAATGATATGTATATTCTCTATGCTATCTCAAATTTCCTAAAAGTTACTGTTAGACTTAGGAATACAAGGAACTAATATAATCGTATTTACATGTCCTTTCTGCCCCTGACCCACAAATCATGTCCCTAGTATATGTTTTTAATCCTTCTCTTTTTAAATTGTTGAAGTTCAGGAATGAAATGTGATAAATTGTATTTTTATAATGATTTTTAATTATTGAAATAAAAACGAACTGGACTGAACACTATATGTAATAAAAGCTCAGATAATCTTCACACCACTCGTTAGGGGTGGCCAGAATTGGTGGAGTTTGACTCCTCAAAATCATGAGGAATTACAATAAAGTTCTCCCACATTCCTCGTAATTCCATAATAGGGACAGTAGGCATTTGAAACTACTTTCTTAGCGCAAAATACACCTTTACATCCAAAAACGGATGTGTGGATTCCTAAGAAAATAGTGCAGCCAAATGCTTCCTGAGGGTGGGCGGCGAGCGCCCTTTCATACTCTGCAGTGATCATAACTGTAATCAGGGCAGAGTATGTAGGGCACCAATGATATGCACTCAGAAGTTTCTAAAAATAGAGGGACTGCTCCCTCTTCCGGCCGTGTTTAGAATCCACTGCATACCACTCTGCGCCTGGCGCACTCTTTAATGATTAAAATATTAATCACTGCAGAGTGGGTAAGGGCTCTGAGGGGGATGCAGCGGTTTCTATACGTCGCGGGAAGAGGAGGCAAACCCTCTATGTTTAAAAAATACTGCATTTAAGCAGTTCATTTCACCGACAGGGTTTTATCAGTATTTCTGCAATACAAGAATAACGTAGAATTACCAAATTCCTCTGATTCCACAGGATCCATGCAAAACTCCTATATGGTTAAAAAAAAATAGGGTACTCATAAAAATATTCTAATTGTGTGTTTTTTCTATAATACACTTGCCCCTTACCCCAGTCTATCCCCAGTAAATCAAATTTGTTTTTCCGCCCCAACGTCTTTATTCTCCTATATTAGGAATGTTATCTCTGTAGGAAGTTTGAAAGAAAACTACATTAAATCTTGTGCCCAAAAACGTGTGAGCATTCCTTCCAGTCTTTGATTGTGCATGTCAAATGTACTTGTGATATATTATATTATCCAAAGCATGATTGACTTAAGTATATTATACAAGCATGAAAAGAGGGAAATCAATATAACCTGTCAACTTGCATTGTGACATTATATTATCTGCAGTGTTAGTCAAAAGGTTGAAACGATTAGGTTTGCTTTCATTATTATGGAAGAAAGACTGGATGATTGGCGCTGCTGCTTAGCACGAGAGATACAATGATAGGCTGCTCACTGACCTTAGTTACAAAAAAGTGAATGCGTCAAAATATTCAACATCATTCCTAAGCCTATTTCGCTAATGGGAAATGCATAATTTACATAAACTAGTTATACCACCAATTATAAAGTTATTTATTCACCATCTGGGTATTTGGGAATTCCATGAATTGTCAAGTGATTGATGAGGACGTGTTATAAAATCAAAGTTCTCCTATTTTTAAAGTTATACAAATGTTAACTTTAATAGTTCTCTGACTGGACAAAAGGCTGCCATCGTAGAAGCAACGGTAAAATAAGGTGGAATGTTATTAACATTACTGGCTGCAATTTCCATCATATTATAATGGGTCCTGGAAATGTTGGTAACAAATGACGGGAACATTGCTTCTGCTAGCGAACTCTGCTCTGGCAACTAATGGCTGTAGAGAGAGATAACGGAGAGGTTTTCAAAATGCATTGAAAGCCTCACATTACCTCCTGAAAAGCAATGTTTTAATATTTATTTTCCTGTTCAGACTTGCATTTACTGAATTAACGCTCTAATTCATTGTCTACTTATGAAAAGGCTCACAAAAAGTAGATTTTGTTAATGCATAATTTGTTTTCTACGTGTCTTAAGAAAAAGAAAAACTTTAGATTTGTTGTCAAAACATTTTAATAGGGCTTTGTATATGAGAGAATCAATAAAACGGCATGCTGCTGATCACTGCTTGGCAATTTCTGCGTATTTTTTCTGCTTGTTTCCTTTGTATGTACCATCAGTTTGACAAATAACCTGTAGCATAAATCATATTAGATGTATTAAAATAGGTAGGAAATATTAAGCGATCGTAATAAATCTAGGTCTACAAATGCAAAAGTGCCTATTCAGAAACTGTGTTTTGTAGCTTAGTACACTACAGTGGCAGTACTAACATACTATAAAATGGGATGCATGACATTACAACAAATGTCATTGCCACGCATGCCTATACCACGCATCCATTCCCACGCAATCCCTTTACTACGCATTGCCTTTACTACGCAATTCTTTAACACCGACTACATAGTGGGTGTGTGAGTGGTGCTGTGGATTTTGGGCATTTTCATACTCAGGGTATTTAAGAGGGAGAACCACGGACTTTGCTTTAACCAGGAGACAACGAGAAAGAAGTCACTCAACACAGTCACTACTGATCAGATTGCGCTCCAATAGATCAAAGATGAATTCATCTCCATTAAGGATTTCATATTGTTTTTCAACATGGAATACGAGAGTAAACACAATTGTTTTGCCTTTGCAGAGCTCAAGAAGTTATGATAATTTGCGCTTTACGGAAGTAGAGCTTCAACTGGGGCACCTGCTGTGTTTATATTTGTAAGTGCTTCCTGTTGTACATTATTTTCTTGGAAATGAGCATCAGGGCCATAATGGAACCTCATTTTATGCGAGAAAAGTCCACAGTTTGCCAGAAATGTCTACGCAACTGGAATACTTTCTCCTAGTTAATTAGTAAGTGCTACCTTGCTTGGGAAAATGTTTAGTGCATATTCTACACTGAAGCTGCCCCGGCACCCACCCAGGGCACCCAGTCTCCAGAGTTGAGGATGGCAGGTGGAGTTGTAATACTTCTGTGGTCCCCGCCGGCTCCCCGCCTCCAGCAGGAGATAGAATTGTTCTCACAAATCCGTCCATATGGGAGCAATTCTTCCATCTGCTTTTCTGACCACTTGTCAGCGGGCAGGAAAACAGATTAAAAGTCTGCTCCCATCGAGTGAGAGCAGGTTTCATGTCCCACCAGCTGGGAGCGCAGCTGCTGGTTTCTCTCGCTTGGTGGAACTGTGAAGGTTCCTGCTAAGGGAGATTAAACAGTTATGTCTTGAGGTGTGGCATCACAGGGCATAGGAAGCCGGCTATGGTGGGTGGCGGTCCCCTTCCTTTTGTTTACACAGGGCCGGCCCCGGGGATGTGGAGGTCAAAGGTCCTGCATACATCAACAAACGCTTGACCTTCCACCAACCTATCAGGCACCTCTGATCCACTTCCCTGTCCCTCACAGACACCCCTCGGATTCGCTAAGCCAACAACGGAGGTGCTCATTCTTGCACATGGTGGCCAAGGCATGGAACGACTTCCATGTGAACCTCAGGACTGCACCATTGCTCCAACTATCCAGAAGAAAACTCAAGCCCTACTTGTTCAAATGATCACACCACCAAGCAACACAATTCTTCTGCAGCACCTCGAGACACTCGAGGTGATTTGCAGCGCTCTAGAAATGACTGATTGATTCATTGAGTTGGCTTTTCTCGCCTACTAAGGATAGCCGAGTAGTTTTGTATACAATCATTCCGGAAGATAGCTCAGAGACATCTACATTTCTAACAGGTACTGGTTTATTTTTTCTAATCTATTGATTATGTAAAGTACTGACCAGGGCTAGATCTAAGAAATCTCCTGGGGTCCCGGAATCTACAAGCATGGGTAGAACCTGCCTCTGTTGGTGTGCAATGATAAGGGGGACTGGTATGATTAAATGTCATGGAACTTTATGTGAGCTATCAGCCAGATAAATGGGAGTCAGTTCAAGAACCACAAGTGATTGAGTAACCCCTATGTCAACTGGGCACTCTAACTTTTCAGCATCATGTCAGAAGTCAAGGCACTAGCCTTCTAAATTCCCTTCAGTTAGGTAGGGCATTCTCATGCAAAATGCCCTGATTCATCGCAATACAGACACTGGTTTAATTTATTTCTTTATTTTTTTTTTATAGGTGGTCAAATTACAGCGCAATCCCCCAAATATGCATGGGTTTTATGTTATCCTGATTCCTAGACTCTGACTCTTTCTGCTCGGACCGCACAACTGGCAGTCTAGGATGTTCCATTAAACTATGGTAAAGCCTGACAACTAAGTTAATGTACTCTGTACAATCTGAGCATAAATCTACAATGTGCAACAGGAAATCCTGTGAGTCAACTATTGACACCCTATAAAAGAGGGAAGTCCTATTTTCCTCTGGCCACTGGGTTTCCATAACTACCTTAAAAAAGCAGCATTGTACGTAAGGAGGTCCTTACTGTCCTGACCGAGTTTTAACAACTCATTTACACTCGCTTGGATTAAAGTGTTCATAGCACAGAGATGATGCACACATATTTAAACTTTCCAAAATCATGTAAAACTGGGTCATCACTTTCAACACGTGGAATAGCCCAACCATCAGCCATACCCCAAAGATAGGATTTGAATAATTATATTCTGAAAGTATCAGAGGAAGAGTTTCCTGGCTTACAAAGAAACTGCAACTGGCACTGATTCCAAACTGCATCTTAATTGTGACTATCCCCCAAAAACATTCCGGCAGAGACAAGGGCACAGGGACTGAAGTGGTAACTGTGACATGAACAGGATTAGTGTTTCTGGCAGCTGAGGTGCTTGTTAGATTTCCCAGATCGTTGAAGTGTGCAGGTTGGGGAACAGGATGGGTGCTCTTGGGAACCACCCCAGTCCCTACCTCAAATGATCACGTTGAAGGGTGAGGGTGACACCTGACCAGTATGTCCTTAATCAACTGATTTTCCTTTCGCAAAGAATAAACTTGATGCTGTACATCCCTCAAAGCCCTTGCTAAGACTAAAACACTTGGGGTGTTCTCGGGCAGGGCCTGAGCCATGCACTGAACATGTCTCAGTGATACATGTCATCCAGGCGGTGGAAGCATGCAAGGCTTGGCCTTCTGTCATGCACTCAACTGGTCCCAAATGCGGAGACAAAACTGGAGCCGATGCTGAATTTCCTGTCCCTCCTGAGGACAATGCATGTCAAGGAACCAAAACCTTAGATATCCCACTGTCCCCCCAGGGGGAAGTGGGATTGCGATAAAATAAGAAAAGAGAAAGTCGCGGTACTGGATCTGTTCAGCGGCTGTGCGATACTACGTAACAGAATTTGTCACTTTTGAGACCTTCTACCTTTGCATGGTAGATGTGCACTGAACTAGAACCTCTGGCTTGCAATTATGGAATGCACTGGAAATCGCAAGAGGAGACAGCTACAATCAGTAACCAAACAAGTTTCTACATACTATGAATATGCATGAACTTCAGTGACAAAAAACTTACAGGTTTCATCAGCAGTTCGGCATGAGAGCAGAATAAACAAAATCAAAGATTTGAGTGTTGTACTCCAAGGAATACATTTGAAATACAAATTGGAGTTATTGGTGCTCCCAGGGATAAACTCGGAATACAGGTTGGAGTTACTTGCATTCTTAGGGATACACTGAGAGTAAACATTGGATATACTTGCACTCCCAGAAACACAATCAGAACACAGTGTAGGGTGCAAGGTTGATGCATGTATCACATACTTTAAAGTCCTTTCTCCTGGCACTACTGTTCATCAGAGAAATACAGAACAAAAGCCTTTAATCAGTGAGTGGTCAAAGCTCTAGCATCAAGGTTGTAGGAAGGGTCCGGAGGATAAACACACAAGAAGCGCTGAAGTAGATCACAGAGAGGACATGGAGGAAAAGTCTATTGTCTTTGAAGACGGGAATACTTCTTCACTACTATAGGAGGTTTAGTGCACACTAACCTGTTATCAAGAACTTAGCCTAGTTCTTCCACTTGACTGAAGTTCGAAAAAGATCTTGAGGTTTTGACTCAAGGTGTCACTGGGGTTCGAAGTAGCTACTCAGGGGTGTGCGAGGAGGCAGAGATCAAGGGAGCTAGTGCCATGGGGACCACCTGTTTGGAAGGACTTAAAGGAGACTGGAGTACTACTTATTTCTGGCAGGATTCTTCGGGTGAGTGGACAGGGTGAAGCTTGTTCCGCAAGGAGCAAGGCCAAGCCACTATTCTTGTTGGGGCGAGTTTACATACCCTCTCAAAGGCTCAATGGCTGTAGCTCGATTACATGTGGCACATGGGGAACATAGCCGACTGGGAGGTTCTCAAACCTTGGGTAAAACACGTGTTAGTACACTCTCTTTACCTTACAAATGGGAAAGTGCAACTTGTTGATCGGAACCAAATAACAGGAAATAAATGTATCATTTTCACTTGAACATACATAATGGAAACAACACCAAGGTCCTACTAACAGCGAGAGCAAGGCTTGCCATTGGTGCACGGGATTCTGGGTGAAGCTTGCAGGAATTCAATGGAAAACCACACAAAGGACCTAGTAGCAATGAGAGCAGTTAATCCATTGGTTTACAGGATTTGTGGAAAGTTTGCACTGGTTGAAGTGCAATGAAACGTCGGGTGCTGAGAAAGCATAAGTAGTGAGGGTGTTGGGGAGCATCATTCATAAGGGTGCTATGGGAGCATCAGTTATGAAGGTGTTGAGGGAACATCGGTTATGAGGGAGCTTGATGGTACTATGCTAATCATATGCTTGAAATCTCTGCTAGAAAAGCGGTATTTTAGGTGAGCAGTTTTAGAGTGTTGGTGTTGCTGTATGGTGTTCCATGTAAAGCAGCTGCTCTCCAACTAAAATGTAGAAACTACTCAGAGTTCCCCACTACCTTTTTCGCATAATTCATGCACAACTCTAAGTCTGAAAGGGTATTGCTTTGAGTTACATTGGTACATTTGAGATGTCATCAGTGATGTCATAAATTATGTCATAGAGCATGTCCTGAGTGAGTTAATATGTGAGTTCATAAGCAGTGCACGGTGGGGTGCAAGTTATAGTTAGCTAGCTAACTATAACTGGTGAATTTCAGTTTTTTTTGTTCAAATATTCATATTTTGACTAACAAATTCCCCTAACTATAACATCACTTTAACCTTTGTTTTGTTCAGTAGATGGATTGACTTACCTTAGCTATAATTCCCATACATAGGAAAAGTGTTTGTGGTAAAGCCATTGTTTGGTAAAGGCATCATTGTAAAGGCTATTTACCTTTATCTAGTTCAGCATTTAGCTGCACATCTGTAAGCCAAAGCATGCTCTCTGCATTACCTGAATGAATATTTTCAAATTTTTCAAAGGGAGGCTCATTTAAATGGACATTGTTAGACCTGGTACCATTGGCGTGAGTCTCCCTTCCATTTTTTCTGATTGCCTCCTCTGTTTTTGATATGTTTTTCTGGTTTAGATGCTTTGGTCACTGTGCCACTGCCATTCAGTGCCACAGTGCAAGTGCTCCCTATGTTAAATTGATGTATTGATTAGTGACTCCATGATTGGGTTATTTGATTTACTTGTTAGACCCTAGTACAGTGCACCATGGGTGCCCAGGGCTTATAGATCAAATGCTGCTAGTGGGCTTGCAGCACTGGTTGTGCCACCCACAGAAGCAGCTTGTAAAGTGTGTTTCAGGTCTGCCATTGCAGAGCCTATGTGCAGTCTGGTACTGCCATGCTGACTGACCAAGCGCACCCACTTGCCATTCCCCAAACCTTCCTGTATCTTCATATCAGACATCCCTATGGTAGGCCCAAGGGCAGGGTGCATTGTAAGTATAAGGTAGGACATGCCCTGGTGAGTCAGCACAGGGCTGAATAGGAAGATCTGCATGTAGATGGGTGGATGAGTTGCACCTGGGACCTGAATAGGGCTGTGCCTTCCCACCACAATGCTGGCTCCACCTCCTGTGATGTGTCTGATGTCTCTGCCCTGCACTCCTCAAGGAAAGAAGGAGTCAGGTAAACAAAGTGCTCCAGGACTGACCAGAACTGGCTTGGACTAGGCAAAGGCCTCTCTGCCTTAGAGAACAAAGAGAAAAGTAGTTTAAATATGGGGAGCTAAACCCCAAGACTATAGATCACTTCTGGAACAACAACAAGAAACCTCTGCCAAGGCGAAGAACCAGAGGAAGCTGTAGGAGTGGACTGTCCCACTGCCAGTGTGCTGTGTTGGCCTACAGTGGTGTCTTCAGTGCCAAGGAGAGGAGAAGGAACTTCATCATCTTGCAGAATATTTCTCCAAGGGCTTGAACTTGTGCTTGCCTCCTGCTGAAGTCTCAGGGACAACAGACTTCACCACCAGCTCCCTTCTGAATTTCCTTGCTGGGAATTCTATCTGCAGAAGCCTGCGTGTCACTGGGAGCTGGAAACGCGACACACCGAGAAGAAGCATATCACCGCCGCAGCTGTACTCATCGCATCGCCGGAGAAGCGTGCTTCCGCCGCATCTCTCAGAAGCGTCCCTTCGTCGCAGCTGTCTGCTGTCGCATCACTGGATAAGCGCATCGCAACCGTGAGGGTCGCCGTTGCATCATCAGAGTCGCCGCAAGGCTGCCAGGGCGTGTCACATTGTCTCACGCCCTGGCAGCATCAAGGGTGCCATCTTATCGCATCGCACCGGATTGTCGCATCGCATCGAGGCACCATCTTGCTGCATCGCAACCGGGCTGCAGCACGAGAATCTACAAATCACCTCCTCTCCGGTAAGGATAAAGATGCATCCCCTACTCTGCGCAAGCATTGAGGCACGACGCATCGTCTCCCCCGAAGCAAGGAACCGACGCATCTCGAATGCTGCGAGCGTTTTGTTTATTTTGCGTTACGCATCCAGGTACTTTTGTGAGAACTGTGTCGCATTTACCAACAACTTGAACTAAGCTAATTCTACCATCTTTGAGTCAATTTTGAGTACAGTATTGTGGAGTTTTGTCGTTTGTGGTCTTGTGTTAAGTCTATATAAAGAATACTTATTTTTATAAAAACCTGTGTGGTGTCCATCTCTAGTGTTTTCACTGTATTACTGTATGTGTTCACAAATGCTTAACACACTGCCTCTGAGATAAACCTGTCTGCTCGTGCCAAGCTACCACGGGGGTGAGCATCCAGTAGTGTAATCCCCTTTCCCTGACTTAGAAGCAAGGGTCCCTATTTGGTCAAAGGTACCTACCTCTGCCAACTAGAGACCCCCAGTTCTAACAGACATATACTACAAAAAAACACATATTACAGAAAAGGTACTCTGAGAAAGCTAACACACCATGGAAATCCTATGGATGTTAGTGTTTGTTCATATGTAGGACCATACCTACCGCGGCCTTTTACAGTATGAGTTACAGCTAAGTCAGTTTCACCATAAGCCAATTATCCCTCCATTTATTTACACCAAGCGAATGCTGCAATGTAGACAGCTACGTTTGTCCTCACATGTGAAAATGGTAACCCAACTAACTGCTTCCTTCAAGTTGCTGTCAAGGTGATACATTGACACTGGTAACTGCATTGGCAACTGGTATTTAGTGAGATTGGCGGATCTAGAGCTTGAGTCCAGACAAGGCAGGCTCAGCTTTGAAGGGTGGTAAACTGAATGCTACTCAATTCGGTATTAGTGACACCTATTTTTGGAGTGCTTAACAGCATTAGCAAATGTGTGTCTTACTGTATTTATATCGCTACAGAACAAGGAGCTTTGTATCATCCAATTTTTCCAGCACGAAATAGATTTTCACCTGACTAATTGATGTCTATGCACTTAGCATGTATCTATGTTCATAATTTGATCTTATCTGTGGAGCAAATTATACCCTAGGGTGTTGGAGGGCTGTACAAGAAACAGGCCACTGTAGAAGTAGTGGCCAATCCTTATGGCATATATCATCATTCATTAAGTTGTACAATCCTCTCACCTTTACAATCTGATTGTAAAGCAGTATCTTCAAGAAAAGCATGGTGCTCATATATCAAATTTACTTTTTAACAACTGTACATGGCTTGGTCTGTTGATCTTTTGAGGGCACACATTTATATATAAGCACAGAGAAAACCTAGTTGCTCCTAAGTGTAAAGAACCAACTACGATCTCTGTAAGCAGATATTTCCTCGATTCTGATCACAAACTCAATGTAATCTAAATATTTAAGTTCCAAAGAAGTTCAAAATTCTACTTATACATGCATTCTCAATTGCCTTCAAGACATGTTACTGTCCACACAGGGATTCCTCGCTGTACCTCTTCTCTGGTGAAAATCATGAGGATGTTGGTGCCTCTGATTTGCCTTTACAGCGCCACTGTTTTCACAATGGTAAACATTTGTCTCTTTCAGTTTCTACTTTTGCAGCACGTTATTACATCTTTCTTACTTGCTCAGAATATCAACATTTAATCCCTTTGCATCATTAAGGATATTTTGGACTGACCAAACATTCAATTATTCGGCTGCAAACAGCTGCTCAGAATACTGCACCATGCTGCTGCTCGTTCTGAGGAATTTGATCACATCTTGTTTTATTTGTTTTTATTGAGGCAACACATTGACCATGATGCAAAAAGGTATTTTCAACCATCAGTCCACGATTATGGCTGAAAACATCTCCCTTTTTGTCTTCTAGGATTTCACAAAAGGATTTCTGATAGGAGTAAATGGTTTTACTACTGTGGGTGTCTGCACCACCAATGCAGAGAAATACTCAGTAGTAAATTTCATGCAATGAGCGTGAAGTAGTGAAAAATAATTGATTAGATTTGTATGTCTGTCAATGCCCAGAAATGTGTACATTTTTGGGTATTGACAAATGAAAATCCAACACTTTCCCACCCTAAGAATGGTCAGAGGTGCACTTCGTCCAAGGGCAGATTAAGGGGAAATGAATAACCTTCATATTTGATACCCTATATAGAATTCCACACTGGGGATAGATAGCCAGAAAAAATTCAATTGACAGGCCCAATAGTACGATAGTACAATCAGAAAGTTGTGCCTGGTATGACAGAAGCGTGTGAAGTGTGAAGCGCTACACAGTAACACTGAAAGCAAACCAGAGCATAATACAAATGTAAAAGACAATGTTCTCTCCAGAAATACTTTTTGTGCTTGGGTATTATTACAAGAGAGAGATAGGTGGCTCTCAAGGTCACAGAACAAAAAAGTTATCAAGAAAATGGCCAAAGGTTTTTAAAGAAATAATTCTAGTTTTTAATTTCTCTATTTTCAAAGTAGGTAGTGCCAGTATGCAAATAATTTTGCAATGGCAGTGATGGGGCCAATTTCCTCCCTTCCAAATTACTGCGGAACTCACGGCTGATGAACCTTCATTGCCTGCTGAGAAGTGTAGAGGGGAGAAATAGATAATTTACACAGGACCATATTTTATAAAAAAACCATGACTCTGAAGAATCACAGACTCCAACTCCCAAGATAGTGGGTTTAGTACAAGGTCCAAAACAACTGGATGTAGAAGCACCTCATTAAGAGGTTGTAGAAATACATGGGAACTAATGCAAATACAAATCCACGGGCTAACTTTATGGGATGGATCATAAACAGAATAACGATCTCCAGAAGCAGAATACAGGCCACGTCAAGTTCAGTTTTCATTTGTGGCGAATGAACAAAAAGCACTAGGCTGTCCCTACACTACCACTACCGTGACATCCCTACTTAGCATTCCCAGGCAAGATCAGGAAAGGTGTCAGCACGTGAAGACTTCCTAAGAAGTACACTCACATTGTATGGGTCAGAGCTCGTTCTAAGATGCTCCTTCTCTCTCCTTCGATCTCCTTACCTCTTCTCCTGACTCCACCCTGGGGCACTGTCCCTTATACAAAACATGCTCACTGATCACCTCATCTTGCTGAACACTTCCCATAGGTGATTTTCCATGCGGTGCTGGTGCTCACAGCTCCTAACTTGATGACCTTGATTCCCAGGCCTCCCTCAGTGAGAAAGAACACCGGCTCCCAATTATCAGTGGTTTGCGCATATTTGTATCGCATCCTCCCGAGTCTAAGTCTCCTAAACAAAAGACATTATTCTAACTAACAAAGACAACTTTCTCCAACTGCAACAGAAACGAGAGAACCGAACAAATTCAACATGTAGATGAATTTCACTAACCGCCCTACTATAGAGCCCCCAGGAAAAGTACATTTACGGCCTACAGAAATCGGACAACATAAGAGTGAAACATATAGGCCTTTCAAATACACACATGAGTGAACATTTCATTTAGGCATTTCTACATCATTACATTACAAAAGAACATCCAATTCATTTTAATTGCAAGAAACGTATAAAGTCCTACACGTTAATTGCAATTAGTCACTTCTATGTGCAACTTTAATATGGTTCACATTTAAATCATATGCGTTACATCACATGTGAAATTTTGTTAGGTAAATTACATCAAATACAATGAATTATGATATTATAACATGAATGCTATGTTGTCTCTTTTACATAGCGCAACACTTTTCCTACCATTTACACTTTCACGTGTTATTACTGAACACTTCTAATGACCAAATGTTAACACAATAAAGGAATATATGTGGGTGCAGACTATCCTTGATTATGATGCACCCCTACAAATACAACAGAGCACCATCACGCTCCATCAGTCCCCCCCTCTGATGAGAAGAATCATCACAACATCCAGAAATTCCTTGAGAAAGAACCGACCTAAATAGAAGTTGTAGCCTGTCTTCGCTGTCGGAACTTCTCTAAACTCTTAAGATTCTCATAGTGACTGTCCTGTAGTCTCTCCATTCTCCTTTCTCACTTCTTAAGGGATCTCTCAGCCTGTCCTGCCTTATGCCACTTGGAGGCTTTCACCGATCCTAACAAAATGATCACACAAACTACAACTACAATGATGGGCTTCAAGATTTAACAAAGTATTCCCTTCCCTAGTTTGGCAAACCAACTTCCAACCTTTCTAAAGCCCTTTCCAACCTTGTCCTAAATGCCCTCTGTGGCCAAATTAAGTATCTCATGATGAATCTCAGTGATATTACTTATATACTTCTTCAGGTCTTTGCTGTTATCAGGTATATAAGTATAGCACTGTTGAACCCTCAACATTTTACAGACTTCGCCCTCTTTTCCTAGCAAAACATCCAAAGTAAGGCGGTTCTGCATCACCATTGCTCTCATCCACACAATCTCTATTTCTACAAGCAAGAAAGACCGAGCTTTATTCGCTGAAAACTTGTCCACAATAGTTGACAACCTTCTAATTCTAATGTAATTGAGAACCACTCCTAGACTTGGTATCATCACTCCAAATACATCTCCAACGATCTCTCCTGCACACGTACCTCTTTTTTCTCTATGATGCATTCCAACTTCTAAGGGTCCTAGATCCTCCACATGATATATATTGGGAAACATCACAGCCACATAGCATGTGCCATACCAATTCAATGGCAATCGCACATATGCATTTTTCCCACTTACAAAATACATATTTGGTACCACTTGCGCCCTTTCCTGCAAGAACTTCTTTACAGTTGCTTCAACTGTGAAGATGCGATCGCATACACTCTGTTCTACATAGATATTATCATAATATGTTTGTACCTGTCTAATGCAAAATTTCCTCTTCTGTTCAAAAATTAATAAAAGCTATTGGACCAATTGGACCAATTGTGAGCCAATTCCTCCTTGGTCCATGAAGGTTTCCCCTCTCTACTGTTAGTCTTCACTGACAACTGTCTATGTCTAGCTTCTACTTGAACTATAAATTTCTTCTCTATGTCAGTTAACATACATGTCAAGTTATGGCGAAGGGCATAAGCTGTATCTAAGGCAGTTATGAATACAGTCCCACTCTATCTTCCTGTTTGTAATAATCATACTTATTCAGGTGCTTATAAGCTGGAACTTCTGAAAGCACCACATCGTAGTTGGAAAAGTAATACTCATAATGACCCTTACCGTAAAACATACTAAGCAATAAACTATATGTAATACCATATGTAAAAAGGAAGATGGTGATAATGAATACCTTCCTCTACAGACGCAGGCAATTGCATACACACATATCAATCTCTCACATCCATCGTGTTAACATACTCATATAGCAGCTTAGCCTAAGCGTTAAGCTTGTAATCACCTTTAGACAAATCTACGTGTAACATACGACAAGTCTGATCT
Source organism: Triturus cristatus (assembly GCF_964204655.1). Lineage (NCBI taxonomy): Eukaryota > Metazoa > Chordata > Amphibia > Caudata > Salamandridae > Triturus > Triturus cristatus. The sequence continues at coordinate 726,119,465 of NC_140585.1, forward strand.
AGCATATCCTTTTCAGCTTCTACGATATCCTCTTTTGTGCTAGAAGTAACAGGTGTGGTTGTCCTTTTCACTTCCACCCCTTCAACTTCTGCGTCATGTGACATTTTTACAGAAAAAATAATACCTACTGCTATTACTATTATTGCCCCTAATATGAGTATACCTATTACACACTTAGAACTATGATTTGAATTTCCAGACTCCATCTTCGATTGTTGGTTTGGCATAGCAAGAGGATTAGCACAAAGTCTCTTTCTCCGCCTCTTGTTGCTGCTATCCAGTTCAATGCGATTCTCTGCAGTTCTGGAAATAAATTCACAGTTTGTTCTTTTTACTTTTATTTACACCATTCAAAAAGATTTCCTTAGCCCTCTTTCTTCTTCTACAGACAGATCCCTAAATGTATTCTTCTTCCACTCGGTTCTAGGTTTTCTTCATTTAAAACAACGTATTTACAGTGCACAGTTCAATCAACAGTCTCTTATGAGCTCAGAGCCAATTTCAATTATGACAAGCTGCAAAATCTCAAGACAAACAGCTACAACTTCCTGAGCTGGTGACTGATATCCAAAAGTTAGAAAAGACAAATCTTGCAGAATCAAAACTCTCAGTTTGCTCAATATCGGAGCTATTGGTACTGTCACTGTCAACACCCCCTCTATTTCCAGACCAGGAACAATCAGCTCAACATCAATTTTCAGTTCAGGGGTCCTGCTGAGCACTTGTGAAGACCTAAGCCTCCTGGTTTCGACTGCTCCCGGCATCAGTAGCAAAATAAGTCCAGTCTGGGGCAGCGTATCTCTGACAAGGCATGCTCGCCCTTCTTGACCATCTCAGACTCCCCTGTGCTTGTTCTGCATCACTTAACTCCGATTCAGACGTTTCAGATACAGGCGCAACATCTCTTACAGGTGCCAATCTCAGATTTAACCTCCTTTGTCTCCCAGGCCACGTTTCCTCTGCAAGCTCCACCCTTCTTCTCTGCAACGACCACCTTGCGCACCAGTTCTTTCATCTGAGTCTGACTCTATACCACTTGCAACGTTACCGTCTCCCTCAGAGTCAATACCTGGGCCTTGTGTAGAGTGGCCCACCTTAGCTTGCTCTGGTGGGCAGCCAGCTTCATCAGTAACCCTCACAGCTTGCCTTGTCCTCTCCTGCGGCCTCACGACCACAGCTGGATTTTCTTCTCGGAGAGGAGCTGTTTCTTTCAAGGGTTCTGAATCTCTGCGGGTGTGGGAAGCATGTATCCAGTTTGGAAAGCCTGCACACTTCACAGCTGTATTGGTCACTAGGATCACTTGATATGGATCCTTCCAGGGGGCGTCAAGGCAACCTTTCCTCTAATACTTGCGAATGAGCACCCAGTCAGCCGGACACAAATCATAGGACAGGTCCTTTGAGGTCGGGGCAGTCGCAGCTTCCACCTGGTGAGACACAGAACGGACTATGTCAGCCAGTCCTTTGCAATAATCAAGTATCAAATCACCTGGGAGGTTTATCAAGGCTGTAGACAGCACTGCTGGCAAGCGCATCGCCCTCCCCATCAAGATCTCGTGAGGCGAGAGACCTGTCCTCCTGTCGGGGATACTACGGATACTCATCAACACCAGGGGCATTGCATCAGGCCACTTCAAAGACATGGATGGACACACTTTCACCATTCTCACCTTGAGAGTTCCATTAATCTGCTCCACAATTCCAGATGCCTCAGGCCTGTAGCTACAGTGCAGTCTCTGATGAACTTGTAAGGTTGAACAAAGCATCCTCATGATCTCACTATGGAAGTGTGTTCCTCTATCCAACTCCAATGAGGTTTGAAATCTGAAACGTGGTATAAGCTCCCTAAGCAATAACTTTGCTACTGTGAGACTATCACACCTCCTTGTTGGATAAGCTTTCACCCATCGTGAGAAAACACACACCTCAACCAAGATGTACCTCAATCCATTACACCTAGGCATCTCAACAAAGTCAAGCTAGATTCTATTGAAAGGTCCCCCTGACCTCCCAATGTGACTCAATGCAACCACAGTCTTCTTCCCAGTATTCATCTGCTGACACATAGCACATCTGTGACACACTGCTTCAGCGAACGCACGAAAACGTGAACTAAACCATGTTTGCCTGAACACTCGCACCATGGCATCCCTTCCTATATGCACCGCTCCATGAATCTGCCCAGCAGTAGGGCTCAATAAATTATCTGGTAACATTGCTTGACCATCAGCTGAAACCCTAATGCCATCATCTCTTTTCTCACAACCTGCCTTAATCCAACCAGGTTCTTCCTGTCCTGATACCTCTCCCTGCAGGTGCTTCAGCTCATCCCAAGTGTCTGCTATGGCTATCATCATGCTGAGCTCGGTCCTTTCTGGGCTCTCTCCACTATATTCTCCTGTAAAAATGCACCCTTGTTCAGCACAGAAACGTGCAATACCTATTCCCAAACGTGACAAAGTCTTCGCCCCTTCCATAGGTGGCATATTTAACCACAGCAATCTCTTTTGGACGTTGCAAAGCTTCCAACAACTGCCTCACATATTCCCCATTCCTGATCGGAGATCCTGATGACGTTAAAAATACCCTCTGTGACCATAGCTGTCCAAAGTCATGAACCACACCAAAATTATACTGGATATCAGTGCAGATAATGATTCAGATTTTCTCAGCCACCAAGCAAGCACATGTCAAGGCAATGATTTCAGCCACTTGTGCGGAGTATACTACCTGCAAACAAGCAGCTTCCACAACTCCAGAAATGGTGCATACAGCAAACGCTGCTCTCAAATGACCCAAATTGTCCCTTAAGCATGAACCATATACAAAGAAGATTTCATCATATTCAGGCAGAGGTTCATCAACAATGTCAGGTCTCGGTTTGGTGCAAAGTTCAGTCACATCAAAACAGTCATGGTCCTCACAATCTTCATCGTCAACATTTAGTTAAGGCATCAAAGTAGCAGTATTCAATACAGAACATCTTTTATGAGTCACATTCTCTGAGGCAAGCATAACCTGCTCATAGCGTGTGAGTCTTATTTGTCAAATGCTGTGTTTTGGTTCTCGTCATCAGGAGCTCAACTGAGAGTTGAACATAGACTGTAAGAGGGTGACCCATTACTATGCTTTCACACCTTTCAATGCTGACACCTGTTGCCGCAACAGATTTGAGACATCCGGGCAACGCTGAAGCTACCGGATCTAAGGTAGCTGAAAAGTAGGCAACTGGTCTACGGACACCTCAATGAGCCCGTGTTAGTATTGACAGTGCGCAACCTTCTCTCTCACAGCAAAATAGTGGGAAGGACTTATTATAATAAGGCATTCCCAGGGCCAGAGCGCAACAAAGGCTGTCTCTCAGATCCAAGAAGGCAACCAAACGGTTGTTATCCCATAGCACCGGATCACTTATATCCTTGTGTGTCAACCTCTGCAAAGGCTTCGCCTTCAATAAAAAGTTAGGTATCCATTGACGGCAGTACCTAACCATTTCCAGAAACATCCTGACTTCCTTTTGTGTTGTAGGCACAGTCATATTCTTGATCGCCTCAACTCGGTCTGGTGACACCTTCCTCTTGCCCTTTTTAATCTGGTGACCCAAGTACTGACCCTCAGTCAAACAATACTGTAACTTGCTCAGTGACAATTTGTGTCTATTCTTTGCTAGATGATGCAACAGTGCAAGAGTATCGATCCTGCAAGCACCTTCTGTTTTGGACGCAATCAAGAGGTCATCAATATACTGTATCAGAACTGAATTCTGTGACAGTAAGAGACTCTCAAGATTCTTCTTCAAAATCTGATTAAAAATCGATGGACTCTCTGCATACCCTTGTGGGATACGACACCATGTTAACACATGATCTTCCAGATGGAAAGCAAATAAAAATTGGCTTTCCTCATGTAAGGGTAGCAAGAAAAATGCTTGGCACAAGTCAATCACTGTGAACCACTCAGCTTAACTCGGTATCTGAAATAGGATCACTGATGGATTTGGCACCACAGGACAACATGGAACTACAATCGTGTTGACCTTTCGCAGGTCCTGCATGATTCTAAACTTCCCACTCGACTTCTGCAGTCCCATTATAGGGGAATTACATGGGCTACCCATTATTTCCTTCAAAATTCCTTGTTCAATCATTAACTCAATTATAGGCGTAATTCCTGCCACCGTTTCCAGCGTCAGATTGTATTGAGGCGTTTTTGGGAACTCAGTGTTCGGCTTGACCTGAATCTTAACTGGCTCAACCCCCTTGATCAGTCCTATCTCTTCCCATGTGGAATCCCATACCTCCAAAGAGTCCCTCAAATCAAGTGGTAAGTCCTCGACTGTTAACACAGGGAACATCTCTATGCAGAGATTCTGGTTCGCCAGTTTAAATGCAATGTCGTCATGATTAGTCTGCAATTACACTCCTTTGGGCGTGCAATAGATGGTGCAATTCAGTTTATACAAGAGATCACGACCCAATAAGCAGACTGGACTTGAATCACACATCACAAATTGGTGTCGATAATGAAGTGCTCCTATTCTCACAGGTATCTCATCTGTCAATGGATTGGTCATTCTCTTGTTTCCAACTCCTACAACTTGTATCAATTGTCCAGAGAGGGGTAGGTTTGGGACTACTGCTGATCTCACAGTAGAACGGGTAGCACCAGTAGCAATCAGAAAGGTGATAGGGTGACTGTCAAAATCTGCCTCTACATAAGGTCCTCTCTGGTCTACCTCCAAGACTGCTCCAAGGGTACAGTCTTCCTCCCCCCCGGCACTGTCATTGTTACGGGTCTGGATCAAACGCATCAAAAGTCTCAATGAGTGGAATCTGCTGATACGTTCTCCTTACTTGTGGAATTCTCTGTGGTTGGGGAACTTGCACTTGTGGTCTCAAGCTTCCCCCGTGTACAGATCTGGGTCTTATTGTGGTATTTACCATCTCAGGTACCTGCACTATCTCCACATCTTGGACCTGATTAGCAGTATTTACCCTTCACTTGTGCTTCCAATGCCCTATTTTGTGACAATAGTGGCATGCAGTAGTCTTTTTCAGAGCACCAACATCCATCCCTGTCCTTGGTTTTACAGGTTTTGCTCTCCCTTGTCCTGATGAGTTTTGGGGCCCCATTTGGCTGTTCCCCTGTTTTTGTTCCAATGTTCCTCTACTCTGCTGTGCCTGGTCAACACTCTCTGCATTCCTCATTTGGACAAGCATTAACTTGTCCTTGAGCTTCTTATGCTTTGAGTCTACATCATCACTACAGTACCTGGCATACAGTAGAATTTCGTCCATGGAATTGTTCTGCCAACAGATGAAATGCTGTTGAATCATGAAGCTAATCTCTGGTCTTAACCGTAAAACAAATTTGGAGATGAACTTCCCTATATCTTTGGAACCTAAGGTGTCTAGTTCACTGTGCTGCCTAAAGGCCTGCAAGAGCTTCTCATAATAAGCATGAACGGATACCTTGGGCTGTTGGGTAGTTTGATCTATCTTAACCCAATTAATATCTTGTGGTGAAATTTTTGACTGTAACCATGTGATTACCTGCTTGAAATTTTTCATAACCACAAGTGAAGGACCATGGGTAAAAGGATCTTGTTCTGGTTCTGACGTTGGCCGTTCAACAGTGATTTTATAAGCTGACCACAAATCAGTTGGTACTACAATGTCAAATAATGTATTCAAATCAATCCACAAAACCTTTGAAATTTTAACAAAGAGGTCAACTTGCTTGTACCACTGAACAGGTTTTATTCTCAGCCGAGGAAAATCATTTGTAAATGCTGCCAAATCACCCCTGCTACAATGCACATGCACATACCCTCCACTTGTACCTCTCACAATGGATAAGCCTTTAGTCCTACTGTTCCTCCTCCCAGTTGCAGCATATCACCTATGCCTTTTTTGACACTCTTCTTAAATCATCTCTCTTCCCAGTTATCAAGCATGCTCTATGCACGTATTTCTATAATCAAATCTTGAATGTGTGTTTTCAACCCTATGACCATCTTCTCTTCCACTTCCTGATCACTAAATTTTGGCCTATGACTTCCCTGCAACATCTTCGTTTTGGAAAAATCCACATCATATCTTCGTGCTAGTTTGGACAGTTTCTCATGAGCTTTCCTTGCCTTACGGGTCACATCCTTCACCACAAATAACAGCTCATCTTGTTCATAAAGCTCCATCCTTTCCAAAGGCAAATTTCCACTTATAATTTCATTCATTTCTGCCTTCAACCTTACCACATCTAACACTTAGGACCTCATGGCAGCTTTAATTGTACCTTGACTTGGTTACTCCCTTCAAATATCGACCGTGATACACTTTGACTCTCCAAAATTCCTTGATCAATTCCTCCTCCTGCTATTCTCTCCATTGGACCTCTGACTGGGGTTACCCACATCCTCAAGTCAGAACATGAGTCTGCTAACGACATTGATCTTACCGCTCTAGACTCAGTATGCCCTCTAGAAGAGTCTGCAGTAGCTGGCAAAGGAGTACCAGCCTGTAAAGGTTGCAAAGGAGGACCAGTTCCACTCACTGTACCATTTACTCCAGCACTGATACGTTCTTCTGCTGCTGGTAACTGTGTTTGACTACCGTTTCCTACTTGACCTGGATCGTACACTGACACTATGGGACCAATAGTGACAGGCCCCGTAAGGGCATCCGGTAACCATGTAACAGCATTAGCTCCACTAATCTCTGTATCTCTCGATTGCTGTATTCCTATTCCCTCCGTTCCTGTTGAAATCTTCCCCCTACTCTTGCACTAGGACTCATCTGCGATTCTCCTGTCCCTCCTGTAATTGATCGTCTTCCCTCCTCTGACGTTGGGTTATATAGAGGTGGACACTCTCGCAACAATCTGTCCAACAAACTGTCATTTGTGTCACTATCATCTTCTTCTTCCTTCCTCTTTTGGACATCTCCTACTTTCACTAACATCGGGAATAGCCATTCCCCCACAATGGTCTCTCCTCTCCATCTTTTTGCCATTGCATCCCATTGTGCATCTTGAAACACCCTGTCTGTCCAGGAAACAACCGGACAGTCTCACAAGTAATTGTCTGCCTCACTACTATTATTATTATTATTGGATCTTATAGAGCATGCGTCTACCTCCAACGGAAGTGTCCCGGCGCTAGCAGTGCTGCCAACCTGTGAAGAATGAACCAGACTAGACAGGGAGCATTAGGGCAGGCCGAAGAGCCAGGTTTTTAAAGCTTTCCCAAATGTGATTTCTGAATTTGTCTTTCTCAGATGGTCAGGCATAGAGTTCTATAATGAAGCGGTTTTCACCGTGAAAGCACGGCCGCCGATCCTAGCCTTCATAAAATGGGGAATAACCAGTAGGTTCTTTGCTTCAGGTATTGGTGACCAATACCTCTAACTGCTCTATGTGCCACGGTCAGTGCCTTATACTCTATTCTTCTTTTTACCGGAAGCCAGTGTAAGCTGCGCAAACGGGGAGTAATGTGATGTCGCAGTGGCACGTTCCTGATTAGCCAGGCTGCCGCATTTTAAATAATCTGTAAACTCCTGAGCAAATACTCAGGAAGACCAAGGTAGAGCCTGTTAGCATAGTCAAGTTGGGAAGTGACTGGTGCATGCACCACTGTCTTCCTACAGTCCATCGGCAGGAAGTGAAGGAATCTCTGCAGAGCCTTCAACTTCCAGAAACACAGTCAGGAGACATGAGCGATTTGCGCCTTGCCAGTAAGTTGAGAATCAAACTTAAACTCTAGGTTCCTGGCAGAGGCAACTGACAGCGGGGTGGATTTAGTTCAGTCTGCCACCAGAGTCCCGACCGAGGGGGGTAGGTTGATTAAAGAATAGGACCTCCGTTTTGTCAGTGTTTAGTTTTAAACAACTATCCATCATTCACGTCCAGATATTTAAAAGGCACTGATAAAAATTGGTGAAAGCTGTCTTGTTGTGTTCCCTGAGAGAGAACACCAATTGTGTGTCGTCAGCATACGAGATAACTTTCACCCCACATTGCTCAACAATTGCCGCGAGGGGTGTAAGATAAATATTAAAAAGCGTAGGGCTTAGAGCCGAGCCCTGAGGAACACCACACATGAGGGGGCTGGAACTGGAGACATGGGGGTGAAGAATTACTTGTTGAGAATGGCCATCAAGAAATGAGCGGAACCATGCCATTACAGTTCCCGTCACTCCTAGGTGGTTAAGCCTCTGTAGGAGAATCCTGTGTGACACCGTATCAAAGGCTGCGGACAAGTCTAACAGCACCGGCATCGCTCAGCTGCCCTGATCTGAGGTTTCACGAATTGACGCCGCGACATCAAGCAAGGCTGTCTCTGTACTGTAGCCTGATCTAAATCCAGACTGAGAGTCATGCAGAAGATTGTTCGATTCCAGAAAGTCTGATAGTTGTCTCTGGACTTCCTTTTCCAGAATTTTGGCTGGGACAGGGAGAAGAGATATTGGCCTAAAATTCTTTAGCTCTGCTGGGTCAGCGTCCTCTTTCTTGAGGATTGGCCGGACATAAGCTTTTTTCCAGCTGATAGGGTAGACCCCAGTCTCTAACGAGGTGTTCCAGATAGATTTCAATATAGGATTGAACCAGGGGGCTAGCAGCTTAAAAAATCTGTCCGGGCAGGGGTCCAACGGAGAGCCTGATTTTGTTTTGTTTAGTTCCACCAAGGACGCTTCCGGGCAAAAAGGGCGGAAAACCGACCACATGCCCAGATTGTGGGGTATGTGTTACCAATTCAGATGGAAAAGAGGATTTGATAACAAGAATTTTGTTCTGGAAGAAAGTGGCTAAATCTTCAAAGAGAGGCATTGAGGGGGGATAGTGCTCTTCAGGGCTTGTGGTTTAATAAACCCTTGGGCTATCTTAAAAACTTATTTTACAGAATTGTCAGAGGACTTAATTTGCTTAGCGACATAGTCCCTGATGATCATACGTTTTAGACTTTAAAATCTCCTCAGTGCTGCTTTGTACCACTAGCAACATTCTGTCCACAAAACAACTGGACAGTCACCTCAGACCAGGAATGGCTAGACAGTCATATAACTAATCAATAGTATCCACTCACTCAAGAACACTCATACACATTGAACCACGACCTGCGTTGGCCACTTGAATCGCTTTGGTCCGCTCTTGTGCACTAGCTTCAAACACAACTCTCTCAAACTCTCTCACACATGTTCCTTATCTCCCAGTGGGTTTGTCGATGACACCCCATGATGCCCATAATCACTGGTAAGACAATAACAGCTCTGGTGTCTTCTACACCACAAATCTATCCCGGGATCTGACATCAAAACAAAACAAATCGTATCACATGGACTGTGCGCGTTTGGCCTGAAACCACAATCACTCTACTCTCAACACAGCTCCGCAAGACATCACACAATCAATTCATCACCACAATCTAACACACACATCCCTATTTATACTCACTCCACCATGAACTGCTGTTCCTGCCGCACCGTCAATCTCCTTCAAGCTCCGCCAAAATCCATCGTCCTCCGCCTTCAATCCTGGGCTTTCATCCTTTGGCTTTCTGGGGCTCTACGACTAAACTTCCCCTAATGTGCTTAGCTTCTCCCCTCACTGCAGAGGCAACCGTCACCCTGCTACCAACTGATGGGGCGAGTTCCTCCATACCAAATTACTGTGGAGCTCTTGATCGATGGACCTTTATTGGCTGCTGAGAAGTGTAGAGGGAAGAAATAGATCATTTACACAGGACCATAATTTATTAGAACCATGACTCTGAAGAATCACAGACTCCGACTTACAAGTAAGTGGGTTTATTACAAGGCCAAAAACAACTGGATGTACAAGCACCTCATTACAAGGTTCTAGAAATACATGGTAACAAATCCAAATCCAAATCTACGGGCTAACATTATGCTATGGATCATAAACAGAATAACGATTTACAGAAGCAGAACCCAGGCAATGATTGCCCCCACGTCAACTTCGGTTTTCGTCTGTGGCAAATTAATAAAAAGCATTAGCCTGTACCTACAGTACCACTACCGTGACATCCCTACTTAGCATTTCCCAGGCAAGATCAAGAAAGGTGTCAGCGTGTGAACACTTCCTAAGAAGTACACTCATGTTGTATTAGTCAAGTAGTCAAAGCTACATAGCTTGTTCTAAGATGCTACTTCTCTTGCCTTCCATCTCATCACCTCTTCTCCTGACTCCACCCCGGGGCTCTGTCCCTAAAACAAAACACAAAATACAAAACACGCCCACTGATCACCTCATCTTGCTGGACACTTCCTAAAGGGGATTTTCCATGCGGTCTTGGTGCCCCCAACTCCTGGCTCGATGACCTTGATTCCCAGGCCTCCCTCAGTGAGAAAGAACACCGGCTCCCAATTATCAGTGGTCCGTGCACATTTGTATCGCATCCTCCCGAGCCTAACTGTCCTAAACAAAAGACGTTATTCTAACTAACAAAGATGACTTTCTCCACCTCCAACAGAAACGTGAGAAAAGAACAAATTCAACATGTACATGAATTTCACTGACAGCCCTACTCCAGAGCCCGCAGGAAAAATACATTTCAGGCCTACAGAAATTGGCCAACATAAGTGTGAAACACATAGGCCTTTCAAAAACACACATGAGTGAACATTTCATTTAGGCCTTTCTACATCATTACATTACAAAAGCACACCCAATTCATTTTAATTGCAAGCTACTTATGAAGCCCTACACATTAAATGCAATTAGTCACTTCTATGTGCAACTTTAATATGGTGCACGTTTATATCATATGCATTACATCACATGTGAAATTTTGATAGATAAATGGCATCAAATACAATGAATTAAGATATTAGAACATGAATGCTATGTTGTCTCTTTTACATGGCACAACACTTTTCCTACCATTTACACTTTCACATGTTATTACTGAACACTTGTAATGACCAAATGTTAACACAACAATTGAATATATGTGGGTGCAGACTATCTGTGGCTATGATGCACCCCTACAAATAACAGAGCACCACTGCGCTGAATCAACAGTGTAAACAGGTAAGTGCACTAGTCAAAATGGTGCCGGAAAAGATAAAAACAGTGACAAACTCACAGTCATAATCCGTACAGAAGCTTGCTCTGTTGAAGCTCAAACAATCTGTAATTAGTTAGTGAAAGTTTTAAGCTCAAAGATAAATAGGCAGGGTCTTCCTCAGGGTCAATAGCAAAGTCAGTAGCCAACCATATGTTCAATCAGAGGGACCCAATCAAGAGAAGATATGAGCATCACCAGTCACAACGCAGTCTTGCCCTGCCACCAACTAGGCTCACCCAAGAACAACATTTGCACAAAACTATAACGCATGCGACAAGGCAATTGGAGCAAATATATCTCATTTTGCACTCCTGCAAAATCTCTCTGTATATTACTGTTTTTTTGCAAAATGCACCTTTACTCGAGCCCTGCCACATATCATCCAACAAGGTTTCCTTAATCGGGTCCAAAGTAGATTGATCTGTATTTAGTGCTAATGCATCAAATCTGTTTTGATATGTACTCCTGTTACAGTACTTTGTTTGTGAGGTGTGATTTAATTCTGACATTTCCTACTGTATTTCTTCAGTGCTTTGAGACCATTCTACAATTTGTGCTGTAAAGTTAGAATAATTGCATTGCAGACGTTATTTTTCCAAGACATTGGTTTTGGAATTAAAGTATACCTTTAAATCATGTTGTAGCCTTGAAATTAAAATGTACATTTTTGTTTATAATTGTCCGACGCTTTTTAGATTTACGTTATGTGCTGGTGAGTAATTAATAACCTGTTTTCTCATCCACACTTCACCTAACCTCGACCCCCACCAAATAAGTCTGGCTTCGCTAATCAGATTCTTTCACTGGCATTTATCTGATAAATATTGCATATTGTTTCCAGCCAATGCGCTAAACAAAACGACTGCTATAGTTTCATCAAATATTTCATATAGACATGAAGGACTTTAATTGAAAATTGCAAGCAATAGGAGAAACATTAATTGTATACAGGGAGTTATTTAGTTTGAAGGCATCAAGTAAAATGAATTTATAAAGAACAGAGATCTCGATCCATATTCTGAGAGGAAATTTCAGGGTATTGTAATGGCCTCATGAGAAGATAGACACTACTTTGGATAATAAGTAATCACTCGAATAATGATAATCTGCCCTGGATTTTTAGGAGGCTTGGAATAATGTAATACTGTTATGCAATCTGCGGTATGTGTGTTATTTTAGGAAGACCAAGCTAAATTTAAAATCAAAACGGAGAGCATTAAAGTCATTAGAGATTCCGTGCTCTCCCTGACATGGCATCAATCCTAGTTAGGCTCTGCAATGGTTCGCTGACGCAAAGCCCCTTCAATCTTTCTTCTTCAAAAATATTTGAACGAAATAGACTTGGAAACATAAAATGGTCCGGTGTAATAAGGAAAAAAAATAACAGTGGAAAATAGAAGATATCTCATTAAAAAATGAAATGGATTTCCACAAAAACCCGCTCAATAATGTGCTGTGCGTTGATAATAATATAGCAATCCTTTATTTTCAGAGAGCGCACATATTTTGCATCGTCAATAACTGTTCTGAAATGTGTGTTAGGTTTGGAGCGGGAAAGTTTATAACTAAAATGATTTTGCATATGACTACATTCGTTTACAAGCTAGGTAAACGCATGCCAGCGATTTTTCCAACTAATTTTCTAAAGGATTTTATCTTTCACAAAAGGTACAAACATGTATACTCTCTTTCGTTTTAGTAGTGGTGCGAGATCTCTAGATATATTTGTATTCCTGCTAGCGAAAGAAGTCGAGCAAATTAAAAAAACATTAGAAGTTAAAAATAAATGGAATTTTTGGCAACATTGAAAAGTATACTCAGAATAATGTTTCGTCAAAGTAATTCACAATCAACTATAAAGATTCTATGAGGGGTACTGTTAGACCTGGCATCTTTTGGCGTGGTTACCCCTGACTTTTTGCCTCTACCTCCTGTATTTTTGATGCTATGCTGGATGTCGTTTTTACTGGCTTAGATGCTTTGGGCACTTTGCCACTGCTGATCAGTGTCAAGGTGCAAGTGCTCCCTGGGGAAATTGTGATGTAATTGGCTATACATTTTTGGCATATTTGTTCTACCTGCAGGCCCTAGTAAAGTGCACTGAGAGTGCCAGGGCTGGTAGTACAAATGTTACTTATGGGCTGCAGCACTGGTTGTGCCACCCACAGGAGTAGCGCTAAAATGATGTCTTAGGCCTGCTTGCAGTGCCTATGTGCAGTCCAGGACTGCCATGTCGACCTGGCCAGTGCACCCACTGACCAGGCCTTATCCTTCCCTTTCTATACCTGTCAGGCATCCCTATGGTGGCCCTAGGTACCCCCCTGGGCTGAGTGCAGTGTATCTGAAAGGTAGGGCATGTACTGAGGTGTGTAACATGCCCTGGTAGTGAATTACAGCCATTGTCGTTTTTCACTGCTGAGAGGCTATCTTGCCCATAGGACAGTTTGGGGGAGACAGTTACATGCCTATCTTCCCCTAAAGGCAAGATAGAAAATCCAAGTTTGCTATCTTTGTGTTCAGAATTATACATCTTTTTAGAAAGATGGTTTTTAGATTCACTGTGTGAGAATAGCACTTTTTAGAAAGTAGCTATTCTCCTGTTTAACCTTCCTGTGTGCCTGTGTGCAGATTGGCTGACTGGTGTCATGTGATGGGCTAGGTGGCTCCAGGAGTCTGGATGAGTCAGCAGCAGGGTGAATAGGGAGATCTGCTCTAGATGGGTGGGAGGAGTAGCCCCTGGGTTTGAATAGGGCTGCCTCTGCCAGCACAATGCCGGCTCCACCCCCTGCTGACCAGGCTGAGGACTCTGCCTTTGCCAGCACAAAGAAGGCTCCACCTCCTGCTGAGCGTCCAACGACCCTGCCCCTCACTCTGAAAGGAACCAGGTGCTCCAGGGCAGAGCACACCCAGGAACCGGTTTGAGCAGGGGAATCCCTCCACTGAAACAAAGAGAGACAAAGACTTGGAGGGGTATAAGAAGAGGACCCCAGACACCTAAACTTTAGATCACTGTGGAACTAAGAAGGAACCTCTGCCAAGGAGAAAGCTGGAAGGAACTGAAGAGGAGAAGACTGCCTGCTTGCTGTTTTGCTTTGCTGCCAAGGAGAGGGGAAGGACTCTGCTGTGTCCCCTTCTTTAAATTCTGATCTCCAAGGGCCTGAGGAGAGCTGGCTCCGTTAAGAAGTCCCAGGAACAAAAGGACCTCACCACCAGCTCCCCTGGAACTCTGCTGAGGGAGTTCTGACCTGCCTTGGAGTGCTTGCCTAGTCTTGGGGCCTCAGGAGGTCGTTTTGCTGTGTTTGGGACCTGGAAAGCAGAAAGCGTGAACAAGAGTAACTGGTACCCATCGCATCATCCGTTTAAGGGTCGCATCATCCGGTTGCGAGTCGCAAGATCGAGAGTGTGAGAAGAATTTAATCGCGGCGTCATCGCAGCACCCGGAGTCCCCGCATCGCCGAGTGCATCGAGCATCGTCCCGGTGCGTGAAGACTCCTGACACTGCAAAGGTCATCGCAGAACCAGTTTGCGGGCCACACCACTGCCGGTGCGTGAAAGTATCCTGTTGCTGCGTGCGTCGACGCAGAGTCCCGTCCCGTGGCGCACCGAGGGTTGCGGCGCCAGAAGTCAACGACGCGCCGCGCATCGCGCCTCATCGAAGAGCGTCGCACCGTACCTGTGCGTGAAGCTTTCCCCTAAGAAACCTACGCAACGAAAGCCAAAGTCATTGCATCCTCCCCCTACAGATCGGAGCCGGCGCATCCACCTCTGCTGCGTGAAGCAGGGCTGCTGCAAAGCCTCCCCAAGGTCTCAGGAGTATCGCATCGCCTTTGCCATCTTCATTGTTATAGCTTTTGGGAACCTTAGCGCAACTACAGGTACTGTTGGGCACGAGAGTGTCACATTTTGTGCATTGAGAGTCGCATTATGCAGGACACTGATTTTTACATCCTGGAGTACTTTCTACAAACTCTTGAACTATCTTTAAAGTAACCTTTTTAATTGTATGTTGATTTTTCTGTAGTATTTGGTCTTGTGAAGTTTTTAGTAAAGATACCTTATTTTTCGAAAACTGGTGTAGAGTAAATCTGTGATGTTTTCACTGTGTTACTGTGAGTGTTGGTACAAATACTTTACACATTGCCTTTGATAGCCTAGACTGATCAGGCCAAGCTACCTAGAGGGTGAGCAGGGGTTATCTTAACAGTGTATCCCCCTTTCCCTGACTAGAAGCAAGGGTCCCTACTTGGACAGTGGTACATACCCTGCCAACTAGAGACCCCCAGATCTAACAGGTACTCACCTCAAAATATTGAGGGGCAGATTTACAAGAAAGTGCCACAGAGCGGCACCGCAAGCCCTTTGGCTGCACCACGTTGCGGCACTTTCAGAGCACAGGAATGCGACATATTTACAATGATATGTCGCATTCCTGTGCTCTCCCCTGCGCTGGCACACGAACAGCTGCCATGCGCCAGCGCAGGCACTCTTGTACCATGGTGCAAGTATGCCTGCGTCACGGGGAGATTGTTTTTGTGCAGGAAGGGGCACCTTCCTGCACGAAAAGAATCACCACAGGCATTTTCCTCTTTCAATGCGTGCTGTAGATTGCAGCACATATTGAAAGAGGAAAAAACGAGGAGAAATGAAAAAATTTCTCCTCGCTACACCATGCATTTCCAGGTTTACGATTCCTTGTAAATTTAGAAATTTGTCTGGTTCCATGGGTGGTGCGTGGGAACATCCACAGCAACACCCATTGAACGCCCCTTTCACGCAAAGTGCTGCGTGCAAAGGGGCTGTATTTACAAGAACAGGAAAAGCCACACAGGGTGGATTTTCCTGTCCTTGTAAATATGGGGCAGAGAAATGCGCTGCCAGTACGTCACCAAAAGTGACGTACTGGCAGCGTAAGGGGCTTGTAAATCTGCCCCTGAGTTCCTGAGACATTAAGCTGAACTTTCGTATGTTTTGATAATAGTATAACTTGAACATGGATAACGGGCATCGGGATGTTGAACTATTACACATTTATTATTAGACAACTACTCTACATTTCACATAGTTTCTGTTTCCTTTAGACATAGAGGACAAAAGCGAATGGTCCAGAGCAGCATGATTTTGAGTCAAGTGCTGAACACAGCCCTAGAATCCAAATGCCGAGGTTCCCTAATAATCCACTCAGCAAGCAAATCACATCTCCTCCTGCAAGCCATTCCTTTTGTATTTTCCTCTTCGATTCCTCGTGCTGATATGACACAAAGGTAATCGCTCACCATTCATAACAGTTTGTACTTTTATTAATGTTCATCAAATATTCAGTTATTAAAATGTTCTTTAGCTGTAAAAGCTAATTCTGTTGCCTTACTTTTCGTGGATTCTGGAGTGTCCTACTGCTTCATTGTTGAAGAAGACATTTAGGGGGATATGTACAATGAAGTCGTTAGTCTCCTGGGCTTAACGACATGCTTTGCCACTTCAGAAACGCAAGGCTGCACCATATTTACAAGAATGTTGTGCAGCCTTGCGTTTCCCCCTGTGATGGCGCTAAAACGCAGGCACCCTTGAACCAGAGTGCAAGGGTGTCTGTGTGCAGGGGAAGATTGGTTATGTGTAGGAAGGTGTCCCTTCCTGCACATAAACAATCCTAAAATGCCATTTTGTAACTTTCCTGTGTGCTGCTTCATGCCGCACACATGAAAGTTACAAAATGGCATTTTTTTAAAAGGTTTGCTTATATACAGAAGGGACACCCTCCTGTACATAAACAAACCATGGCATTTTGCTTTTTCCATGTGTGCTCCACAAGGCAGCACACATGGAAAAACAAAAACGGGGAAAAGTCATACATTTCTCCTCGTTTCTCCAACTTAAGACTAGGATTTTCCTATGTACGGCACCCTTGTACATAGGAGGCAGTGTCAAATACAATGGGTGTTGCGGTCGAACGCCGACCACAACACCCACTGCATGCCCCTTTCACGCTAAAGATAGCGTGAAAGGGTGCCTTATGTACAAGGCAGCGTTAGGCCACGTTAAGTGAATTAACGCTGCCTTGTACATAAGGCAAGGCCCCTATCGCCACGGGAACATCACAAAAAGTGACGTTCCCATGGCGATAGGGGCTTGTACATATGCCCCTTAAACTTTAAGTAACATTAAAGGGGCTTATTTGCAAGCCCCATGCACCGCGGGAGCATCTCTTTTTTTGACGCTCCAGCAGCACTGAATGCAGATCCATATCTACAAGACCACGCAAAGCAACCCTGCGTGACTCTTCAGTTCATGGCCTTGTAGATATGGTGTAATGTCTCACACTGCATCAGGGAGGCGTGCCATGGTAGGTGTTCCCATGGCACGCCCATGGATTATGACACATCGCCAGATACAGAACATAGGAGAAATCTGGGAATGCATCAAAACCAAGCAGCTCCTCAGGGGTGACTCCTTTTTTTTCATCTTTCTATGTCTGCTTCATTCTGCATTGATTGATAGCTTTTGTGCAGGAAGGTGTCCCTTCCTGCACAAAACAATAATTTCTACAATGAGGACACCGCAAGGTGCAAGGGTGCCTGCATTGATGCAAGGTAGCCATTTGTGGCGCAGCGCAGAGAAAGAGGGCAGAAGTGTGCCGTATCTCATTGATGCCACCCCCACTCCAGTGCTTAATTTGTAAAATATGAAGTCCAGGTGCTCAAATATTGGTCAGAGGCCACGTCCACTTTCACCTGGCTCCACCCACTTTCTCCACTGGCGCCACTCACTCTCTGTTGGCTCCGCTCACATCCTCAACTGGCACTAATGAAAGGCAGATGTAATACCCGATCTGAATTTCAGCAAGGGTGCCTTCCTCCAAGTAAGGTTTTGATAGGATGTTCCCCTGCCCTATGAACATTTTGAAAATGATAAAATTAAAAGTGCATTTAAAGCACAATTTTGGAATCAATTAGCAAAAATGACAAGTGCATTGAAAAGGGACATGTGAAAAATTCCAGTGCTCTATGTGCCGATTTAGGGAAAGGACAATACTCACATGCATTGTAATGCCTTGCCCTGTCATAATGATTGCATGATACGGTGGTGGCCAGTGTTCAGATATTAGCATCATTGTCAAATTGAGGTAGCCACATGTTGTATAATGGTGGCCACCACTGAGAAACTGAGGACATCCTTAAACTTATGGTGCCACCCTGATTACCATTTTTAATATATTTTGAGCATCCATAGTATTAATATAGCCTTATAGCCCGCCGTAGAGGGCTATACCGGCTATTAAAGGCCCGCTGCATCGTTAAAGGCCCGAGCCGAAGGCTAGGGACTTTAACAAAGCAGAGGGACTTTAAAAGCCGGTATAGCCCTTCTACGAAGGGCTATAAGGCTATTAGAACATTCTGTCACTAGAGGGCAGAATGTTCTAACAAAACAAAGCCTTCAGGGAGCGCGAGGGGGTTCAAATCCCCTCAGGCTCCCTGAAGCCTTTGTTCACAGCCACAGCTGTGAACAAAGACACATTGGAATGTTGGCGCTCCGGGCTTATGCCAGCCATTATAAGCCCGGAGCACTCCATTGTTTTCAATGGAGCTTCCAACATTCCAATGTTCTAATGGTGTCTAGACCTGACATAAAGGGGGCATCCATGCAATGGTATCCATTAATAGCCAATTGTGTTGTCCTTGGCAATATGGTGGCCATCTCTGGCATTTGATGGTAATACCTATGCTTGTGGGAAACAACGAGTCCTGTGAGGGAGTAGTACATATGTATACTCGATTAAATCGCATGCAATTTGGAAGTCGAATATACAGTATTTCCCAACATGAAAACTGTACTTTATGGCACAGTTTGTGTTTCTCAGACAATTACATTTTTTTATTGGAGGAAGTGAGATTGTGGTATTTACAGCCATCCAGCTGAGCTGGGGAGACTTAGATCTGGTGCTACTTCATTGATGCCACAGAGCACTTGCTGCTATGACAGGTATTAGTTCTGTTTTTGTAAAGGGGAAGCACAGATTCAAACATGCTCTACTCAAGAGTTGTAAAGCATCCCCCAGCACGGACTTACACAACTTTAACGAACAAACAATGAAGATTGTATACTGGTATCCCCGTTTTCATTGGAAGGCGCGGTATCTTTTTTGCCCCGAGCTGTGTAGCAAACAAATAGTTCTGATGCACGGCGTTATTTTGGTTCTCTTGGCAAACATCAACCTAGCTGTTATGCCGGCTTTCTGAGCCCATCAGAGCTAAATGCCTGCTTCACCTCGCGCTTGCCAACCATTGGGCAATTTCCATCCACCTCCATGTAGAGTCTGTTTTCACGATGAGGGTCCTCCTGAGAGCTGGGTTGAGAGTATGGGCTGAAGAGAGGCGCGTTTCACTAACTGCAGCATTGTGTGAATGTTTACCTTGGGCATTTAAACAACCCCCACTACAATGGCTCTAACCCCATCGCAATATAAACTATGTTTTGGCAATTTTTAATGGTTGCTGGAATTATTCCTGACCCTGTTTGGTAAACGCAATTTAAAGCACATGAAACAGGGGCTCCTGAACCAGCAGGAACCACCGTCTATGGACAGGAAGGCTGCACAGGCCGAGCCTTACTGCTAGCCTGGTGTCACTTCACACACAGTGCAAAGCACTTGATGTGATGATGGGTTACAGAAAGATTATCACACCTTTCTTTATCCCACTGGCGCTTTGGCTTTTATGATGGATTTCCTTTCTTTTGGACAGTGGCAGCAATTACGTCGGAGTCAGACACTTTAGAGTAGACAGACAGGGGTTAAAATGAATTAAGCAAGGGCAAGGCCCTGCCCTTCCGGCAGCCGTGGAGCATTGCACTGCACACGGTGCCCTGCCCCATGCTGGTAGCATGCTTGCTGGAGCCTCTGAGGCTCTGGCTATGTTCAGGTGACCGTCAACACGCGCCAGTAAAAGCAGCATTGTTGTTTTTGTATTACTCTCTGCGTGGTGGCACTGCCAGGACTGCCTTATTAAGAGGCCTGCTGCTGCTTCACGTCCGTGCTAACTGGTGCTGCCATGCTGGTAACTAGTGCAGTGCGTGTGTGCTGCAGTGAGTTCCACTGTCCCTGGAATGAAAAAATGTTATGCACTGCACGCTGCGGCAGCCCCCAACCCCCCATAGTAGAACCAAATACAGCCCAATTTTCGGCCTGCCCACCAGCAACACTGAAAACAAATTGATTTGCAATCACATCATGGAGCTAGATTTATTATCGGGCTGACTGGCTCGCTCTCTCAGCACTGAGTGCAGCACTGCACAGCAGCACTCTTCTTCACCGAGGGACTCCGGAGACTGTCTGTACGAGTGTGAAGTGAACAACACTGCAGTAAGGCAATTATATATCATTTACTTTGTGACGGAGAAACGTAATTACTACGTAGATGCAGTAGACGCATGCACAGAAGGGTTCCCACGTTTTCGGCGGCCATTTTAAGGACACTCGGGTTACTAGTAAGTAAAGCACACAGAAAAGCTTCCCCTAGATACAGTATGTAAAATTTTGGTGCAACATTAGTACCCACGAACATGTTGGTTACATTATTACAGGTTATTCGAGAGGATTGCATACGAGCAAGTTTCTTTTATACAAAACATTGCTCCATCAGGAGCGCGCCCAGATATCCTAAGCAGCATCGAACTGTATTCGTCACCCCCTGGCTCCCTATGTGTCCTTATTGGTGGTACTGCCCAAGGGTTAAGATGGCTACTCACTGCAGTACCAAAATAGACACTAATACAAAAGACATGCTCAGTAAACCCACCACCAAAAAAGTGGAACAACATCAGGATGCCTCACCTAATGCTCTGCCACCCGCGAACAGTCCGGACTCACAGGAGGAAGAAGCACCAGTCATCTGAGCTTTTCTGGAGAACCTCTTTGGCACCCTGAGGGATGACATTGTTGCTCTTAAACAAGAAATAGCAAAGACATCAAGGGGGAGTTCAGAGGAGTGGGCCAGAGAGTAAATACCCTGGAAAAGGTCAGTGACTCACCCGAAGTGGACCTCGATGCCCACTGGCGTGAAATACTAGAACTGCATAACAAAAATGAAGAGCTGCAATACCACATGTATGATCTTGAAAATAGATCTTAGTGCTCTAATAAATGGATCAAAGGGATTCCTCTTTAAGCAGACTCCAGAAAGCTGGAGGACTATGTTATCCGTCTGTTCTACCCCGTGGGCCCTGACCTTGCCGAAAAGGCCATAGTGTTGTAAATTGAAACAACGATGTGATTAAGCATTTACTAAAGACATTAATTCCCCTCTTATAGAGCATGTTTTCTCTGTAATGTTGACCGAAGTTTGGACTCCATTTTGTATTGTCATGCTTCCACGTGTTCCCCACGAGAAGAGTCCAACCTCTGTGTTAGTTGCTCTTGTAATCTGCCTAGTAACAGTCTATAAATAGCCCCTTTGTCCATCTGGCACATGCCCAGACTTGACCACATCTGTTATCAGTTAGCCTTGCTTGACCATGTTTTCGCGGGCTCAAGGAGTGTGTTAGCTCCGCCCACATATTGATTCAGTATCGAAAATGACCATAAATGGTAATGTTCTTCGGCTTCATGTTGTATCCACCCACTTATGAGCCCCTCTATTGTGTATAAAAGGGGACTGTGTACGCACGTTCTTTGTGCTACTCTATGCAATACTGAAGAGTGTTGTGTGGATTGTAGGACCACCCTTAAGGGTTAATAAATGCTGTTTTTGTACTTTGCAGTTTCCGTGCCAACTTCCTTATAGATTCCGTTACAGGAGAGCGAACCCTTGTGTCCTGCGGGCCTAGCTGGGGCCTGTATTCATCAATAGCGCTGGATCACACTCATAGAGTGTGCTGGCTGGCCAAGACCCCAGGCATGCAACAGAACATTTTAACTTGCTTGCACTCCAACTGCCAGAAAGAAGCAATCATCATCACAGTGCAAGACTGGAATGGTATTGCCTTTGAGGGTGCGAAGGTATGGCTGTTTCAAGATCTGTTCCCTGTAACACTGCAGCACTGCAGATCACTCCCACCTGCCACTGAGTATGTCTGAGATAAGGGTACAGTATAAGTGGGGTCACCCTTTCTATCTCATCTTCATTGGGAACAAGAAAACCTGTTCAGTCCACACCCTGGAGGATGGTCGTTCCGTGCTGGGTATGGAGCAGGCACAAGAAGAGGAAAGCACACAGCCAAAGCCACAAGGCCACCAGACTCCTCCACCAGATCCAGATGGCCCTCCTGCTCAGCAAAAAATATCTTGGTAAACCTACACAGACAGAGAGCTGCAAAGAGAGAACAGCCCTGCTGAGCCTGCTCCAGGGCCAGGATAGTGCTTGAGACCCTGACAATGACTAAAGCCAAGATGGCCTGCTCACTCTCAGTATGCTGGGTACCTTGCACAAATCTTGAAACCCCTGGTGAACCTCTGAGGTAGACCCAAGAGGCAACAGCAGCCAAACACCCTGGTTCTTGACACTTCATCTGCTCTGCAGCACAGCTCCACTCATACCCCAACGTTCAAATGGACACAATCAGTTGCCGGTTACATTGACTCCTTCTACTATGTTTATTGGATTCTCAGGAGGGTAACAGATCAGTTGTCCTGTTCTGAGTTTCTCTTCCTTTCCCCACACTTGACAACTCACATATTGCAGTTTGTGATCCAGGTGCTGGCAGTTAAACAGGCTTGATGGAGAGACAGCGCGAATGTCTGCCTGCCTTCAACAGCTTGGCTTATCCCCAGGAACTGGCAAATGGTTAAAATACTTAGCTTAAATGTTCAAGGCCCTAATCCTCAAGTAAAACACCTGGCACTCCTATTCCTGCTAGGTGTGACATTTGCCTTATTCAAGAAACCCATCTACTCAAAGAGGACTAGAAACACATGTGGTCCCGCTGGTTTGATCATCAATATTTCTCCCCTAGTCCAGGAAAAAGGGCTGGGGTGTTGATCATGTTAATCATGCATTTCCTGGTGAGAGTTACCCAAACACAAGCGGAAGGGGAGAGGATGCAGTGAGGGTGAAGGATGTGGCATTGTGGCAGAGCGGCCGACTCAGGGGCTGGGAATCTGCGTTCGTGTCTCGGCATATCCCAACTTCCTTTTATTGTGGGCAAATCACTTAATCTCTCTGGGCTCATGGACAGTGCCTGGATACCCTCACAGTGATAAGCCACTCTCCTTGTGCATCTTGAAAAGGAGTACACATTAAAACTTGATAATGTATATGCCCCAAACAACCACCAGGAACCCTTCCTTCTAGATTCTGTGGGCCAAGTGATGGCCACACCAAAGGCAGACACTCTTGTAGGGGGAGAATTTAATTTGGCTCTAGACATGGTCTTGGATAGATCGGTCCAGAGGACGGGTCACACAGGGGTGCTCACTTAGAAGGGCCTCAAGGGGCTGGGGACATGGGGCAGGTAGACGTGTGGCAATTGTGAGACCCAGCAATAAAAGATTACGCATTCTTTTCGGCAGCCCACCAAACATGTGCTAGAATAGAATTCTTTCTTATATCCCTGTGCTTCACAGCAGCCACCTATTAGCGTGGCCGCTCTTTCTGACCATTTCTCCATCTCCATCACACTACACATCCCGGACGCTATTCTGCAATGCCTCTGGTGCCTCATCATAAGTTGTTAACATACAATTCCACCATATCCGAAAACAATGATACCTTGTGTGCCTTTCTCAGCACCAATGACACACCTGAGACCCGATTGGCTTACTGTGGGACACACTAAATGCAGTGGTATGGCTCAGCTTTGAAGCCATCGTGGAATGGTTTAATAGGGATAGAAGGCATAAGTGGCCTTGCTTGGAGGGACAGGTGAATGAATTTGAGGAGGCCCGTAAGCAATCTGGTTCCCACAAAATATGGCAACAACTTACCACATCCATCAAACAACTTAAGGCCCTAGATAAAGCGGAATATCCTCTCCTTCGAACTAAAAAAAATATTATGCTGGGGCAATAAAGCAGGGGACCTTTCGGCACATAGGCTACGCACTGAAGTACTCAAGCAAACAGTAGCGGAGATTGAGGAATCCCAGGGTGGCAGGGTGTACCAAGATGTGCAAATTGTGTGAGAATTCAAACACTTCTCCTCTATCCTATATGAAATGGAGACGCTTGAGCTGGGGGATTATGAAACCTACTTAGCAAAGGTCCCCGTGGACCACATTCCCACCGATGATGCCTTACAATTAGACAAGGATATAGATCCCAACAAGGTGCTCACAGTCATAACCAGCATGAAGTGTGGTAAAGCGCTGGGCCAAGACAGTTATACCTCTGACTTTTACAAAGTATTTCCAACTCCATATCCTCATTTCTGACTCACTTTTTTGAGTCCTCCGGCCTCCAGCACCCTCACAAATAATATGAGAGCGATTACCATCACGGTGATCCCCAAGCCTGCAAAGGTCTCCTCGCTTTGCTCTTCCTACCGCCCCACATCACTACTAAGGGGCCAATTACAATGTCGTTAGGAAAGCATTCCTACTGAATCGGTTCCGGCACGCTTTCTGAACGACCCAACCTCGAGGTGACCGAACGACGGAACAGGATGCAATGTAAGTTAAACCCCACTGTGTTGTTCGGAAGACAATCTGTCCCACCGATTCGTCCAGAAACAAGCCCGATGCGACTGACTCATATGGAAACGCTGAAAAAAAAATTCTGTTAGGAATCAGACTCAGTTAAGCCCGTTAACAGATGACGATGCATCCGACGCGGTTACCGAACTGTGTCTGTTTGTGTCAGAAATGCCAAGTGGAAAATGTCAAAAACATTAATAATTAGCCACACTCACCAATCCACCTCTATAAGGGACCAAACACATGACCATGATCCTTTTCTCCAACAGAACTGCTGCTAGGTTTCAGAAGTCTGTCCTCATTCCCTGCTCTCTGCCTCACACACTCACGCTTCACCCAGCTCACAACTTGTACAGCCGGTACTGGTGGCTCAGTGGACTAATACTTCCCCTGCAGGGGCCTGTGTTCAACCTCATGATTGCAGGTTCAAATCCTGGTGGGTCCACTAAGCCTTTCATCCATCAGAGGTCAATAAAAGGAGTACGATTGAGTTGGGTAACAATAAACATCTGTTATTCCACGCCTAGATGCCTACATGTGAATGTGTGCTTTACGAATACACATGTTATGTTATTGTTAAAAAAACACTTACAAACATACAATTTTTCCCATTCACACTCACCCACACCTTCACAGTCACCCTCACATTCACACACAGCTCTAACATGGCCCCAAGGAAGCAGCAAAGTTTCACAGAAAAAAAGTTGAAAATACTTGTACATCAAATACTCGGGGCCCGATTCACAGAACAAACTTAAGACAAAATCCTAAACTTAGTACCATTTTGGTATTCACAGAATGCACTTACTACTTCTGGTATTCACAGAATGAACTTACTATTTTTGCGATTCACAGAATAAACGTACTACTTTTGCTATTCACAGAATGGATTTACGACTCCTAACTTTACGTCCGCACTCGGGCCGCAAATTCCGGCCCGGAGGCGGAGCTTCCGGCCCGGAGGTGGAGCTTCCGGCCCAGAGGCGGGGCTTCCGGGCCAGAGCCGGAGCTTCCGGCCCGGAGGTGGGGATTCCGGCCAGTGGCGGATCTCCACCACTGGCCGGAATCCCCACCTCCAGGCCGGAAGCTCCGCCTCCGGGCCGGAAGCCCCGCCTCCGGGCCGGA
The DNA here is from genome assembly GCF_964204655.1 of Triturus cristatus. Lineage (NCBI taxonomy): Eukaryota > Metazoa > Chordata > Amphibia > Caudata > Salamandridae > Triturus > Triturus cristatus. Next base: position 726,145,290 of record NC_140585.1, read on the forward strand.
AGCTCCGCCTCCGGGCCGGAATTTCCGGCCCGAGTGCGGACGTAAAGTTAGGAGTCGTAAATCCATTCTGTGAATAGCAAAAGTAGTAAGTTTATTCTGTGAATCGCAAAAGTAGTAAGTTCATTCTGTGAATACCAGAAGTAGTAAGTGCATTCTGTGAATACCAAAATGGTACTAAGTTTAGGATTTTGTCTTAAGTTTGTTCTGTGAATCGGGCCCTCAGAGTAGAGCCAAAGTTATTTGGGAGCCAAGTCCAATTGACCCCCCCTGTCCCAGAGAAATAAGATGTGGGACAGGATAGTCAACAAGGTGAACACTCAAGCACCTTGCCTGCGCACAATTGATGATATCATAAACAGGTACTACGATGTGGGAGAGAGGGTCAAGAAACTGATGGCCAGAGAATACGCCCAGAGCCAACAGGCTGGCGGTGGACTTCCTGCACCACCTGTGCCCTAAACTTCCTTGGAGGAGAAGGTGCATGACATCCTTCCGCCGGAGGGCGTCTATGGAATACCAGGAGCACAAAAGTCTGATTAGTACTACTGCACATTCCAATATTGTTACCAAATACACATCCATAGACATCACTGTCAAGGATACAGTGATACAAAAAACTAGAGTAACTGAGCAGGTGAAGTGTATGCCATATTGACTTACAACATACCTGCAAGGAAAATTAAAAGTTATCAAATTAAAACCATGTACATACTACTTACAAACTCACAGCAAGGCTTCCTCCTCACAGCAGTCACCAGCATCAGCCATCTGGCCAGCACAGTTACACATACTCTCAGGAAAGCTGAGTCCCAGGTAGGCTGTTTAGGATGGCTGGGAAGGTGGGTGTCGGGTACATGCCTGATGGGAGTTGTAGTCACAGCTAACACTCCTCCTCACACCCATTCCAAATAGCTCATCTGGGCCTAAGGCGACTTGACAGTGTGGGGAAGTGTACGTGCAAGATAACTCTCACTGCTACATGGTGTTGAGCTTGAAGCCATATGCCATCATGGCCATGTGCTACAAACACAAGGACCCAGTGTCAGTCATCTTGCCAGTACATTTGCACTCACTATGAGAAAAGCACAGTTCCTGGTGTGGTTGTTGGGATATGTGGGAGGAGGAGGATTTGCACTGACTTCAACTCCCATCACGCCCTGTTCTCCATACACCATCCCCGCCAGCCCAAACAGCACACCTGGAACTATGCAGTCCCTGAGACTGAATGAAAAAGTACTGGCAAGATATCTGACACTGGGTATTGGTGTCAGGGCCACAAGGCCTTGAAGGGAGTTGTGGGCAAAGCAAACAGCAGGCTCCAGTGTCAGCCATCTTGGCAGTACATTTCCACTCACCATCAGGGACAGCATGGTCCCAGGTGTGCTGTTTGAGCTGGGTGGGAAGGTGTGTGTAGGACAGAGCCTGATGGGAGATACAGTCAGTGCAGACACTCTTCTTCCCACACAGCCCAACAAGCACACCAGGAACTGTGCTTAAATGATAGTGAATCGAAATGTACTGAAAACATGGCTGACACAGGGGACTGGAGTTCTGGACCGCTAGGCCCTGCTGGTACATCATTCTTCCTGATGGGCTGGTTGGTTTGTGTGGGACAAACCAACCAAGCCATCAGGAAGAATGATGTCCTTACAATGTGTAAAGTGTACATTCAAGATATCCGACACTAGTGCCTGCTGTTTGTTTTGACTCCAACTCCCATCAAGGTCTTGTGCTCCTCACACCAGTTCCCAGTGTCAGCCATCTTGCCAGTACTTTTCTACTCACTCTCATGGACAGCATGGTCCCAGGTGTTCTGTTTGATCTGGCTGGGAAGGTGTGTGGGACAGGGCATGGTGGGAGTTGAAGTCTATGCAAATTATCCTCCTCCTACTCAGTCCAACAAGCACACCAGGAAATATGCTTACCTGATAGTGAGTGGAAAAGTACTGGGGAGATGGCTGACACTGGGGACTGGTGTCAGGAACATAATGCCTTGATGGGAGTTGTGGGCAAAGCAAACACCAGGTCCCGGTGTCAGCCATCTTGCCAGTACTTTTCCACTCACTCTCAGGGACATCATTGTCCCGGGTGTGCTGTTTGGGCTGGCTGAGAAGGTGTGTGGAGGACAGACCATGATGGGGGTTGAAGTCAGGGCAAATGCTCCTCTTCCCACACAGCCCAACAAGCAGACCAGGAACTGTGCTTACCTGATAGTGAATCAAAATGTACTGACAAAATGGCTGACACTAGGGACTGGAGTTCTGCTCCGCTAGGCCCTGCTGGGAGTTGTGGACAAATAGGCACATGTCATCAGTGTAAGGCCTCTTGCGAGTACATTCCCAATCACTGTCAGGGAAGCTGAGTTACAGGTAGGCTTTTGGGGCTGGGTGGGAAGGTGTGGAGGGGATAAGGCCTGATGGGAGTTGTAGCCAATGCAAATACTCATCCTCCCATACAGTCCTGGTAACTCCTCTGGGCCTATGCTTACCTCACAGTCAGGGGAAGTGTACTGGCAAGGTGGTTGACACTGGGGCCTGGTGTTCAACTTGAAGCTAACTCCCATCAAGTCCCTGTGCACAAAACACCATGCATCAGTGTCAGCCATCTTGCTAGTACACTTCCCTTCACTATCAGGTAGCCATGGGCACAGATGATCCGGTTTGACTGGATGGGGGTAGGAGCGTTTGCCCTTACTGCATCTACCATCAGGCTCTGTCCTACACACACCTTCCTACACATCCCAAATAGCTTAGCTGAAACTCTGCTTCCCTGACTTTGAGTGGCAATGTGCTACCAAGATGGCTGACACTGCTGCATGGTAGCCTTGATGGGTGTTGCAGTCAAGTAAAACAACAGGCACCAGTGTCAGACATCTTGAATGTAAAGTTCTACTCACTGACTGGTAAGTTTGCTTCATGGTGGCCTATTTGGGCTGGTTGGGAGGAGGAGTGCTAGCCCTGACCACATCTCCCAGCAGGCCCTGTACTACACACACTATTCCCACCCACCACAAACAGCACACATGTTACTCTGCTTACCGGACACTGAGTGGGAATGTACTGACAATACAGATGATACTGGGGAATGGTGTTTGGAGAACAATGCCATGATGGGAGTTGAGGTTAACTCTGACCACAGGCCCCAATGACAGACATCTTGACAGTACACTTCTCACTCACATTCAGGAAACCATAGTTCCTGTTGGTCTGTATGTGCTGCCTGGGAAGGTGTGTGGAGGACAGGGCCTTATGGGAGTTTTAGTAATAGCATACACTCCTACCCACACACAAATCAAACAGCTCATCTGGGCCTATGGCTACCTGACAGTGAATGGAAGTCCACCAGCAAGATGGCTGGCACTGTTGCATGGTGTTATGTGTACAAGGCTTTGTTGGGAGTTGCCTGCAAGTTTAACATCATGCACTAGTGTCAGCCTTCTTCCTAGTACACTTAACCTCCCTGACAGTTCTCAGAAGAGTTAGCTGTGCTGGGTGGCAGGAAGAGTATTTAGAAAGGCAACAACTCACATCAGGCCCTGTACAAGTAGCCCAACAAGAACTAATATTACCCACAGTGTCTCCAAATTTACTAACAGGATGCATAACACTGGGCACTGGTTTCTGACTTTGCCACAACTACCAACAGGGCTTTGTGTTACAAACACCAGGCACCAGTGTCAGCCCTTTTTGTCAGTACATACCCACTCTCTATAATGGATAGCATAGTTTCAGGGGTGGCGTTTTTGCATGTTGGAATGTGTGTGTGTAATGCAGTGCCTGATGGGCGATCTGGCCATTGAAAACATTCCTAGTACCGCACAGCCCTACCGGCCCAATATGGACCATGCCTACATGACAGTGAGTGTGAATGTTGCAACTAAGTGCCTGAGTCTAGTGAGTGGTTTTTGGAGCAAAAGGCACTGATGGGAGGTGGTCCAAAGGCAGACACCTTTCCCCAATCTCATACATCTTGCAAGTAAATTGTCACTCAATGTTAGGAAAGCATACTTCAAAATTGCATGGTTGGGCTGGGTGGGAAGGTGTATATAGGACTGGGCCTGATGGGAATCGGAATAACAGCAAACACCAGCCACCAGAGACAAACATCTTGCAAGCACACTTACCAGCTTTGTCTGGACATCACTCTTCCTGGAGGCCAGGTAGGGCTGGGTGGGAGGAGGGGTGTAAGTTTCACTATTAAAACACAATATCTGGTAAACATACCAGACACCAATGTGACTGCTAAAGACATGCACTAAGCTTAGTACCCAGGCTGCAAAATTAACTACATTGGGATTGAAAGAGTACAAATGTCACTGTGAAAGTGCAGCTGTGGAAAACCCTAACAGACTGGTGTCATTCACAGGCTGTCACAAACCAGTCAATGTCTTTGGACATATATTGTCAACTAAACACATCATGACCATGTATGCACAGAGCTGGACATGCTTATCAATTCTCATCTTGTACAAATTACACTGTTCACCAAAAACATAGTCCTGCATCATGGACAAAGGAGGTCAATCTATGTACATAAATCAATCCTTAGGTTCAGTAGCCCATGTAATGGGTATGATTTGAGGGGCCGTGGACATTAAACATTGTGTCTTTTATGTACCAACATGGTAAGCTGGAACACCTCTGGAACAAACCAGGACAGCCAGTCCCAGACTCTGGTTGACCCTGAGCTCTCTGGCGTTGAGATCTCTCAACCATATTCGGACAACAATGAACTACCTGGCACATCATGTGTGGGTCAGCCTGCAGCACCAGCAGCAGTAACATCAGCATCCTCTGCGACTACTCCCACCTCAGCTGACAACACCCAGCTAACCCCTACCCTCACGGACATACCAGCTCGAGCCATCACCGAAAGCATAGCAACACAGGGCACTCGGGAGATGGCAGACAACAACACCACTGTCAACGAGGAAGGAGGCTCAGTGTCGACTGTACCAGTTCCAACTGTTCCTGCACGGGTGGATAGGGGTGGTTGGAGGGGCCCTGGGGACATTTACCATCATGTAGCTGGTGCTCCTGATGAAAATCCCCCACACCTATCCAGAATCCTCCATGCGTATGAGGGGTACACCAGAGATTTTGGCCAGGTAGTTGGGATCCTCAGGACCATGCAACAGCAGCAGGCAGCCCACTATGACAAAATGGACATGTACATGGCCAAAATTGATGACCTGACTGCAGTGCACCGGGACATTCTCTCCTGCCTCCACCAAATTGTCACCATGTCCATAACTCCCTGTGTGCCCACACCAACTGGTGTACCAACATCTGTACCTGCCACAGGGAGAGATGTAGACTCTGGTGGCGAGCCCCCTGCACCGCCGCTGCCTGCACCTAAGGTTCCCCCTAAAACATGTGAAGGGTCATCTGAAGAAACAGCCTTGAGAGACCGAAGGCTACGCATGACTCCCCTTGAACATCGTCTGGAGAGTCTCAGTTGGACTTTGGACTTAAATAACTGTGAATTTACTTCTGAGGACTTCATCTGTGAACACTACCAACTCCTCTTTGCACTTGGTATTCCATGTTTGTTTGAGCACTCCCACATTATCTGAATCTTTCCATCTAATTATGCGCTAAAATAAATCACTTTGCACAAAATACCTGCTCATGTCGTGACTTTGAAACAAAAATGTACAGATTGAAATGATGCACTCAATAACACCCCATAGTACATGGTACTGATTCAATTTAAGTCTACTGTCTGCAAACATCACCATTTGCAAGCAAAAACAACAATCATTGGCGACAAAACAGATCATCATGGAACATGTATTGTTTCTGGGTAACCTTGGGATGTGTACAAACAGACAAGGCACACCTCAATGTGGAGCACAGGTTTATTCAACTGATACCACCTTGCACCTTAAACAGAAGTCTAATTACATCACACAGTAACAAAAGGCTCACAAGTAAAAAGAAATGACCATCAGTTCAGGAGGAAGTGCCTTCCAGGGGTTTCCACAACTGTTCAATGTTAGAGTATAGCACAGTATTATGCGTCTAGTGAGGTCACAACTCTGCAGTTGAAATGGTGAATAATCCTGGTAAGGAGAAACAGAGAACAGAATCAGGAACTCAGGAATGATGTTGCTTAATGTTGCTAACTGCCTCAGCTAAAGCATACAAATGCCGGTGTAAACACAAGCTAGTATTGAGTGTAGCATTGTACATGTCACATGCTAAATTTGCTTAGGCAACTCAGTACAAACCTCATGAAGATTAACATACACTCAGCAGCATACTTACACATAGGACAACAGCAACACACAAACAAAAATGTTTGAGTTGACACCTCTCATTGAAGAAGTTGCAGACAAGTTGTTGGCGAAAATCCTCAACATCATCCTCATCATCACTGGCATCATGTCCCAAGCCTGGATCCTCACTTGCTGAGGGCTGCTGGTCTCCGGCATCCAGTATAAGTGGAATTTCCTTCCAGATTGCAAGGTTGTGGAGCATGCATGCAGCTGTGATAATCCTGCACACCTTCAGGGGGATATGTTGTAGTGCTCCCCCTTGTTTAAAGGAGATCAAATGTACGTTTAACCACTCGCCTGGTACGACCCTGTGCCTCATTGAACCGCACATCTACAGGGGTGATTGGGTTACTCAGAGGGGTCAGAAACCAGGGAAAGTTGGGGTATCCTGAGTCACCTACACTGAACACAGAAAAAAGTTAAGTTGTCTGACATCAGAGCTATATTTGACATGCAATCAACACACTCTATAATATACACATGAAACATCACCTACCAACAAGCCAGGCATGGTCAGGTTGCAGCTGAGACATCATATGGGGGATGACACTGTTCCTCAGGATGTCAGCATCATGTGCCGAGCCATGGAAATGTGCACAGACATGGGAGATCGACATGTCCGCCAAAAACACCACCTGGATATTGATGGAGTGGCAGTGATTCCTGTTGTGGTAGACCTGTTCATTGGCCTGTGGTGGTTCCGAAGCAACATAGGTTCCATCAATTGCTCTAATGACATGGGGTATATGTTCCAAGGTGTAGAATTCGCCCTTGACGTCAGATAAGTCTACTGTTGTGGGGAACTTGATGGTGATGGAGCAATGCCTCCAACACATCACGCAGAACATGGCTGAACATCGCCTGTGACATTCCACCAGATGATGCCACAGTATACTGGAAAGAACCAGTGGCAAAGAAATGTAAGGCAGCCATATCCTTCACCTTGGGGGTCAGTGCAGTAAGATATGTGCGTCCAGGCATCAAATCTGGTGTCAACTGATCAGCCAACTGTTCAATTATTGTCCTGGTGAAACAGTATTTTCGGATTTGGTAACGTTCCTCCATGGTCTGCAGTTCTGGGAAGGGCCTGTAGACTGGTGGTTGTCTGTGATACCTACATGTAGAGTGTAAACACAATTTTTGTTATATATAAAATATACATGTATCAATGTAAACAGAACATGAAATTTGAGCCCAAAATAGAGTATGGAACATTTGTAATACATGATTACATGTATACGGTTTTCCTTTGGATACACATTATAGCATTATGACCCTTGCAAGATCTGTTCCCACGATATGGTCACACAGCAATTTGTTTGCCATACTCCCATTTACTACAGTCCATTACCGGTGAAGTCAATCAAGCATCACTTACTGAACAAATCAACAACAATAACATGCTTAAAATGTACACATGTGAGGATCAAAAATTGATAGATATGTGGGACACCGCATACAGACAGCGTCCCACTCTGAAAATTATACACACTACCGTGCAGGATAGACACTGTTATGTTGTCAGGTCAGCATCACACATACAATTACATACAAAAACCATTAACTATGTAGGAGTTGCATATATGATGCCTTCATATACTTGTGTCTGGGACAACAAAGATACACTGGTAGAACACCCAACACAAACATCATTTATTTGGGTGCATATTGTCACGGTCTAATCATTCAAATGTAAATGCTTGAACCATGAATCACAGAGAAATTCTTTAAAGTCAGAAATCACACTGATTTCACACTGGGTCACAGAGTCACCAAATGCCATGAATAGGTTAAAATATGGACTTACACATGCCCATGACGTCATTGGCACTGTGACCAAGCTAAGAAGGGTAAATGGAAAAACTTATGAAAATTGTTAGTATTATCCACAATTACAGTGTACCATGTGCCCCTTAAAGATAGCGCCTCATGGGTGTGTGTGCTATGCATATAAAGGTCCATTTCAGCTTGTAAAGATTGAACTACACCCATGGAATGCTCAAAACATATAACAATCACAGAAGTGTCTGCCCTGAAGAATGATCATTCAAAGGACGTGGTAGCCACTTCCGAACCTATTCGGTCACAGCCATTGACTGCAAGTTATTGTTGTGATAGACGCAGGTGAGAATTCAAAGGATGTGGCAGCCGCATATGCACCAATTCGGTCACAACCATCGGCTGCAAGTTATTATGGTGATAAACGCTGGTGAATATTCAAAGGAAGTGTTAGCCGCATCCAAACCGATTCGATCACATCCATTGGATGTTGGTAGTTATGGTGACAGACACGTGTTTAGATTCCTATTGTAATTGCATGGAGACCAACTCAGTAAACTCCCATCATCAATGTATCAAAGTCACTCGCGTTCCGATGACGAATTTTTGAACATCGCGGTAGGCATTTCATTTGCAAGCAATGTAATGCATTGAACTGATTCCGATAATGTGACCGACTTGAACCTATCACTTTTGCTGCATGAATTTGATACTGCCTCTGCTGTTTAGATATAAGGCTGTTTATTCCCTAGAGACTTCACTTGCCTGCACTACCTGCATCATTTTTGCACATCCCCATCTCTCTGCCGCTGTTACCACATCCTCTGGGAACTACCTACCATGACACATACAGTGGCCAGGGCCCCAGCTTTCAGTGAGGAGGAGAACTAGGCCCTGTTGGACACCCTCCTGCCACTGTACAGTCAGCTGTATGGCCAACCAGAGGAGCAGGTGAGTGATTATCACACTGCATTTTCATTGGACAAGTGCAATCACCATGCTATACTACCATTAAGAATCTCATTGGCAAGCATGTAAAATGTTATCTGTATCTTTAAGAGTGTGTAGGTAACAGTTGTGGGCAGGTACACTGCTGTAGAAGTGTGTGTACTGGGGCGAACATCTTATGACTGTTTTCATGGGACCAAGTCATCATTGAACCCAGGACAACTGCCCCAAATGCCATATGCCTAGCCTTAGACATTGTTGTGAAACTGAGCACTAACAGTGTGTACAGGTGTCTGACTCAGAAACATGTTGCATGGGCACTAAGGTTCTGTCATCATGTCATCCTTACAGGTCAACGCCCAATATAAGGCCAAGGTTTGGAGGACCATCGCCAAGAAGGTACGCTCCATGGGGTTGGAGCTTTGGCACTTCCGTCATTGCTGCAAGAGGTGGCAGGACCTTTGTGGCTGAGCTAAGAAGAGCGCTAAGGTCCACCTGGGCCTGTCACATCCTGGAAAGAGGGGTGGGTGCCGAACACTGACCACACATATGCTCCCTGCAAGAGGTGGCAGGACCTTTGTGGCTAAGCTAAGAAGAGCGCTGAGGTCCACCTGGGCCTGTCACATCCTGGAAAGAGGGGTGGGTGCCGAACACTGACCCCACACATGCTCCGCATCCTAGCGGTGGTCTTCCCCAACCTGGATGGGCAGTTGAAAGCCAGACAGCAGCAAGGAGGGGGTGAGTATGTGCCTTTTTGCACACCTTTGTTAGATATGCATGTTAAAGTACCTTAGCCTGCTGCCCCTTTTCCAGGTTGTAAGTCAGTCAAACCCACTGATCGGTTTTGTAAGATGCATATGCAGGTGGATATTTTCATGCCCAGTTACGTTCCTTCATCAGGGAGATGTGAGTGGAGTGAACCTTCTGGAGTAATGCAAATGCCCAACATGTGCCAGAACATTGACTAATGTATGACCTGTTTTCATTGTGGTTTCCACAAATGTGTCAGGCATGTTGATATTGGAGCAAACAAATGTGAATAGGCCATGCTATACATCCCTGCAGCAGGTTACATCAAGATTGAGTCATTGTTGAGTTTTGCTTGCTCATTGTGCCACTGCTAGTCCCCAGCCATGCTGCTCAGTGTTATAAAATGTCTGCCATGGGCCAATTACTGGTATGCTAACTCTGGTCATCTGTCACACTGGCCTGTCACATGCGTGTGTGGAATATTCCATTCTTTCCATTCAAAGGATTAAGTCCATGTGTCTGACTAACTATCATTGACATAACATGCCATTCACTGACAAACACAGGTGGTCACAGGTTGAAACATGGCTGAACATGTGAGGTCTGATGTTGGATACACATTCACAACAGTTGCCATGTGTGTAAATGCTGTTGAATATACATACTTGGGGCTTTGTAAACCATGTGTATGATGCATCACTATCAGCCTGAGAGGTGTAAAATATGCATTATCTTGAAGTGAATTAACAAAATGAGATGGGAAAGAAGAGCAATCTAAGCTGTCGGAAGTGTGCAATATGTCTAATGGAAGTGAGGGACATTCAGACTTGGGTCATACAAATGGGGAACTCTGAAGTATAGACAGGATTGGTACGCAGTGTTGACTGGACTCATGAAGAATGGAGGCTCAGTACTGATAGTCTGTACAGACAGTGCACCCAAATGGGCCATTGGCATGGTGATCCACCAGAAGCAGTGTGAAGATGCAGCTATTGGACTTGGAAGTGTGTTGACCATAGTTCACATCTCAAAAAGGGTGAGCTGTTTACAATGTGCACAACATTCTGAATCATCCTCATGACACTGTGCATAGATGACGCAAGACAGTGGGCCACTTTCCTCTCACCCTAGCTATGCCTACTACCTTGGTGAATTCTCAATCTGAGATGTGGGATCTTACAGTAGAGAACCTAAGTTACAGGATAAATGAGCACAATCACTGTTATCTGTGTGACATGACTCATGCAAAAAGCGTGCAGGCTTAAAGTTTGACAAGGAAGTCATTTGACCTGTGACATTATATCCAATGGTTCCCAATTTGATGACTATGGTTTTCAGAATGTATACCATGTCTTAATTCAATTGTGTGAATCCTATTACCATTTGAAGGAATTGACCCAATTAGGGCCACCCGGGTCACTCTCGACCTCCTCTAGCCTTCCTAGAAATGAAGGGTTGATGATGCAGTATAGAGTACAAGAAAACTAGTTTATTCACAAAGTACACTGCAGTGGAGTCCAATCTGACCAGCCTCCTATGATGGCTGATGAGGGATTGACTCTAAAAAGCATAAATTTACATTATGTATGTTGCGGAGTCCACAAAGGCCCGCCTACTATGGAAAAACACCTGTAGCTGTCGTATTACAATGGGGGTATAGAACATAAGTTTCATTTCTGCAGCCTGGCACAAGCTATCAACTGCCCAAGGTTGTCGGGCTTTTCCTCCCTACTAGAAAGGTGGGAGAAGGCCTCTATGTAATAGAAAAGGCATGTGTTAATGAGCAAGATTCAGCTTTGAAGAAACAAAACTTACCAAGGACCATTTCTCGTAAATGATCAGTAACAGTTTTGATTACAATAGAAAATGGCATCTTCGAGAAGTAAAATGGTGGCACAGATGTTAACCTAACTAACGTAACATCTGCATTCACTAATTGCGTATGCATACAGCAAGAATATATAATGAATTAGCACATAAATGCTAACATAATATCAAGTAAAATACGAGTAATATGGCAATAATACATTTCAATTCTAACACATTGTGAGCTCTATACTCCCTTGCCGGGGATGAGACAGGTATTTCAGGACACAAGACCGTCAGGTACATTAGGAAGTAGTCGACATTGTGGTCATAGCAATTGATGTTGATACACCCAATGTTGCAGATAATCACATGTGTGAGGGAGCAATGTTTAACTTGCCGAATGACAAGTGCCATGTATGTAAATGTATGTAAAGGCAATTGCATTTATAAAAATGTGAGGATTTGTGATGTCACTTATGTGTCAAGTACATACAGATGACTAAAGTGAATCTTTTTCAATTTTCAATTTTATTCACAGCATCAGCACCGACCAATGGAGGAGACAGTGGCACGGATGTAGGGGGAGCAGTTCCCCAGTCTGGGACCAGTGTCGAATTGGACATGGAGGCATCCACTGGCGAAAAGGATGAGGGGAGGCACACTAAGGTCAGGTCTGCAACTCCAACAGCAACATCTGAGGACCAGTCAAGCTCCAGTGACTCCCGGGTGGTGGAGGACACAGGAAATGATTCTTCAACATCGGAGTCCACCACCACCACTCCCATCTCCATCCTCCCAGTTTCTCCCCATCCCACTGTCCTTGGCCGCTCCTGTAGCAGGAGAGCCGTCTCCTTTGGGCCAGGCACCTCATCCCCTGACCCTGTCTCCCCTGCTGCCCTCAGTGTGGAGGCGATAGACATCCTGAAACTGATCTCTGTGGGGCAGACATCAGTGCTGAATGTCCTCCATGCACATACCACTCTTTTGACACAAATGTTGTCATTTATGGATGGCATTCACCCGGAAATTTCTGCCCTACACAGATCCAATCAGACACTGGCCTCTCCACTGATGGCAGCAGTGTCCCAGATCCAGCAGTCCCTCTCCTCCTACCTCTTCCCCATCCACAGTCCTGACTACTCTCCCTGACCCAATTACACACAAACATACACATGCACACACCGCAAAAGCAGCATGCAGCTAAGTCTGGGCAGTAAACTCCACTCCGCTCGCTGAGTTTGCGGAGTTTTCCACACTCCATGTTACGCGGCACTCATGGAGTTCCTAAAAACTCCACTCTGCAGAGGGGAGCAGCATTTTTTTCTTCGCTCATGCTCATCAACATCAATTTGGCGAGCGCGAGTGAGGTAAATCAACTGCCAGGCAAGATTTCTCAATGCGAGAGGTCTGATTTCTCAATGCAAGTGGCCGTGTATGCTTGCGACTGCTCGCATTGAGAAACCATCTGTTCGCGTTGAGAAAGCTGCTGCTCGGGTAGAAAATCTACTCAAGCATCAGAAAGGAAGCAGTGCCCGCTTGCGCTCTGCATGGTGCTGTTCGCGATAATTTCACAGCGCGGCCAAACACCCAACACTAAAAATTATCGCAAACAGCATTTTTCTAACCCACTCCACTGTTGCGGAGGTCCTCGTAGCGCGGAAGAGTTTTTTTGCTCTTCACGGAGTTCTGCGTAGTGGAACTCTGTGAACTCCACCCAGGCTTACATGCATCACACAAACACCCTGACACAAAGGCAAACCCCCACACACACACTGAGGAGACAGACAGCACACTTATCACTAGGAACATACCACCAGACAACACACACGCATCTACAGACACTCCGCAGACCTCCGAACCCTCTGCCTCCACACCCCCTACCCTTGCCTCTCCTCTTACTCCCTCTGGCTAGAAAGTCTTCCTCTTTGACCTTGGCCTCTTCCCTGCCGACCCAACCACGTCCCATACCAAAAAGAAGAAGCAAGTCACCCTCCCAGCCCAGACATCTAAATCTGCCCCCACCTCCCCTTAGAGAAAAACAGCAAAAAAACCATAAATCACACCGGTCTGCAAGCTCAAAACCCCTTCACCAACCCGGATTAGCCCAGCCAAGCCCTGTACCTCCCACCTAAAGTCCCTACCCATCTCTGTATGTACAATCCATGATTACACCAGCCCCAAGATGGTTAGACCAAGCCCCCCTCCATTGAGCACTCCCACTACAACCGCCCCCCCCTCAGTCTGAGCCTGCCACTGCAGTGGAACCACCGCCCCCTCCATTGGACCCAACCAATGCAGTGGACCCAACCACCCCTCCTGATCCTATCCTTCCCAAAACCCAACCCAGTCCTGCTTAGTTTTGTCCCTTTGGTGCCTGGCATGCCCCTTAGGTGCCCTTCCCAGGGGAGGTGACCCATTGCAGTTTCAGTGCAGTCAATAGTAGATGTGCAGGATGTTTGTGCCTATTGCACATATGGACTGGCCATTGGCCTTATGTTGGTTATATTTGTGGTTGTAACATGCACAATAAATAATGTGATCAATTTTTTACTGCTGATTTCTGTGTCCCACAAATTGGTTATAAGTCAACTGTGAATCATGTACAATTGGTTGTGTAAGCATACAATGATGTTATTATGTCATGAATTGCATGTGGTCCATGGAGTATGTGACCTTTCACAGTATGTATTCCAGATTTTCTTGTCTACATTTGCTGGGTGTCATCGTCCACATCAGTTTTGGCTATGAGGGTGACATGAAGTTGCCAAGCTTTTATTTTTACACCACAATTGCACAAAGGTCATGGTTTCATGTGTCAACATAGTGCAAGTGTTTCTGATTGCAACAATTCAGGATGAGAATGCTGAATATGTTTGTGATGTGCAGAAAGTCACCTGTCTCACCATTACACTGGGGTACATATGGAGTTTGACTATGTGGTGGTGACTTTGAACACACACATGTACACAAGGTAATGCTACAATACTTGTGTGTGACTTGATAGTGGTTGACCCATGTCTGTGTCTTCTTTAGATTTAGTAGACTAGTGGCAATGAATACCTTGCCACAGGTGGCATTCCACTGTAGGCAATTTCCCTTCATGGCTGTGTACGTATCTGATACATTGCCTGAGCCCATGGTGAGTGTAAGGTGAGGAGTATTGTCACAGTCTTCAGACCCTTTTGCCTCCTAGGACTTAACTTTCTGCAGATATTCCAGGTCTGCAAGGTGTCTGTGATCTTAATGGTCCAGTGCTTTCATATTCATATATCAGTCAACCATCCTGCTTTGGTCTGGCTATTTCATATTGATGTTGTGTTTTGCCAGTCCAAACTTGACTTTCATATTTACTGCCACACATCAGTCGTAGTTGAGCATATGATTTGTGTGTAAGTTGTCATATGTGCATGACTGACAATGGTATCCTTTTGAGCGATGCTTCATGCCGTTCCAGATCACACTGAGCTGAACTATGGGTGCTGTGATGTCTGTTGGATTTCCCTGTGGTACATGTGGTAAGCCGGGTGGACAGTGGGTTCACAGTAGTGTTGTGGGTCCATCTGCCATGCAGATGCCACTGGATCCAGTGTTTACATGCATGCTCTCAGTTGCCACACAGGGAGGAGGTGGAATTTAGGTTGTGAAGCTTAGCTTAGCTTCAGGTGTGTTTAGCAAGGTTCATGTTGCATGTGCTAAGCTGGCTCAAACAACTGTAAAGTTGAGAGTGACTTGTATTTCCAAATTTGATGAAGAAGTGGAGACTCCTATGTAATGGAGCCAGGGCAACTTTAGGTATTGTCAGGGAGAGTAAGGTATGGGTTACGTTCATGGGCAATTCTTTTATAGGAGATATGAATTACCCACATTGTCCCAATGTGAGTGGTGGTACATGCAGGGGTGTGAATCAGAGTATGCAAGCTTGTTACATTGGTTTAATACTGCGCAAGGTATGGTAGGAATAGGCAGATGTGAGATGGGAATATCCAGCTAGACATGGTCTATGGCAGGTGATGAGAGCTGTGGTCTGTGGCACTATTGTAAGATGTGACTGGAACAGTGCATTTACAATGTGAGGTTAGTTATTAATGTGCATAAGTCAATGGGGTTATTGAGCATGGAAGTCATATGTGGATGTGAGAGGGCCACAGTGAAACAAGGTTACACTAGTCATATGTGACAAAGTAGATAAGTGTATATAAAGGGTCTACACCAGCAATTTATGGTGCTGAACTGTTAAATGTAAGGTGTTGTATAGTTGAGGTATGTTGATTTTGCATCTGTGTCTGCATGTATTTCAGAAATGACAATCTGTAGAACTGAGTAGGGTGGGTGGGTGTCAATATGTGAATGACTGAGAACATATCCATCGAGCAATGTAATTGTCTTTTTGTTATATGTGGTGATGTGTAAAGTGTGTATGTCAGAGTGGGCGGTGATGCTGCACGTTGTGATATGAGTGCAGTCCAAGATATTACTGAGGTGCAACTGGTGATGTGTGAGGTCCTTTTGACATGTTATGTATGACGTCTGCTGAAGAGGTGATGGGTACAGTACATTGTGTGCATGTCATGTATGTGTGAGTTGTGTACATAGTGATGAAGAGTGGTTCTGTGCATGTATGTGTGAATGTGAGAAGGGCAACGCCAGTGTGAGATTGTGAGAATCGGGTTTGAAGAGTTTAAGTACAAGGCTGTAGCTTGCGTGGCAGACATGTTTTTCAATCTAGCTGCACAAGAGGGGGCTTATGACGTACTCAAGTGCATGATAGTTTTGAAAGTTGAGCATGTACTTTGAGGTGGATGTGAGAGGGATCATACCTGCACAAGTAGAGTTCATGCAGGACTTGAGGCAATGTTGCTATGTACATATGTGTAGATTTGGTGTATGTAAGTAGTCAAAAGCAGTAAATATGAAGATGTGCAATGTGTTGCCTGCAGCATGCTGTTGCCAATGGATGTTCATGACTGATTGTTTTGATGGCCACTTTGAGTACACTCTGCTATGTATTGGTGTCACCTGAAAATTTAGTTGCACTGAACCTTGCCTTATCTGAGTTGTGTGTTGACATATGTGATGTTTCACCCCTTGTAGGTAGTTGTATACAGTTATTGGTCATTCTTGCCCTTAGAAACTGCCCTGGGATGGATGTTGTGTTTGCTAAATTTGCAATGTCATGATTCTGGAACTTTGGGAGGCAGTCCATTCATTAAAGGGGTACAGCCCCTTCAATTTTCAAGTCATGGATGTGTGTTATTGTGCCTCCTGTGGACAGACTACTCCTAAACGCATCTCCACACTTGCAAGTACACCACACACACATGGGTGTTGCTGGCATTCTGACTTGAATGTCCAAGGTATGGTGACACCAAGGGAAATGGAGTCATTATGATAATATCTCTGGTTGTGCTGAGGAAAAAAGATTGCACTGTAAGCAAACCCACATGTGACACTGGAACAGTAGCCCCAGTTACATAAATGTTAGCATTCTCTAAATGTTGGTACCTCCGGTCTTCTTTTGCAAGGGTAGCCATTGTGTGTGTCCATGAGGGCTCCCATTTTGCCCATTAAATACTACCGTAGGGCCTGATGGTAATATGTTTTTGTTGAAGGTCTCCTTGATTATTCCATATATTTTTGGACAGTGTATCAGTGACAGATGTGGACAAAGCAGACTTCATTGCGCACATGTCTTTCATCCTCACAAGATGTACCCATATCCTCTGGCTTGAGAAAGACTATGTCAAATGTTTTGGTGAGCCACAGATTGAGCCACCACCCCAGCATCCTTACCCATGCTGGCAGGTTATCTTGCACAATGAGCTGTGTATTAAACACACCGACACTGTCATTGAATCCTACGTCCTGAGACGCCAGCGTTCTACTGCTGTGCAGGACACAATCTGCCCATTCAAAATGGAATTAATATTTTGCGGCACACACTACAGCCTGAGGAGCTAGATGCATACTTGCTGCGAATGACATTCTCCAAAGATACCCGTAGATGCATACAGATTGTGAATTGTGTGCAGCCGCACCAGTCAACACATGATAACTGTATCCTATATTGTTGTTGGCCCATGCTTCTTTCAAATCCAAGATAGATTTGGTCTACAAATATTTCCATGATAACTGTGACACAGCCACTTCTGTTTTGTATTTGGAGAGACTGAAATCAGTACTTAGTGGCTGGGTCTGTGATAATGTGTGTTGTCTTGACCAACATGTATGTGCTTTACTATACACAGACGTATCACAATGTCCTACTATTTGAGCACATTGTAGTTCTATTGCCCTGCGATGTTTCAGTGTGTGTTGTGTTGGAGTCATGCATTCACTTTGTCAGACATACATATGTGTGGTTATGCAAATTCCTTTTGCAAAGTAAAATGTGTATTTCCACTAGTATGTACCATGCTAAGTGTACCTACCTGAGGATGACATTCCCTCATTGAACATACACGACAAGCTTTGGACCCATGTTCTGATTGGGATCACAATGATGCTCAGGCCCTCTGAAAAGTAAGTGGCACACAATCAGGGATCATCTCTTTGATTCTGGCCTATGTGCTTTTACCTGTCCAGGGTTTATTTTTTTTTAAAAAGGCACACTGCTGCTGATCAAGGGTTTGGTGCGTAGGTCATACTGTCCAGATGTGGCTTGCCTCCCTGTAAGGCCCCAACATACAACACAAACTCCATGCACCTGCCATGATCTGAAAATGATGGTCGTGTGGGGGAGATGACACTACATCTGTCAAGGCATGTAAGGCAGTGCAACAAGGTGAGTATGATCCAAAGGCTGTCCCCCAGCCTCAATTTACAGAACAGCTGGTGAGCCGAGAAAATCCTCGCACCACATAGCAGTGGCGGGGTGGGGACTGTGTAAGTGAGTCGGCCTCTTAGTGTGGTTCCTGAAGGCTTAGAAAATGTGGCCCACAGGTGAACCTGGTGCACCAGCCCATCAACCAATGCCCAATTGCCAGCCTGTCCTATCCAAGGGTATGCTGAACACTTTCTGATTGGACTCAACACACAGAGTACTCCATGGTCTTCTGCCCCCCGTTGTGTGTGTTAGCACAGGCTGGGACAGCTTCTCCAAACACACATACAGTCCTTGATCTGCTGTAGGTAGCTGGTCTGTCTTGTTTGCGCATCAGCCACCAGGTATTTCACAGCTTTTTAAGGGACCATTTAGTAGATGATGAGGCTTTATTTGTTTGTTAACGGTTCCTAGAGCACTTGCATCTTCACTCTGCCCACTCATCAAAGTTGCCAGTTACATTTTTCTCCAACAGTATGGGAATGCAATTAATGGAAAATGCCTTTTATGTTTGTTTATTTTGAAATTCCTGCAGCATGTACTCCACCTGTGGGTATTGAGGCCCTTTGCATGTACATCAGTTTAGCATCTACATTACTGGGTGTTTTGCCCCCCAAACCCCAAATTTTCATCTACACTACTGGGGGTTTTGCCCCCCAAACCCCATGTTTTCATCTACATTACTGGGGCTTTTGCCCCAAAAACCACAGATTAGGGTTCAGGGATTAGGGATCTGGGTGCTTTGCTCCCAAAACCGCAGATTTTTTGCTACGTTACAGGGTGTTTTAGCCCCATACCCCAGGTTTTATTCTACAACAATGAGGGTTTTGCCCCCCAAACCCCATATTTGTACCTACATTACTAGGATTTTTGCCCCCAAACCACAGATTAGCATCTACATTACTTGGTGTTTTGACCCCCAAACTAATGGGGGGGCGGTGAACTCCACTCCACTAACGGAGTTTGCAGAGTTTTTCCTACTCCGCCATCCGCTTGGAGTGCAGTCAGCAAAAACTCCGCCAACCACCACGGAGCGGAGTTCACCTGCGTGTCCCACTCACCTGATAATTGGTCCAACTGTGACCTTTCGCTGCCATTCCAACCAGCATGTTTCCCGAGGTTGGCTCTTCTATCCCATTCGGCACACAGAAGTCCCTAGAACGCATCCGCTCCAAGCCGTATCGGTGTAGCGGCGTATTGGCAAGGATGGATGAGGATCTGATTCCTTCCTATTGCAGCCCACCTCCGTCCTAGAGCAAAGATCCCTCCCATCAGTGCAGTGCAGGTGCAGCTCCCTTGACTGCCGTCCACCAGTTAGGCTGATGCTCCCATCATGGCGCCTCTTGAAAAACCAGCCTCTCCTGTCCTCAGAGCCCAACCCTGCACTGCAGCAATGGGAGCAGGAGGCTACACTGCAGGACTGGAGTGGGCACCAGCGGCAGCAGGACATAGTGGCAGCAGAACACCAGCGGCAGCCTCCATCTGCCACCAGAGGCCTCGGAGTCCCCAGCCATGCCGTTAGCGAGCGCAACAAACCACCTTGACTGCTATTCCACCCCATTGCCTCTGCGGATTTTTGGAGGTAAGAGAGGGAGCAGCACAGGTGTGGGGCTCGTGAGTCTTAACACATTGAGCTGTCTCAGGCAGTGAATCATTCATTATTTGATTTGATATCAAAATAAAGTTGAATGAGCGGTAATACACTGTGTCTACAGAGCTCTACTGCCACCCAGAGTTTAAAAAATATATCTTCCGCTGTCAGTAAGAGCTATGATATATGTTTACTCACTTTATTAGAGCGTAGCGGAACTCTGCGGGATTCCACAGAGTTTTTATGCAACTCTGCGGAATTCCGCATTGGGCAACTTCGCGAACTCCGCCCACCCTTACCCCAAACCCCAGATTTTCAGCTACACTACTAGGGGTTTTGACCCTAATCCTAATAGTATCATCTACATTACTACGGCTTTTGCCCCCAAACCACAGATTAGAATCTACATTACGGGGTGTTTTGCTCCCAAAACCCCAGCTTTTTAGCTACATTACAGGGTGTTTTTGCCCCAAACCCCAGATTTTCATCCGCAACAATGAGGGTTTTGCCCCCCAAACTCCATATTTGTATCTACATTACTGGGGCTTTTGCCCCCAAACCACAGATTAGCATCTACATTACTCAGTGTTTTGCCCCCCAAATCCCATATATGAATCTACATTGCTGGGGTGTTTTGCACCCCCCGAACCACAGATTTGCATCAACATTACTGGGTGGTTTGCCCCCCCAAACCCTAGATGTTCATCTACACTACTGGGGGTTTTTCCAACCAAACTCAAGATTGGCTCAACATTGCTGGGTAAATTTGCCATACAATCCAGATTTTGCCTAAATATTGATGGGGGTATTTGCCCCCAACCCCACTTATAATTCTGCATTACTGGGAGTGTTAGACCTCCACCTCCAAATTTTGGCTGGACATTGCTGGGAGTATTAGCCCCCCTGCCAACCATTTGAGTCTGCCTTGCTGGAACTATTGCCCCTCCCTTGCCTCTACATTGCTGCAAGTATTCCCCAAATGAAGTGTAGTTTCGCAACTGCTTTCTCTTCTGTTGTCTTTCACTGGGTGGTTATGTTATTCTGTATGGGTAGGTGTCTGACTCACCTTCTGCGATGACCGCATCGGTTGTGGTTGTAGTAGTGCTCAAAGAGGTAAAGTATAGGGATGACATGCACGACGGGATACATGGCTGCACCGTCTGATTCGCAGTATTTGTGTTGTGGCGTGATTCAGAGGTTAAATACTCCTCTTCCGGATGTTCTGACGTGTTGATTGTGGCGACCGATTCGGGGCATAGGAAGTACGCATCGTACTTGGGCGTCCAGAATCGGACTGGGAAAATGCCTCCGGAGAACTCCATTCTGTGCATCCAGTGGCTTCTCGTTGGGAAAATCAAGACAGATTCAGAGTGACTGAGTCGTTCATTAGGTAAAGGATTTTTAGCATCGTACTTCGTCATTTGTAGGAACCGGATCACAGTATGAGTTGGTTGGAAGATCTGACTCCGGACGGCTCTGGGATGGCCTTTCTAACGGGATCTAAATTGGGCCCTAAATGTTGACGCTAAGATCTTCAGGCTGGCAGGCTGCCTTGCTCCCTAAATGCAGGGCCTGGTAGAGCCAGACCAAGCTGGGTTAAGTCCTGAAAAGAGTTGCAGCAACAATACTAAACGCCCCTGCCACCTTCTAGATAAAACCCAACATACTTGTGCCCAATGCTTCTGCTTTCTGTCGGAGCTGAAAAGGCGTTTGATAGCATGACTGGCCACACTTTCAGCTGGTGCCGGCCAGGGCTGGTCTAGGTGATTCGAATATTCGATATGGTGCAGTTACACTAACCCCATAGGCATGGTCAGAGTCATCCCTTTAACATAGCCCACGGCATTCAAAGGGGATGCTCCTTGTCGCCACTCCTTTATGTCCTCTATATGGAGCCATTCACCGAATGAGTGTACAGACATCCACACATAACAGACAACACAATGGGGGACATGGAACATAAACTCACCTTGTACATGGTCGATCTTATGTTAGCCGTCAAGTAACCCTTTACCTCCCTTCCCCCACTGAATCAGAAACTCAAAGCCTTTTAAGAGCCTCAAGCTTTTTAGTAAATCTCTTGAAAACCTAAGCTTTTAATCTTACTATCCCACAAACTGACCAGCTCCAGATCGAGAGCCTCTTCCCCTTTCCGTGGACTACCGATGGGGTCACATACATAGGCCTACAAATATATTCCACAGCAGCGCGTATGGCAGAGCGCAATTACACTACACTTCTCCCCACTGCGCAATCAGATTTACAGTCCTGGAAGGGAAGCACCTTATCTTGTCTTGGAAGGCTCACAGCAATTAAGAGAACCTTACTGCTCAAGAAACTTTGTGAAATGAACACCCTGCTGCTGCAGCACCACCCACAAGCAAAGTCATAGGTAAGCTGCAACATCCAATTGACCACTACATATGGGGGAATATATAACATTACAACGCACACCATTACAACGCATACTTTTACAATGCAAATTTTACAATGTGACTACCATTACAACATATAGACAACGTAAGCTATTACAATGCATGTTGATAGAGATACATAAAAAGTGGCATTACACCACCAACCATTACAACGCATAGCAAGACAATGAATACCATTACAATGCATAATAATTATACCATGTTAAACGTGCACATATAATACATGCGAAACCTGTACAAAAAATATATTGAAACAATACTTTCCAAATATTCATTTTTGTAAAGAAAAATATTTCAACATATACATAAACTTTTAAGAGTAAAAATGGGAGCCTGTGTTTCGAACGTGAACACATGCTCCCATTGAAGAAAGGGGTGGTTGGAAAAAACCTTGAACCCTGTGGTGGGCACCCGATGGTGCCTGCCACACTGTGCAAGGTTGGAAAGTGGAGACTCATGGGTACCCCCACAGGCCCAATTCAGAGGGCCCTGGGTGAAGAGGGGCTTGTTATAGGCCCCTAAAGACCAATTCTGGCAGCCGTTTCATTTTGGGCAAGGCTGCCCGAATCAGTCATCGTACTCGCACGTATGGAAACCAAGTCCATAGAGCTGTATGAATTGGCTCTGGAAAGGCTCGACCTGTCCGAAAGTGTTCAGAACTGATTCGGTCAGCCCGAATGGTTTCCAGGCATCGTACTTGGTCATTCTGAACGTGGAAGCAGTCGGTCGGAGACAAGGGCTCCGGATCAGATTAGACAAACCCGAATCCGATTCGGAACCCTTTCCGAATGACATCGGAATCTACCCCTTAATTTTTTCCTGAGCACTGATAAAATAAATGAAAGGTTCAAATTCAATACAGTAGTCTTCCACAACATGTAATATTTTACTCCTTGTTTTTATTCATTTTTGGCAGATGCACAAATGAAAGTATCATTCGTTGAAGTAGCCAACACATGTTTCGTCGTGGTTATTAATCACCACGGACTTCCTCAGAGCACTAGTACAATAATAGAGTCTGGTCCCTTAAGGAGCAACCTTAAATTGAAATCCAGATATCGTATGTCTGTCAATAACTCCCAAGGTGAAGATAGGAATATATTTCATTGGGTATATTTGTCCGTGGAGGGCAGTATGCCCTGCATCACATAACTGTGTACTGTCAGGTACCCCGAGACTGCGATGTGAGGTCCTGCCTCATTGTCAAGGATCCCATCGATGAGGGCTTGCAAATATAATCCGTAGTTGGGGATACATCGAGGAGTTGAGATGATACATTGGTTCAGAGGAGCTGCTAAGCTGTGATGCAAAGTCTAAGGTCACTGTTGAAGCTGTCATTGATGAGGGATTCAAGGGCCTGTGCAGAGGATGTGCATGCAGCAGTAGTTCCAAAGAGGTTGCGGACTGCAGATGCAAAGAGGTCTTTGCGACGGTTCCAATCCATGCCTCACCCACGATATGTCGGTTCTGCTTGGGGTTGTGCTTTCAGCAGAGGGGATGCAGAGGGGATGCATCAGTTCCGCTGGATTCAAAGAGGCTAGCAGAGCACATTCTGCCCACCTCAAGGGTCCAGGACTGGGGTGGCAGCACTTGACAGGGTAGACTCACAGATGGCAGAATCCAGTTGCTGGGGTCAAGGTTGTGGGAGCCTTCTTTCCCTGAGGCTTAGTCAGGAGGCCAGCCAAATAGCCCTTGGAGGTACTCTGGGGTCCTGGGTTCAACAGATACAGGTCTGGTCCTTCTCACACAGGCAAGAGCACAGCAAGCAGCAGGTCACCACAGCTAGGCAGCATTCAAGCAGAGCGGCAGTCTTTTCAGCAGCACAGCAGTCCTTTTTCTGGCAGAGTAAACACAGGTCCAGCAGTATACTGAAACATTGGTTTTTGATGTTCAATATTTATACCCAGTTGTTCCTTTGAAGTGGGGAGAAGCTTCTTGAAGCATTCTTTTGAAGTGCACATGTGCCCTGCCTCGCTTCTCTCAGCTCCAGACTATCTACAGGGACCATGCAACCCTTGGTGTGGTGGGAAGAGACAGCCAATTCAAGTCTAAGTAGGGCTGTGCCCAGTTTCTCCCTCCCATCCTGACAGTGATGCCCATCCATGAACATCTAATGTCCCTATAGTGTATGGTGGTGTAGGAGGACTACACAAAACCTACCTGTCAACTACACCCAGTTCTGTGGCCCAGAGACAAGCTGCCGGCACCAAATGGCTAAGGCAGGTAAATGTCCCATTTTCAGAAGTGGCATTTTAAAACTTTTAATTTAAAATCTGGCTCCACCATAAGATAGGAATTTTCATTGTAATTCCAAAGACACCAAACATGAGCTAGTTATCTGGGCCCATTCGGAAATTACTAAAACTGGGTGGTAAACTTCGGTCTGCTAGTGAAGTTTGCATAATTCGGGCACTCTGCGCTCTGCGGAGAAGCACACAGACCCTGAATTCCACCATTCAGGCACAAAGCAGAGATTTTTTCCATTTGTGTGCTCGAGTTTTCTTTTGGCTCTCAACCGTGAGTGCCAAGAGTCTCGGACTGTGTGCTAGCATACTCGAGACTTCTTGCACTGCTAGAAAGCTACAGCGAGACTTTGCGCTCATTCGCACACTTCTGGCCACGACGGCACCAATCTAGTACTCTTAGTTCTGATTGCAATCGGAAACGGAGCTGTCGAGCAGCTTTTGTGCTGGAGATGCAACTGAGAGGTATTTGTTTTAGTGGAATTTCTTCTCAAACTTGCAGTTGGAGTTGTTTTTCTTTGTGCGAGAAGACCTTTTTTGTAAAACTTTTATTTTCAGAGAAGAAAAAAGTGCCCCAGGGACTCCAACTTCCTGTTCCTGTCCAGCAGGCTCCCCCGAGTGCTTTGTCTCTCTCCTGGTCACTTTTCATTGGGAGTTGGAGCTGGAAGGATCACTCTCCTGATCTGCTGTATATATTCCATTGTATTTAAGGACTTTTTATTTGCGATTTCACATGTAAGTTGAAAAACTGGTGTATAAGGGTGTTGTTTGTTTGATTGGGGGCATGTACCTGGATTTATTTGTACTTTTATTCAATTTTTGAAATATATTGTGGTGGGTGGTCTGCAGTTTAAGTAGGGGCCTAGTTATTTTTTTTGCATTTAATTTTTCTTCTATTGTAAATAGAAATGTTGCACAGTTTACTAAATTTTCTCCATGCTTTTTAATACATTTGAAATATTTCTTTAATCCACTGTGTGCCCTCATCTGCCAATGGGCCTTCCAGTCAGTAGGCCCTGTACTAGTCATGGCTGAATGAAAATACTCTTTCTGTTGTGTCTGGTGAATTTAAATATCAATAAGGCCATGGATGGAATTGGATCAAATAGCAAAATGTGTTTTAGTGGTATTTCACATTTCTTAATCAATGCAAACAGTGTATAGGTGGAGTTATGCCTTTGGAGGATGTGTGTTGTTGTAGACAGTTTTAACCCTGTTAATTTTCATTTTTGGCATTGCTCACTTAATGCTGTGTTTCTTTTGTTACAATAACTCCTTTGTCTGGCCAGTGTGTGTGCCATAGGCCACCATTTGTCCTATTCCCCATGCCATGTGGCCAGGGGCCATTTTGTGTATTCAGTGCCTATAGGCCTGCATGTTTTCTTTGTTTTCCAGGCCTTCTGCTTGACGCTGTGACCATGTGGCTGGCAGCCATTTTGTGTAGCCAGCTAGCATGCTTTTGGCATAGGCCTGCGTGTCTTCTTTGTTGTGGCCATGCCTTCTTGCTAGTTGATGTTGTTCTGACGGTTGTATGATGTTACAATGCATACAATTACAATGCATGCTTGTACAATGTGGGTTTTACAGCGTAAACACCACTACAACTCATGATTTTACAACAAATACTATTACATCGCAGTCCCATAGAGTAACATTATAACTACCATTACAACGCATACCATTACAACATATACCATTACAAAGCATACCATTACAACGAAATTATAGCAAACATAAAAATACTGTTTATCAGCTTCTCAACAACTTAAAAAAAACTGATAACACTCATTTTGAGATAGCAATAATAAAACTAATTTGAGAATGAACATTTTCTATACTTATCAATATTAAACCTAATCAATATAACGCTGATAGAAAAAGAAGCAGATGCATTACAAAATGAATTTTCCAGGTGTCCTTTCTCTATTTTTGCTAAATGTCTGTATTCAGTGACCTATCGAAATGGCTGCCAATCTAACCATGAAAGTAAAAAAACGTATTTGTAAACATTACGTATTAAATTCAGTTTCTGTCAGAACTAAGTTCACAATTAAAAATTCAATCGAAATAATATTTTGTTTTAAATTACCATGTACCACACAAAAATGTATAAATTGAGCCGTCCGCCATTTTGTGCTCAGTGCCCTCCCTGGTGTCTACATGCATCGAAGCACGGAGCAAAAAAGGGACAGACTGTTTTTGAATGCTGCCACCTACAGATCAAGTAAGTAAAACAGTTAGAATGAACACACATACAGATAATACTCTAAAACCCCTAAACATATGGCAATAATCTTTTTTTTTAAATCCACAGACTTTTACTTGACTCTCGACTGGACACTCACTAAAGTAAATGTACGTTATATAAATCGAATGGTATTAACAAAAAACTTTTCAATTATTAAAAAAAAAAATACATAAACTAAATTACTAAGGTGGTGTTTAAAATGACCAATAGTAGTATGCCAGGGGCTGTCATTTAGAAAATTAGAGACCAAATTTTACCTCAGGGGTGCATGGCCAACCATCATGGCCGAACAGACGTGAATCCGTTCAGCTCAGCTCCAGGCACCGGAGAATTTGCTGCAGCCCACGCTTGTCCTGTGTTGTGCGCTCAGACGAGGAGGAGATCACGAGCGGCTGTTGGAGTCGCCTAGGGCATGTTCATTGCTGCCCGAGGACCGCCGAGAAAAGCGCGGGTCCCAAGCAGTGCAGCAGACTCAATTAAGATGGCAGCCGCATGGGGCACTAAGCCCGGGACTGTGCTCGGGGCCCTTCTTCAGGCCGAGAAGACCACTGGGGGTGATTCTGAGGTTCGCTCAGCAGGAGACCTCTGCTCTACGCTACGATGTTAGTAGTGGAGATTGCGCCTGGACGAGCTCTGAAGGTGTGAGCTCCATGGAGAGCCCTTCCCCTCTTCCTCCGAGGCAGCGGGATGGAGATCAAACAGCTGGCAGAGGATGTACTCGGTGAGGAGTGGGGGGCAGCTGATAAGTGTGGAAGCCGACAGTCTCATAATAGGAAACGCACAATAAACTGCATAGAAGCCAGAAGTTAGCCAAGCTGCTGAAACAGCCTCCATTGTCTGTTGCCTGACTTCAAGATGGCGTTGGCCAGGCAACCATGCAGCCCCGTGGAAACCTCATGTGTGGGCCTGGGTTGATGATTGGGGCAACCCTTACAAGTCATCCTCAGGAGGGGGGGAACAACCTTTACAACGCAACTTTTACAACGCACTACACTTACAACGCATTTTTTACAACGCAACATCCATTACAACGCCTTCCATTACAACGCATGACACTACAACACATTTTTAAAAACGACCTTTACAACGCATTCCATTACAACGCATACTACCTATACAACGCATACCATTACAACGCATTATATTACACTACACTATCCAACACTTACCCTACTGTTGCACCCCCTGGAGTTAGAATAGTAATTTTTACCCCTATACTATCCAACACTTACCCTACTGTTGCACCCCCTGGAGTTAGAATAGTAATTTTTACCCCTATACTATCCAACACTTACCCTACTGTTGCACCCCCTGGAGTTAGAATAGTAATTTTTACCCCTATACTATCCAACACTTACCCTACTGTTGCACCCCCTGGAGTTAGAATAGTAATTTTTACCCCTATACTATCCAACACTTACCCTACTGTTGCACCCCCTGGAGTTAGAATAGTAATTTTTACCCCTATACTATCCAACACTTACCCTACTGTTGCACCCCCTGGAGTTAGAATAGTAATTTTTACCCCTATTCTATCCAACACTTACCCTACTGTTGCACCCCCTGGAGTTAGAATAGTAATTTTTACCCCTACACTATCCAACACTTACCCTACTGTTGCACCCCCTGGAGTTAGAATAGTAATTTTTACCCCTACACTATCCAACACTTACCCTACTGTTGCACCCCCTGGAGTTAGAATAGTAATTTTTACCCCTATACTATCCAACACTTTCCCTACTGTTGCACCCCCTGGAGTTAGAATAGTAATTTTTACCCCTATACTATCCAACACTTACCCTACTGTTGCACCCCCTGGAGTAAGAAAAGTAATTTTTACCCCTATACTATCTAATACTTACCTTAAATGCAATTTAATATTTTGCGTTGTAATGGTATGCGTT
Organism: Triturus cristatus; assembly: GCF_964204655.1. Taxonomy (NCBI): domain Eukaryota; kingdom Metazoa; phylum Chordata; class Amphibia; order Caudata; family Salamandridae; genus Triturus; species Triturus cristatus. The sequence goes on from NC_140585.1 coordinate 726,174,097, forward strand.
GTAAAGGTAGTATGCGTTGTAATGGAATGCGTTGTAAAGGTAGTTTTTAAAAATGCGTTGTAGTGTCATGCGTTGTAATGGAAGGCGTTGTAATGGATTTTGCGTTGTAAAAAATGCGTTGTAAGTGCATGCGTTGTAAAAGTGTGCGTTGTAATGACATACATCCTCAGGAGGGTACTTGGATACCTACCACGGGGCAGTGAACCAGAGCCTTGACCCTCCAGATGGTCAACAAAGGATCCTTGCCCTTGCTCCCCTGGTCCTTGACATAGCACCTCGGACCCCCATTTGAGGGGTAGAGATTGGTTCCTGGGACCGCCTGCTCGGAGGCTCGGTCTTGACCGCAAGTCCAATTCCATATGCCACCCAAAAAGACCAAAACTTCCAAAGTCTCCAGCTACTTCACCCCAACGGGGGCAGACAAGGAGGGGAAGACTCAGCCTAAAGGAGACATGACGCTAACAAGGGAGGACCTGATGGCGTTGCTGTGAGACTTCAGGAAGGAGCTCTGAGAAGACATCAGGGCGGATATAGGGGCCTTCCTCAACGCATTCAAGGCGGAAATGTGGGGCAAGTTGATGGCCCTTCAGGCAGACATTGACTTGGTGGGAGCCCGTATGCTGGAACTTGAGGCGGAACATCAAGAACTGGCCGACCGCATAAAACCTCTTGAGGAGACATCTGCAGACCTACACTCGCAACTGCGATCTGGGACACTGAAATGCAAAGATCTCGAAAATCGGTTTGGAGGGACAATATTAGGGTCAGGGGAAGAGGGCTGCGTGGCGCCCGATCTGGAGGCGTTCATGGTGGGGCTCTTCTCCACGCTCCTGAGAGATGAAAGTCCAAAGGTGCGACTAGAAAGGGTCCACAGGCTCCCAGGCAACAACAGGAGGCCTACAGACACTTTAGCAAAATGTAGTTCCTTCAAAGTGAAAGAACAAGTCCTTCAGACAGAAAGAGGCCACAAGATAATTACATTCCAGACCACGACTTGCTCATTGTTAATGCACAGGTGGTTGGGCAAGGAGGGAGGTAGGGGGAAGTGTACTCTCAGAGAATGGGAGGGCGGAAAGCTACAGTTTGATTATTGGCTGTTAGCTGTTTGTCCGGGAATGTTAGGGGACTCAATTCTTCTAATAAACGATATAGCCTGTGGACATTTTTAGTTGACCACTTAAAGAGAAATGATGAGTCGTGTTTGAAACATGAGCTGTATCCACAGATTCTCTGCTCTTCAGCCATCACGAAGCAAAACAGGGTGGCTCTTTTCTTGCTCTTTTCTTTCATTCCTCAGTCCCCTTCAGCCTTCATGCAATGAAAACGGACAAGGCAGGGCACTTCTTGATAGCTCGGGGAGACTTGAGAGAAAGACTTTGTACCATTGTCTCAGTTTAAGCCCCCAATACCGGTCAACATAATTTCCTAGAGGCATTCTTTTCAACGCTGAAGGGGTTTGCAACAGGAGAAATAATCCTACTAGGGACTTTAATCTAATATGGGACCCGGCACTAGATACAACGCACCCACGCAGGACAGCGGGGAGTTGTTTAACAAAAAGTTCAGAATTTCTCTTCAGCGCATGGGTCTGCTGGATTCTTGGAGGGGAGTACACACTACAACTAAGGATTATTCCTTCTTCTCCCACTCCCATAGAACTTACTCTAAAATAGACCATGCCTTTATCAGCCAATCCCTTTTACACACAGTCATGAGAGCTAGGTTCCACTCGATCTGCCTCTTGGACCATGCTCCTCTAGAGACGATATTTGACTAGCCGTCCCACGCTCAAAGCATGTGAGGTGGTACTTCCCTAATTTTCTAAGCAGAGACAGGCTTCTTAGGGATGAATTGAGAAAAGTGATCACAGACTATTTTCATATCAATGACCCAGCTCTCACATCCTTTGTGAATAATTGGGACACCTTTAAGGCGGTCATAAGGGGCAAATGCATTGAGTTGGCCAACACAGTTAAGAACCAACAGAGGAGAGAGAGAATCTTGTTAGAGGAGGAACTGCAGAAATCAGAAGAAGCACACAAAGATACCCCTGACCCAGACGTTGCAGAAACCCACCTCACTGAGGGGAAAGCTAAGGGCCATATACAAAAACAGAGCTGAGAAAACTATTTTGCACTTCCAAGCCCAAGGCTATGATGGGGGAACAAAATAGGTACCTTACTGGCACGACAGCTTAGGGCGAAGAAGGAGAAAGAATACATCAAACAAATTGTGGATGACGAGGGCGTCTCCCATTTAAGCGAAGAAGGAAATGCTAACGCCTTTGGGAAATACGCGCCTTATACACTGCCAACCGGTTAGATGCCCAAAACCAAGAGGGATACCTCAAATCCCTTAAATTCCACAGGTTTCAGCCTCAACGAATGAAGAACATAGGCCGACCCATCTTAGTAGAGGAGGTTCGGACGGGCTGAGAGCTCACTTCTATCGTACATTTGCACCTAAGCTGACTCCTCATTTGGTGACTCTTTTTAACAATATTATAATAACTTCTCGGAAGGTCACTGAATCCAGGGGGGAGGCCCTAGTGTGCATTATACCTAAACCGGGGAAGGACCCCAAATCCTGTGCCTCTTATCGGCCCATTGCCCTGCTAAATATCGATGCAAAGCTGTACTCTAAAATTCTGGCTAGTCGCCTTGAAAATGTTCTGCCAGCCCTAATAAACGCGGACCAATCTGGATTTATCAAGGGTCATCAGACTCATGACAACCTAGAAAAAGTGCCACAAAAAAGGCATTGTGGCGGCCCTCATTTCGCTGGACGCGGACAAGGCCTTTGATCGGGTTGACTGGTCTTTTTTAATTCAAACGTTGAGAGGTTTTGGGTTTAGTGAAGCCTTTATTGGCATGGTAAAGGCAAAGTACCATTCTCCCAGGTCCAAAGTACTAGTAAATGGAGTGGCTTTAAACTTCTTCAATCTCTCAAGGGAAACGAGGCAGGGTTGCCCACTTTTCCCCCTGCTTTTTGCCCTAAGTATAGAGCCCTTGGTGGAATGGATCAGGGAATATCCAGATATTAAAGGGGTGACATTTGGCTCAGATCAGCATAAGATTTCCCTCTTTGTGGATGATATCCTCCTACCCGTCACCGATCCACTGAACACTCTGCCAGCCATTCAGGTGGAGCTCCAGCATTTTGAAATAGTCTCGGGCTTCAAGGTGAACCTTTCTATATCGAGAGGTGATGGGGGTGCTGGAGGAGAGCTCTCTATTCTGTTGTGTCCGCAAAGAAATTACATATTTGGGGGTGAGACTTACCCCTAAAGTAACCGACTTCTATCTGGCCAACTACCCCTCCTTGCTGCGACAGTTTAAGGAGGACCTGACTAGGTGGGGACCCGCCTTCATCTCATGGATAGGAAGAATTAACGCCCTTAACATGAATGCCCTCCCTAGGTTGCTAGAAATTCCAAGGGCTACCGATTTTGGTGGACAGGGCACTCTTTGCAGAGCTGAAAAAGTTAACTATTAAATTCATATGGCAGGGGCAGAGGGCCCGTTTATCACAATGAGTTTTAACTAGATCGCGTGGGGAGAGAGGTTTGGCCCTTCTGAATTTCCTGGGGTACTACAGAGCAGCCCAACTCCGGGTGATAACAGTATAGTCCCTTAGGGAAAAAGAGAAACATTGGCACCATATGGATCGACAGATCACAGGCAGGAGTATCTAAGATCTCTTATGGAAGAAGAAACACCACAGACGCACAAACGCTTATATCAGCACCCCCACAGCTACCATTCTCCAGGTGTGGGATGCACTTACACAGGATTATACCTTGACAACATTTCCATCACCCTACTTCCCCATTCACTTTAATCTGGACTTCCCCCGGCGCTTCAAGAGGGGCCTTTTGAGGGATGGAGGGCTGGTGGCTGCCTTACGATATTTGACTTACACAAAAACTACTAACTTTCGAGGACAGTGTTAAGGCTTTCCAGCTGCATCTTGCAGAAAATGATCACTACCTCCAGCTCAAAAACTGGGTGCAGCAACCCCAGGTGCGGCTGGCCGCTACCAGGGACCTGCTCCTAATTGAAAAATGTGCACAAACAGAGGCTTCTACCAAGGGACCTATCTCCTTCCTGTATTCCCTCATCCGGTCATTGAGCCTAAAGTGGACCCTGAGACACTGGAAATTCTGGGGCTCTGTCCTTGCCACTCCTCTAGGGGAGAAACAATGGGGATCCCTATATAAAGATATTGTCAAATACAATCGATCTATGCACCTACGAGACGCCCACTATAAAATTATGTATGACTGGTACCTGAACCCCCAGAAACTACATAAAATCTTTCCCAACACCACGGACAGATGTTGGAGGGGTTGTGGGCTCCAGGTAGACTTTTGCCACATCTGGTGGGACTGCCCCTCTATTCATCCTTTCTGGAAAGAGATCCTAACTCAAATCAAATTGATTCTAGGATATCCAATTTCATAGACCATACCCTCCTGGGGATCCGAGACCCTAACCTGAAGCGTCAAACACATGGGGACCGCTCCATTATGTGGCTGGGCTTGGGTGCTGCCAAAATGGCAATAGCGGCCGCCTGGAAGAAAGCGGAGGCCCCATCCCTTACGCAATGGCACGCCAGGCCATGGCGAGCACTAGTTTTGGAGCGATTGACAGACATAGCGGAGGATACATGAAAGGGGTTCGAGTATATTTGGTCCCCGCTTGTGGAATTCTTATCAGAAGGTCTGCCATTACTGGCATGTGGCCCCTGACTAAGGGCTCTCCATCTCTTTCATATTTAGGGAACCGGAGGTCTCTCGCACAGAATGCTATGGGGGAGGGAGACTTGTGCCCTGTCCACTCCACTAAATCCCACCACCAACCGACTAGAAACACTACGTAACTCCCATGATGCATTTGTTGTTTTTTGATTATATGTTGCTGTTTTTGTTTTTGTTTTTTCTTTCTACTTTATCTTTCAATAGTTCAAAGGTTGGGCAAAGTGCACAAGTGTCATTCAGGTAATGTCCCACCTCAGGGTACACCTGAGGTATGATACACATGTACGATTGGGTGAACCAGGGAGAGACACAAATGTAAGATGTTTCGTGAGGCTAAGACCTTGGAAAAAAGATGTGTGTGTTTTCTTCAATATCTGTAACTCTTGGCCTAGAAACACTGCTTGTCGCCATTGCAATTTTGATGTTTTGATATAAAATCATAAGAAGATTTTGAAACTACATTTACCTCAAGGCAGATGCTGGAAAGTGAAGGCAAGCAAAATTGCTAATCCAACTCCAACAAGAGTTTACCTCATGGATGGTGCAGGATAGTGGTGGGGGCTAAAATAACTCTTCGTACTGCAACAGATGTTTACCTCATGAAAGGTGCTGGATGGTGATGGGGGACAAATGTACTATTCCCACTCCAGCAGGTGTTTGCTTTAGGGAAGGTGCTGGATGGTGATGTGGGTATAAAAATACTCTGACAGGTATTTGCCTCAGGGAAGGTGCTGGATGGTGGTGGAGAGCAAAATAACTATTTCTATTCCAACAAGTGTTTGCCTCATGGAAGGTGCTGGATGGTGATGGGGTACAAAATTACTATGTATAACACAATAAGCACTCCTGGAAGACATACAAAAACAAAAAACAGACACGACGGTCTGTGTTACGACTTTTACACCAACCTCGAATAAAATCCAAAACATAATCAAGAAGAAATGGCATATCCTTAATACAGGCGCTATCACATGGGCTCAGCCCCTTTTTGCATAAAAAAGGAGCCGCAATATTAGGGACGAACTAGTCAATGCCAAAAGTCCCTCATCGTTCAGAGACGATCAGTCCACCCTTTGGAAGCACGACCGCCCCAAGAGACATTCACCATGTGGCACATGTGTGGCCTGTCAATTCACCAGCACAATGAAAGAGGTCGACATAGGCACAAACAGACCTTGGGTATTGCGCAATTTTAGCAATTGTAACACTGAGAACGTGGTGTATCTCCTGATGTGCTCTTGCCACTTGATGTATGTGGGTATGACTACAAGAAAGGTCAAGACACGCATCAATGAACATCGCAGCACTTTCCGCTGCAAAAAAGAAAATACAAAACTGACAAGACACTTCCTCGAGAAAAAACATACAGACCGTGATCTTAAATGGACTGTACTTGAAGTGATGAAAAAGAGGAAAGGGGATCTTTCCCATGCCCTTCATGTTAGGGAACAACGCTGGGTGTTTCGTTTACAATCATGGAAACATGGCCTTAATGATGACATCCCGTGGCTCCAGATGAATAAATAGCCTTTCTGTCCCTGAAGGCCTGAATCACTACAATTTCCGTGCATTGCCTTTGACTTGGAAAAAATTGCATAGAGTGCATGCTCTTCACCGGCAAACCCCCCCCCCCCCCACCCCCTTTTTTCCTCTTGCCCCTTTTTTTGCACACTAAGCCTTTGTGTTTTAGTGGTTGCCTTGGGAATCAGCATAATACCGGCACGCTCTCCCATTCACGTGATTTTGTGCAATTCATTTCGCAAAATTTTCGCTCACGCTTCCATGCGTAAGCTTTGTTGGCATTACAGTCATGCCCCCTTAAGGCTCACGTTTCCTCACGCAATTCCCTGCCCTTCCCATATTCAGATAGTCTTAATGCGCCTCTCCACTCCGTGTGTGGAGAGATAGGCGGTCATCATTACCCTAGACACGTCCCACTCCAGGCAAGTCCAGGCACATCTAGGCACTGCTGCTTGGGACACAGGAAGCTGCATGTCATCACGCAGTGCCACTTCACCTGAGCATGATTAGGTCGATTGTTGGGTCACGCCCACTACCTAGACACTGTTTAAGTGTGGAGAGATAGGCATTCACCACTTCCCTAGGCACGCCCCACTCCAGGCAAGTCCAGGTACATCTTGGTACCGCCGCTCGGGACACAGGAAACTGCAAGTCATCACGCAGCGCCACCTCACGTGAGCATGAGTAGGTTGATTGCTGGGTCACGCCCACTACCTAGACACCATTTAAACTCCTCTTTCCCAGTTCTAAACCATTGCCGGGGAGGATGGACGTATAATCTACAGGTGATTCCGTGGAGAGCGCACCTTGACGAAGTAAGTGTGTGAGTGTATGAAGAAAGAAGGCCTTTCCAGGACATCTTCCTGAGATGGCCCACAGTGTTTTCTGCTAGCATGCCTCTGATTAGTCCTCTCTTGTATTCCCTAGAGTTTGACTACAGGGGCTCTCCTCATTCCAACTCCCATGGAGCAAGTAGGTTGAAAGAGCAGGGTAAGACCATAGATAATGTCTTATTATGCTATTTTTGTCAGAATGAACACAGATATCTGGCACTGTATAGCTCACCTTATAGCCACACACTACAGTTTTATGTATGCGTATGGCGCATGATTGTTTTGACCGAGTTTATGTTTTTTGTAAAATCTACACATTTTCATTACTGTTTGTTTGTGTGTTTTCTCTCTTCACTGTTAACCCCTTCGCTGCTAGGCCTTTTCCCCTCCTGTGCTAAGCCCTTTTTGGGCTATTTGAGGTAGTGCGCGCTTAGGCCCCTGTAACTTTTTGACCACATTAGGTATCCACGCCAAATTTGCGTCCTTTTCTTCCAACATCTTGGGGATTCTAAAGGTACCCAGGGTTTGTGGATTCTCCTAGAGGGTTCCCAGAAATTAGTCAAAATACAGCAATTTTTTTTTTTTTTTGTGAAAAATGTGAAAAATGGGCTGCAAATGAAAGCTTCTGGGTTTTTCTCTGCAAATGGTATCAAAAAAGGGTTTGTGGGGCTGAAATCACAATTTCTCCAGCTTTTAGGGAATGACAGACTTTTGTTAGAAAACCAACATTTTTTACACAGTTTTGGCATTTTTCTGGGACATACCCTATTTTTGCTATTTTTTGTGCTTTCAACCTCCTTCCAGTTAACGGTAGAAAAGGGTAACAAAACAATAATGGATCCTGGAAAGCTATACATTTTTGAAAAGTAGACAAAATTCTGAATTCAGCAAGGGGTCATTTGCGTAGATCCATCAAGGTTTCTTTATAGAAATTTACAGGCAAATATATGAGAAATTAAAAATTTGTTGAAAAAAGCAGCCTCTTGAGTCAACGTTTTTACCTGTAACTTCTTCGAATTATGACATCTCTTTGAAAGCAATGTACCGTTACATCCGGTAGACCTTCCTGGTTGTGTGGACATATAGGACTTGTAGGTTCATCAAGAGCCCAACGAACCCAGAGTAGAAAAATGAGCAGCATTTTGTAATGTTTTTTTTTTTTGGTCCGGGTATATAGCAATTATTGTGGGAAAATGTATACTTGGAAAAATCGGTATGAAAGTCACCTATGTATTTCTGAAATGGGAACAAATTACAGAGTTCAGAAACAGTGCATATTTGCACATTTTCGAAATTGGGAATACTCATATTTGCATGACAATTATTGGTCATTTTTCAAAATGACTTTTTTTTTACACAATGTCTTTCATTTGGAAGGGAGAAATGCATCAAAAATCAACAGGTAATAACAGTAGCTTTACAAATTTGAACTACCCTAAGTCTCCCGAGAAAAATGGTACCTCACTTGTGTGGGTAGGCATAGTGCCCACGACAGGAAGTGGCTCAAAACCTAAGGTGAACACACCACATTTTCACACTGAAAATTTACACTTTTTTTGCAAAGAGTCTAGCTGTAGTTTTTGAACCCTAGCCCTGCCGGCACCTAGGGAAACCTAGCAAACCTATACATTTTTGAAAACTAGACACCCAGGGGAATCCAGGATGGGGTGACTTGACTGCCTCCCACCATGGTCTGTTACCCAGAATCCCTTGCAAACGTAAAAAATTGAAAAAAAAACCACATTTTCCCCACATTTCTGTGATGCAAAGTTCTGGAATCTGCGTGGATCCACAAATTTCCACCCACCCCGCGTTCCCCAAAGTCCTACGAGAAAAATGGTACCTCACTTGTGCGGGTCGGCCTAGTGCCCGCGACAGGAAACGGCGCAAAACGCAACGTGGTTTTGGAGTGAAAAATGACCCTTTTTTTGGCAAAGTGACTAGCTGTAGATTTTGTACCCTAGCCCTGCCGGCACCTAGGGAAACCTAGCAAACCTATACATTTCTGAAAACTAGACACCCAGGGGAATCCAGGATGGGGTGACTTGACTGCCTCCCACCATGGTCTGTTACCCAGAATCCCTTGCAAACGTAAAAAATTGAAAAAAAAACCACATTTTCCCCACATTTCTGTGATGCAAAGTTCTGGAATCTGCGTGGATCCACAAATTTCCACCCACCCCGCGTTCCCCAAAGTCCTACGAGAAAAATGGTACCTCACTTGTGCGGGTCGGCCTAGTGCCCGCGACAGGAAACGGCGCAAAACGCAACGTGGTTTTGGAGTGAAAAATGACCCTTTTTTTGGCAAAGTGACTAGCTGTAGATTTTGTACCCTAGCCCTGCCGGCACCTAGGGAAACCTAGCAAACCTATACATTTCTGAAAACTAGACACCCAGGGGAATCCAGGATGGGGTGACTTGACTGCCTCCCACCATGGTCTGTTACCCAGAATCCCTTGCAAACGTAAAAAATTGACAAAAAAACCACATTTTCCCCACATTTCTGTGATGGAAAGTTCTGGAATCTGCGTGGATCCACAAATTTCCACCCACCCCGCGTTCCCCAAAGTCCTACGAGAAAAATGGTACCTCACTTGTGCGGGTCGGCCTAGTGCCCGCGACAGGAAACGGCGCAAAACGCAACGTGGTTTTGGAGTGAAAAATGACCCTTTTTTTGGCAAAGTGACTAGCTGTAGATTTTGTACCCTAGCCCTGCCGGCACCTAGGGAAACCTAGCAAACCTATACATTTCTGAAAACTAGACACCCAGGGGAATCCAGGATGGGGTGACTTGACTGCCTCCCACCATGGTCTGTTACCCAGAATCCCTTGCAAACGTAAAAAATTGACAAAAAAAACACATTTTCCCCACATTTCTGTGATGGAAAGTTCTGGAATCTGCGTGGATCCACAAATTTCCACCCACCCCGCGTTCCCCAAAGTCCTACGAGAAAAATGGTACCTCACTTGTGCGGGTCGGCCTAGTGCCCGCGACAGGAAACGGCGCAAAACGCAACGTGGTTTTGGAGTGAAAAATGACCCTTTTTTTGGCAAAGTGACTAGCTGTAGATTTTGTACCCTAGCCCTGCCGGCACCTAGGGAAACCTAGCAAACCTATACATTTCTGAAAACTAGACACCCAGGGGAATCCAGGATGGGGTGACTTGACTGCCTCCCACCATGGTCTGTTACCCAGAATCCCTTGCAAACGTAAAAAATTGACAAAAAAAACACATTTTCCCCACATTTCTGTGATGGAAAGTTCTGGAATCTGTGTGGATCCACAAATTTCCACCCACCCCGCGTTCCCCAAAGTCCTACGAGAAAAATGGTACCTCACTTGTGCGGGTCGGCCTAGTGCCCGCGACAGGAAACGGCGCAAAACGCAACATGGTTTTGGAGTGAAAAATGACCCTTTTTTTGGCAAAGTGACTAGCTGTAGATTTTGTACCCTAGCCCTGCCGGCACCTAGGGAAACCTAGCAAACCTATACATTTCTGAAAACTAGACACCCAGGGGAATCCAGGATGGGGTGACTTGACTGCCTCCCACCATGGTCTGTTACCCAGAATCCCTTGCAAACGTAAAAAATTGACAAAAAAAACACATTTTCCCCACATTTCTGTGATGGAAAGTTCTGGAATCTGCGTGGATCCACAAATTTCCACCCACCCCGCGTTCCCCAAAGTCCTACGAGAAAAATGGTACCTCACTTGTGCGGGTCGGCCTAGTGCCCGCGACAGGAAACGGCGCAAAACGCAACGTGGTTTTGGAGTGAAAAATGACCCTTTTTTTGGCAAAGTGACTAGCTGTAGATTTTGTACCCTAGCCCTGCCGGCACCTAGGGAAACCTAGCAAACCTATACATTTCTGAAAACTAGACACCCAGGGGAATCCAGGATGGGGTGACTTGACTGCCTCCCACCATGGTCTGTTACCCAGAATCCCTTGCAAACGTAAAAAATTGACAAAAAAAACACATTTTCCCCACATTTCTGTGATGGAAAGTTCTGGAATCTGCGTGGATCCACAAATTTCCACCCACCCCGCGTTCCCCAAAGTCCTACGAGAAAAATGGTACCTCACTTGTGCGGGTCGGCCTAGTGCCCGCGACAGGAAACGGCGCAAAACGCAACATGGTTTTGGAGTGAAAAATGACCCTTTTTTTGGCAAAGTGACTAGCTGTAGATTTTGTACCCTAGCCCTGCCGGCACCTAGGGAAACCTAGCAAACCTATACATTTCTGAAAACTAGACACCCAGGGGAATCCAGGATGGGGTGACTTGACTGCCTCCCACCATGGTCTGTTACCCAGAATCCCTTGCAAACATAAAAAATTGACAAAAAAAACACATTTTCCCCACATTTCTGTGATGGAAAGTTCTGGAATCTGCGTGGATCCACAAATTTCCACCCACCCCGCGTTCCCCAAAGTCCTACGAGAAAAATGGTACCTCACTTGTGCGGGTCGGCCTAGTGCCCGCGACAGGAAACGGCGCAAAACGCAACATGGTTTTGGAGTGAAAAATGACCCTTTTTTTGGCAAAGTGACTAGCTGTAGATTTTGTACCCTAGCCCTGCCGGCACCTAGGGAAACCTAGCAAACCTATACATTTCTGAAAACTAGACACCCAGGGGAATCCAGGATGGGGTGACTTGACTGCCTCCCACCATGGTCTGTTACCCAGAATCCCTTGCAAACGTAAAAAATTGACAAAAAAAACACATTTTCCCCACATTTCTGTGATGGAAAGTTCTGGAATCTGCGTGGATCCACAAATTTCCACCCACCCCGCGTTCCCCAAAGTCCTACGAGAAAAATGGTACCTCACTTGTGCGGGTCGGCCTAGTGCCCGCGACAGGAAACGGCGCAAAACGCAACGTGGTTTTGGAGTGAAAAATGACCCTTTTTTTGGCAAAGTGACTAGCTGTAGATTTTGTACCCTAGCCCTGCCGGCACCTAGGGAAACCTAGCAAACCTATACATTTCTGAAAACTAGACACCCAGGGGAATCCAGGATGGGGTGACTTGACTGCCTCCCACCATGGTCTGTTACCCAGAATCCCTTGCAAACGTAAAAAATTGACAAAAAAAACACATTTTCCCCACATTTCTGTGATGGAAAGTTCTGGAATCTGCGTGGATCCACAAATTTCCACCCACCCCGCGTTCCCCAAAGTCCTACGAGAAAAATGGTACCTCACTTGTGCGGGTCGGCCTAGTGCCCGCGACAGGAAACGGCGCAAAACGCAACGTGGTTTTGGAGTGAAAAATGACCCTTTTTTTGGCAAAGTGACTAGCTGTAGATTTTGTACCCTAGCCCTGCCGGCACCTAGGGAAACCTAGCAAACCTATACATTTCTGAAAACTAGACACCCAGGGGAATCCAGGATGGGGTGACTTGACTGCCTCCCACCATGGTCTGTTACCCAGAATCCCTTGCAAACGTAAAAAATTGACAAAAAAAACACATTTTCCCCACATTTCTGTGATGGAAAGTTCTGGAATCTGCGTGGATCCACAAATTTCCACCCACCCCGCGTTCCCCAAAGTCCTACGAGAAAAATGGTACCTCACTTGTGCGGGTCGGCCTAGTGCCCGCGACAGGAAACGGCGCAAAACGCAACGTGGTTTTGGAGTGAAAAATGACCCTTTTTTTGGCAAAGTGACTAGCTGTAGATTTTGTACCCTAGCCCTGCCGGCACCTAGGGAAACCTAGCAAACCTATACATTTCTGAAAACTAGACACCCAGGGGAATCCAGGATGGGGTGACTTGACTGCCTCCCACCATGGTCTGTTACCCAGAATCCCTTGCAAACGTAAAAAATTGACAAAAAAAACACATTTTCCCCACATTTCTGTGATGGAAAGTTCTGGAATCTGCGTGGATCCACAAATTTCCACCCACCCCGCGTTCCCCAAAGTCCTACGAGAAAAATGGTACCTCACTTGTGCGGGTCGGCCTAGTGCCCGCGACAGGAAACGGCGCAAAACGCAACGTGGTTTTGGAGTGAAAAATGACCCTTTTTTTTGGCAAAGTGACTAGCTGTAGATTTTGTACCCTAGCCCTGCCGGCACCTAGGGAAACCTAGCAAACCTATACATTTCTGAAAACTAGACACCCAGGGGAATCCAGGATGGGGTGACTTGACTGCCTCCCACCATGGTCTGTTACCCAGAATCCCTTGCAAACGTAAAAAATTGACAAAAAAAACACATTTTCCCCACATTTCTGTGATGGAAAGTTCTGGAATCTGCGTGGATCCACAAATTTCCACCCACCCCGCGTTCCCCAAAGTCCTACGAGAAAAATGGTACCTCACTTGTGCGGGTCGGCCTAGTGCCCGCGACAGGAAACGGCGCAAAACGCAACGTGGTTTTGGAGTGAAAAATGACCCTTTTTTTGGCAAAGTGACTAGCTGTAGATTTTGTACCCTAGCCCTGCCGGCACCTAGGGAAACCTACCAAACCTATACATTTCTGAAAACTAGACACCCGGCGGTTTCCAGGGAGGTATGGCTTGCGTGGATCCCCCAACGTTTCCTTACCCAGAATCCCCTGCAAACCTCAATTTTTGCTCAAAAAATCACTTTTTTAACACATTTTGGGGTGGGAAAGTAGTGGCATCACCGGGCTCACACAAATTTACCACCACCCAGCGTTCCCCCAGGTCTCCCGGTAAAAATGGTGCCTCACTTGTGTGGGAGGCCCAAGTACCCGCGGCAGGCAAGGGCCCCAAAGGTAGTGAGGCCACCTCAAGATGGCCTATCGCCAAACCACCTGGTTTTGCAAGGGGGGTCACTTTGGTTTTTGGCCCGGTGCGCGGCGGCCATCTAGGGAAACCTACCAAACCCAGGCATTTTTGAAAACTAGACACCCGGCGGCTTCCAGGGAGGTATGGCTTGCGTGGATCCCCCAACGTTTCCTTACCCAGAATCCCCTGCAAACCTCAATTTTTGCTCAAAAAATCACTTTTTTCACACATTTTGGGGTGGGAAAGTAGTGGCATCACCGGGCTCACACAAATTTACCACCACCCAGCGTTCCCCCAGGTCTCCCGGTAAAAATGGTGCCTCACTTGTGTGGGAGGCCCAAGTACCCGCGGCAGGCAAGGGCCCCAAACGTAGTGAGGCCACCTCAAGATGGCCTATCGCCAAACCACCTGGTTTTGCAAGGGGGGTCACTTTGGTTTTTGGCCCGGTGCGCGGCGGCCATCTAGGGAAACCTACCAAACCCAGGCATTTTTGAAAACTAGACACCCGGCGGCTTCCAGGGAGGTATGGCTTGCGTGGATCCCCCAACGTTTCCTTACCCAGAATCCCCTGCAAACCTCAATTTTTGCTCAAAAAATCACTTTTTTCACACATTTTGGGGTGGGAAAGTAGTGGCATCACCGGGCTCACACAAATTTACCACCACCCAGCGTTCCCCCAGGTCTCCCGGTAAAAATGGTGCCTCACTTGTGTGGGAGGCCCAAGTACCCGCGGCAGGCAAGGGCCCCAAACGTAGTGAGGCCACCTCAAGATGGCCTATCGCCAAACCACCTGGTTTTGCAAGGGGGGTCACTTTGGTTTTTGGCCCGGTGCGCGGCGGCCATCTAGGGAAACCTACCAAACCCAGGCATTTTTGAAAACTAGACACCCGGCGGCTTCCAGGGAGGTATGGCTTGCGTGGATCCCCCAACGTTTCCTTACCCAGAATCCCCTGCAAACCTCAATTTTTGCTCAAAAAATCACTTTTTTCACACATTTTGGGGTGGGAAAGTAGTGGCATCACCGGGCTCACACAAATTTACCACCACCCAGCGTTCCCCCAGGTCTCCCGGTAAAAATGGTGCCTCACTTGTGTGGGAGGCCCAAGTACCCGCGGCAGGCAAGGGCCCCAAACGTAGTGAGGCCACCTCAAGATGGCCTATCGCCAAACCACCTGGTTTTGCAAGGGGGGTCACTTTGGTTTTTGGCCCGGTGCGCGGCGGCCATCTAGGGAAACCTACCAAACCCAGGCATTTTTGAAAACTAGACACCCGGCGGCTTCCAGGGAGGTATGGCTTGCGTGGATCCCCCAACGTTTCCTTACCCAGAATCCCCTGCAAACCTCAATTTTTGCTCAAAAAATCACTTTTTTCACACATTTTGGGGTGGGAAAGTAGTGGCATCACCGGGCTCACACAAATTTACCACCACCCAGCGTTCCCCCAGGTCTCCCGGTAAAAATGGTGCCTCACTTGTGTGGGAGGCCCAAGTACCCGCGGCAGGCAAGGGCCCCAAACGTAGTGAGGCCACCTCAAGATGGCCTATCGCCAAACCACCTGGTTTTGCAAGGGGGGTCACTTTGGTTTTTGGCCCGGTGCGCGGCGGCCATCTAGGGAAACCTACCAAACCCAGGCATTTTTGAAAACTAGACACCCGGCGGCTTCCAGGGAGGTATGGCTTGCGTGGATCCCCCAACGTTTCCTTACCCAGAATCCCCTGCAAACCTCAATTTTTGCTCAAAAAATCACATTTTTAACACATTTGGGGGTGGGAAAGTAGTGGCATCACCGGGCTCACACAAATTTACCACCACCCAGCGTTCCCCCAGGTCTCCCGGTAAAAATGGTGCCTCACTTGTGTGGGAGGCCCAAGTACCCGCGGCAGGCAAGGGCCCCAAACGTAGTGAGGCCACCTCAAGATGGCCTATCGCCAAACCACCTGGTTTTGCAAGGGGGGTCACTTTGGTTTTTGGCCCGGTGCGCGGCGGCCATCTAGGGAAACCTACCAAACCCAGGCATTTTTGAAAACTAGACACCCGGCGGCTTCCAGGGAGGTATGGCTTGCGTGGATCCCCCAACGTTTCCTTACCCAGAATCCCCTGCAAACCTCAATTTTTGCTCAAAAAATCACTTTTTTCACACATTTTGGGGTGGGAAAGTAGTGGCATCACCGGGCTCACACAAATTTACCACCACCCAGCGTTCCCCCAGGTCTCCCGGTAAAAATGGTGCCTCACTTGTGTGGGAGGCCCAAGTACCCGCGGCAGGCAAGGGCCCCAAACGTAGTGAGGCCACCTCAAGATGGCCTATCGCCAAACCACCTGGTTTTGCAAGGGGGGTCACTTTGGTTTTTGGCCCGGTGCGCGGCGGCCATCTAGGGAAACCTACCAAACCCAGGCATTTTTGAAAACTAGACACCCGGCGGCTTCCAGGGAGGTATGGCTTGCGTGGATCCCCCAACGTTTCCTTACCCAGAATCCCCTGCAAACCTCAATTTTTGCTCAAAAAATCACATTTTTAACACATTTGGGGGTGGGAAAGTAGTGGCATCACCGGGCTCACACAAATTTACCACCACCCAGCGTTCCCCCAGGTCTCCCGGTAAAAATGGTGCCTCACATGTGTGGGAGGCCCAAGTACCCGCGGCAGGCAAGGGCCCCAAACGTAGTGAGGCCACCTCAAGATGGCCTATCGCCAAACCACCTGGTTTTGCAAGGGGGGTCACTTTGGTTTTTGGCCCGGTGCGCGGCGGCCATCTAGGGAAACCTACCAAACCCAGGCATTTTTGAAAACTAGACACCCGGCGGCTTCCAGGGAGGTATGGCTTGCGTGGATCCCCCAACGTTTCCTTACCCAGAATCCCCTGCAAACCTCAATTTTTGCTCAAAAAATCACATTTTTAACACATTTGGGGGTGGGAAAGTAGTGGCATCACCGGGCTCACACAAATTTACCACCACCCAGCGTTCCCCCAGGTCTCCCGGTAAAAATGGTGCCTCACTTGTGTGGGAGGCCCAAGTACCCGCGGCAGGCAAGGGCCCCAAACGTAGTGAGGCAACATCAACATTGCCTATCCCAAAGGTCGCCTCACTACGTTTGGGGCCCTTGCCTGCCGCGGGTACTTGGGCCTCCCACACAAGTGAGGCACCATTTTTACCGGGAGACCTGGGGGAACGCTGGGTGGTGGTAAATTTGTGTGAGCCCGGTGATGCCACTACTTTCCCACCCCAAAATGTGTGAAAAAAGTGATTTTTTGAGCAAAAATTGAGGTTTGCAGGGGATTCTGGGTAAGGAAACGTTGGGGGATCCACGCAAGCCATACCTCCCTGGAAGCCGCCGGGTGTCTAGTTTTCAAAAATGCCTGGGTTTGGTAGGTTTCCCTAGATGGCCGCCGCGCACCGGGCCAAAAACCAAAGTGACCCCCCTTGCAAAACCAGGTGGTTTGGCGATAGGCCATCTTGAGGTGGCCTCACTACGTTTGGGGCCCTTGCCTGCCGCGGGTACTTGGGCCTCCCACACAAGTGAGGCACCATTTTTACCGGGAGACCTGGGGGAACGCTGGGTGGTGGTAAATTTGTGTGAGCCCGGTGATGCCACTACTTTCCCACCCCAAAATGTGTGAAAAAAGTGATTTTTTGAGCAAAAATTGAGGTTTGCAGGGGATTCTGGGTAAGGAAACGTTGGGGGATCCACGCAAGCCATACCTCCCTGGAAGCCGCCGGGTGTCTAGTTTTCAAAAATGCCTGGGTTTGGTAGGTTTCCCTAGATGGCCGCCGCGCACCGGGCCAAAAACCAAAGTGACCCCCCTTGCAAAACCAGGTGGTTTGGCGATAGGCCATCTTGAGGTGGCCTCACTACCTTTGGGGCCCTTGCCTGCCGCGGGTACTTGGGCCTCCCACACAAGTGAGGCACCATTTTTACCGGGAGACCTGGGGGAACGCTGGGTGGTGGTAAATTTGTGTGAGCCCGGTGATGCCACTACTTTCCCACCCCAAAATGTGTGAAAAAAGTGATTTTTTGAGCAAAAATTGAGGTTTGCAGGGGATTCTGGGTAAGGAAACGTTGGGGGATCCACGCAAGCCATACCTCCCTGGAAGCCGCCGGGTGTCTAGTTTTCAAAAATGCCTGGGTTTGGTAGGTTTCCCTAGATGGCCGCCGCGCACCGGGCCAAAAACCAAAGTGACCCCCCTTGCAAAACCAGGTGGTTTGGCGATAGGCCATCTTGAGGTGGCCTCACTACCTTTGGGGCCCTTGCCTGCCGCGGGTACTTGGGCCTCCCACACAAGTGAGGCACCATTTTTACCGGGAGACCTGGGGGAACGCTGGGTGGTGGTAAATTTGTGTGAGCCCGGTGATGCCACTACTTTCCCACCCCAAAATGTGTGAAAAAAGTGATTTTTTGAGCAAAAATTGAGGTTTGCAGGGGATTCTGGGTAAGGAAACGTTGGGGGATCCACGCAAGCCATACCTCCCTGGAAGCCGCCGGGTGTCTAGTTTTCAAAAATGCCTGGGTTTGGTAGGTTTCCCTAGATGGCCGCCGCGCACCGGGCCAAAAACCAAAGTGACCCCCCTTGCAAAACCAGGTGGTTTGGCGATAGGCCATCTTGAGGTGGCCTCACTACGTTTGGGGCCCTTGCCTGCCGCGGGTACTTGGGCCTCCCACACAAGTGAGGCACCATTTTTACCGGGAGACCTGGGGGAACGCTGGGTGGTGGTAAATTTGTGTGAGCCCGGTGATGCCACTACTTTCCCACCCCAAAATGTGTGAAAAAAGTGATTTTTTGAGCAAAAATTGAGGTTTGCAGGGGATTCTGGGTAAGGAAACGTTGGGGGATCCACGCAAGCCATACCTCCCTGGAAGCCGCCGGGTGTCTAGTTTTCAAAAATGCCTGGGTTTGGTAGGTTTCCCTAGATGGCCGCCGCGCACCGGGCCAAAAACCAAAGTGACCCCCCTTGCAAAACCAGGTGGTTTGGCGATAGGCCATCTTGAGGTGGCCTCACTACGTTTGGGGCCCTTGCCTGCCGCGGGTACTTGGGCCTCCCACACAAGTGAGGCACCATTTTTACCGGGAGACCTGGGGGAACGCTGGGTGGTGGTAAATTTGTGTGAGCCCGGTGATGCCACTACTTTCCCACCCCAAAATGTGTGAAAAAAGTGATTTTTTGAGCAAAAATTGAGGTTTGCAGGGGATTCTGGGTAAGGAAACGTTGGGGGATCCACGCAAGCCATACCTCCCTGGAAGCCGCCGGGTGTCTAGTTTTCAAAAATGCCTGGGTTTGGTAGGTTTCCCTAGATGGCCGCCGCGCACCGGGCCAAAAACCAAAGTGACCCCCCTTGCAAAACCAGGTGGTTTGGCGATAGGCCATCTTGAGGTGGCCTCACTACGTTTGGGGCCCTTGCCTGCCGCGGGTACTTGGGCCTCCCACACAAGTGAGGCACCATTTTTACCGGGAGACCTGGGGGAACGCTGGGTGGTGGTAAATTTGTGTGAGCCCGGTGATGCCACTACTTTCCCACCCCAAAATGTGTGAAAAAAGTGATTTTTTGAGCAAAAATTGAGGTTTGCAGGGGATTCTGGGTAAGGAAACGTTGGGGGATCCACGCAAGCCATACCTCCCTGGAAGCCGCCGGGTGTCTAGTTTTCAAAAATGCCTGGGTTTGGTAGGTTTCCCTAGATGGCCGCCGCGCACCGGGCCAAAAACCAAAGTGACCCCCCTTGCAAAACCAGGTGGTTTGGCGATAGGCCATCTTGAGGTGGCCTCACTACCTTTGGGGCCCTTGCCTGCCGCGGGTACTTGGGCCTCCCACACAAGTGAGGCACCATTTTTACCGGGAGACCTGGGGGAACGCTGGGTGGTGGTAAATTTGTGTGAGCCCGGTGATGCCACTACTTTCCCACCCCAAAATGTGTGAAAAAAGTGATTTTTTGAGCAAAAATTGAGGTTTGCAGGGGATTCTGGGTAAGGAAACATTGGGGGATCCACGCAAGCCATACCTCCCTGGAAGCCGCCGGGTGTCTAGTTTTCAAAAATGCCTGGGTTTGGTAGGTTTCCCTAGATGGCCGCCGCGCACCGGGCCAAAAACCAAAGTGACCCCCCTTGCAAAACCAGGTGGTTTGGCGATAGGCCATCTTGAGGTGGCCTCACTACCTTTGGGGCCCTTGCCTGCCGCGGGTACTTGGGCCTCCCACACAAGTGAGGCACCATTTTTACCGGGAGACCTGGGGGAACGCTGGGTGGTGGTAAATTTGTGTGAGCCCGGTGATGCCACTACTTTCCCACCCCAAAATGTGTGAAAAAAGTGATTTTTTGGGCAAAAATTGAGGTTTGCAGGGGATTCTGGGTAAGGAAACGTTGGGGGATCCACGCAAGCCATACCTCCCTGGAAGCCGCCGGGTGTCTAGTTTTCAAAAATGCCTGGGTTTGGTAGGTTTCCCTAGATGGCCGCCGAGCCCTGGGCAAAAAACAAAAGTAACCCCCCTTGCATAACCAGATTACCTATTGTTACTACAGCGTGAGAATTTAGGAATAATACTGCAAAGAAAATGTGGCAGACAATTTGAGGTTTACAGGACAATGGGGATAAAAAATATTTTTCAAATCACTAGAGAGACATCACCATGAACTCCCAAAGGTTTTCGACAATATCTACAGTTGGTGGGTTATTCTTACATGGAAAGTGTACCTTGGCAGAGAAACAAAAAAAAAAGATTCCTGCACAACCATCTATTCCTCAAACACACACACATACTGGTTGGATTTGGCACGAGGGCAAGTCATGGTTCAGTGTATTAAATTTTATTAACAAGAGATTTCACAAATATGAAATGCACTGTCAATAATTAAATTCACAAAAATCCAAACCAATGACTTGCAGCTCGTGAGCTGTAAAGCCACGTCAAGGCACCAACCGCTTTACAGGCCATTCACACACCTTTCATACGTGATACAAACAAGACCATTCGCACCACCAGGTACAAAAGCAACACAGTACAAAAATCACCAAAAAGGGACAAGGTACACCCTGCTTCAAAAAAACAAATATTACTGCACAGTCATCTAACCCGCAAGCACACGCACATACTGGTTGGATTTGGCACGAGGGTGAGTGATGGTTCAGTAGATAAAATTGTATTACCAAGTGATTTCACAAAAAATGAAATGCACTGGTAATAATTGAAAGGGCAAGAAACTGAACCATTGACTCACAGCTCGTGAGCTGTAAAGCCACGACAAGGCACCAACCTCTTTACAGGCCATTCATACACCTTTCATACGTGTGAGACATACAAAACCATTCACACCGCCAGCCGCGGGCCCATCACATAACAAAACTCACACCGGCACACAGCGCCATTCAAGGGCCCATCACTTTCACACGCCCACAATCCAGACACAGCAACTACACAGGCAGAAGGATTGCGTGGAGTGGCACTCAGCTAGCAGTGTGTGTAGTGACCAGCAGAAAGTCACTACTCACACACAGCCAGCCAAGCACCGGTCGACACACACCGCTAGCCAAACGCCAGTCCACGCACACCGCTAGCCAAGCGCCAGTCCAGGCACACCACCATCCAATCGCCAGTCCAGGCACACCGGCAGCCAATCGCCAATCCACCTACACCGCCAGCCAAGCTCCAGTCCACGGACACCACCAGACAAGCACCATTCCACACACACCGCCAGCCAAGCTCCAGTCCACACACACCACCAGACAAGCTCCAGTCCACGGACACCACCAGCCAAGCTCCAGTCCACGGACACCACCAGCCAAACACCAGTCCGCACACACCACCAGTCCACACACACTGCCAGCCAAGAACCAGTCCACGCACAGCGCCAGCCAAGCACCATTCCACGCACACCACCAGCCAAGCACCATTCCACGCACACCGCCAGCCAAGCACCATTCCACGCACACCACCAGCCACGCACACCACCAGCCACGCACCAGTCCACGCACACCGCCAGTCCATGCACACCGCCAGTCCACGCACACCGTCAGCCAAGCACCATTCCACGCACACCACCAACCAAGTGCCAGTCCACACACACCAACAGCCAAGCGCAAGCCTACACACACCGCCATCACATTTTGGATTTTTTTAGAAAAAAATAAAAACACAAACAAATTGCAAATAGATACAAATTTTCTAACAGAAAATCAGCAACTAAATACATTGCACTAACACCAACCTTGAAACAGAATCAAATTATCCAAAGAATACAGACCAGCCAGTTCACTTTACCACTCAAGAATCCTCCCAAAAATTTTTTCGCGTGTGGTACGCTCTAAAACAAGCAGAGAGACACAGTGCAGGATGAGAGGGACAATCGGGGCAGTACATACGACACTCCTTCCGCGTACCTCTTCGCCAACAGACTCTACATCTCCTACTGGGAAAATCTTTTGCGGGTGTGGGAGGAATGTGATCTGGAAAGTGGCGTTCTTTCAATCTAGCAACATCCTCCACCAGTCCAACTCTAGGAACACTTGCCTGTTCCACTACAACAAGGCTGCCTATTACAGACTCCTGAAACTTAGCAAAAGTCATCTTTGACTCATGGCAAGAATCCTGGAACACAACAAAAGCATTAAACATTGCCAAGTGGAAAAGATGGATAGCCAACTTCTTGTACCAAATGTAAGCCTTACGAAGAGCAGTGTAAGGTTCCAACCTCTGATCTACTCTGTCAACACCACCCATGTACCTATTATAGTCTAAAACACATACAGGTTTGCGCGCTTCAGCGACCTGACCCCAAACAGTCACAGGTGCAGTGCTTTCATCATGGATGGAAGTCAGCATGTAGACATCTCTCCTGTCTGTAAACTTCACAGCAAGAAGCTCCTGGCAACGCAACGCACTGCACTGTCCCCGCACAAGCTTTTGACAAACAAGTTCTTTCGGAAAACCTTTACGGTTACAGCGGACTGTGCCACAAGCAAAAGTGTCCACTTTGGCCAATTCCCTGAACAACCGTACACCAGTGTAGAAGTTATCTACATATAAATGGTGGCCTTTGTTAAAAAATCCTCTTCCAAGTTCCCAAACAATTTTCTCAGTCACTCCAAAAGTGGACGGACAACCAGGGAGGTTAAACCTAGATTCCTTACCGGTGTACACCCTGAAATTGGAGACATATCCAGTCCTACTGTCACACAGCATATACAGCTTTATTCCATAGCGTGCCCTCTTACTAGGAATGTATTGCCTAAAAACCAAGCGGCCCTTGAACAACACCAAAGACTCATCCACTGCAATTTCTCTACCAGGGGCATAAATCTCAGAAAATCGATCAACAAAGTGATCAAGGACAGGCCTAATCTTAAAAAGACGGTCACAATCAGGGTGATCTCGTGGCAACGCTAAACCATTATCTACAAAGTGCATCATCCGAAGCAGAAGCAAATACCTGTCACGACTCATGACTGCCGGAAAAATAGACGTTGCCATCAAGGGACTGCTAGACCAATATGAAGCCAATGATGGCTTCCTTAGCAAGCCCATCAAAAAAGTTAAACCCAAGAACTTCTTCATCTCTTCAACATTTGTGGGAGTCCACCGGGTAGCTCTAGAGTGTGGCTTAAGACTGGCACTGTTGTCCCTCAAAAACTGTTCGGCATACAAATTAGTCTGCTCAACAATCTCTGCCAAAAACACATCGTCCATAAACAACTGAAAAAAATTTACAGGCAAAAAGTTCTCGGTATTCACTCTAGACCCTGGAACACCAGTAAACTCAGGAAATTCCGGCTGCACCATGCCAGGGGCAACCCAGAGGTCATCACTTTCAACGGGAAGACTTGCAGCCCCAGCCTGCAGCCCAGATGTCTCTTGCCGCACTACACCAACGGAAAGGCTTGCAGCCCCAGCCTGCAGCCCAGATGTCTCTTGCCGCACTACACCAACGGGAAGCCTTGCAGTCCCAGCCTGCAGCCCAGATGTCTCTTGCCGCACTACACCAACGGGAAGCCTTGCAGCCGCAGGCTGCAGCCCAGATGCCTCTTGCCGCACTATCGGCACATCAGTCTCCTCCTCTAACACAGGCACTTCATCCGCACTAAGAGTATCTTCATCATCCGATGACCCCATACGGAGAGAAAACTCACTGCCAGAATCTTCCCCTGCCCCCTCTCCCTCAGAAGCAGAGTCAGTCTCTGACCCAATATCAGAGGAAGACTCAAACAGCAAACCAACAACCTGCTGAGCAGTCATCCTGCGGCTAGCCATTATACCTACTAAGATGGAAGACTGCACAAACAAGTCAACAACAACCAACAATGTGCACACCAAGTAAGTAAAGAATTGTGTACCTTTATCACAAAGATCAATGTACTCAAAAACTATACAATCCAATTACAAGAGACAGCTGCACTCACCAGAAATAAACTCTGCAGTGACACAGCAAAGACCAACGATATCAAACTAGAAAGAAGAAAAAAAAACAAATTACTCACAAGACAACAAAATACACATCGAGCACCAATGCAAAAAGTTTTTGACACTCAAAAACCAAACATACTGCTATTATTACACCATTTGCAAAAAAAAAACAGGCAGAGAAATCAAACACATTTACATTGTACAAAAATAAGTCTCTTACCAAACTACACAAACAGCAGAACCACCAGCCACAAAACGGCAACGTGAAAAGAAGAAAAGCCTTCACCTAGAACAAAAAAGTAAACAAAAAAAAAACATTACAATTGGAAATCACAAAAAATATAACAATAAACATTCTAACATGCTATGTCACTACCCAAATGGTCAATCGGGTTGTGTGCCAGGTGGGGCAGAAAACAAATTGCACCCTGGAAGCGAGGGGTCACTTCTATTTTTATTTGAACTAATTCCCTGGGGTCTAGTGGGCTTTTCTGCCCCCCGTGGGAGCAGAAACGGCGAAAAAATAAAACCGATCCCCCGGGCAGAAAAGTCTTCAAAAAATTTAGGGGCCCAAGGAAGCGACCCTTGCCCAAGGGGTCGCTTCCTACAATAATATTTATATCCCTGGTGTCTAGTGGGCTTTTCTGCCCCCCCCCCCCCAGGAGCAGAAATGGCAAAAAAATAACACCGATCTGCCCCCAGAGGGGGCAGAAAAGTCTTCCAAATATTTAGGGGCCCTAGGAAGCGACCCTTGCCCAAGGGGTCGCTTCCTTCATAAATACTGATATCCCTAGTGTCTAGTGGGCTTTTCTGCCCCCCCTGGGAGCAGAAACGGCGAAAAAAAAACACCGATCTGCCCCCAGAGGGGGCAGAAAAGTCTTCAAATAATAAATGGCCCCAAGGAAGCGACCCTTACCCAAGGGGTCGCTTCCTACATAAATACTAATATCCCTGGTGTCTAGTGGGCTTTTCTGCCCCCCCCTGGGAGCAGAAACGGCAAAAAAAAAACACCGATCTGCCCCCAGAGGGGGCAGAAAAGTCTTCAGATATAAATTGGCCCCAAGGAAGCGACCCTTACCCAAGGGGTCGCTTCCAACATAAATACTAATATCCCTGGTGTCTAGTGGGCTTTTCTGCCCCCCCTGGGAGCAGAAACGGCGAAAAAAAAACACCGATCTGCCCCCAGAGGGGGCAGAAAAGTCTACAGAATAATAATTGGCCCCAGGAAGCGACCCTTACCCAAGGGGTCGCTTCCAACATAAATACTAATATCCCTGGTGTCTAGTGGGCTTTTCTGCCCCCCCTGGGAGCAGAAACGGTGAAAAAAAAACACCGATCTGCCCCCAGAGGGGGCAGAAAAGTCTACAGATAATAATTGGCCCCAGGAAGCGACCCTTACCCAAGGGGTCGCTTCCAAAATAAAAAAAAACACATCCCTGGTGTCTAGTGGGGCATCCCTGCTCCACGATCGCGACGCTGTGCGCGATCGTGGAGCAGGAATGCCCTGTATTGAGACATCAGGGGAGAGGAAATACTCTTTCCTCTCCCCCGACGCCTCAATACACTCTACAAGGCCCCCGCCACCCCACCGGAGCAAACACCACTCACCTTCCTCTATGGACGCCTGGAAGCAAATGGCTTCCAGGCGTCCGAGCACTTCCTGATGACGCCAGCGCGCGCTGTGCGCGCTGACGTCACCAGGAAGCGTGGGGGGGCTCGGGGGTGGCAGCGGAAACTCTTCCGCTGCCATCCCCGTCTGTGGGGGCACGATCGGTGCCCCAGGGGGGGAGCGCCAGCGCTTCCCCCAGGGGCTGTCCTCATGACGGAGCGGTTCCGTCATGAGCACAGCCCAACTGATGCTCATGACGGAACCGCTCCGTCATGAGCATCCAAGGGGTTAATGTACCCTCTTAGTGTTGAATTACAGGTGCATCACTGCACAATGGCTAGCTTTTGTGAGGATATGGGAAAGATTTTTTCAGGTCATGGCCCTGAAGAAAGATTTAAGAGCATTCAGCGGCATTAAACAGTGGCCATGTTTGCCATAGAGAAATCCCATACAGTTGTAAACATCTTGGAGAAATTTAACAGCAAGGTATATGAATGGTTCCAACCCAGAGGTCTTAGAATTGGATTTGTTGACTGTTGGACTTGGCCCTTTTTGCAGGGTCATCCCTAAACTTTTTGCCTTCCTCCTGTATTTTTTCTGACCTGTTGTTGGCTGTTTTATGACTCTGGGCACCTTACCACTGCTGACCAGTGCTAAGGTGCATATGCTCTCCCTATGGTAAAATGTATACATTGATTGGTGTCCATGTTTGGCTTATTCGGTTTACTATCAGCCCCTAGTAAAGTGCACCAGGAGTGCCAGGGCTTGTAAATGCGAATGCTGCTGGTGGGCCTGCAGCGCTGGTTGCGCCACCCACAGAAGCGGCCTTGTAAAATGGGTCCAGGGTCTGCCACCGCAGACCCTGTGCGCGGTCCGGGACCGTCGCGCTGACTGCGCAAGTGCCCCCACTTGCCAGTCCCTAAACCTTCCCTTACCTACATATTAGCCACCCCTCTGGTAGGCCCAAGGGCAGGGTGCATTGTAGGCATAAGGTAAGACATGCCCTGGTGTGTGTGGCATGTCTTAGTAGTGAATTACAGCCCTTGTCATTTTTCACTATTGAAGGCTACCTGCTCTCCATAGGCCAGAGTGGGCTGCCGGGGTCACGCCAACGCTGTGACCCCAGTGGACTCAGAGAGCATGGTAGAGTGTCAAGTTTGGTATGCCTGAACTCAGAATAATAAAATACCTCTTGTAGTCAAGTTTATTTTAGTATCCTGGGTTTGTAAATACTACTTTTAGAAAGTTAGTATTTACTGACCTGACCATCTCAGTCCGCCTCTGCTGTGTGTATGTGTTCTGCCTGGCAACAGTAAGGAGCAGGGTGGGGGGATCCCCAGAGACAGGTTGGCTGCCAGGTGGTGGGTAGAGAGATTACACCTGGATGGGTGGGAGGAGTACACCTTGACTCTTGAATAGACCTGTGCTCTGCCACCACAAAGCCGGCGCCACCCCCTGTGGGGCGGCTGATGTCTCTGCCCTGCTGCTGAAAGGAAAGAGCAGAGTCACCATAACAAAGTGCTCCAGAACTGGACTGAGCCAGGCCTAGGCCCCCTGGCGCTAAAGAACAAAAGAATTGGTGTATAAAAGTAGGAGCCTGGCTCCTAAGAAATCAGAATCCTGTTTACCACAAAGAACCTCTGCCCGACTAGAAGGAGAAGAAGACGCCGGAGGAGCTGGCCTGCTGCTTGCCTTGCTGAGAGAGGAGAGGAAGAGACTTACTGAAAAGACTTTGCTACTTTGTGCTTGAACATTCTCCAAGGGCTTGATCTGAGCTTGCCCCCTGAACTGAACCCCAGGAACAGTGGGTTCTTTGTGCTTCTTGCTCGTCCTCCAATTCGAGCCGTGTGTGCATCCCGCTGGAAAAGAGACTGCGCCCCTCATCGCCCCTCCTAGGGCCGTGACACTCAGAAGCTCGCCTGCCTCAAACCCGTGAGAGCCCCGCTCCGTCCCGAGCCGCTCTCTGTCCCCGGGCCAGGCCGCCTGCATCCCTGTCACCGCCTGCTACTGGAGCGCGCTGACCGCGCTATCACCCCTCCCGCCGGAAGCCGTCCGACGACTGTGATCTACGCCGGGTCATCCAGCTGCACTGACCGTGCCCTGCGACCCCGCTTCGCTATCCCCGGACATCTCAGGCCGCGCCGCCTCCGCTGTGGAGACCCTCCTGCACCACCGTGCTAAAGGGTCGCTGGCCGCGCCTGCCTACGTGCCCACACCTGCTGATTGAGGACCCAAGAACACTTCCCAAGCCGAGAGTCGCACCGACCTGTGCCGACTCTCCACATCACTAAGGAAGTTCCAGTATCGGGCTCGGGGCCCGCAACGCCTTATTTCCCCGTTCGCAGGAACCGATCTCTGTGAGTACTGGAACTACAAGTAAAGAGACTACGAACTATCCATTTGAAGCTACAAACAAGATCATTTGCCTGCTGTATAACCTGGTGGCCTAGCGAAAACGTTATTGGTCTTGTGATAAGTCTGTTGAGATATATATACCTTATTTTTACATAAAGAAACGTATTTTTATATATATCCAAGTCTGGTGTCCGTTTCTGGGGGGATTGATGTATTTACTGTGTGTACGATTGTAAGTGCTTAACCAACAACGCCTGAGGAATCGCCTTGGCTGCTCACGCCACGCACCTAGAGGGTGAGCAAGGGTCATTCGCGAGGGGTTATCCTGCGCCCTGACGTGGAGGAGAGGGTTCCTGCTTGACCCAAGGGCAACCTTGCGCCAACCAGAGATCCCCGACTCTAACATTGTTGGCAGCGGTTGGGATTTCGGATTTGCACTTGTAATTTGCATACAGTGAGTTATTAATCACCAGATAGTGAGAGCAGACCAAGTAACGCAGCCACAGGTTTTCATTTTCTGAACTTTGTTGAGACGTCTGCCATTACTGCGACCATGCCTGGCTCACACTCCGCTGGGAGAGCACTCTCTGTGATTTCTGGAATCGATGAGGTGGATTGGGAGAGACTGGAAGGCTACTCGATGGAGCAATTGAAAGGCTACAGTGTAAAATTCCGAGTCCCCCATGCTGGATTCAAGAGGAAGACCCAGTACACCAAGGCGTTGAGAGCCTGGAAGGAGTCAAGAGACCCACGGAATGCGGGGGACATCGTTCCACCCGACAACCTTAAGGAGCCCAGCAGAGTCCTGTCGCCAGAGGAGCTGGCAGACAGGGCAGCAGACAGGGCGCATGCAATGGAGATGGCAAAGTTGGCAGGACAAATAGAAATGGAAAAGCAGAAGTTGGCCTTGGAGGCACAACAACGCCAAATGGATCATGATCTAAAAATGAGGGAGTTGAATCTCAAGATCAAGAGTTTAGACCGCTCTCCCTCTGGTGGCAGCAATATTGAGTTTTACAGTGCTGAGAGAGTAGTACGCACACCCAGAGATGTGGCGCCTGACTTGAAGGAGGGGGTTAACATACACCAGGAGGTTCAAGGGCATGAAGTAGCTCAGGTAGTGCGCAGTATCCCTGAAGGGAATAGGGTAACTGGCGCCGGGGTTCATAGTCCTAGTGGAGGGAGGGACACTCTACTGACTCTAGCTGAGAGGTACAGGGAGAGGGGTTCCCCCGAAATTGAAGTCCTGGTGGGTGAGTGTGAAGACCGCCCAGAAGAGTGTGGGTTGTGGGACAGAGACAGTCAGATACTGTCTTGCCAGTCTCAGGAGAGTGGTGTGGAGTACGTGTGTGAGGCACTGGATGGTAAGGTGAAGGATAGTTTGGTTAACCCCGCTAGGGGGCTGTGTGATCCAATTGTGGGAGAGCATATTGTAAGTCCCTACTTTCCAGAGCTATGCCAACACCTGTGTGAGGGTGAGTTCTCTGACCGCAGAGAGCCCACATTGGAGGCAGACCTTTTGGTGGATTCCAGAGGGTCTGGAGAGGTATTGGGGAGTGACCCTGTGGGGAGTGGCTCAGGTATCTTCCAACCCAGAGTGGTGGAAGTGGTGCAGAGTAGCCCAGCTAGGTCCCATGGTAGTGGGAGGGGTGTAGGGGCTCACGTCCTGTCTCAGTGGAGAAGGAGTGAGTGTGGGGCTGCGTGCCCCCAGGTGCCCGAAACCCAGTCTCAGAGCCTGGACGTTTCTTTAAGGGAACACCAGGCGGGGAACCTAGGCTGTCCTGATGGGCCGCCCGTTGAGGGGGATCCCCTAGTGTCTAGTGAGCTGGGAGTGTCTGTAAGCAGGCCTCCATCAGTTCTGGTGTCTGGCAGTACCGCTCCAGTTGGGAGGGTGCAGAGGTCCAGATTGAGGGGTGAGAGGGGGAAAGAGTCCCCAGTGGAAGAACCAGTGGGTCAGGGACCAGCCAGAAGGGCCGCGTCCCCCGTGAGTGACCATGGTGACACCACTTCTGTCCTGGGGGATCTTCAGGCACTGTCAGATGGACAGGGGTCGGGAGATCAGCGCCAGGCAGACTGTCACACGACACATGAGTTATGTGTCACCCTCAGGGGGGGCATGCGTGCTCCCCGGGAAGTCCTGGTGCGCCAGGCGAGCGTTCAACCGCATGGGTTGGGAAGCCAGGTTCAGGTGTTGTCTGACCTGGAGGGTGGGACTACTGTAATCAGTGTCCTGACCCGTGTTGCTTCCGGGGGTACCACGCCAGTTGGGAGTGTGCAGTCCTCTGGAAGGGGGTGCAGAGGGAGGGAGTCCTCGCCTCTGACCCCGGCTCAACTGATGGGTTTAGACCCTAGGTTGGAGGGCCAGATTCAGGGTGTCCCCCCGGACCTGGACGCCCAGTTGCAGGATAGAACACCTGAACTGGTGGGCGAATTGCGCAGGACACCTGCCCCAGGTGCCCTGGCAATTCTGGAAGGGGGTACCACTTCAGGTGGGAGGGTACAGAGCCCCAAGGAGAAGGACCGGGTGTGGGAGAGGCCACCCCAGTCTTGGGTCCAGCCGCCGGGTACAGTCCTGGGGCTGGTGGGTCAGTACCAGGATATCATACCTGACCTGACAAGGGGGAGAATGGACAAAGGGTGCCAAGCACCTGGGGCTACTGCCCCCCGCCCCCTGGCGCCACAGAGGATTGAGAGCCCTGAGAGGCATACGGCCTGGGTCTCATCCCTGACTACTGTCAGTGGCCACTGTAGCATTTTGCTGTCTGTCTGTTGGGACACACCTGTGGACCAGTTAAGGTTAGGTGCTGCACAGGTGGTGTCCACAGGTGAGGAGAAGGGTTCCCCATGGATTGGCTTGGTGTGCCCTGAGAGTATGGACAGAGGGAGTCCCATAGGTTCAGATTGGCGTAGAAATGGAGTCTGCCCCTGCAGTTGCGGGCCAGGTCCTTGTTCTATCGCCCCAAGCAGGGAAGACCATCACGGTTGTGATTGGTCTACCCTGCGTTTTGGCTGGAAGGGGGTTGTGTTGGACTTGGCCCTTTTTGCAGGGTCATCCCTAAACTTTTTGCCTTCCTCCTGTATTTTTTCTGACCTGTTGTTGGCTGTTTTATGACTCTGGGCACCTTACCACTGCTGACCAGTGCTAAGGTGCATATGCTCTCCCTATGGTAAAATGTATACATTGATTGGTGTCCATGTTTGGCTTATTCGGTTTACTATCAGCCCCTAGTAAAGTGCACCAGGAGTGCCAGGGCTTGTAAATGCGAATGCTGCTGGTGGGCCTGCAGCGCTGGTTGCGCCACCCACAGAAGCGGCCTTGTAAAATGGGTCCAGGGTCTGCCACCGCAGACCCTGTGCGCGGTCCGGGACCGTCGCGCTGACTGCGCAAGTGCCCCCACTTGCCAGTCCCTAAACCTTCCCTTACCTACATATTAGCCACCCCTCTGGTAGGCCCAAGGGCAGGGTGCATTGTAGGCATAAGGTAAGACATGCCCTGGTGTGTGTGGCATGTCTTAGTAGTGAATTACAGCCCTTGTCATTTTTCACTATTGAAGGCTACCTGCTCTCCATAGGCCAGAGTGGGCTGCCGGGGTCACGCCAACGCTGTGACCCCAGTGGACTCAGAGAGCATGGTAGAGTGTCAAGTTTGGTATGCCTGAACTCAGAATAATAAAATACCTCTTGTAGTCAAGTTTATTTTAGTATCCTGGGTTTGTAAATACTACTTTTAGAAAGTTAGTATTTACTGACCTGACCATCTCAGTCCGCCTCTGCTGTGTGTATGTGTTCTGCCTGGCAACAGTAAGGAGCAGGGTGGGGGGATCCCCAGAGACAGGTTGGCTGCCAGGTGGTGGGTAGAGAGATTACACCTGGATGGGTGGGAGGAGTACACCTTGACTCTTGAATAGACCTGTGCTCTGCCACCACAAAGCCGGCGCCACCCCCTGTGGGGCGGCTGATGTCTCTGCCCTGCTGCTGAAAGGAAAGAGCAGAGTCACCATAACAAAGTGCTCCAGAACTGGACTGAGCCAGGCCTAGGCCCCCTGGCGCTAAAGAACAAAAGAATTGGTGTATAAAAGTAGGAGCCTGGCTCCTAAGAAATCAGAATCCTGTTTACCACAAAGAACCTCTGCCCGACTAGAAGGAGAAGAAGACGCCGGAGGAGCTGGCCTGCTGCTTGCCTTGCTGAGAGAGGAGAGGAAGAGACTTACTGAAAAGACTTTGCTACTTTGTGCTTGAACATTCTCCAAGGGCTTGATCTGAGCTTGCCCCCTGAACTGAACCCCAGGAACAGTGGGTTCTTTGTGCTTCTTGCTCGTCCTCCAATTCGAGCCGTGTGTGCATCCCGCTGGAAAAGAGACTGCGCCCCTCATCGCCCCTCCTAGGGCCGTGACACTCAGAAGCTCGCCTGCCTCAAACCCGTGAGAGCCCCGCTCCGTCCCGAGCCGCTCTCTGTCCCCGGGCCAGGCCGCCTGCATCCCTGTCACCGCCTGCTACTGGAGCGCGCTGACCGCGCTATCACCCCTCCCGCCGGAAGCCGTCCGACGACTGTGATCTACGCCGGGTCATCCAGCTGCACTGACCGTGCCCTGCGACCCCGCTTCGCTATCCCCGGACATCTCAGGCCGCGCCGCCTCCGCTGTGGAGACCCTCCTGCACCACCGTGCTAAAGGGTCGCTGGCCGCGCCTGCCTACGTGCCCACACCTGCTGATTGAGGACCCAAGAACACTTCCCAAGCCGAGAGTCGCACCGACCTGTGCCGACTCTCCACATCACTAAGGAAGTTCCAGTATCGGGCTCGGGGCCCGCAACGCCTTATTTCCCCGTTCGCAGGAACCGATCTCTGTGAGTACTGGAACTACAAGTAAAGAGACTACGAACTATCCATTTGAAGCTACAAACAAGATCATTTGCCTGCTGTATAACCTGGTGGCCTAGCGAAAACGTTATTGGTCTTGTGATAAGTCTGTTGAGATATATATACCTTATTTTTACATAAAGAAACGTATTTTTATATATATCCAAGTCTGGTGTCCGTTTCTGGGGGGATTGATGTATTTACTGTGTGTACGATTGTAAGTGCTTAACCAACAACGCCTGAGGAATCGCCTTGGCTGCTCACGCCACGCACCTAGAGGGTGAGCAAGGGTCATTCGCGAGGGGTTATCCTGCGCCCTGACGTGGAGGAGAGGGTTCCTGCTTGACCCAAGGGCAACCTTGCGCCAACCAGAGATCCCCGACTCTAACATTGACACAGACAATGGCAGTAACATAGTCAAGGCCATGTCAGATGGAGGCTATTTCAGGGTCTGTGTTTGGCCCATTGCATCAACGTGGTGGTGCAAGACTTCCTGAAGAAGGAAGACATAGTTAGCAACATACTGACCACCTGCAGTGGAATCGGCACCCATTTCAGCCATTCGTTTCAAGCCCGGAAGCTGTTGCGGATTATTCAGCGTAATAAAAAAGCACCAGGTTAAGCCCTGGTACAGGAGGTGTCAACATGTTGGAAATCAACCATTTACATGTTGCAACATCTGTTTGAGCAGTACAAACAGATCAATGACTATGTCATTCAAGGAGGAGGGATGCAGTTGGGAAAGCTATGACCCTGATTGAGGACAAATGGAGCCTAGTTAAATGCCTGACACAGATGCTGTGCCCTTTTGAGGTTTTCACACAGGAAGTTAGCAAGGAGGACAATATGATGGGCCAAGTTATGCTATTGTTGCATCTCCTACTGGACCAGGTAAAGAAGGTGTCTGAAAGGTTTGCTGCCAGAGGTGTGAATGAAAACACAGAAACAAATGCCTTGGTTGAGTCTTTAGTCCTTCGCTTGGCTTGCAATGCAAGGCTGCAACATGACATCACCGAGTCCAAAGAGTACATCTGTGCCACACTACTTATTCCAAAGTACAAAAACATTCTGCCCACTTTCATTCCTTTTCATTAAGGTGGTGTTTCAAAGTACAAGACTTGGATTGTAGAGCAAGCCAGAGACTTGGAAGAAGAGCAGTTGAAACATCAGGTCCCAACCCACAGTTCTGGGGTGCCGGCATTAACTTCCAGAGAGGGTAGTTTGTCTCACAGCAGCCAACAGCACCATCAACCAGAACACCAACACCAACAGAAGGACAGGACCGGACCCAACCTCTGCATTGTATTGGTTTCAATTGGCAGGGCTCTAGTCTAGTGCAGAGGAGATGACAAAACACGTTGAGCAAGTAGCAACACCAATGACCATTCACAGGATGTTCCAGGAATATCTAGATGATCCAAAGGAGGTCTATGTGGATCAAAATCTATTGATAAATTGGTATGGGAAGATGTACCAATGGCCAGAACTCAGCATCCTGGCAATAAAGTATCTGGCTTCTCCTATTGCCAGTGTGTCTGCTAAATGTGTGCTCAGTGCAGCTGCTGCAGTTGTTACAGGGAGAAGGACCAGTCTCTCACTTTAAAAAGTGGAGAGATTAACTATGATCACTATGAAACAACATTTGACACCACACAATTACACCATTCCTGAAACAGCAGCACAGGAGGAGGAGGAGGGTGATTGGTCTGAAATTGAATCGAATGTGTTAGCTGACCAAGGTTGGGGTGAACCACTCACGTTTGAGGACGAACTCTATTTCTCGGACTAAGTATGCCAGTGCCCCCTTAGAACTTTTTTTCTTTTTTTCTTGTTGAACTAAGTTCTTTCTTCTCAAAAAAACAAATAAGTAGCTAGAGGAATGCTATCATTTGTGTGTCAGATTTATACTGCCACACCTTTTTATTAGTCACATATATTGCCGTATTACAGTTGGACCAGTGTGCATTGAGGAAGCCTCCACAATTCCTTCATGACATTGGGGACAATGCTTGCCCTCCTCGCATGCCTATTGCCTATCCCTTCTTGCATCACTTAGCACTAGAAGGTATGCACCATAAAATAATGTATTATCTATAAGACTGCCTGCCAATACCAAATTCCAATGTGTTGCCTGCATCAAAGATGATTGAATACCGAATACCTAAACTACATGTGCTTAGATTGGAAGAGATAATGGTGAGTGGCTGATTGTGTGAGTGATGATGATGATGATTCTTCTGGTGGCAAACAGTGAGGGAGGGTGTTGAACTGTAATGTGGGAGCTTGCCTGAGATGATTGATTTGCAATGTTTGGGGCCTGAGTGATGGGCAATCATTGTTTCCCTGGAGGTGAGTGGCCTTCACAAACTTACTTAGCGGAAACTAACTAACCTGTATGGTGCACTCCTATGATCCTTCTGCTTTTTTCATCATCTAGAATGGCTGCCCCAGATAATTGTTTGATTTACAAGACTGACAAATTCAAATGTGTTGCTTGCATTAAAGGGGAGATAGTGTACCTACCACCGTGCTTGGAGTGGAACAGGTAACCATTGAACCAAAAAGTGATCAGATTATTGAGCGACTGAGTGATGATTGATGTGAAGGCTGACAGTGAGGGAGGGTGTGTTGAATTGTAATATGGGACATTTATTGAGATGATTATTGCTTTGCAATGTTTGGGGCATGAGTGATTGGCTATCATTTTTTTTCACTGGAGGTGATCAGCCCTTTTAAACTTAGCCAGATTTATTTGCACTGTGTGCTCCTTTTTTCTGGTTCTTCAGAGAACAGAACAGTAACTTTAGTTAACAAACAAAAACCTATGCAAAATACTGCAATTCTATTTCTCTACGTGTTCTTCAACAGCAGTGCACTCCACGTCTATCTTGCTTGGGTCATCATGATGAAGACTAGTCTGAGGCGGAGTTACTCTGAGTCAGGAGGAGGATCATGGAAGAACTCAGGGTGGGGCCTGCGGGACTACCACATCAAAAGCTAGAAGTAAGAAGTTATTGAGTATCGACTTCAGTTGAAAGATTAACCAAGAGTCTAAGGCATAGTACTCAGCTATGTGGAATAGAGAGACGTGCTTTTGTGAAATGCTGCTCTGTGTATGTGGGTGTATGTTGGACTTGCGGCAAAAGTGAAACTCTGAATCCCCTGTTGTTTTTTTCTGCTCTGCCTCGGAGTCTTCTTGATACACTCCTCATGAAGCTTACCTTCCATCTGTCCTCCTTGACTCTAAAATACAGTTTCCTTTTTACAATCTGCAGGCCTTCTTCTAGTCTCCTGCATGAACGAAAGGCTAAAGCTAGCTCAGGTCACCAACACCCCTACTTACCTACCAGACTAGTCCAGAAGGCACCAAAGAGTGAACATTCCCAAGGAGAATGTAGATGCACCACCTAATATTGCAATACAGTATAATTTTTCTTTTAACAATCATATTGAAAGAACTGGGTGGGTTCATTCCCCAACTTAGAAGGCAGAACATTGAGATATCTGATTGCTTGGGTCTCGGGGGCAGAAGGACTGTTTGCAATGCATTTATCTGTACTCTGTCATACTCATTCCTTTGTTTCCTTCTAACAACAGATTGATAGTGAATGATGTTCTGCTGCTCAATGCCCAGATGAATGTTGTCCTTGTGTTGTAGTGTTTGACTTTGTCAAACCTTTCCTCAAATCCCTTTTCCCATCGATTCATCAAACCCCTAACCCTGTTCCCCCAGGCTGTTTGATTTATTGAGGTATGGCTTAATTTAAACCATAAATGGATCACACACTTGGATGTGGTGAAAGTACCACCAACTTACTTCAGGACCTTCTAAGCAATAACCCACTTCAGTCCATTACCCTCCTGCACATTCAGCCCATTACCCTCTGCACAAAAATTATTCATATTTTAGATATAGAATGAAGAACATCAGTCGTCAGCATCATAATTCAGGCCTTGTGTTGCGTACCCATAAATTGCCTAACCGAAGCTTATTCACGCAACACTTTGAGTCAATTTTTTATAACTTGAGGATTTTGCAAATAATACTACTAGCTCCACATAAGCCAAAACTTACAAGTATTGCTATTTTTGCATTTTAGCACAATCAGGTATTCTCGTTGTGTCATCATGTACTACTCAGGTGGTATCAATTCTTTGTAAATCTTTGATAAATATATAACCCCCTAACTCAGTCTTTCTATTTCCATTGTGTTGCCTGCAATGGATAATCAATCAATCCTTGAGATAAATCCTATAGTTGAAGCTCACCTGGGTGGAACTGTAAGTGGGCCCTCGCTTGTGAAGTTGTGATGCCTTCCCTGTTATTGCTTCATCTATATTCAGGTAGGACAACTAGTATGGATGGAATTTAACTTAGAAAGTAAGTAACTAACTGCTGTTTATCTAGGTTGTTGTACACAATATAGGTAATCATGGCGGCATTCTCACTAATGGTCAAGATAGTTAGAGAAGTATAACTCTATTATGAAATGCTATGCGCTCTCTTAAATTACAAGCAGATAAACAGGCTTTGTAAAACTACTTGAAGGCAGCAGTTCAAAGTAAAAGTAAACTAAACTACTTCAGGCATAAATTTAGATTGAATAGAATAGTTTTCCTCTTTATTTATCTGCAAAGAAACCCAACATCTCTACCCAAACAAACAACATTACCACCCCTCTCCCAAAACAAAACTAACCCAAGCCCCAAAAATGAAAAGCCCCAAGGAAAAAGTCTATCTAGTACCAATTCTCTTCCTTCCCTCTCTACACAGCGCCAACAAACAAAAAGTCCCTTCCACTCAAACGTTTTATTTTACAGGGCTAGAAGAGGGCATTATGGATATCGGTCCGGAGCTGGTCCAGTCTCTTCTCCATCGTGGTGAGTTGGCCCTTCAATGGTGTTCAGCCATTGCAGAATGCAGTGCAGAAAAGGCCTGCTGTCAGTGTGGTGGGGTCCAACAGTTGGCTGGCAGCGGCGCCAGCGATGGGATGGCAGGGAGGCTAGAGACTGAGGGGGACCGGCTGCCCCGGGACCTGGCTGTTGTGCGTTCATTTCTTTCTTCTCCTCTACCAGGACCAAAAGCCGCCGGTATTCTACCTGAATACTTTCCAGCCTCTGTGGCCACAAATGGGCCGCTTGGTGGGTGGTCCAGCTGGACCAGCAGGAGCAGCTAAACTGAGAGAAAAAAAGGCAAATTGTAAATAGTGCTCTGTGAAAACAATTATTCTAAATTGCTGGGTGGCACAGTAGAAGTGCATTGCTGGTCCCTTAGGGCCAGTAGGATATGCATTTGATGTGATTATGATGAGGTGAGTCACAAGGCTAATTTTATGTTTTACCCACACATGCCAAACATAAAAAAGCACACTGTGTGGCAGAAAAGTATTAACAGGCAGAATAACATCACTGTATAAAACAAACAGTGATTTGATTTTTTTCTTCTATAGGCTTTTCATGTAACTATAAACAGAATCAGGCACTTTCAGTTGAAAAATAAATTTCTCTCATTAATGAGTGCGACATATGCACTATATTGAGTACAAGCTGTGTGTGCTAAATTAATAAAGCCATGCTCATTGCTAGCCAGCGCCTTAGCTAGTTTGCGACTGTCTGCAGCTGTAGTTGACAATTATCTATTTTTAATTCCAATGGCCCTGCTCTTCACCAAATACATTTCTCTTTCTACCCAGTCTCCAAAGAGACAGATGAATAATAAATAAGATACTATGTCACAATCTCATGTATGGGACGCTCGAGGGCAGCCATGCGCTTTAGAAATCCTTTTTCATTTCATTTCATTCATTTAATTTCATTTTCAAATGTGGATATTAATATATTATCCTGTCTGTTGTAAGTAGACTTTGAGGAAAATGAATCTAATGGACTGCACTACAGGGAAAGGAACCAGGTATATAGTTTTTATTTGTCACATTCCTCACTGTGTATTCCAAATCAAATCATGCACTTACTCCACTTTACTCGGTGGCCTCACCCACCACCAGTAAGCAAGGAGCGGAAAATTGATTTACTGTACT
Source organism: Triturus cristatus (assembly GCF_964204655.1). NCBI lineage: Eukaryota > Metazoa > Chordata > Amphibia > Caudata > Salamandridae > Triturus > Triturus cristatus. The sequence continues at coordinate 726,213,212 of NC_140585.1, forward strand.
GCAGGGGGTAGGATAGAGAGATTAGACTGGTAAAGTAGAGATTGTTCTGATATATAATAGAGGGGCCCCTACTCTGATCATGAATTCGTCATCTTTGGCTGATTTAGTCATTGTACGGTTCGAAATGGAAAAATCTGAACAAGTTTAAAAGAAATCTGTTAAGGGAAACCATGAAATATATTCTGGAATCACTTTCCTTCACATGGTTATAGAATTGAATGTGGCACATGCCAAGAATGGATTTTCCAATTTGGTAGGCTGGGACAAAAGAACTTAGGGAAAAATAAAGGAGTGAAGAACTAAGAGGCGACGGAGTGGGCGAAGGGAAACAACAAACCTTTTGTGTTTTCGGTTTGCAATGCTCTGAAAACATTGTAAATGCTGCATTAACTGAAACAGACACACATTACCCAGCCAACACTGCAAACACAAATTGATTTACCCATACTGCACTTCGGTCATAGTTGGCAAAAATGCCATGGGCAGAGAGAAGGTATGATGAATGATGGGTAGAATATATCTGGTTCACTTAACAAATACAGTGAGTCAAGGGAGTAGAACTCAGACTAAAAAACACCCCCTTTTTGAACGATAGCTTTGAATGATAACCCTGCACAAACCAAGTAAGCGAAGTAGGTGAGCAGCATGCTCCTCATGAGAAGAGCTGCCTTGCTTCCAGTGGTACATCAGCTGGGCTGGTGCACAACGCACACCGGCCCCCAGCGCTGATGATGCTTCCGCAGTGGGTATCCTCTAAAGGGCCTGGCGCCTGCTGCTGCACCCAAATAACTATTGCTGCCACCTCCTCTTCTCCAAAGATCGTACGGGGCTGCACACCTCGGCAGCGCCTCCCGCCAGGACGTTTTCCCTCCACCTGGGTGGGGTTGAAAAGAGAAGGTAAAGGAAAGTAGAAAGAAACATGGAAGTAAGGGGAAATAAAGTCACAAAAACACAAAATAATTTTCCAAAAGCGTAAAATATACAAACACAAAGACACACACTTTTATTAAAAAAAAGAATTAGGGGTAGATGCCATAACAGAGCACAAAAAACTAGATGACTGAGTGGTGCCGTTCACGTGTGATTTGGAATGCGAGGATGCACTCTGCATTTCCGATGCAACATAAACAGGAGCGCTGGCAAACACCACCCGCAGGCAGAACTTCGTATATTGTGTTTTTTTCAATTCTGTAAAGTTCTGCGTAGCAGAACTCCGCAACCTCCGCCCAGGCCTAGAAATGACAGCTTATTAATTGTAATAAGGTAACAATGTTATCTTATGGGGAGGTAGGCCTTTCAGTAGGGAAAAATACATTTTTTAGAAAATATAAAACTTACAATTACATGTTCTACTTTTTAAATACATTGCACCTTGCCGTATGTGCTTTCCAGGGCCTACCAAGGGTTGATGTATATGCACCAAAAATATTAAATTGCAGTTTAAAACTACACACCCAGGCTGTAATGCCAGACCTGAGACATGTTTAATGGGTTATTTAAGTGGGTGCCACTATCAGTGCTGCAGACCTACTAGTAGCACTCAAATTACAGACCCAGAACACAGAGAGTGCCACCTTACAGGGGTTTTACAAGCAATTGAAACCTGCCAGTTGGGTATGAGCCAATCCTATCATGTTTTAAAGAAAGAGCACAAGCACTTTAGCACTGGTTAGCAGTAGTAAAGGGTGCAGAGTCCTAAAGCATGTGAAAACGAAGTTAGCAAAACAGGAGGGTTAAAAGACAAAAGTCAACCACACTACAAAGATGCCAGGTCTAACATGTGTCCCTCCCACCTGAAAGTGAAGAAAGCTACCCAACCCCTTGGGAGTGCTCTACACTAATGCGGATCAACCTGGAGCACTTTGGCGTGGTCTGTTTTAGGATGGTGTTGCACCATAAACTTCATCCTCTGTAGGAGCTGGAGTTCCTCAATATTTTAGAATTCTTACCCTGCAACTGCATTACCCATCTGAGGGTTCTGTGGTCTGTCTGAACCTGAAAGTAAACATCAATCAGGTATGGTCTCAGCTTCTTCAGTGCCTAGACCACTGCCAAGGCTTCCTTTTCTATTGTACTCCACCTCTGTTCCAAGGGTCTAACCTTCAACTGATGAGGGCTAGAGGTTTATCCAGGCCCTCTTCATTCAGCTGTTGCCCCATGCCATGCTCCGAGGCATCCTTCTGGACAATGAATTAATTGGAGAAGTCAGGGGCCTTGAGCATGGGAGCTGAGGACAGAGTATCAAAAGCACTCTGGCATGGCTCCGTCAAGATCAACTGTCTGGGCTGTTTCTTACAAGTCAGTTCTGTCAAAGGTACAATAATAGTTCAAAACCTCTTGAACAATCTCCTGTAATAACCAGTGAGACCTACTCAAGGTCTAACCTCAGATTGGATCTTGGGGCGTTCCCAAGCCAGAATTGTCTCAAACTTAGCCTGCAGAGGCTGTACCTTGTCTCCTCCCACTTGGTGTTACAGGTAGACCACCCCATCCTTCCCTATTTGGTATTTACTGACCTTAATAGTGCATAGCCTCAAACACCTCCCAGAGGTGGCTCGGGTGGTCCTCCCAGCTAGAACTGAAGAGTGCAATGCTGTCTAGATAGGTGGAAAATAAGTTCTCCAATCCAGCCAGGACCTGGTTGATGAACTTCTGAAAGGTGGCAGGGACGTTCTTCAACTCAAGTTTATCATACAGGACTGGAAGTGCCTTTTGGGGTAGAAAACACAGACCTCTTTTTGCCCCCTTGGTTAAGGTGATTCTCCAGTACCCAGACATTAAAGCAAACATGCTAAGGAACTTGGTAGCTCCAAATGATTTATGTTCTCATCAGCTATGGGGATGGGGCGTGCACCAGTCTTGATGACTGCATTGAGCACCTGGTAATCCACACAGAACTTAAATTCTGGGGTGGTACCTGGAGGAGAAGCCTTAGGGACCAGCACCATTGGGCTTAACCAAGGGGTGTTTGAGGGCTCAATAACCCCTAATTCCAGTATTTTGAATACTTCCTCCTTAATTCTGGCTCTCACCTTTTCAGACAATCTATAGATTTTACTCTACCCAGGCATGCTGCCCAGTATTAATATCATGGGTGCACCACACAGTGCATCCTGGGGTAAGGAAGAAGAGTGAGGAAAACTGACCCAACAATTAGAAGCAGTCTCTCTGCTGATTCAAGGTCAGTTTAGGGGAGAGGATGACACCCTCTAATAACCCATTCTGCTCCTTGGGAAAAAGGAGGCCAGGGAGAGGTCCAATCTCCCCTACACTCAATCACCCATGACCAGGAGCATGGTTACCTCAGACCTCTCGAAGTGGGGTTTGAGACGTTTGATGTGGAAAACCCTTAAAAAGGTTCCTGGGAGTCGTGAGGTCCACCAGGTAGGTGACTTCACTCTTTCACCTCATGGAGCCTAGGCAAGCGTTCTTACAGAGCCCTGGACTCCATATGCTCCATCACTCATACTTTTTGGCCAGACTAAAACTCAACCAGATTGGCCTTCTGGTCATACCACATTTTTATGACCTTCTGGCTGGCTTCTAGCTTCTCTTGACCTTTCTTCCAGAAGCACTTCATCTGGAAATGGAATGCCAGCATGTAAATGACCACATCCTAGGGAACCTTCCTTAGAGCTTACTCCCTCTCCTCCTTCACCAAGCTGAGAGGCCCTCTCACAGGACCTCTCAGTCTGTTGATCCTCCCCGTAGGTAAACAAAATGCATGGCAGGGAGACATCACAATTCTGCCTCAAAGGTCTGGCATGCCCATTATCATGTCTTTTAGGGACTTGTTGAACCTTTCAACAAGCGCATTAGTTTGGGAGTGGTAAGGAGTTGAGAACTTGGAGGTTACCCCACACTGCTTCCACATGAAGTTCATGTACGCTGACATGAAGTTTAGTACTACCTGCATTTTTGGATGGGCTTCACTCAAGAGCCAACTAGAGTACCAGAAGACCACAGATCCCAGCTCACCATGTGACAGGAGGCGTGCCTGCACAGTGAGGCTTGGAAGGGGTGTAGCCCCTCCTGACTGCACTACAAAGCGGTGCCAGCAACCTGCTGCCGGGGGAGACACTGACCTGCATTCTTATTGGGGCTTCACTCAAGTGCCCACTGGAGTCCCTGAAGAACACAGATCCAGGCAGGCCACGTAACAGGAAGTGCACCTGCACAGTAAGGCTTGGAGGGGGCATGGACTCTCCTGTCTGCACTGCAGAGTGCTGCCAGCAACCCGGAATGCAGGACGAGTGCGGGACACGCCTGGGCAAAGCCCGGGCCAAGGGCAGGCCTATTCGCACTATGACCTGACTTTCAGAGAAAAAGGTACTGTGTGCGCTCCATACCCTTTTGCTATCTAGTGGGGGAAAGGAACTATGCTTTATCTTCATGTTTATTTAATGGGCCCTACCCTTTTTTGATATGCTAGGTTTTTGTGCTGTATTCCTGGTTCTTATGAGGGGGCATGATTTATCCTTGGTCATTTTTTGACTACCTCTATTTCAGGATGGTTAAAAGGAAGCCAGTCGATGACGAGATAGGAGCTATAGAAGGAAAAGTTAAAAAAGCACAAATAGCCCAAAAGCATGCAGTGCACCTGCGTCATTGACCGCATCGTCAGCTTTATAGTCGAATGTGAAGAAATCTTAGGTATACCTGCAGAGGCTCCCCCATGTGATCAAAGTAGTCTCCTAACAAATATGAAACCCAACACACCAAACACTATCCCTAAAATGTTTAAGAAAACTAGTACAAAGTGCCACCAAATAGGTGCCCATATACCAATAAGTTTCAACTCGGGAGAAGCAGTTACACTGCCGACCCAGGCCATCAGGGTCTGTTAGACCCAGAGATCACTGGTAGTAATATATTTTCAACTCTCCAAAGCTTTATTGATGATCCCCAGAACACTGAGTAACAGGAAGCTGTGGGGGCCTTCCACCGCTAATTACAGGCTCCCAGTCTTCTGACCTCAGTGTCTCTAAGCTCATCAACGATCTCAGACCAGAAGTCGATGCTGTAAGGTGTATGATAGGTGATCTCACTGGGCTGGTGAAACAGCTGTTAGAAAGGAATCAGGGGCCTATATGTATCCTCAGGTCCTGCCCACCCTGGCAAACAACTTGCTATCTGAACAATATAACAAACAACTACCTCCTGAGTCTAGAGGGATTCCCCCTGCCCCAACGTTGTAGAGCACATACATTTAGCTAGAGGCCTCAAAAGCATGGCTAACAATAGGAAACATATAGACAATATTACCAAAACATCAACATTAGGTTTGAGCCAGCCCAATGGTAGAAAATGCAACCACCCTTGAGAGCCCCGGTTTAGAAACATAGCAAGGCACCATACCCCAACCCAGGAGTTCTCAGCGCCTTTTGCTTCTCGCAAAATCTATATGACCAATGTGCCAAGATTAGTTGCTCAAAAGAAACATGAGGGGGAGGATTCGCTGCTGAATAAAGCAATCCATTAGATTTGCCATGTAAGAGGGTGTAGGTTAATAATAAGAGAAGATATTGTCAGAGCAAGGAGATGCAAGTTCCCCAACTCCCCCACCGATTGTACCAAACTGCAATTGGCAGATGGAGGTTTGTTGAACATCAGAACATACCCCCTCTGCACTGTCCAATATACAATTTAGGCGCAATCCAACAACTGGACCACCAGCACCTGCTCTCCACTATTCAACTGATTGTCTAGGCCAGGAATCAACCCTGAGGGAAAATTATTGACTCCTGAGCTAAAACCAAGTCAACAAAGTTGGGCAGTGGGGTATAGACTGCGTACTCTCCATCGCGCTGTTCGAGATCAAAGATATTGATTGCCTTTGTGAAGATTGGAGATAGATTGAAGTTGAACTTTCACTTATTTTATGAAGGACACAATTGGAGTTTTATCTACTGGTCAGTTGTATCCGAAGATGGTTGATCGTGGTGGATGTTGATCACACCACTTGTAGATTCCCAGTCCATGCCCTGACAAAGTCTTTGGTTATTGCCAATAAGACGAAACACGTGTTGGCAAAAACTGTGACTGTCGGTAGCTTTGACGAAGAATTGAAGCACAAGCAAATATTACAAGATATGGAATAAAGACCAAGGATGAACCTTTGAAGAAAATCGCTTTGTGATTTAATTATTGTCATGTTATGTTATGTTATTTAAATTTATATCTAGGCGCAACAGCTACCCAAAAGGGTTTCCCGGCGCCCGGCGGAAACAACAGCAGGATGAGAGAGTGGAGCTTACTGATTAAAAAGCCAGGTTTTTAAGGATTTGCGAAAGAGTGTAATGTTCATCTGAGTACGAAGAGACAGCGGTAGAGCGTTCCATAGAACAGGGCCCAAATACGAAAAAGAACGGTCACCCATGTGGGATAGTCTGATCTTTGGCACCTGAAATTTAGCCTGAGTAGTAGATCTAAGAGTACGGGAAGGTAAATAGAGATGGACTAAATTTTGCACATACATAGGAGCGATGCCGTGCTTAATTCTGAACATATAGTTCAGCGCTTTAAACCTTATCCGATTCTCAATTCCCAACCAATGAAGATCTCTCAAGGAAGCAGAAGTAGAAGCAGTTCTCGGGGTTAGACAGAGCAATCTGGCCGCTGAGTTGTGTACTCTCTAAAGCTTTCGGATAACATCTTTATTAGCTTCCAGATAGAGGATGTTACCGTAGTCCAGTCTAGATGTGATAAGAGCCTGGACTACGGTTCTCTGAGTAAGGCTAGGGAGCATCCACACAATTTTTGTCAGCCACTTTAGAATGGTGAAAAATGTTGCAGCAACCTCCGTGTCTTGATGACGCATAGATAGTGAGTCGTCAATAATAAAGCCAAGGTTGGGAACATGATGAGAAGGCTGCGGTACTGCACCCATTTCTGTGGGCCAATGTTGAGGACCCCAGAGCTCTTTATCTTTCCCCATTACCACGACCTATGTTTTTCACCATTCAGCTTGAGAAAATTGGAATGCATCCAAGATGCCACTTTGCTCAACCCAGCCCGAAGAGCAGAAGGCTCTGAGTTTTTTCCGGCACAAAGTGAGAAAATAATCTGAGTGTCGTCAGCGTATGAAAATAACGACAACCCAGCTTCTTTGACAACCGTTGCCAGGGGTCTAACATATATGTTAAACAACAAAGGACTAAGAATAGACCCCTGGGGGACTCCATATGGGGATGAATGAGTCTTGGATTTTGCTGCAGAAGAAAAAACCTGAAACGTACGGTCGGTGAGAAAAGAGGTTAACCAGCTCAGTGCAGGACCAGTAATCCCTATAGATAGCAGAGCATTTATCAGCACGGCATGGGACACCATGTCAAAGGCCGCACTTAAATCCAATAAGACAAGTGGGACCGTGTTGCCTGCATCCAAGTTTTGGCGTAACATTTCAGTTACACCAAGAAGAGCCGCACTACATGATTGTGGCTCAGGAAATTGATTTTGTATTTAGTCCTGAGCTAAAGCCTCCCAGTTGGTAAGCAACAAACTATAGCACTACTGAAGCCCCCTTTAAGTATTTCCTTTGATGCCAGGTTCCTTTCCAATGGTACTGTTAGACCTGGCACCATTTGCGTGAGTCTCTCCTGCATTTTTTGCCTTTGCCTCCTGTGTCTTTACTGTGTGTTGGACTCCATTTCGCTGGTCTACATGCTTTGGGAACTTTGCCACTGCTGTTCAGTGCCAAAGTGCAAGTGATCCCTTTGTAAATTGTTGTTATGGATTAGTGATTCAATGATTGGCATATTTGATTTACTTGTCAGACCCTAGAATAGTGCACTGTGTGTGCCCAGGGCCTGTGAATCAAATGCTACTAGTTGGCTGCAGCACTGATTATGCCACCCACAGAAGCAGGCTGTAAAATGTAACTCTGGCCTGCCATTGCAGAGCCTCTGTGCAGTCAGGGACTGCCATGTCGATTTGGCAAGTGCACACACTTGCCAGTCCCTAAACCTTCCCTTTTCTACATATTAGTCACCCCTAAGGTGGACCCAAGGTACCCCCGTGGGCAGGGTGCATTGTATGTGAAAGGTAGGACATGCCCTGGTGTGTGTGGCATGTCCTTATAGTGAAAGGCTGTCAATTTTGTTTTTCACTATTGCAAGGCTACCTGTTCCCATTGGTCAGAATGGGAGTTTGTTTATAACATCTTATAAACATAACTGGCCCTAGGAAAAAGGTAGAAAAATAAAGTTTAGTATGCCTGAACACAGAATGTTAAAATGCATCTTTTAGTGAGGGTGATTTTTACATTCTGTGTTTGAACATGCCACTTTTAGAAAGTAGGTATTTTCTTGCCTAACTATCCAGTGTGCCTCTGCTAGGTTTGTGTATTGCATGTCTGACTTTTGTGTGACAGGGGCTGGAGAGGGGCAGCGGCTCCAGAAGTCTGATGAGTCAAAGCTGGGCAGAATAGACCTGGGCTGCAATTAGAGTAGGGGAAGGAGATTTCCTTTCACCTGAATGGGTCTGGTCTGCCTTCAACAATGATGTCTCCACCTTCTGCCAGGAAGCTGCACCAGTGAGGACATAACTGGTTTTGGCTGGGTACAGACACTCTCTGCCTTCCGAGTATAAAGGATTTCTGTGTATAAAACAAGTGGCCCAGACCCCAGACTTTTAGATCACATATGGGAATCAAGAGGAACCTTTGCTAAGGAGAAGAGCTGGAGAAGCTGAGGAGTATTACTGCACCTGTGCTGTTTCCCATCTGGGTTGGCCTGCAGTGGCTGCTTGCTGCCAAGGAAAGGAGATAAAGGACTTTGCTGTTTGCTTTGTTACCTGTTTGCAAGAAGATCTCCAAGGTCTTGAAACTGAGCTTGCCCCCTCTTCTGAAGTCTCAGGGACACAAAGACTTCACCACCAGCTCCCCTGAATTTCCTTGCTGGGAATTCCAACCTGCAAAGAGGTGCCTGTTGCTATTTAGGACCTCTAGAGACTGTTGCTGGGAGCTGGAAAATCAATGCAACATCGAAGAAGTGTGTTCCATCCGCACCTGTTTCCGATGCATCGATGAAGAAACCGTCACAGCACCTGCCGCAGCTTGAGAATTCACTGCACAACCCTTGGGTACAATAATCTCCGAAGTCCGAGGTCATCGCACCGATCCCGACGCAAGCCTGCTGTGCGGCTGTACGAAACCACGCATCATACAAGATCGACACATTGCATCGAGGCGCCAAGACTGTCGCATCGCTGGGGGATGCAGTAAGAAACCAATGCATCACCTCCCCATGCAGTAGGAAACCGATGCATCACCTCCTCTCCGATAAGAAACTGACACATCATCTCCCCTGCGCTGCAGTAAGGAACTGACGCATCACCTCCTCCGAACCAAGGAACCGATGCATCACCTTCCCTGTGTGTATGGAACTGACACATCACCTTCCCTGCGCCCATTTTGTTTGTTTTGTATGATGCAGCAAAGGTACTTTTTGAGAAAACTTTTGCATTTACAACTTGCATTGAATTGAACTATTTCTACCATTTGAAAGCCTTATTTTTAATACTGTATTGTGGATTTTTGTTGTTTGGTCTTGTTTTGGTTTAGATAAAGATTATTTATTTTTCTAAACTGGTGTGGTGTCCATTTGTAGTGTTTTCACTGTATTACTGTATGTGTTCGCAAATGCTTTACACACTGCCTCTGATGTAAGCCTGTCTGCTCTTGCCAAGCTACCAAGGGGGTGAGCAGGTGTTATCCAGGGGTGTATCCCCTTACCCTGACTAGAAGCAAGGGTCCCTATTTGGACAAAGGTACCTACCTCTGCCAACTAGAGACCCCGCTTTCTAACATTAGTGGTCAGCGGTGAGGATCTGGACTTGCATTTGTGACTTACATACAGTTTTTTTCTTGGAATTTTTTGCATCTTAAGAACTGCCAATTTTCACCATGAGTAAACCAGCATCCATTGCATCTGTGTATATTGAATTTCAAGATGAGAGGGTTGATACCTACAGTGTGCCACAACTCAAAGCTGTCTGCAAAAAATGTGAAATCTCCATGAGAGACCTCACCAGAACAGAGGACTACCAAAAGGTGCTGAGGACCTGGTTGAAAGCTAGGAATACCAGTGAGCATCCTGAAGAGCCTATGGCGGAGGGAGAGAATTGGGATGGGCAGCAGGAGTGGCTGTTGGGCCTGACTGGGGAGAAGTTGCCTTCCAGAGTGGGCAGCAGTGTGTCTTCAAAGGGTCTGTCTCCAGAGGAGTTGGAGGACAGGGAGAGAAGCAGAGTGCATGAATTGGAGCTTGCTAAGCTCAAACTGGGGAGCCAGGGGGACTTAGAGAATAAGAGATTGGAATTGGAGAGCAAGAAATTGGCCATGGAGGAAAATAATATGCTTTTAGAGCATGAGAGAGGGTTCAGGGGGTTGGATATGAAAGCAAAGAGTTCAGAGATCAATCCCTCTGGTGGCAGCACACCATCAGTGCCTGGGGAAGGAAAGGTATACATTCCCAAAGATGTTATCAAAGATTTGATGAATCATGAGGACATTGGGCAGCGGTTTAAGGCCTCTGAAGTAGCAATGAGGTCCCACAGGGTCCCTGGGAGACATTGGGGAGCAGGGTTGTGGGACCGATTCATCAGAGAAGGAAGGGAGACATTGCTTGCTTTGCCTACTGAGGATCAGATGTCCTATGCCCCCATGAAGGAAGCCTTGATAGCCAGGCATGGGTTGACCACAGAACTTCACAGACAGAAATTTAGAAACTGTAAGAAGCTGGAGTCAAGTACTTGGGTGGAGTATGTTTCCTACTTTTGCAGAGCGCTGGATGGTTGGGTGAAGAGTAGCAAGGTGAATGATTTGCAGGGGCTCTTTGATTTGGTTGCATGGGAGCACTTGTCAGATAATTGTTTTCCAGAGCTACACCAGCACCTGATTGTCAGTAAGCTGACTGATCCCAGAAAGCTTGCTGTCGAGGCAGACCGCTGGGTCAGCACCAGGGTCCACAGTGGTCATGTGGGAGACTCTGACAAAGGTGGGCAGGGTCCCCAGCAGAAGAGTGGGGGACATGGGTAAACAGAAGCAGTTCCAAAAAAGGACCCAGAGTAATCCCCAAGGGAACCAAGGTAAGGGTTCCCAGCCTTCCACTGAGATGAAACCATGGGTCCCGACAGGTAAGCCTGTTGAGGGGTCCCAAGGCCTGTTTTAGTTGTGGTCAGGTGGGCCACTTCCGGGGGGATCCTAGGTGTTCCAAACTGGTTACCACCGCACCCACTGGTGCACCACCCCTGGAACTGGCTAGTGTAGCCTTGGGGGAGAGGTCATGTGCCCAAGGTGGGTGGGGTCCCACAGAGATGTCCCTGGTCTCTTTAGGAGACAGTGAGATAGTCCCAAGGGCTCATCATCCTGATAACACTAAAAAGTACAGGCAGTGGGTGACCATCAATGACCATAGTGTGGAGGCTCTGAGAGACACTGGAGTCAGTGTGACAGCTGTCAGTTGTCAGCTGGTGTCTGAAGAGAAGGTGGTCGCTGACACATTCTACCCAGTAGTTGCAGCTGACAACTCAGAGTGCCTCTGCAAAGTGGCACAAGTTCCCTTTGAGTGGGGGGTGTCTCAGGTAGCTTGAGAGTAGCTTTGAGGCCAGACATGCCTGTTGACTGTCTGCTAGGGTATGATTTGGAAAGCTCCCCTTGGGTGAAGGTGAAGCGGAGATCTCATTTAGAGATGCTGGGTCTGCCTGAGTGGGCGTGTGTGATCACTTGGTCCATGGCAGCTGGTAAGGGCATTCAAGAGGTCCTGGAGCCTGAGAGAGTGGCCCAGGTGCTTGTCAGGAAGAGAAAAGGCAGGGGGCGTGGGTAACCTGCCCCCAAAGTTCCCATGGTCCAGGAGGAGGCAAACCTTGAGAGGGATGCCCTGGACCCTACAGGGGAACAAGTGGTTTCCTAACATCTAACACCTCCAACATAGACTTTACACTTAACGAGAAAATTAACAAATTGGAACGCTTGGAGAAGAAATTGGTCTGCACCCGCCAGCATGACCAACTCTTGACCAAGTACCTCCAGGCTAACATTATACCGGTTGGCTTGCAGGTCCGAAACGAGCCAGACATCTTTGTGGATCTCCCTAAATTTAAAGAAGGCTTTAGTTTCGTAGCCAACACCTGCTCGTGCCACTGTATGGTGTTGGGCATTGAGACAGCTATTGAGCAAGTGGAAAAACTACTGAAAGAAATGAATGACCTCAAGCTTGAAATCAGTGGCGACTCTGCACTCATCAACACCAAAGAGGCCCTAGAGAGAGTGGACAAAACAATTAAAGATTTTGATTCCACCACTCAAGCCAAAATATTGGATAAACTGGCCAAATATATATGCTACTACGACAAAAATGCCACATACCCATATCTCCAGGAAGACTATTTTAAGCAGGACACGCAAAGTCGGTTTTACTACAGAGGCAGAGGAGGATACAGAGGGAATAGACAGTACACCACCTTCTCAGAGTCCTCAGGTTCCAACAGTGCCAGGAGTGACAGGGAACAAGCAAGCACAAGTGGGGGTTATCAGTACCAAGACACATTGTATCAACCACCACAGGGACCCTCATCTTTAGAGGAAAGACAATGGACACCACCAAGAGGCAGAGGGTACAATTGGAACAGAACAGCTCGCCGAGTACAAAACGAGCAACAGGGACAGGTCCAGGAGCAGGTGAGATTCCCACCAGAGAACCATGGAGAGATCCAGACCAGGCGACGAACATACAGGTGGTAAAGGATCCGGCAAGTGCCATCATCAATCTGTCAACCTATGTACTCTCAGCCAATGAAATCAGTGTCTTGAGTAAAGGCTTGTCTTTCGTGCCTACCACCCACCCCAATCGCTTCAATGTCAAAACAGAACTACATCGTTTTTTCCGTAAGGTTAGGCTCAGACACTAATTCAAACATTCCCTACCGATATCATCCACGTAACACACTGGTCTCAGGGTACCATCCACATGTATGCCTCTCATGCATATGATGACACACAAGATACTCACATGTGAAAGTGTGGTACTCCATGATGTATTGAAAGTGTGCCCAACCAAACAATACACCAAGCATAATGTCACCAAAGGTGAACGTGAGGTACCTTAACACCTTAAAAGACAACAGGACGATTGTGATCAAGCCGGCCCATAAAGGCGGAGTTATTGTGGTTCAAAATACACCAGATTACCAGATGGAAATCTATTCCCAACTTCGAGATGGCATACATTACGCCAGCCTCACCACAGATCCTACAAAGGACGTAAGAAAATTGATTATGAACATCACAGAGAGGGGGCAAAAAAGCAGTATTTATTTCAGAACATGAATTTGAATACCTAAATACCAAGCAACCACGCATTCCAACAATCTACACCCTACCTAAGGTGCACAAGAACTTGGAGCTCACCCCTGGACGACCTATCATTTCAGGATGTGGTTCCCTCCTGGAACCAGTATGCAAGTATATTGACTTTTTCCTGAAACCCCTAGCAGAACTAACCAAAACATAGCTGTGAGACACCATGTAAGTAAAAAATCTGATTGACAACATGCCATTTGACCGAGAGACCCAGTTGTTGGTGACACTGGATATAGTGTCAATTTATACGAGCATCCCGCAATGACCAGCACTGGAATCCATGACTAAGGCCCTTGGGAGAAGACTTCAACTTGTATATGTCCCCACAGAATTCATTGTAGAGCTGCTGGAGGTAGCGATGATGAAGATTTTTTTTCTGTTCCAAAATGAGTTCTTCCTCCAAACCAAAGGTGTGGCGATGGGGGCAGCTTTCGCCCCGGACCTAGCTATCCCCCTCATAGATGACTTTGAGGAACAGTACATCTTCAATCATATCAACCCCTTTAAGGACAATGTGACACAGTGACACCGCTATATAGACGACATTCTCCTGATTTGGACAGGCGATGAAAATGAACTCCAGGGTTTATACGGGTGCCTCAATGCTAGGTGAGAAGATATAAAATTTACCATCCATTGGGATACGGACAACATTGATTTTCTGGATACCTTGATTAAAACAGAGAATGATCATTTGTACACAATGCTGTACAGAAAACCAACAGAACGCAACACACTACTGAGGTACTCTAGCCACCACACAAGAGGCCTCTGCGACAACCTGCCATCTGGACAATTTCTCCGCATCCGGAGAAATTGCTAGCTGAAAGGGGATTTCTTTAGAGAATCTGAAGACCTAATCAATCGCCTGATGGAGCAAGGATACCCCAAAAGGCTTGTCAAGCGGGCGAGGAAGAGAGCCTGGTATTATGACAGAGAAGCGCTCCTTACTCCCAAACATCGTCCCAGTGATATCAAAAGGATGATATGTGGTGTGACCACATACTGCACCAGGAGCACTGAAATCAAGAGGATCATTGATGGATACTGAAAACTTATATCTGACGATCTTGAGATTGCGGATCCGCCGTTGCACTCCTTCAAGAAAGCTAGAAGCATTAGAGATCACGTGGTTCGATCTTTGGAATCTGCCAGAAGTAGTCGGACACTTCAAATGCTCTAAATGTAAAGCGTGTAAACTAATCATCGAAACCAAGACATTTTGCTACAAACAACACACAATGGAATTAAAAGCCCACTCGAATTGCAATTCAACAGATGTGATCTATGCCATCCTATGTCCATGTAATGAGTTGTACATTGGCCAGACGAGCCAAAAAGTGAAAACAAGGATACTTCAACACTGTAGCAGGATTAGGTGTGGCACAGTGGATGCACCTCTTGTTGAACACTTTACCACAAATGCGCACAAACCAGAATCGACAAAATGGCTAGTCCTTGAAAAGGTGTCCCTGGGAAGTAGGGGAGGAGACATTAATTCCATTCTAAATTAGCGTGAATGCAAATGGATGCATACTATGGACACAGAGAACAATGGCCTCAATGAACTCAATGGCACCAATGCACAACGTGCTATTCTTAACACTGAATAATGGGTTCTTTACACAGGGTAAAATACTGCAGCCTACGATGGACTATGGCCTCTACTCGTTTGAAATACACACACTTCATTCTTGTAGTACATACCCTTGGTACCTTTGCCCTCTTTCCTGCAAGAATAATGTGGCCTAGTCTCTCACAGGCTGGGTTGTTCTGTTAATGGTGTACCCAGCGTAGTGCGGCCCAATATTTAACATGTCATGGATGCCTGCAAAGGATTGGGGATACTTTGCAGATTAAGAGCATGTATACTGTGACATTGTAGTACTGCATTTGCTATTGAACTGGTGCTCTGACACACAAGAAGTACACATGACAAATGCACCTTTTCATGAATGTAAATATTATGGGGCTCATTTATGAGCCCCTGCGTCACTTTTGCGCCACCGGTGCGTCACTTTTTGTGACGCACCAGTGGCGTAAAACATGAGCCATGATGCGCCATATTTACAAAGTGACGCATCTACCTAGATGCGTCACTTTGCAAACCCCTGCGCTACATTATACCTGCGTCAGGTATAATGTATGCAGGGTGGGCGTTCCCACGTAAGTAAGCATCGTAGAAGTGACGCAGTGAAATCTACGAGATTTCACTGCGCCACTTCTAGGGTGCAAATGCGTCAATATCTTACGCCTGCCTCACAGCAGGCGTAAGACTGACGCAGGCCCTATCACATGGGGCTTGCCCCATGTGAAAGGACACATTGCTGGAGTTGCGTCACTTTTGTGACACACTCCAGCAATGCGTCACTTTTGCGCCTACAGATACGTCAGAAATACTGACGTATCTGTGACTCCTTGCGACATGATGCGTCATACTGTAAATATGACGCATCACTGGAGTCGCAGGGAGGGCGCCGTGAAAAGTGACGCATCACTGTTTTCACGCAGTGATGCGTCACTTTTCATAAATGAGGCCCTCTGTCTTTCAGAAATAGATAATGTCGTGTCTTTTACTTAAGTTTGGCTTTCATCAGACGTTTATGTTTAGATTATCTGCTTGCCAAGATTATCCTTCAGACCATTTTATGTTGGGTACTCTGCTCGCTACACATCGCCAACAGGAATGTTTTAACTTCCCTGACAAGTCATTAGTTGACCCGGTATTCACCAGTTGGAGACCGTTGTCAATTACATGAAGAAACGTGCAAGCGCCGAGCGGCTGCACTCCGCGTGCACGTCCGCACCGGTGTTGCTTTATACTGCAGGCTTTACCGCGGATCAGTCTCTCCTGAGAGTCAGAGAAGCGAGCTCGCAATTTAAGGTATGTGACATTCACACGAGCACAGCGCTCCCACCGTTGTAATAATCGGAGCTAGGTTTTTATCCATCGCCAACAGTAGGCTAGTGCAATAAACGGGATAAGCGGGATCATCCCACAGCATTTTTACAAGACAAACATCCCCAATGGCTTTCTTGCTGTAAATGATTCCCTTTCACTTAAGAGGCTATTTTTCACATTTTAATATCCAACAGGAGTTTTCAGGTCAGCCAGTCTGCCTTTTCTTTCCACGCTCCAATCGTATGCTTGTGCCGTACATTAGTGTAGCAGCCTTCTCACGGTTTTATGACTGTCTTTTGACTGCCTTCATCTATGATAGCACGAAGATTCTCCATTTCAACAGAACGCACGAGTCCATGCTAATAGCGTGGCATATCAACAAGGCAGCGATAAAAAATTATCGCCGCTGTTGCGGCCGTTTTCGGCCGAAAAGCGGCGATAATTTTGTCGCTATATCAGCAAGGTCAGCGCCCTTTCCCTTAATGTCCACCTTTGCATCTCTAATGAGATGCAAAGTGGGCGTTCCAGCTCAAAATAACTGGAGAAATGTCGCTAACTGACATTTCTCCAATTATCAATGGGCACGCTAACAAGCATAGCAGTGGTCGAAGTGGGGGAAAAAAAGTAGGGGAACTGTGGGCGGAGACTCAGGGGGCGGGAATAACCCAATGATTGGATTAGTGGGCGGAGTCGGAGGTGTGGCTAGAAATAGCAAAACATACCAATTTTTGAACGTTTGGCATTTCACTGACCAGTTACAGCTTATAACGTTATTTAATTCAAAGAATCAATAAACATGTTTATTTGAGGTTTAATATATAAGTTGTTTATATTTAATTCATTTACAATGTGGCACATGTTTCCAATCACAGAATATTCCAAATACGCTTATAAGTGGAATCATAAGCCATTTGTCTCCGAGCCATGCAGTTTCTTTCATCTGCACTTCTCCCTTTTTCTAACCATTTCTGAACATAAAATTCAGGTTTCAATTCTATGACAGGTGGCCCCACGATATTTATGAACATTGTAGAAGACAGACGATTGATTGATATTCTGTTCCGCAGTGGTGTGAGCACATCATTCATTACACTAAAGCCCCGTTCACATTCAGCAGTTGAGGTACAAAAGGTGTTTATAATGTGCATTAATGGTTTCAGGCTTTCAGGGATGCAATTTTTATTTTGTTTGTACTCTCTGAAACCAAGGATGTACTGCCTGGTATCAAATACCTGCTACAAAGGGTTTGTAATTCTCCCTCACCGTATAAGATGTCTACTGGATCTGGCCAATAAACTGGTTGTAGGAGTTTCATTCTATGTACTAACTCTTTGTATTCTATTTCATCATTGTTTGTGGTTGTGCATCTAGAAACATTTGATGCATTAGACATTGTCATCCTTTTTCGCAGGTTATTTGCTAAGCTCCTAAAGAACTGTGCCCTATTGATGCTAACACAGCCTTTGTTCTGTTGCAGTCCTACACCAGCAAACTGCATCCGTTCAGCAGCATCTAATGCAATTGTAGCAAACAAAGGGCCCAGGTGCATCAGCCATTGATTCAAACACTAAAATCTGCATCTGTATTGAATGATCGGCCTCATATATGGTCATATCACGCCGCTGCAGCCTTCTGGATAGGTCACCCAATTCTGTGAGAGCATCATATAAAATGCCCATATTTTCAACAAACACCAGGGAGGTTAATAAACGGTTTAAACCAGCATATTTCCTCTGCTCAATGTCACTCCTCGTTGAGTCTTCGGAAGATTCCATGAAATGTTTAATAAGTCCTTTGTAGTTATTCCAAACAGCTCTCACAGATCTTTCACTTGAGGACACCCAACGTATATCTAGCACCTTTCCAATTGCCAGAAGTCTCACTTATACCTCCAGAGCACATTCCCCAAGCTCTCTCTGATTTTTCGGAGAGGCATGGTAGGTGGTATATAGTTTATCAAAAAAAAATTTGAGCTGATTAATGCCTGCGACTTCTTTACAAACATCACCCACAGCAAGCTCCAGCTTGTGGTTAGCACAGTGCCATACACTCAACTGTGGATATTTCAGTTTCAGAAGAGTTGCCACACCGGATTTCCTACCTATCATATTGGAAGCACCATCTGTTACAAGCTGAACCAAATGACTTTTTAAATACTCATCATTAAAACCGTGTCTCTCTAAGCATGCAAGTAAGGTATCTAAGAGTAGATCTGCTGCTGTGCTTGGCAACTCAAAAAGGTCCAAGAAAAAGGTCAGTGGCTCATTGTGTTTATCAATACATGCTCTTACACAGATAATTAGTTTGGTCAATTTACTATTTGTGAGCTTAGGGACATATTTATGGGAATGGTGGCGCAAGGCAGCACAGCAAGTTACTTTGCTGCGCTGCCCTGCGTCACAGGGAAAGGGCAGGAATGTGCTGTATTTATCCAATATGGTGCATTCCGGTCTTTTCCCCCTGCACTGGCGCCATTTTGACAGCCTAGCTTCAACGCAGGCACACTTGCCCCATGGTGCAAGGGTGCCTCCTTTGCATGCAGGATTGTTTTTGTGCAGGAAGGGGCACCTTCCTGTACAAAAACAATCTTGAGAGGCTTTTTCATCTTTCTATGTGGGCTGCAGAATAAAGCACAGTTTGAAAGAGGAAAAAGCAAGGAGAAATAAAGATATTTCTCTTAGTTATGCCTCCTCTGGGGCAGCGCAAGATTTTGCCGCATTCCCAGGATTACAAGTCCTTGTAAATCTATGAATGCGTCAAAAACCGTGGGGGTTGTGTGGGAGACTTTTATTATTGCAGGAAAACTACTGCGTGACAAAGCCACTGCTGCTCTAGGGTGTGCTGCTTTGTAGACCTGCCCGCAAGACTGGTGGTGAACCTGGGTATGAATTGTGGTGGACAGGGCTTCACGTTTACCCAACTGGCCACCGGTAGGGTTCACCTGCTGGTGCTAAGAGACCAGGGCTTCTAAGGTCTAGTGGGGCCTTCTAAAGTCTATCATGGGTGCTCCCTCAGGAGTGGTCTGATGGACAAGGCATGAAGGCTGAACCAGGTTCCCCAGTTCCAAATTTGGTAGCTCTGGCCATAATGCCACATCCAATCCCCACCGAACACCCTTCTGCCCCACTGAGTGAAACTCGCACTGTCTTCACCTACAACCCAATTCTGCCCCATTATAAGCACCTGGATGTGACTCATTTCAAATTATGCAGTGCCTGAAAAAAGTAACAACATTCTGGGAAAAGCAAATACTCATAGGGAATGCAGGATTATGTAAAGCATGCAAAATATAAGCAGGAACATGTTACCTTAACGCTTTTACTCTCGTTCAGAAATCAATGAGTATTTTTTGTCTCAAACATTGAGGACATAAATATAGGGCTCCTCCTGTACACATGTGTTAAACAGGGCTCAGAGACAAAGGAACTCTTCAAGAGAATCTGATCTGACTCACGGAAACCCACAAAGGCTCCTTCTTATCCACAAATTGTGCACTCTTGATTGTCTGCGCCAGGATGCCTGTTAGGTGAGAGTGCGCTTTACAAGTGAGATAAATAAATAAATAATTCTTATTCATGTCAGCCAGCTAGCTGCTCAAACATAGTATAGCACATATGTATTCAAGTGTCCTGCAAAGAAGAATGAGTGCGAGTAAGTAAATGTGGGTGTGAATGATTGAGTGCCTGAATGTAACTGAGCATGAGTGAAAGAGTGTATGTCGATGAAAGTGAGAGAATGTGAGTGAGAAGGAGTCACGTAGAGTAAGTGAAACTGTAAGTTAGAATGTGGTAATCAGAGTAGGAAAAAGTGGTGAGACTGAGTGAGAATATGATACCGAATGTTGAAGAGTGAGTGCAAGTGAGCAATTTTGAGTAAAAGGGAAAGTGAATGAGAATGAATAATGGGGGGTAGTGAGCCTGAGTGAGATAACATGTGAGCAAGCAGGACAAAACACAGGCCTTGGCAAAGTGGAGGTAAATATTTACTTATGGGAGGAACATATTGTGCATCTTGAAAAAAAAATGTGGTCAACTCCTGGGGATGTTATCTTGGCACAGTAATGGCTTTTGAGAGAATTTGTGTAAAAATGGGGTGTTGAAAATAAAATGCAATATTTGACCCTATAGTTTTTTTTTCCAAATTATCTTGGGAGTAGCAACACCCAGACTGCAAATCCTCCGGGCCCTCCTTTATCTCTTCTTAGTCTTACAAGGCCCAGTAAATCGCACTCTTTTCCAAATCTCTTTCTAAATATTATCACTCTCAAAAACTGTTTTTTCTATGTAATTTTCCTTTGATGGGAAGAGGAGGTTTCTGAGGTGGTAGTATCAGGCAAGTGACACTACTTGGGCTCCCTCTGTTCGAGCCTTCATGGAGGATCCCTCTTCATTGCTACCTCCACCTGACCCCAGACTCTGCAACGCACTTCCTTACAGGCTTGATTATCCACTACTCCTCTCCAGTGCACCTTATCTCACAGCTGACCTTGGGCCCCAGCCCCATATCAGGCACCATCGGGCTCCACTTTCATTTTTCCCGGTAAAAACATTAGTAAAATCACCTTCAAACTTAAAACATTGAATATAGCAGTAAATATAATTAGCACATACTTTAAAGTATGTTCCACAGTAGCCCTTATGACCCGACTGCTAATTAAATAAACAAAAACAGAAAGGCCATGACAAGGCCGGCTTTAGCGCTGATGCGAAAGTCTTTTTTGGCGCCACACCAATAATCACTGCCATACGCCACAAGTGCTCCTCATCTCCCCATAGCCCCTCCCCCTCATGACCTCCTCCTCGGATTCCCTCACTGCCACCCTCCACCAGTGCCCCTCATTTCGCTGTAGCCCCTCCCCCTCATGACCTTCTCCTCAGAATCCCTCACTACCATCCTCCAGCAGTGCCCCTCAAAACTCCCTAGCTCCCCCCTCCCCCCCCATGACCTCTTCCTCAGATTCCCTCACTGCCACCCTCCAACAGTGCCCCTCATCGCTCCATAGCCACTCCCACTACCTCCTCCTCGGATTCCCTCACTGCCACCCTCCAACAGTACCCCTCATCTTTATGTAGCCCCTCTCTCATATGCATTTAATTTGTTGTGTAGTGCTACTCATATCAGTGTAGTGTGTGTCAGTACTTTACACCACGCACACATTATACAGAGACAACGAATCATACAAGTATGTAAATCAGCCTACAGGGAATGTCACATAAGCCAATGAGGATTACAAGGTGTAGGAATCACATGTCATCCATACTGGTGGGCAGTTATTTTAAGAGGGTTTGGTCTGGAGAAGCACAAACTCAGGATTTAAAGAGTACTCCAGTGGTTAGGGGTTGGCTTTACTGATAAAAATGTATATCTGCCCAAAGATACTCATTTTAGCAACATTAGAATAATGAAAGACTGGGGAAGTTCTAACTATATCACAAAACAAAAAACGCGAAGTTCTAACTATATCATTCAGGTTTGCATGCAGCTCTTTGATGACAGTTCATTGGTCACTGTCCTATGTTAGGATTGTAACTTCTGAACTGCAAGTAACACAAGGATATCTGTGACAAAGGCAGTAACCCACTGAGCTATCCACATAAAATACAGTTCATCTGCACTTAACTACTAACAGAGAAATGATTGCTCTCCAGCAGAATCATTAATCCCCAGCGTTATCCGGGCATCTTTTTATTGTCTTATTGTTGTCCTGCATCGGCCAAGATAATGATAAAAACGGATTAAATGAAGCACACACAAAGTACATGTCCTGCTGGGCATGTGCAGATTTTAAAAAGAAAAACAAATAGTGACTCATTCTCCTACCTACTCCATTAGTCAAACTTAGTGTTGCAGCCTGGTGTGATAAGCAGCTGCAGGGGTTGGGAAAGGTGAATCTCCTGCGCTGCATAGAAAAAGAATATCCACGCAGCAGCACAGTAGGCAAAGGTTACCGCGGCCAATGAAAGGATTTGTCGCCTTTCGCCAGCCCCTGTTGGAGATGAAGGGGTGAAAAAATAAACAAAGCCTCGCTAACATGTAAATGGTCTTTTAAAGACCTGTGAAGTACTCGGGGAAGGCTGCGATAATCTCAAAAACTGTCTGTGTGCGCGCCCGGGTGCACACACACGACGGGAGAGGTGTGGGGGGGAGGGGGAGGCGGCTTTGAAGCACTTTGAGCCCCATGGCGTTTCGCGCCTACCTTCAAGCCCTTACTAGAACCGGGCATGAATTAGGGCAGTCCCGGGACGCTTTTTTTAAATCAAGAAGTAGGGGAACGGACCAGCATAATTTTTAAAAGTAGGGGCACGCCGTGCCCCTCCGTTCCCCCCCACTTCTAACACTGAAGCATAGCGATAAGAAAAGTAACGCTAACCTTGGTTATTGCTACTTTCCTTACGCCTACTTTTAGTTTGACTTAGCAATGATATCCAATGGAAGGAGGATATCATGGCTGAGTCTGCCCTGCCCTATCAGCAAGCTATCGCCAAACGTTGTGCGATTATCGCTGTATTTCCAGTGATAATCGCACAATTGGCAGCTTGTGCCTGGAATTTTATCGCTTTTGAGATAAGCGTTGCTAATAGCACGCTATCTCAGCGATAAAATTTGGCGATAGCCGGCGATAATTATCCTAGCGCTAAGTGCGCTTAGCAATAATTATCACCGGTTGTTGCTGATATGCCCCAGCATTGGTGAAACTGTTTGTTTTTACTAGGT
This sequence comes from Triturus cristatus, assembly GCF_964204655.1. Classification (NCBI taxonomy): domain Eukaryota; kingdom Metazoa; phylum Chordata; class Amphibia; order Caudata; family Salamandridae; genus Triturus; species Triturus cristatus. The sequence goes on from NC_140585.1 coordinate 726,236,185, forward strand.
GGCGCCCCTCAATCGACTATCGAGGGATTTGCCAGGGCCCGTTTCCTGACATAGTAATCAGACGCATGGGTTAGCCTTCCCAGTTAGTCAGAGATCTCTTGTCCTTTGCTAGGAGTGTATGCACAGCGTATTCAGAGATGCAGAGAGTACTATTTCCTTTTAATAGTCAATGGATGCAGGCTTTCTAATTTAACGAACGAGCCAATTTCCACCCATACAGCCAGTTTCATTTGGCTTTTGGCTTTTGAATACGTTGCCTAACCGACATGTTAGGACCCACCTTAATACCTCACTGTTCTTTCTTGGCAGATTTATCTTGACACTTGATGGTATCTCCTGACCCACAGTGGCACACTAAGACCCGTACGCGCACGCTTGGCCATACTGTTACACTCATATCAGTAAGTTTTTTGCCAATAATAGAACGGATAGTTACTACCCCGTTCTCGCTGAGAATTTTCTTACTGGATTAGGTGTCTTCTCTGAATTTAGGATCTCAACTGAGCTCATCCTATTTGACTGCCCTGCCGATATTTGTGTGCTGGCAAAAAAGATGAGGTAATCTTTTTCGTTTAATTGTTAAACTTTCACTACCTTGTTAATTCCCACCCCCTAATACGGAGTATCCAATTACCTCTAGGTGCTACTCATTCACACAGTCCTGATGAAGACCCCATGCTAAGGCCAGATTCACCTAGGACATTTAAGGGGTCAAAATGTTGACTACTACTACTGCACAAGCCACAACAACTGACATTTATTATCAGTGATTATATAATGCTATGTGGTATAATTGGAACAATTGACCTGCATTAGGCCGGATTGGTCTTATGATGTGAATCAGATGTTTTTATGTCACATCACCTTTCCTTTGTCCACCACCCTCACTTACTCACTGTTACCTCAAGCACCCCACCCTTTGGGTTCAGTCCGTTTGAGCTGCTGTACAGCCTTCCTGTAAGAGGACCTCTGTGTCTGGTGAAAGCAGGCTGGGAGAAACCTCCCAGTAAACCTCCTGTAGATGTATTTAGCTACATGCTGGGCTTCAGAAACCAGACTAAGCGCTTCAGACAACTCGCTAAGGTGAATCTGGAAGCCAGCCAAGACGAGATGAAATGGTGGTATGATCAGAATGCCATTCTAATCGAGTTTCAGCCTGGACAAAAAGTATGGGTCATGGCCCCAGTTGAGCCTTGTGCGCTCCAGGATGAGTGGACCGGACCATTTGAGGAGGTGGAGCGCAAGAGTAATGTCACCTACTTGGTAGACTTGCACTCTTCTAGGAACCCTTTGCAGGTCCTGCATGTAAACCACCTGAAGCCCCACTTGGAGATGTCTGAAATGGGCATGCTCCTAGCAACAGATGCTGGAATGGAAGAGGAATCCAAGCCTCCTCCTGTCTGCAAAAGAGCACGATGGGTCAGTTGATGGTGTATCACTCTCCCCCGGTCTGTCTGAAAGGAAGGGTCCATATTTGGACAAAGGTACCTTCCTCTGCCAACTAAAGACCCCATTTCTAGCAGGTACCATAAGGGATGGAGGGAGGAGGTTTCCCAACAGTGGTGGAATGAACATGCAGGCCTGGGTGGGACAATGTGAGGCTCCCTCTCCAATAATAATAGCAGAAAATCTCTTTAGCATTGGTGCCCCAGAACTTGCCACTACCTTTGTTCCCAACCAACACTCACATGCTGTTACTGAATTAGTAATTATGATTTCATTCGTTTCCTGGAATGTGACAGCAAATTGATTCTCCAACGGTGGAATCATTTTATAGAAGGCTTCAACATCTGTTTATTACAGGAAACATGGAGAGTAGTACCAGTACACAAGCCTGTGTATGTCAGCTATTGCCTCCCTGCAACCACAAACAAATCAGGGCGCCCAGCTCTGGGATTGCTGATATGGGTTAAGATAGCCCTTTGTTGCGCTTTGTTGCGAAATTGCACGGCTCCGTTCAGATAGCCCTGATATTCTGGGAATACGGCTAACGAGTCGCTCAGGTTTCACTATTGATATCTCTAATGTATATGTAAGGGGAACCAGTGGGGGCAGACCTTTAGTTACAATACAAAAACTTGAGGATCAAGACCCAATCCCTCCTCTGATAATAGTAGATGACGTTAATGTCATCTTCAAACCTCGGGATAGGGGCAATGTGACCAAAGCAAAGGAGAAGGATGATTTGTGGTCCGTTCCATCTTTAGATCAACTCTTTGTCAATAAATGGTCACAGGTTGTGCTTCAAGCAAAAGCCCTGACCATGAAGTTAGGGCTAAAGGCCGCAAATGGGAGGACAAAATCGGACAAAATGGGCGCAAATATCTTCAACAGACTAAACGATATGAGTCAAATTGACTACATCCTGATAGACTTGAGGCTCTGGCATAGCGGCATTGATATGGTTGTGGGTGCAAGCACAGATAGTGGCCACAATCTTCTCTGCTTGAGCCTGACATCCCCATGGGAGGCACACACGACTGTTATGTAACTAAACCCGTTTACCGTGGCAGAAAATCCGCTGCGGTGTGGTGCCTTTGAAGAGTGGGCGGGGCTGCGTTGGCCAACGGACGTGCGCAGCACTTCGGAGGTGGTGATCGCGACGGCCGTTGGCCGACAGAAGCAGCGAACGGGTTAACAGCTAACGAGGGAGGTCCACCCATCTAATGATTAGCGTCGTCTTAAGTGGCATAAGATAATTTTCCCTTAAAGATAAGCTTGTAAGCATACAACAGGATTTGTTATCTTGTGCGGTAGAGTTATCGACTTTGCTTGAGAAGCCAGGAGGGATGGTAGAGGTTTCAGATACCCACTTCCGCTTTTTTGAGCATTTGGGATCCTATTTTACTGTGCTTGTGCACAAGAACAATCCCAGACATACTATTAAGGTACCAAAAACTTGGTTTAATCAAGAAAGCTCAAGTTACAGGATCCAACTTTCTATGGCCATAAAATCCAAGGCTCCTGGAAATGTAAGACCTTCTAGAAGTGCGTACAAGACAGCCCTCTTTAAAAGCTAAAGGAGAGTGGGACAAGAATAGATGGCAGCTTATTAAGCACGCTTGCGACTCCAAGGACCTAAAAATGTATTGGTCCCTGGGCACATGGGGCGACCGATTGCCCCCCACCCCTGGAAACTTTATCTTGGTCTCTGACTGGCATGAGAATTTTAAAGCCCTTTACTCAGACCCTGGTATGCCCAACTTCTTGAACACTATTTAATAGCTTTTAAACTTCCAACAGGGACTTATTTACTCTGAGTAAAAATTGAAGCTTCTCTCCGCTTAATCATTCATGCAAAAGTCCTGGGACCTGATGGCATTCTTGGGGACCCTTTTACACACAATAATGCCAACTGGGCATGCTATATCCTACTACTTGCCAATGCCATAGCAGGAGGCACCTCGATCCCAGGTTCCTGGAAGGGGGCAGAAGTGATTCTCCTATTCAAGAAAGGTGATAGGGATCAACCTGGTTATTATAGGCCTATAAGCTTAATCAATTCAATCCAAAAAGGGTTTTGTCTTGCCCTTTTGCTTAAGATCCAGGATTGGATTAGAGATAATGATATTTTAACTCCCTATCAAGCAGGTTTTAGAGCAAACAAAGGGACAATAGATCAGGTCTTTCATCTTATTTTCCTGTTTTGGAAAACTGCAGTCATTGGACAGGGAAGCCTATACGTTGTCTTTATTGATCTAAAGACAGCCTTTGACCTTGCCCCATGAATGAAACTGTGGCAGGTATTAAAAGACATGGGATTGCCAACTGAAATCTTAGCCTTGCTCATTTGCTGATGAAGCCAATTATGCCAAAGTTCGGTGGGGCACTCAAGGGCAGCTCTCAGATCCAATCTACGTCAGTAGGGTGTATGCCAAAGGTGCATGGTGGCACCTGCAATTTTTTCATAGATGACACTTTGTTGGTATTTAAAACACCGGGGCATTCTAGCTGCTCCTTAACCAATTTAAAGACATCTGCAACATGTGAGGCTTAGAGATAAACACAACTAAAACCAAATTTATGACATTGAATCCTCATAAGTCCTATCGGAGTAGTCCTACTCTTGTTGGGGTACCGCTCAGGTAGGATCAGCACTTTTGACAACCTAGGCTTAAAAGTATCCGAAAATATGTCCTGGTAACCCCACTTGACTATGATGACCCTGAAATACAAACAGATTGTTGGGGCCTTAAGGAAAAAAAAACAATGAATTCAACTAGTAAACTGGTTGCTGCTGCTTTGCAAATTTCTGATATTAAAGCAGTGAACTCTGCCCAATATGGATCTGAATTGTGGGGATTTGACAGAATGGATGACCTCACCAGAGCTGAGCACAAATTTCTAAGGAGTATGGTGATGCTGCCCCAAAGAACCCCTGTCCACCTCCTAAAGATGGACATTGGAAGGCACTGTTATTTTGGAAAACAATTAAGTCCACTCCAGAATTGTACCCATATGCTACTGCCCTCGCGGAAGTCAGCCGCCTGGACAAATCTAACAAAATTAGCTGGCTGAGTGACATGAGGAGACTCTTATTCGATATTGGGCTACAGGGAATTTGGGAAAATAATGACCTCTATTTGTTCCCCCCTAAAGGTCAAGTAAAAACATGATATTGGGACTGGGTAGCACACACTGAGCTAAGCAACATGTTTTGGGGAAAGTTAAGATCTGAATTCATGGACCATAAACTTGATATCTCTTAAGAGCGTTATCTGTTCATCATACAAGTTTCAAGTGATAGGAAATTATATATTCAGTTTAGGTTCTGTACTCTCCCCCTGAATGATTTTGCAGGCCAATGGCACATTAACTTACTGACATCCCAGGGCTGCTTTGGCTGCAGAACATCCATTCAATTAGTTTCCCATGGAATGTGTGTCTGCCTGGCATATACACTTCCTAGAGCAAACAGGCTAAAACCTATTTGCAAACAGCTGGGAACTCGCAACCACACAGAAGCCCTGTGAATCTTAAAATCTGACGCAAGACCTTTGTTTGCCTCTATGGTTATCACATTTTCTGGTCATATTTGGGCATTAGGAAAAAAGCCCAAAAGGTCAGAGAATGTTAACTTAAGTAGATGCTTATATTTTTAGATGGCCTAGCATTCAATTATCACTTGAATAAGCTTTAAACACATGTGCCTTTTGCCCAGAGTACTTATTTTGGCATCTTAGTGGCTGTGTATTCGTTAAAACCCAGGGATCAAGGGGGTCATGAAGTGATAAGTGTAAGCCAAGAAGTTGTTAATTTTTATAATTTGTATGTCAATTGTATATCTATGCATTTAAATTTATTTAGAGGCTTATTTGCATTTTAATCCTTAAGACATGTTTTCAATTGATATTTCTCCTGAATCTTAATCACAATACATGTTCCTGTATTTTAATTGATAAAAGTTGTACTATTGTATGGATACCAAAGAAGTGAAAGGTTTAATGACATGTATGCCAAAATAGAGTATTGATATAAGTATGTATTTATCACTGTCAGATACCACCTTCTTGGGGATCTCCACATGAGTAAAGATCCCCGTCAGTCCCCTACACACTCTGGTCACAGTCACTATCCCCAGAGGTATAGCCTCCGGGTACCGGGTTGCATGGCCCACCACAACCAGGATAAACCTGCTGCCCATGGCTGAATGGGAATTGCATGTGCAATTTGCGAGTACCCAATAGGTACTCGCAAATTGCGCATGCAATTTCAAGGGTGCCAGGGAGCCAAAAAGACACCCTGTTGCAACCCTGAAATTTCTATTTATCCACATGTTGCACACACACATGACCCAAGGGCATGTGTGTGTGTAACATGGAACTTTAAAAAATGCACTTTAAGGCATTTTTCAAAGAAATCGCAAATTACCATCAACTTGAGATTACTGGTTAATGCATTGCATTTAAGGAATCATAATTTCCGATGCCTTGCAGGCCTATATGGCAAAAGCAGCACACTAATAACTCTCACCAGAAATGGCCACCAGCCACATGGACACTCACAAAATCACAAGCAGCAAGCAGGAGGCCTGGAAAACAATGTACTGAGAAAAGGCCTATAATAACCAGGCCAAGGATGCATGCTGCTAAACCACACTGCTTTGCCTTTTAATACAATAAAATGCAAAAATGTAAATCCACAGGGCTAAACAAGGTCTGCAAGGTACACAACAACACACCACACACAACAAAGGCATTTATTTAACACACACACACACAAAGAACAGAAATCCCCCCCAAAATACACATTTTGCAATTCAATCCAATGCCATCCATGCCCTAAATGGTGTTTAAATTCAACAGAGCATACAGAAATAGTTGTATCATGCACCCATGACTACCTCTGAGCCTGCTGGATGAAAGGCCTGTTGGCAGACTAGGACGCAAGGTTGCAGGCCTATGGCAAAAGCACACTACAGGCCTTCAAAATGGCCACCAGCCACATGGCCAGGCCCACACAACTACAGGAAACTGAAGACAGACAATGCAGGCCTGTTGCAAAAAGCACACAGCCTTGCTTGAAAATGGCTGTCAGCCTCATGGCCAGGCCCACAACAACAAGAAGCCTAGGCCGCAAAGGAATAACATGCAGGCCTATATGGCAAAAGCAGCACACTAAGAACTCCCACCAGAAATGGCCACCAGCCATATGGACACTCTCAAAATCACAAGCAACAAGCAGGAGGCCTGGAAAACAATGTACTGAGAAAAGGCCTATAATAACCAGGCTAAGGATGCATGCTGCTAAACCACACTGCTTTGCCTTTAAATGAAATAAAATGCAAAAACGAAAATCCACAGGGCTAAACAAGGTCTGCAAGGTACACAACAACACACCACACACAACAAAGGCATTTATTTAACACACACCCAAAAAGAACAGAAATACCCCCAAAATACACATTTTTCAATTCAATCCAATGCCATCCATGCCCTAAATGATGTTTGAAATAAATTTAACACACACCAACGGAAGAGTTGCTTCATCATGCACCCACCCATGACTAGCTCTAGGCCTACTGGCTACCCACAACAATAAAAAAGAATAATAATGATAAGTACCAACATTGTAGTTGCCGCAACTGCAATGCCCCAATCAAACAAACAACAACACCAACTTACTTGTAAAATATCAAATTTAAAAGTCCTCAAACCCAATGATAATGATGCAGCAGACACAAAGAGTGATCCTTCCAGCTCAAACTCCAAAGGCAGAATGAACAGGAGATGGACAAAGAACTGGGAGGAGCCTGCTGGACCGGAACAGGAATTTGGAGACTCTGTGGCACTTCCTCCCTCCACCCCCAAATTCTTTTTTTTTAAAAGGACTCCTTGCACCAAAAAGGACAGCCAAATGTCAATCTGAGGAGTTTTTTCATCCAAATCATCATTTACAGAAGGTTTTATGCTGCTCGAGATGTTATTGTTCTCCAGATTGAAAATTTTGTGTGCTCGGGATCGCGACCTTCACCACACTTCCGCCGGATGTCGGATGGCACGATTGCACGCTCACTCTCGCAGTGGTGAATGACGTGTTCGCGATCGCAGACATCTCGCGGTGACCAATGGTGCTGCGAATGATGTGATCGCGATCGCAAACGCTTGCGGGATACCGCGACCGGCTACCAACATCTCGTGGTGCATGCAAACGGAACGGAAAACTCGTCGGGGAGCGCAGGGATCCCGGTATGTTGAACGCACACGTGAGAACGCATTTTTAAAGCGCGAACATGAAAAAACTCTCCGCTACACCGCGGATCGCGGAAATTTCAACATCTCTGCGTTCTCTGAGGAATGCAAAAATGCCTACATTTCTCAATTTCCCCGAGCGGAACAAAATGTGATGCCCACCCTTAATATTCAGCGTACAAAATTACATACCTTATGATTTTTTAGTAAATACACTTTGACTTGTGAAACAAATTACATCAATTTCACCTATTATCAGGGATAGAACAACATACACAATTTAAGACAAAAACATTTGAAAACATAGCATAATATAGAGATTGATCAATACATAACACTTTGAAATGTGAAAATGTGATAGGAAAGAGAGGTGGAACAAGATAACATACAAAACAAAATCATGGTAGTTATAGTGATTTCATTTAAACATTGATAACACTTTCCAATTTGTAAGTTACATATACCTAGTGAAAATATAAAAACATATATGTAATATGTTAGTTGTGTACACACACAAGCAGCATTACATCATGTGAAATGTTATGGACATTGAAACCTGCAATCTTATATTCAACAAAATACATTCAAAGATTCAAAGAAACAAGCAAGACAAGAAGATAATATAACTATATAAATATATATAAATAATGTCCAATACACAAAAAAACATTACAAAATGCAGGCATTAGACTTAGGAAACTGGATCACAATTGTTTTAAACCACAGTCGACCTTCATGCCCATCATGCCCTATGATGCTATTGACATCTTTCAGGATATAGCAGTAGATTAACTAAAAAAGCTACAGTCCAAAGTCCAACAGAAAAAGAAAATTATGGGATTTAAACAACAAAAGTATCAAGATCTCTTAAAAAAATTACAGGACCAAAATGATGTCATCATAAACAAAGCAGATAAAGGGGGCAAAATTGTCTTGTGGCCAAAAGTTGACTATCTAGCAGAAGCTCACAGACATTCGGATGACGGAACATGCTACGTGAAATCCAATCACCAAAAGCTAAATAGGTACAAGGACAACTAAAACAACATCTCAATAAATGGAAGAGGAAAGGCCTTTTTAATAATGATGAATACCAATTCTTAAAGACAGATTTTCCAATTACTCCAATAATCTATTTTATTCCCAAGATCCATAAAAAAATCTCACCAGTCCCTGGAAGACCCATTATATCAGCCAGAGGAGGACTATTAGAAAAGGTGTACCAATACGGGGATTACTATCTACAGGATTTTGTTAAAGCACTACCGTCGTATATTAAGCGTACAAATGACTTTCTAGACAAAACTAAAACAATATCTTGGTCTAACCAGCACTATCTAGTAACACTCGACATTTGTGCTCTATACACTAGCATTAACCATGCTGATGGGATCAAAGCAGCAGGTTTCTTTTTAGAAAATGCTCCTATTGAAATGTACAGACACGGTAAAATGATCCTGGAGTTGATAGATTTCTGTTTACACAATAACCTTTTCATGTTCAATAAGAAAGTATACCAACAGAAGAGAGGTGTTGCTATGTGGAGCCTGCTTCTCCCCCAGCTATTTGTATTTTCACGTGGGTTGGTGGGAGGAGCAGGCACTCAGGGCCACACACAAAGAGGTGTGGGATAACCATATAATTTGCTGGATGAGATTTATAGGCGATGTCTTTATGGTATGGAATGCTTCAGAAACACAAGCTAAGGCTTTCATTAACAGTGTTAACCATAATGATTTGAACTTACAATTTACAGCAGATATCAGTAATACAGTAATCAACTTTTTAGGTTTCAAAGTTCAAGTCATTAATAACAAACTGGAAGCCACTCTATACAGGAAAAGCACACAGACATCACCCCCCTTCATGCCTTTAGCTTTCACCCTCACCACCTGATTAAATGCATCCCGTATGGGGATTTTCTCAGACTCCTGAGAATCTGTAGCACAGACCAATCTTTTGAGGACTGTGTTAAAGATGCTACTATCAGATTTACAGAGAGAGGGTATAGTGAGAAATGTATAAACACAGCACTCGAAATAGTCAAAATAGTCTCTCGAAGTGAAGTACCTCACACTAATGATCCCGGACAGAACGGGCAGAGAAATGTTGAGCAAAATGTCATGCCTAGCAATCAGGGAGCCAGACTAATAACTACATATAGTAGTCAACACAAATGCATCAGAACCATCATTAATTCCAACTGGCCTATTATTAAAACTGATGCAGTACTAGGTGACCTCGTTCCAGGAGAGCCTGTCTTTTCATTTAGGATAGCTAGGTCGATGCATAACTCACTGGTGAGAAGCAGTCCAGAACTACCCAGGGTGGATAATAAATCAAAGAAAACTTGGTTGAGTCAACAAAATGGTTTTTCAAGTGTAGTACTTGTAGAGCCTGGGCATTTGGAGTTCGGCATTAACACAAACAAATATTCCTCCTTCTTCGGGCTTACTACAAACCTTCTCAAAGGAAGATACAACTGCCACACCGAATTTGCCATCTACGTTCTAACATGTACCTGTGGCCTGCTATATGTAGGCAGTACAAAACTACAGGTACATGTGGGAATTCAGCAACACCTGAGGGCTATTGTCAATTCGACATGACCTATCCAGTGGCAAGGCACTTTGAGACGGTCCATAACAAGGACCTAAACCTCAAATACTTGGTCATTGGTTCAGTTCCTCCTCTCAAGAGAGGTGGGAATAGAGAAAAACTCTTGAGGAGACTAGAGTCCAAGTTCACTTTGGAGTTAGATACTCGCACACCAAATGGACTCAATAATGGGGAAGAACTGCACAACTTTTTATAAATCCTAGATGAACCTTTTAAGAATCTTCTATGAATTTAATAGCTAACTATCTTTTGATGCCCCAATAAATATGCCTCCAATTATTCAGTGATGGTATATACATCAGTATGGGTGAACCTACAGGGAATTAGTCACCAACTCAAGATCAAGGTGAAAGAGAATTATTATAGTTACTTTACTGCTAGCTTCCTTAACCCACGACCAACTAGGGATTTTTAACCACAGCACTTCAGCACTTTTTAGGAGCACATAGGCACTTTATTCTTAGAAAACTCGCAATAGGCAACTTTAATTATGGGTTAGTAACTTCTTGGCATCTCAACTTGACTGGCGGCATAGGCTATAACATTGTATATGATCCAATTTGCAGGCTTTAATATTACATGACACAAACTATCAAAAGATAGTCAGGTTTCTGATTTAGTTTACATACACGTAGCACTTTAATAATTCTACTAGAAAAACTATTTATAGTTTTAGGATCTATAGAAAGGTTTGGTACAAGTATACCATCAGTCTACGATATGTTAGGATATAATAAAGTAAAAGCATTTAAGCAAGTACTAAACACATATGAAATTTGTAAATTTTAGAGGACTTTTCAGAAATTTCAATATTAACATTACTAATAGCCAAGATTGAATAATTACAATGTCTTTAGGAAAGATTAATAAAAAATAATGAAGTCTTCAAATATTTTACATTTATATCTATATTGTTATTTATACATGTATTTGACATTTTATTTATGTATAACAAGGCATACATTTATAGAACTATGTCCTGTCTGTTATATTTGAAAATGCCTCTTTTTCTTTGTCCATGCCTGAGTTTTATCACTTGATGTTTAAGGGCACTATATAGCAAAGTTCTGGAAGTATACCTCAATATATGAACAAGCCCAACGAGGTGGGCGAAACGCGTCATCCTGTCATTAAACTCAAACTCAAACTCTGGGACTATCCTTTTGTGTATATACTTATATATATATGAATATATATGTATTCACTAAAAAACAAGGTTACAGAGACGTTATAGTTAGGCTGACATTTGACTCATACAAAACCAGAGAAATTCAACTGTTATAGTTACCTAAGTAAATTATAACTTACGCCCTCGCAATGCATTGTTTATGACCTCACATATTGCATCACTCATGACATGGTGAGTGACAGCACTGATGACATCACTGATGACATCTCAAATGACATCACTGATGACATCAGTGATGACATCATCCAGTGACTGTGAGTGTTTTTAAAAGTTTATGAGTGTTAAATATATATATATATACCTAGGTGCATTGTTGACTCAGTGGCTGTATGAGTGACTGTTTGGATGACTGAGTGGGTGCATGATTGACTGTATAAGTGATTAGATGTCTCAGTGAATGTATGGATGAGTGACTGGTTGTGTGAATGTATCTGCCCATCAGTTGATGTTTAAGTAGGGGTATGAGTGTGTTAGTGGGTACGTGAATGGCTATATGTGTGATTGATTGGTTGACTATCTGTATGGTTGTCTGTGTGTGTGGGTAAGGAGGTAGTGACTGCCTGTATCGATGAGTGAGCGGGTGAGTCAGTGCCTGTATGGGGTAGTGAGTGCATGTGTGAGAAGCTGTATGGGTGAGCGAGTGTCTTTATGGCTGTGTTGGTGATTGAGTGCTTGTGTCAGTATGGGTGAGTAACTGAGTAGATAGAAGGAAGTATAGGTGAGTGACTGGTTATACAAGTGACTGTATGCGTGGGTGAGTGAATGTGGAAGTGGCTATATGGATGAGTAAATGTTTCTGTCAGTGACTGCATAGGTGAATGGGTATGTGTTACTATTTGTATGAGCAAGTAAGTGGATGTGTATATAACTGTTTGAGTTATTATATACCTGTATGATTGACTGTATGGGTGAGTGTATAGGAGTGTGAGTAGTTCTATGGGTGACTCACTCAGTGTGTGATTTCCTGTATGGGTATATGAGTGGATATGTCAATGGCTGGATTGGTGCATGAGTGGGTGGATGAGTGGCAGTATGGGTGAGTAAGTGGATATATGTGTAGATCTATGAATTAGTGAATGGCTGTGTAAGTACTGGTATGGGTCTGTCATTGGATTTGTGAATGGTTGTGTGGGAGTGGGAGTGGGTGTTTAAAAGATTCAATAGGGGTATGAGTGGGTACATCAGAGATGATGTGGATGATGTCAGCCAGTGATGTCATCAGTGATGTCATTTGAGATGTCATCAGTGATGTCATCAGTGATGTTACTGACCATGTTATGAGTGATGTAATATGTGAGGTCATAAGCAGTGCATTGCAGGGGAGCAAGTTATAGTTAACTCAGGTAACTATAATGGCTGACTGTCTCTGGTTTTGTACGAGTTAAGTGTCAGCCTAACTATAACGTTCGTTTAACCTTTGTTTTTGTGTGAATTTCCAAGGTTTTTCAAATTCTATTTGCTAACTATAACGTCCCTGTAACCTTTGGTTGTTTTAGTGAATTTCTAAGGTTTTTTAACTAGCAGTCACGTTTGCAGAGTGGTGGAGAAAGGGGGCTGGGTTCTTTGGAATTCCACTGCGTAGGACTTACATTAGGTACCAGGAGGACTTGTTGGCCCCCAACATCCCTCCGGAGCCAAGGGGACTTTACCCCCAACTAGTAGTGTTCCCAGAAGCACATTTGCAGAGTGGTGGAGAAAGGGGGCATGGCCTCTGACAACTTTTCAGCAATTCTGCTGTGTGGGACTAACTGGAGGAAACAGGAGGGGTAGTTGGCCCCCAAGGAGGTCCTTTGGGGAATCCTACCCCTCCTATTACCTCCACTAAGTCCCATACAGCAGTATTGCTGAGTTCTGATGGCAGGCTATGACCCTTTCTCCACCACTCTTCAAACGCACCTCCTGGCACACTCTTGATTGGGGGATGAAGTCGTCTTCACTGCTGATGGTCCTTAGCGGCCAACTGGCCCACCTGTTATCTCCAGTAAGCCCCACACAGTGGGATTTCTGAGAGGTGGTCACAGGCCATGCCCCTTTCTCTACAACTCTGCAAACACACCTACTGGCACACTACTATTTGGGTTATGAAGTTCCTTTGCCTCTTGAGGGTCCATGGGGGCCAACTACCCTTACTGTTACCTCCAGTGAGCCCCACAAATGCTGGATTGCTGAGTGGTGGTCAGAGGCCTTTCTCCACCACTGTGCAAATGCTCCTCCTGGCACAGTGCTGCTTGGGGTATGAAGTTCACTTTAGTCCTGAGGCCCTCAGGACGCAAGGGGACCTCATTGCCCCACCAGCAGTGCACCGAGAAGTGCATTTGCAGAGTGGTGGAAAAAAAGGAGTGGCCTCTGACCACCTCTCAGCAATCCCATTGTCTGGGGCTCACTGGAGGTAACAGGTGGTCTAGTTGGCCCCTAAGGATCCCCACTAGAGAAGGGGACTTCATCCCCAAACAACAGCGCACCAGGAGGCACAGATGCAGAGTAGTGGAGAAAGGGGGAAGGCCCCCAGGGAGTCTCCAGTTTTTTATTTTTTATCTTAGAAAGGGGGCTGTGTGGTCCCCTTCCCTTGACCCTTTAGGGTCCTGTGGACCCCAAGCCAGAGGCCTGAACTGGTATTTTATTTTTTTATTAAAATACAAAGGGAGGGGGTTGCACGGTCCCCCTCCCCAGGCCGATTTCGGCACCGGAGACCCTCATCCAGGGGCAGGCCAATTTCTTTTATACATTTTTTTTCAAGGGAAGGGGGCTGAGCGGCCCTCCTCATGGGCAATTCTCGGCCCCAGGGACCCCATCCCCCAGGGCCAGGCTGTTTCTTTTTTGTATTATGTTCTTTTAAGGGAGAGGGCCATGTGGCCCCCCTCCCCAGACCCATTTTTGCCCCAGGGACCCCATTCTCCATGGCCTGGACATTTCTTTTTTCTTTTTAAAAAAGGGAGGTGGACGAGTGGCCCCCCTCCTGGGCCATTTTCAGCCCCGCGGACCCCATCTCCTGGGCCATGGCCATCTCCTTAGGAACCATGGGGGTGCCTGAAGCCCCTGCATTCCCGGCCGACTCCCGCCTCCTGCGGGAGCCATCATTACTTTTTACCTCCAGGGAGTTGCTAACATACAGCTCCCTAGGGGTAAAAAGCAAAGTGTGCTTACTTTGACCATATGAGAGCAAAATGCTCTAGCTTGTTCAAAGGCAGCACCCTTGTTTGCTATGGAATCCCATAGCAAACTGCAATGTCCCAGGGGTAGGCGCCAGAGGACATTGCTGGAGCCGGACCTGGGGGGACAGTCCCCAGGGCCATGCAGGGCTCCCCTCCTATTTTTAAATTATCCCCAAGGTTGGTTGTGGTCTCCAGGGCAGCGGGGGACATGTGACCCTTGCATTTTTTAATACTAGTCCTGGGGAGGTGGTGGTCCCCAGGGCTGCGTGGGGGGAGTGAAGCCCTCCATGCATCTTATTTATACATAGCCCTGGGAAGGTGGCATCCCTGGGGCTGTGGGATGGGGCACGTGGTCCCCCTGCATTTCACACTATTAGTCCCAGAGAGGTGGCAGTCTCCGGGGCTACATGGGAGGCTGGACACACAACATTTATAAGAATTACCCCCGGGAGGTGGTGGTCCCCGGAGCTGCGGGAGGGTGCATGGCCCCCGCACTTCAAACTTTTAGCCCAGGGAGGAGGCAGTCCCTGGGGCTGCAGGGGCCCACATGGACCCCGCAACTTTATTTGTTATTGTCCCTGGGGCCTGGTCTCTCAGAGGCCTAAAGTAAATCAAGAGCCAGTGCCCGTGCTCTATTTTTGTAAACATTTTCTGCTGGATTCACGGATCCATCGCTAATCCCTCCTAAAATGAAAATCAAAAAATATTTTTTGGGGTCCCTGTGGAACCCCTTGAACAGGCCTAGGGGTCAGGGTGTTTCTACCCTACCCCCTTTTCTTGTTTTGTAACGTTTTTCCTTGTGACTCAGTTCAACCCAGTCACAAGATGGCTGCCAACACTTCCTGGTTTGAAGTGTTGGCAGCCAATCAGATCTCAGGCACAAGACTGGGAGGGGTCGTGGAACCACCGCGGCCACAGTTGTATATCTGAGAAATCTTTAAATTTCTCAGGAGCTACTGAACAGATTAAACCAAAAAATGTTCTTTGGACCAGGAACTACCTTTCTGCCAAATTTGTTGTAATTCCATTTAGCAGTTCAGGCCGTAGCTGCGTCAAAGTTTCCTATGGCAATTAACATGGAGAAAAAACATTTTGAGACCCCTTTTTCTTGGCCCCTGCTTGATGGATCACTCCAAATCTTCCAAGACAGCAGCTGACGTGACCACCCCATTAGTTTTGAACATTTGACGAAGATGCCAAACTGCGCCAAAGTTATTGACAAAACAAAAAACGCTATTCCAATGGAAACTAGGTCCTATAAGTCCTAACTATAACAACCTACGGACAACCGTTAGTCGTTAAAAAAAATAATAATATATATATATATTATCTACTGGCGGTCGCCAGTAGATAGTTATAGTTAGGACCGTGTTTCCATAGGAAATCTGAAAATTCTATTTTGAATAACTTTGGCGCCGGTTGACGAATCCTCGCGAAATTTTCAAAACTAATGGGGCGCTCCATTCAGCTCCTACCCTGAAAGTCTCGGGGTGATTCGTCAAGTGGGGGCCGAGAAAAAAGGGGGGTCCTAAAACGCGTTTTCCCCAAGCATTTTTCCATAGGACCTTTAGTCGAAGGTACAGCCCGAACGGCTGAACAGAATTACTTGAAATTTGGCAGAGAGGTAGTTCTCAGGTCAGGGAAGTGCCTTTTGCAGGTCTGGTGTCAATCTGATCAGTAGTTCCTGAGTAAATAGCATTTAAAAGCATATAAATATCTATAAGCACGTACCGTGCGCGCACCGTGCGCGCACGGTGCCGTGCACGAGCGAAATTCTGATTAGTTGTTAGATGTCTGTAAACATTCGAATAGGTCGAAATCAGGAAGTGTCGGCCGCCATTTTGTCTGTCACACTGCAAAGGAAAGGTGGAGAACGTGAACAGGGGGCAGGGTAGGGAGTTTCTGACCCCCTAGCCTTTGTCGGGGGGTCACAGTGGGACCCCGAAGGGCCAAAAAAAAGATTTTAATTGCGCGCACGGAATAAAAAAAATAAAAAAAAGATTTAAAAAAGAAGATTAAGTGTTTAGATATTAGGTGGCTCTAAAAAGAGCCGTTGTGTTTATTGAGTGTTTTTTGGTACCTACAAGTAAGTACCGATGCAGAGTCTAAAGTTCAAGAGGAAGACTCTGTTGCCTTCATCATTGAAATGTACACCGTCTCCTCTATAAATGCCTTGCATGTTGTAACGCAAGTTGTTGTGGTATATAGAACCCATACCATGGTCTCTGAGGAAAGCAGAAACAGACTTATTGACGTGCTTTCTTGCTTTGTCAATCTGCGGACAATGTTGGTTGGACCAGTTCCACTTTTGCCTTTGGCATATATTAGAATATACAAAGGCAATTTGTGGAAAAAGTGACATCAATTGCACAAAGGTGTCCTTAATAAGCATTTCCAGACCTACCCCAGTTAAAGTGCCTAGGTCATTTCCACCACAGTGCACAATAATAAGGTTAGGCTGTGGGAGATGTAGAAAGGTTTTTACCAAAGGCATTAATTGGTGCCACTTTAACCCTCTCTGACCGATCCATTTAATGTCTACATTTGGCAAAGCAAGGATTTTCACAATACCTCTTTTTTCTGCAAACTTTTCACTCCAGAAGACATAGCTGTGACCTATAATCCACACTGTGAACATCTTCCAAGGAGATCTGGATGCACTCAGAAGGTGTCTTTCAGTAGAATGGCAATATGAAATGAAAGATAGTTGTAAAATGGAGGCATACATACTTTTTTTAATGAAAAGAACTCATTGGCTGTTTCAAACCATTCTACACTAAAATCTAGGCTGTATGTTTACATTTATAAAAGCATGTTTTGTATTGGTTGTGAAAAATGTGTTCTAACAGAACATTAGTTTGGATTTGCTGTTAGGTTTGAAAAGTCAAGCACTCTTACTCTTTGGATTTGAAACATTGTGTGCTGAACTTCTGACCTCTCTGCTCACACCAGTGTTCCATGACCAGTTGCTATGGTAGCAGGCAGAAGTAATGTTGGGGGTAGGGATCATTTGGAAAGGGTTGAAATTTGCAACCAATAGAAATGTGTGTTTCCATTTGAAAAAATGTGGGAAACACTGTGATTCGAAGTTAACATGTATATGTGTGAAGAAAGAGAGGGAAACATTGCCATTTACTGGTTCTGCTGAGAGGTGTACAGTTCAGAGATTCTGGCTCTGATAATCTGCTGTGTGAGTGCCACATTTCTTTCTCAACTAACTACTTTTAAAGGTGAGTTAGGAATTTGAGAGGGGATGTATGTGGTGTATTTTGGTATAAATAATAGAAATGTGATTCTTTTAAAGTTGTGTTTTACATTTTATGTTTTGGAAGATATTTAAGTGCCTTGAACATGTCAGATATTATGGAGTATGTCTTCACCATAAGTTAAGGTGCACTGGTATCACCCAGGAATACTGTTTTGTGCCTAGAATCACACCAGGAGTCTGTCTGCACACAGGAATCCTTCTCAGAGATTTAGTTTGTGTTGCTCTTGCTCTGTTAGACTTGCACTCGCAGGAAAGGGGCGGCTTGTTTTTTTGAACTGTGATGGTTAGCATTCAGCAGAAATCTCTATCTCACAAATGAGAGGCAAATGCTAACACATTTGAAATTAGCATGGTACATTTTCCTTCCACTTTTAAAGTTGTGTTTTACATTTTATGTTAAGGAAGATATTTAACTGCCTTGAACTTGTAAGATATTATGGAGTATGTCTTCACCATAATTTAAGGTGTTCTGGTATCACCCAGCAATACTGTTTTGTTCCTAGAACCACACCATGAGTCTGTCTGCACACTGGAAGTGTTTTCAGAGATTTAATTTGTGTTGCTCTTGCTCTGTTAGACTTGCACTCGCAGGAAAGGGGCAGCTTGTTTTGTTGAACTGTGATGGTTAGCATTCAGCAGAAATCACTATCTCACAAATGAGAGGCAAATGCTAACACTTTTGAAATTAGCATGGTACATTTTCCTTCCACTTTTAAAGTTGTGTTTTACATTTTTTTTTAAGGAAGATATTTAACTGCCTTGAACTTGTAAGATATTATGGAGTATGTCTTCACCATAATTTAAGGTGTTCTGGTATCACGCAGCAATACTGTTTTGTGCCTAGAATCACACCATGAGTCTGTCTGCATACAGGAATTGTTCTCAGAGATTTAATTTGTGTTGCTCTTGCTCTGTTAGACTTGCACTCGCAGGAAAGGAGCAGCTTGCTTTTTTGAACTGTGATGGTTAGCATTCAGCAGAAATCACTATCTCACAAATGAGAGGCAAATGCTAACACATTTGAAATTAGCATGGTACATTTTCCTTCCACTTTTAAAGTTGTGTTTTACATTTTATGTTAAGGAAGATATTTAACTGCCTTGAACTTGTAAGATATTATGGACTATGTCTTCACCATAATTTAAGGTGTTCTGGTATCATCCAGCAATACTGTTTTGTGCCTAGAATCACACCATGAGTCTGTCTGCACACAGGAATTGTTCTCAGAGATTTAACTTGTGTTGCTCTTGCTCTGTTAGACTTGCACTATCAGGAAAGGAGCAGCTTGCTTTTTTGAACTGTGATGGTTAGCATTCAGCAGAAATCACTATCTCACAAATGAGAGGCAAATGCTAACACATTTGAAATCAACATGGTAGATTTTCCTTCCACTCCCGCAATGGGTGAGGTAGTTTTTACATGTTCAAAACTCCAATTAACCTTTACCACACATGTCCTCTTACATACATCTCTGCAGTCTTCATGCAGTTGTGCAAGCGTCCATGCAGATCTGTCTTGCACCTGACAATACACGGTCTCCAGAAGCACGCTCTTAGCACACAGGCAGGTGCTTCTCCTGCACTCCCATGCTTACTACTCAGCTCTGTGTGGTATTTCAGATAGCAGTGTGTAATGCTAACACATTCAACATCACCAAGGCTCATTTCCTTTGCTCTACTCTAATCACTCACCCTGTAACACATGCTGATGGTCTCAAGTAGCTGTTAGGACATGTGCTCTTTTCTGCCTCTCTAAAATATAAGGAAAATGTGTCAGGCTGCCATAGTAATTATCACTTACTCTACCACAGTAGCAAATGTGCTTTGAAATTGCCAAACAAAAATCGTTGTGTGCCTAGAATCACACCATGAGTCTGTCTGCACACAAGAATTGTTCTCAGAGATTTACTTTGTGTTGCTGTTGTTCTGTAGGATTTGCACTCGCAGGAAAGGGGCAGCTTGTTTTCTTCAACTGTGATGGATAGCATTCAGCAGAAATCACTATCTCACAAATGAGAGGCAAATGCTATCACAATTGAAATCAACATGGTAGATTTTCCTTCCACTCCCGCAATGGGTGAGGTAGTTTTTACATGTACAAAACTCTAATTAACCTTTACCACACATGTACTCTTACATACATCTTTGCAGTCTTCATGCAGTTGTGCAAGCGTCCATGCAGATCTCTCTTGCACCTGACAATACACAGTCTCCAGAAGCACGCTCTTAGCACACAGACAGGTGCTTCTCCTGCACTGCCATGCTTACTATTCAGCACTGTGTGGTAATTCAGATAGCAGTGTGTAACGCTAACACATTCAACGTCACCAAGGCTCATTTCCTTTGCTCTACTCGAATCACTCACCCTGTAACACATGCTGTTGGTCTCAAGTAGCTTTTACGACATGTGCTCTTTTCTGCCTCTCTAAAATATAAGGAAAATGTGTCAGGCTGCCATAGTAATTATCACTTACTCTACCACAGTAGTAAATGTGCTTTGAAATTGCCAAACAAAAATTGTTGTGTGCCTAGAATCACACCATGAGTCTGTGTGCACACAGGAATTGATGTTAGAGATTTAATATGTGTTGGTATTGTTATGTCAGACTTGCAGTTGTAGGAAAGGGACAGCTCATATGATAGGATTTGAAAATCTCAAATAAAAAATCGTAATGTATTAAAATTACATAAAGGTATTTTTTTTTTAGTTTCTTTCAGGTATTTCTGAACAACAGTGAAATTAGTTAAAGATGCCTATAAAGTCAAGAAAGAGAAAAGAACAGCAACAACATCTATATTTGAAGAAAACTGGACAAAAAAATTATTTGAAGAACCTCATGTTGGACAAAAGAAAAAGTCTTCTGGTAAGCAGACTAAGGATTTTTTTAAAAATATCTTCAAACAAAGAAAAAATGTTAAAAATATATCCACTGCAAATAGTGTTTCAAGTGCAAAATAACAACAGAGTCGACAGAAAATACTAAAAGCTAATGTAGAGTCAGAAGTAAGAAAGAGTGACTTAACACGAAAAATAGATTTTAAAAACATTTGTTGAAAAATGTTTCAGAGAAGAGTGATGTTAAATTTGCTAAAGGATGTGAAACAATATAAGAAGAAAACCAAATTTTATAAAAAAAAGAAATATATTGAAACAATTGTTGTAAAGGCTTTGGTAATAAAAAGAAAACTATTCATTTTAATTTTGAAGAGGATGCGTAGATTAGAAAAATGAGTCAAAGCAATGAAGTCACAAAGCAAAAGGAAAAGAGTAGTGAAAAAAAATAACTTTTGTAAAGTGTTCTTAGGAGAATGGAAGCATAGTTCAAGTACTGAACCATTTTTTAATGAAGAGAGTTATCTTCAAAGTAATAGTTTGTTGCATGCAGTTGACACCAATGGTCGAGCTTATGAAGTTAAAGATGGTTGTGTAATGGAAAAGGAGAAAATGGTTCCAAGAAATGAGGAAGAAGTGTTAGCTGATGAGGTTATGGGGAGACGTCCTAAAGCCCCAGTGTACATGTGGAATTGTAGTAGTATTTGCACTGTGCGACAGGAATCTATTGATAAATTACGTGACTTTCTAAGAGAATATAGTAAAAAGAGTGTTAAACAGAAGATTAAGGTGCTTCAAAGACTAGATCCATGCAGAGTGAGAGAGAATACTGGTTTGCAAGGACATTCTCTGGCTTGTCTATCTAGGAAAGTTTGTCAAAGTGTTTTTTCACCATTTTAGGATGCTGGCTGTACATCATACTGAAATGAGAAAGTTTGTGAGAACATTGTATTTTGCTAAAAGTCCAGCACTAAAGTTAAATGAGTTGAATAATGCTCTGTTCCGTGGATCTGTATCAGATGTAGTGAAGGTTACTGATGATATTCAGTTTTGTTACTTTGGTCCAGAGCAAGAAAGTGCAGGAAATGAGACAGTTATTGAGGGAAATGTGGAAGAGAATGTAGAACTCACTGTTAGTAAAAATTTTGAAGATGAAATGACAAAATGTACTATCATCTCTAATGAAAGACCAAATATTACTTGTATTTGTTGCCGGAGAAGCCATTATAAAATTCAAACAAGGAATGTTGATCTCTATAAAAAAAAGTGAAAATGAAGATAATTATAAGTGGAAGGATTTTGCAACATATATATTTCTGGAAAATTGTTTTGATTTGGGTGAAGATCAGCGTATTTGTAAATACTGTTATAACAAGAAATTGGATCCTACGATTGTTCAGATAGGTTATCATCTGCAAGTCTGTACTCCAAACCCAGGAGAATAATTTGGGTAAGTTTAGGCCTTGCAGGAATGCGAAATCGGGTACTGAAATCTATTCGAGAAATTGAATATTTAGCTGAGTACGAACCAGAAAGTACAGACATTTTAAGAACAAACATGTTGGACACATATTACCCACAAAGAAGTCATCATCTTGAGAACATGTGTCTCTATGAAGTACTGCAGAACTACATTTTTAAACGGAATGCCACAGAAGACCTCAACAATGGAAAATATAAAGTCACTGGTGAGGAAGGATGTTTGGTGAAGCAAACAAAAGGAAGTTTGATTAATCACCGGAAGCTGAGTTGCGACACTACTGACAAAAAGGAATTTTACTACTTGGCACTTTTACAGCTGTTTAAACCATGGCGTTCAGAGGATGAACTACTTGGAGATTTTCAGAGCTATTAAGATTCCTTTAATGCTTGCAAAGATAGCATAGAATGCAGTACTTTCACAACTTATGTTGAAATGTTAAATGAAGAAATTGAACAAGAAGCAACAATTGCAGCTGAAGTAGCTAGAGACAGTTCTCAAGACAATCAAAGTTCTGGGACGTTCAGTCAAGATCCTCTAGGACAACCAATCGTAGAAAATGAAGCTGCAATAGCCATGACTGAAGTGGAAACAGCTATGAATCAAGCTCAGGAAGATTTAATAAACTTACCAAATATGGAACAACAACTGAATGATAAACAACAACAAATTTATGAGGAAGTCAGAAAAAAAATTGATCACGGATTACTACATGAAAATAAAGAGTGCTCATGCACATCTTTTAAACCAATCAGAATGTATGTGAGTGGACAAGCAGGAACTGGAAAAAGTTTCTTAATTATAGTAATTAGAAGCTACCTGCAGAACAAAACGGATTCAACTTTGTCTTGTGTTGTTACTGCTCCAACTGGGTTAGCAGCGTATAACATAAAAGGAGTTACCTTACATCGTTTGCTAATGTTACCAGTAGAGCATGAGAACAAAATACAATACCACAAGCTAACAGGAGAAGCATGTTTTGAAGTTTCAAGAGTATTGAAGAAAATGAAAGTACTCATTGTTGATGAGGTAAGCATGGTATCAAACTTAATGCTTGCCTTTGTGCATTTAAGAATGCAGCAAATTCTAAAGACAGACTATGACGTCTTATTTGGAGGAAAACATGTCATAGTTTTTGGGGATCTTTTGCAGCTCACTCCAGTTAAAGGACAACCAGTATTCCATACACTTACACATGAAGACACGAAAAAGTCATTAGGAAGTATAGGTAATGTGAATATTTGGACATGCTTTGAGTATAAAGAACCCATTACCTATATGAGGCAAGCCAATGATGAGGATTATGCAAGTATTCTCAAAGATATCAGAATTGGACTACTCACAGAACATGGCAGAAAAGCTTTACAGAGTCGATTGCTATGTAATGTGTTTCCAACAGAACAAATAGTTCCAGAGAAAATATACAAGAAAATTGCTGAAAAAAATACTGTAATCTGCTTAATGCCAACACTACATGAATGTTCTATATTCAATCAAGAACTTTTGAAATTGGAAAATGAAGAGATTATTAAACTGGAAGCTGTGGATAAAATACAGCATGAAGGAATAACTATTATATTGACAAGCAAATTGACAAGTAAATTGGATTCTCTAGAGAAAAACATATCGAAAACAGCTGGTTTGGAAAAGAATCTTTATGTATGTATGAACTGTCGAGTAATTTTAAGACGTCATTTGGATGTAGAAAAAGGTTTAGTGAACGGAGCTATGGGTAAAGTTGTGGGTTTTGTAAAGTACCAGAAAAAAGATGGAATTGAATTTTTAAAAATAAAATTTGATCAGATTGAAGAGGTTAAAGACATTTGTCGTTGTTCAGTTTGTTTCTTGCTTGTGAAAGACTTATATGTACGTAGGAAGCAGTTTCCGTTTTCTCTAGCATATGCTGTAACTATTCACAAATCTCAAGGATTAACTGTAGATAGTGCTTTTGTAAACATTGGATCTAGTGTGTTTAAAGAAGGTATGGCATATGTTGCTTTGTCACGCGTGAAAAAAATATCTGGTTTATTCATGATAGACTTTGATGACTCAAAAGTTAGTGCTGATGCAAACTGTGTAAAGGAGTATAATAGATTAAGAAGAAGCTATGCTCCTCATTTAGGTCAGTATCCTGTGTTTGAAAAACGTGATGTTTGTCGGAAAAGGAGATTTGAGAATATCTGTAATGAGGATGTACAGAAGAGAAAACAAAAAGAGAGTGATGTGACTGCAAGCAAAAAGAAAAAGGACAGTGTTGAAGAGGTTGTTGGTTGTCATTTTGAAAATAGCTCTGGTGTCAACTGCTATGCAAATGTAGTGCTGAATGTTGTATTTTATCTTGAAATTTTGCAAGAGCAGATAATACTAAATCATGGAAAAAGAAACTGTTCTCTGCTGAGTCTCCTTTATGAGTTTCTGAGTAATGATAAAACTAAAATAGAAAGTGCTTCTGATGTTAGAAATCTTTTAGATGTATGTTCAGGATGTACACAGTTTACTCAAAATGTCCAGCAAGATGCACAGGAATTCTTAATGTATATGCTTATGGTACTGGAAGATGAAGGGGTAGAAATAGAAAATATATTTGGTGTCTCATATAAATGGGAACATTGTTGTGAAAACTGTATGAACACATGCAGCAGTAATGTTGATTCTGAAAGGTTCATATATTTAACATCACCAGAGAGTAAATCAGTGACTTTTAGTAAATTAGTTAAAGATGCTAATCACAACATGGAATGTTCTCAATGTAAATCAGACATGTTATCAACGTTATTTTTTAAGAAATATGGACAGTATGTAATTTTAATGATACAACGTTGTAGAGCAGCTGGAACTAAATTGGAAACTTTACTAAAGAAGTTTGTAGGAAATCAGTTATCAATATCAGGTAAAACTTTTGTTGCAGTTGCAATAATTTTTCATGATGGACCTTCTATAGCCTCTGGTCATTACACAGTTTATCTTAAATGTGAAAAAGGATGGACACTGTGTAATGATTCTCAATTGATTTTCAAGCAATGTTTGCCTTATGATTTACCAAATCGTTACTTAATTTTTCTAAAACCAAAATTTTAGATACAAATTCCAGCATCTGAAGAAACCATTATTTCAATTTTATAGGATTAACATTGGATATTTCACTTAAAAATGATTTTAAAATTACCATTTGGCTTAATTTAAAGGTAAAGGTAAAAATTGTGGACTTCTTTGACAGATATTATTTTGGTGTACGTGCTTAAGCAGCAAGATTTACAGACGTTATTTATTGCAAATAGTTATTGTTCTTAGAAGGTATTTTTAATATATTTGTGACATTTCTATCAAGGTCTGTTTTAGTGAGGATACATTCAGGGCTTTTTTAAACAATCGTTCAGATTGTTTTTTTTTTTGCCCGCTGTTAAATGATGAATACAATTGATATCACTATTTTCAGTGAAATTCAATACATTCTGAAAACAGCAAAAAAAGGGCAAAAAATTGCTTTGTTAAATATGAAAAAACATGTACTGTTTAAGAAAATGTATTGTTGAATATTAATACTTTTTTTCTTTTTTTCAGATCTTGAAAGAAAATTTAGGAAATGTAATCCATTTTACTTGCAATTAAAAAAAAACATTTATTTCTAATTAAGTTATTTTGTTGGTCAGGTAAGTTTTAAATATCTGTATTTCTCACACCTTCCCTTTCATGCTCCCTTTTCTTCACCTCTCCTCACTCTGCTTTTCTCATTCCTCTTCCCTCTCTCTTGTTGCTTTACTACTCTTTTGTAACTCCCTCACTCCTTCTCTACTACTCCCCTAGGTTTACTGCCTCCATCACTATTTTTTCAACCATGTTTGTCAACCTGTCTCCATATGTCTCAGTCATTCTAACTGCCTTACTCCTTCTCAGTTCCTTGCTCTCACTCTCTGTTTCCGTCTCTCTCCCTATCTCTGTCTTACCCTTAATTTCCATAACACCTCTGGGGCAGTTTTACAAGCCCCCTGCCCCATCACTACGTTACTTTTCATGATGTACTGGTGGCGCAGGGGGCTCCCCCATATTTACAAGGAGAGGAAAAGCCACCCTGCATGACTTTGTCTCTCCTCATAAATACAGCCACTTCACACGCAGCACTGTGCGTTGAAGAGGTATTCTGTGGGTGTTGTTTGTGTTCCCACGCAACACTCATAGAACTACACACTTCTTCTGATTTACGAAAAATCATAAGTCTGAAGTTGTGTGTGAATGCTACGCCACCCTAGAGGGGGCGTAGCGATGCACAATAAGGAGAAATGTTTTCATTTCTCTTCATTTTTTCCTCTTTCAGTGCATGCTGCATACTACAGCACGCATTGAAAGAGGAAAAATCCTCTTGTGATTGTTTTTGTGCAGGAAGGTGTCCCTTCCTGCACAAGAACAATCTCCCAACCAAGCAGGCATCCTTGTACCATGGTGTAAGGGAGCTTGCGTCGGCGCATGGCTGCAGTTTGTGCACCAGCGCAGGGGAAGCATAGAGATGCGACAAATTCTTGTAAATAGGTTGCATCTCTGTGCTTTGAAACTAACGCAGCACGGCCCAGCAAAATTACTTGTTGCACCGTGCTGCGTTATTTTGTTATAAATCTGCCCCTCTGTTTCTACCACTCTTCTTCTCTCCATCACTCATTTTCCATCTATGTTAATTTTGTAACCTTCTCTCTCGTTCTCTTTCCCTCACCTTCCGTAACTGTCACTATCCTTTACTTATAGTCACTCCTATTCTCCTACTTCACTTCCTCCTGTCTGTATCTCACACCCCTTGTCCTTTTTGCATTCTTTCCTTCAATCTCCCTCACTCTGCTTTGCTCATTGACATCCTGACTCCCTTTCTGTCACTACAGTTTCCTAAATCCCTCCATCTCCTCACTCTCCATTTCTCACTTTCCCTTACCCCCTTTTCTAATCCTCATGCCCGTAAAAAAAAAAGAATTAAAAAACAAATGTAAGCGTTTTGATGGTGGTTGGCTCTAAAACGAGCCGTTATCTTTTTGGAGAGTTTTAGGGTACTGAACATTACTTTGGATTTGCTGTTAGTTTTGAAAAGTTATTCACTCTTGCTCTTTGGATCAGAAACATTGGGGCAGATTTACAAGCCCCTTGAGCCATGTTAAAAGTGACGCAAAAGTGGCACAAGGGGCTTGTAAATGTGCCCCATTGTGTGCTGAAGATCTGACCTCTCTGGTCACACCAGTATTCCATGATCTGTTGCTATGCTAGCAGGTAGAAGTCAAGTTAGAAGTAGGAATCATTTGGAAAGGGTTGAAATTTGCAAGCAATAGACATGTGTTTCAATTTAAAACAAAGGTGGAGAACATGGAAAGGGGGCAGGGTAGAGACTTCCTGACCGCCTAGTCTTTGTCAGGGAGTCCCTGAAGGATCACAAAGGGTGAAAAAAACTATTATTTTTTTTTTAAACCCTGCGCGCACGGTGCGCGCACGGTAAAATAAAAAATCGAAAAATAGATTTTAAAAACAAGTTTTTGTGTTTAGATTTCATGTGGCTCTAAAAAGAGCCCTTGTGTTAATGTAGGGACAGAGGAACAGAAAAACGAAAAAATGAAAAAAAACTATGGCCGGGTGCATGAGTGCTGCTCTATCTTCCTCTCAATGAGATCAATACTGGTTTCACCAAGAGAAATAAGAGCATGACAGTCAATGCACCGTGTATACACCCTCCGAAAAGCAGGCCGTATATCCAGAGGTAAAGAAGTAGGTGAAGGCGCCACCGCAGATAAGTGCTCGGCTGAGCTGCCAATGATGTGCTCGGCTGAGCTGCTGCGGATGTGCTCGGCTGAGCTGCTGGAGAGTTTTCACTAGCAACTCGAGCAAAAGCCACAGGATGTACTCCTTCAACGTGCCTTAACATCGTGTGAATACTAAAAGAGTATTTCTTATTAGCATTTCCATGTGATAAGGTCCGCTTACAAATAATGCAGGTGACTTTGGGAGCATTTACCTTCTTCTGCCCCTCAGGAAAAGTGAAAAACTGCCATATGAAAGAGTCTTTCTGCTTCCTCTGCCTCTGTGGCACAAGAGTCTCCTGATCACTACTAGAAGATGGCTGCTGCTCTGCCATTGTATCACAAAAACAGATCCGCTCCTTCTCCCAGGGAATCAGAAGTAATAATGAGGGGAGTGGGTGTGGTATTGGAAGAATCTGGAACTGAAACTAATATGAACCAATGAAAAGTGTTGTTTCCTAATCACATGACTTGCCTGGGTGTGGTGTTGGAAGAATCTGGAAGTGAAAGTACTATGAACCAATGAAAGTGTTCTTTCTTAATCACATGACTTGCCTGGGTGTGGTGTTGGAAGAATCTGAAAGTGAAAGTACTATGAACCAATGAAAAGTGTTCTTTCTTAATCACATGACTTGCCGTGCGTGCTCCGTGCGCGCACGGCGCATGCGCGGAGCAGGCGCGCATGCGCGAACGTAGCATGCGCGCATGCGCGAACTAAGCGCGTAGCACGCGCGCATGCGCGAACGTACCGCGCATGCGCGAACTTAGTGCGCGTAGTATGCGTGCATGCACGAACGTAGCGCGCGGAGCACGCACGACGTACGCATGCGTACATCCAGAACGTACGCATGCGTACGTAGTGCGCGCACCGAGCGCGTACGAAGCACGCGTGCATGCGCGAACGTAGCGCGCGGAGTACGCACGACGTACGCATGCATACGTGGAGAACGTACGTACGCGCACAGCACCGAGCGCGTACGATGACGTAGCAATTACCGTGGTAAAAACCCTTTAAAAAAAAAAGAAAGAATTAAAGTGTTTATAAGTTAATAGAAGATATTAACTATGCTGTTCAACTTTATCCAAATTTTTTTTTTAATAAGCTGAGCCATTCCAAATTAAAGGATACAGGTAATCTATAACTATACACATAGGTAACTTTTTGTAAAAGAAATATATAAAAAATATAATAAAACATTCATAAAATAGCATTAAAAAAACCTTTGCAATTTACTGAAAAAAACATAGGTTTCACAAACGTTATAGTTAGGAATTAGCATTTAAAAAACCTTGCAAATTCACTGAAAAAACCATAGGTTTCACACACGTTATAGTTAGCTGGAAATTTCACTCGTACAAAACCATTGAAATTCCACCGTTATAGTTAGTTCAGCTAACTATAACTCGCGCGCCCGCAATCCACTGCTGATGACGTCACATATTACATCCCTCATGAAATGGTCAGTGACATCACTGATGACATCACTGATGACATCTCAAATGACATCACTGATGACATCACAGATGACGTCATCCATGTGATAAATTAGTGCATCTTCTCACACCCTAATATAACCTTTGATACACCGACTCAAAATTTCAGACGGCCATTTTGACAACCATAGATACTCCAATACCAATAACTACTCACCCACTCATTGACTTTTAGGTCTACATACATGTCCACTCACTCACCTCTACAGTCACTCATACTTACAGTCACTCTGTGCATTTATACACCTATATAGACACTCACACACCGCCAATCATCCATTGAGGTACTGACACATCTAGTCAGTCATGCAAATAATTAATCACATTAAAATGTACTCACCTATACGGTTAAAAACACTCAAGTTCACTTACTCATAAAAATACTAACAAATTCTGTGTTCCTGCAGAAAAAACAAATAGCACATGACACAGATATCCTTGCACTATGGCGCATACAGCCACTCCCAAAATCACACACTCTCACATATAGATAGTTATATACTCTTACACACATATACACTGCGTTTCACATATGTAGTTACTGACACATGTACAACTGAGATATACATTCAATCACTAACACACCCATACATACACTCACCCAACCATACAGTGCATCACAGATGCACTCTAAAAACCATGCACCCACTGAATCACCCACTCACACATCTAGTCACAGAGTCACACACACCCTACACACAGAAACACTCAGGCCCCCATACAGATACTCAGACAACCAATCAATTAGCCATATAGACACTCATATAGCTATTCACAAAACCATGCAGCCACTTATACACCAACACACAGACACATACAGACATTCACACAGTTTAGTCACTAGTCTGCAGTAAGATACATTTAATGACTCACTTATAGAGTCAGTTACGCACCTAGAAAATCACCCATTCACACACTTGTACACCCACTTATTTTTCAACAGGCCTTTCCATATATAAATTAAACAAATTAAAACTGTTCAGAAACACATACTCACATGGATGATGTCATCAGTGATGTCATTTGAGATGTCATCAGTGATGTCATGAGTGATGTCACTGACCATGTCATGAGTGATGTAATATGTGACGTCATCAGCAGTGGATTGCGGGCCCGCGAGTTATAGTTAGCTGAACTAACTATAACGGTGGAATTTCAATAGTTTTGTACGAGTGAAATTTCCAGCTAACTATAACGTGTGTGAAACCTATGGTTTTTTCAGTGAATATATATATATATATATATCCAGAAAACTCCCACTGCTTCTCAGATCAAGCACGGAGCACGGACCACAGGTAAGGTGCAGATTTCTTTATTCAAAAAAGTCCATCATCTGCGCTAGCAGCATAACGCGTTTCAGCACTGGAAGTGCCTTGATCACATGATGCGCGTTTGTTGGTTACGTCCTGTTTTTATACACAACCATTTTTTTCTCATTTGAATAGTTTTTTCTCTTTTTTACCTTTTTAGTGTTGTTGACCCTTAAAGTGACAGGTGCCTATATAGTGCAAAGTTCAGCATAAACATAAACAAAATACTTTTACTGTTGCTAAAAATGAGTAAAATGCCATTTGTCATGATTTCATTAAATACTATCGGTATAAATACCTAAAAAACTTTCATGCATGGCTGTTGACATGTTAAAAAACTCTTTGTTGCGTCCGGGTTTAAATACCCTGTCATCTCAAACCACATACAAAATGATATGTATATATCATTGGCTAAAATTTACAGTACTTGGATATAAGACCCCAATTCATATAAGTTTACATTTTTTTGCCGAACGTTACTTATTCGAAAAATTGTACTAAAATATTAAATAACCGTGTATAAACCTCCCTGCTAAGAACCTATAAAATGTGTATAAAAAAAGTGTATAAAAAGTGTATAATAAGTCTATCTAGTGATATTTGATATTTGACTGAAAGGGGGCTTTTATTCAGCATGTCTAGACTAATTTTCTACATCATATTGTAAGCTATCACTAGCTGACAATCCAGTTTACCCAATATTTAACCTTAGTTTGAATGTAATGTTTATATTTCTTGAATGGTGAAATTGGGTAAAATGCTAGCTTAATACCTTGATTTTTAAAGGCACGTATTAAGTTCCTCAGTAATATTAAGGCCTCCAGGTTGTTTACTATCTAGGTCTAAAATGTATCTGGTTTCCAACCTTCTGAGTGTCGTTTCCCTATCTCCTCCTCGTTTGTATGGTGGCATAGCATCAATTAAAAAATATTTCAGTTCTTTGGGGTCTGTGTTGTGTTTCTACTCAAAGTGTCTCGCCACAGGGTACATTGCATCTTTGTTTTTGATGGCCCTAATATGTTGAAGTATATGTTTGTGTCCCTGTAGTATTGTGCTTCCTACATATTTGAGGGAACAAGGACACTCCAAAACGTATACCACAAAATCAGATTTGCAAGTTAGGGCTTTCTCTATAGGTCTTTCTACTGCATAGAAGGGGGTAGTATAGGACGACTTATTAACTCCATGTTGACATGCTTTGCATGTTTTGCAATGGATAAAGCCCTTCCTTTGTGATAGCCAGGTGTTCTTAGGCTGCATATAAGGATCATTTTTAACCAGGACGTCCCTCATTGAGGTGGCTCTAGTATAAGTTATGGACGCCTGTTTGGGTAGAGTATGGCCAATGACAGGCTCATCAAGGATAAAAAGCCAATTTTTTTCTAATAATCTTTTTTAATAGCTTGTCCTGTTTGCTGTATTTGAGGATAAATCTGAACATAGGAGCTTTTGGGGATTGTTCTTACTTTTTGTTGGCCCCACCTAGATCTTCTCTTGCCTGCTCTATACTTTTATTAATGGCCTGGTCAATACATTTGTTGAAATGCCCCCTGTCTCTAAATCTGCTGGTGCAAGCCTGTTGTGCCTTCTTTAGTTCATCCTCCTGGCTACAAATCCTTCTTAGATGCAGCATTTCCCGGTAGGGGATGCTTTGAATAAGAGGTTGCGGGTGAAAGCTGCTGGCGTGCAATATTGCGTTGCCGGCCGTAGTCTTTCTGTGCAACTTGGTTTCCAATTTACCTGCATGAATGTAAATTTCTACGTCTAAAAAGTTAATGGAGGTTGAACTAATGTTAGATGTAAAGTGCAGATTAAGGTCATTTGTATTCAATTCTGTGATAAAATGTTCAGCTTCCTGCTCATTACCCTGCCAAATCAAAAACAAATCATCAATGTAGCTTAGCCAGCATTTGATGTTAGTTTTAACAGCTGCAATGTGTTGTTTCATGAGTACCAGCTCCTCCCACCAGCCCATATGCAAACAAGCATAGCTGGTGGAGAAGCTGGCACCCATGGCAACTCCGCGTTGTTGCTTATACATGGTATTTTGAAATAGAAAAATATTGTTATGCAAGCAAAACTCAACCGTATTAAGCAGCATTTTGTTGTGTTCCACAAGCTCAGGTGCCCTTTTTCCAAGTTAATGCTGAAGAGCTCTTATACCATCCTGGTGATTTATCAATGTATATAAAGATGTTACATCCAAGGTTTTAAAAGGAAATCATGTTGTCAATCTATGTACTGTATTTTGCGGAGGAAATCGCTTGTATCTCTAACATAGGAGGGCAATCTTTGTACCGATTCCTGGAGAAAATAGTCCACATATTGTGAAGTCTTTTCAAGAAGACTATTTTGTGCCGAAATTCTAGGCCTTCCTGGCAGTTTTAGAGCATTTTTGTGGATTTTTGGAATGAAATAAAGAATGGGAGTCACTGGTTTATCATTCTTAAGAAATTTAAATTCATCCGTTGTAATTAATCCACCATTTCTCCAGGTTGCCAATTTCATGTTGTATGTCCCATATGTTGCTTTTAATTCCATTTGGTCACTTCTGCGGTAGCAGGCCGTATCTGCCAGTTGGATCATGGCCTATTGTGTATAGTCTTTCTTGCCCCTCAGGACTAGATTCCCTCCTTTATCCGCGTTTCGGATAATGACATCAGGATTATCTTTACATTTTTTGATCAATTGATGGTATTGTAATTCCGTCCGATTGATGTTGTGTTTTTTGGCTCTTTGTACTTTGTGGTTGAGTTTTTTAATTCCTTTTATCAGCTGATCTTGAAAAATATCTATCGAATCTCTTGTTGTAATTGGATTGAATTTAGATGCTGGTTTAAAGGAAGTGGCGGGTCTGGTCAGTGTGGCATAAAGTCCTGTGTTGTTTTTTGGGTACAATTTTCTTTGGTTGTTCTGTGTCTATGGGGTTAAGAAGAGAGGGACTTGTGGGATTTGTAGGTTTTGTAATTTCTTTATCCTTACTTCTGTTTTGTAGATGATATTTCCTTAGTTTCAATTTTCTTATACTTTTGAAGACGTCCAACCTGGTGCAAGGGTAGTAAATGAACTGATTGGGCAATATGATAACCCCAAAGATAACAGTTGTTCCTCCGCTTTATTCAGGTCAATGTCGGTTAGATTAATCACTGTTTGACAACTGTGATTAGATTTTTCAGTTACCGTCTCCAATTCCGTCTGGGTGGGCGTGGTTGTGGTTTCCTTGTGTCGTCTTGATTTGACTTTTTGCCCCTCCCGGCGTTTGGTAGATCTGGTTTTTGTTGGTTTTTTTTGTCTGTTCTGTTGAGTCCTTGGTCAAAAAGTGTTGCGCCTTTCGTATACCAAAAAATCTACCTCTTCAACCAAATCAATTTTTGTGGTTACTTGTTTATTTTTAGCTCTGAGATCTCTCAGTTCTGGTTTGCTTTCTGCTGCAGAACTCCATTCTGAGTTAGATGAGAAGCCGGACCTGCTTTGCTGGCCCCTGCTTGAATTGTGGTTGAGTTGCCATATTTTGATACTTTTAATGCATCATATTTTGGGGGATCACGGTGAAACTTATAGACTTTCCTCTCCCAGATCTTGTCTTCCTCTCTTTTCCATCTTTCATTCATTTCTTCTTTAAGTCTCTTAATTTCTTCAATGTTGCCCAGTTTTTGCCAATTCTTGATTCACTGTTTCTATTTGTTCCTACCGTTTGAGGCGATCCTTTTCTGCGTACTTTACCAGGATCATTACAAGTCTTCTGGACGAATCTAGATTTGTCTCAGCCCACTCCTTGATCATCTCCCTATTGGGATTTTCATAACTCGGAGCAGTTAGGATCCTTAATCCTTGAGGTAGTCTCCCAACGTCCAAGTATCTTTGTAATGACTTCGCCTCCCACCATTTGCTTTGCTCAGATTTACTTAATTTTTCTAAAAGTTAGATGTTTTCTTTTACGCTGGTATTTCTTTCCCCCTGTGGTGCATGCTCAGAAATAAGTTCACATTATACTCCTTCTTATCACTGAACATGTCAGCTGCTGCCGCCTATCTTTCTTTGAGCGCATCCGCTGACATCGCGCTATGATGGAAATTACTTTAGTTTAATAACTTGCAGTACGACGAAGGTTTCTTGATCCTGTCCGTATTACTCGCCATACTGGTAACTGCACACCTTCTGTACCCAGCCTCCCACTTGGATCAGGCTTCGCGCTCCCTCGTACAGTCTCAGATTAAGCTAAACGCACGTCCTCCGACTCGAGTCTGCCTACCTTAACGCTGCCTCTTGTTTGCCGAATTTGCGGTGGTTGAGGGTGCTGGGGGGCCACGCCGATAATCCTCCCGGATTAATCTCTTTTCACCCGGTTACAGGCATCAACTCCTTTGTTAGCGTTTGGCCACAATTCCAGAAGTGGGTCCGTGTTTAGCTGGAGGAGTCGCAAACCAGCTACACATATCCAGAAAACTCCCACTGCTTCTCAGATCAAGCACGGAGCACGGACCACAGGTAAGGTGCAGATTTCTTTATTCCAATAAGTCCATCATCTGCGCTAGCAGCATAACGCATTTCGGCACTGCAAGTGCCTTGATCACATGATGGGCGTTTGTTGGTTACGTCCTGTTTTTATACACAACCATTTGTTTCACGTTTGAATAGTTTTTTTTCTCTTTTTTACCTTTTTAGTGTTGTTTACCCTTAAAGTGACAGGTGCCTATACAGTGCAAAGTTCAGCATAAACATAAACAAAACACTTTTACTGTTGCTAAAAATGAGTAAAATGCCATTTGTCATGATTTCATTAAATACTATTGGTATAAATACCTAAAAAACTTTCATGCATGGCTGTTGACATCACATGTTAAAAAACTCATTGTTGCGTTCGGGTTTATATATATACACACATATGTACAAAACCAGAGAAATTCCGCCGTTATAGTTAGTTCAGCTAACTATAAATCGCACCCCTGCAATGCACTGCTGACGATGTCACATATTACATCATTCATGACATGGTCAGTGACATCACTGATGACATCTCAAATGACATCACTGATGACATCATCCAGTGACTGTGTTTCTATAAAGTTTAAATATATTTTATATAAATGCCAAGGTGTATTGAAGAGTGAGTGGGTGTATAAGTGCCTGGATGGTGGATTTAGTAGGTGCGTGACTGTATAAATGAGTGTTTAAATGTGTCTTACTGAATGCATGGGTTAGTGACTAAACAGTGTGGATGTCTGTATCAATGTGTCTCTTGTTGTATAAGCTGCTGCATGGGTTGGTGAATAGCTACATGAGTGTCTATATGGGTATTGATTGGTTGCCTGAGTATCTGTATGAGTGCCTGAGTGTTTGTTTGTGTGGGTGGGTAGGGGGTGTGTTACTTTGTGCATAGATGTGTGAGTAGGTGAATCACTGGGTGTATGGGTTCAAGAGTGTGTCTGTGAAGGGCTGTATGGGTGAGTGAGTGAGTGTGTGTATGACTGTGTTGGTGAGTGAATGGATGTCTCAGTGGTATATGTGTGAGTAACTACATATGTGAAAGGCAGTCTATGTGAGTGTTGGAGTATATAAGTGACTATACGTGAGAGTGAGTGAGAGTGGCTGTATGGATGAGTGTGTACTTTTATCAGTGAATGTATAAGAGAGTAAGTATGCGTTTGTCTCTGTTTGAATAAGTGATGTGGTGTGTGTATAACTGTATAGGTGAGTAAATGGAAGTGTGATTGATTCTTTGCATGACTGACTAGGTGTGCGAGTAACTCTGGATGAGTGGAGGTGTGTGAGTGTCTGTATAGGTGTATGAGTGCATGTGATAGTGTGGTATTGATGAGTGACTGCATGTATGAGTGATTATATGGGTGAATGAGTGGATATGTGTGTAGACCTAGGAATAAGTAATTACGTATGTAATAACTGGTATTGTTGTGTTGATGGTTTCAAAAATGGTAGTCTGTATTTTAGAGTGGGTGTATCAAAGGTTATATTTGGGTGTGAGGAGGTGCATCATATTTTCATGTGGATAATGTCATCAGTGATGTCATTTGAGATGTCATCAGTGATGTCATCAGTGATGTCACTGACCATGTCATGAATGATGTAATATGTGACGTCATTAGCAGTGCATTGCGGGGGCGCGAGTAATAGTTAGCTGACCTAACTATAACAGCGGAATTTTTCTGGTTTTGTATGAGTGAAATGTCCAACTAACTATAACGTCCCTGTAACCTATAGTTTTTTCAGTGAATATCTAGGATTTTTTAAATGCTAATTTCTAACTAGAATGTGCCTGTAACCTATGGTTTTTTCAGTGAATTTCAAAGGTTTTTTAAATGCTAATTTCTAACTAAAATGTCCTTAAAACCTGTGGTTTTTTCAGTGAATTTCAAAGGATTTTTAAATTTTAATTTCTAACTATAATGTCCCTATTAAATCAATTCTGAGGGTCTGTGGGGGCTAACTAGCCCACCATGTACCTCCAGTAAGCGCCACAGAGCTGCATTGCAGAGAGGTGTTCCGAGCTCACGCCCCATTTTACACCACGCTGCAAACATGACTTGTGGTGCACTGCGCCTCGTAGGATGAAGTCCACTTGTACCCTGAGGTCCTCAGGACACAATAGGACCTCATTGCCCCAACAGCAGTGCACCAAAAGCTACGTTTGCAGAGTGGTGTAAAAAGGTCGTGTCCTTGGATTACCTCTCAGCAACACAGCTCTTTGGCGCTTACTGGAGGTACTTGGTGGGCTAGTTGGCCCCAAGGGAGCCTCAGGATTGAAGGGGACTAAATCCCCCAATTTACAATGCGCCAGGGGGCGCGTTTGCACACTTGTTGTTTCAGGACCCGCTCCCGCGCTGCACGACTGTGCAAACGCACCCCCTGGCTCGTTGTAAGTTGGGGATTAAGACTCCTTCAATCTCGAGGGTTCTTGGGGGCCAACTAGCCAACCAGGTACCTCCAGTAAGTGCCACAGAGTTGCGTTGCAGAGAGGTGTACAAAGGGGCATGGTCTCCGACCACCACTCTGCAACGCAGGTTTGTGGCACTTACTGGAGGTACTTGGTGTGCTAGTTGGCCACCAGGGACCCTCAGGATTGAAGGGGACTTGATTCCCCAATTTAAAATGTGCAGGGGCCACGTTTGCACACTTGTTGTTTCAGGCCCTACCCCCTCACTGCAACACTTTGCAAACGCACCCCCTGGTGCATTGTCAGTTGTGGGATTAAGTCTCCTTCAATCCTGAGGGTCCCTGGAGGCCAACTAGTCCACCAGGTACCTCCAGTAAGCACCACAAAGCTGCATTGCAGAGAGGTGTAAAAAGGGCCATGGCCTCGGACCACCAGGTACCTCCAGTAAGCACCACAAAGCTGCATTGCAGAGAGGTGTAAAAAGGGCCATGGCCTCGGACCACCTTCCGGCAACGCCCCATCAGGGCCCTGAAGGACCACACCCCCCAGGGCCTGACCCCTTTTTATTTTATTTTTTTCCAAAAAAATTGGGAAGGGGGCTCCTCCCGAGGCCAGTTATGGCCTGGCCGCTACGTTGGGGACCGTGGGGGGAGCCTCAATGCCCCCACAGTCCCTGCCGGCTTCCCACTTCCTGAGGGAGCCGGCATTGCTTTTTCACACGGGGAGCTGCTGACATGCATCTTCCCTTGTGGAAAAGCAATTCTGCTTTGTCTTTTGGAAGTGAGAGCAGATTTCCCTGCTCTTGCTTCCAAAAGCCAAAGCAGAGATTGCTTTGGCAGGGCGGGAGCCGCATGTCTCCCACCCTGCCATACCAAACAGCAGTGTTCCAGGGGTGGGCACCTCGGGACATTGCAGGAGCCATCCCTGGGGGGTGGCAGTCCCCAGGGCAATTGAGGGCTCCAGGAGGAGGGCCGTGTGGCCCCGATCCCTTTATTCTCTATACCCCGGGGAGGTGGTGATTCCCGGGGTTTGGGGGTGCATATCAGACCCCCAATTTAAATATTTAGTGCCCCGGGGAGGTGGCGGTCCCCGTAGCTGCGGGGGCCCCAGTGCCCCAGCAAACATTAAAATTAGCCCGGGGAGGTGGCCATCCCTGGGGCAGAAAATGTATTTGAAAGTGCCCCCGGGGCCTGGCCCACCAGAGGGCTTATAGT
Source organism: Triturus cristatus (assembly GCF_964204655.1). NCBI lineage: Eukaryota > Metazoa > Chordata > Amphibia > Caudata > Salamandridae > Triturus > Triturus cristatus. Next base: position 726,275,091 of record NC_140585.1, read on the forward strand.
AAACAAAGCGCGGGAGCCCGTGCTTCATTCTTAAAAAAGATTTTGGTAGGATTCGTGACCACAACGCGAATTCCGCCATTTTAAAAAGTAAAATCCTTTTTTGGGCCCTGGGGGTCATTGCTGGACCTAGGGGGTCATGATGATTCTACCCTGCCCTTTTTCTTCTCTTTCAACCTGTTTTCAACTCTTTTCTTGTGACTCGGTTACCGAGTAACAAGATGGCTGCCAACACTTCTTGGTTTGGAGTGTTGGCAGCCAATCAGAGTGGAGCTTGTGCCTGGGATTGTTCGCGAATCCACCGCGTCCCTAGATATTGAAACTTTTTTATTTTTGAATTTCTCAGGAACTACGGAGTGGATTTACACCATTTGAAAAAAAGGGCTCTTTCTTAACCAAGACCTACTTTTTTGCCAAATTTGGTGTAATTCCGTTTAGCAGTTCGGGCTGTAGCTTTGTCTAAAGTTTTCCATGGAAAATTACATGAGGAAAACGTTTGGGACTCCTCTTTTTTCTCAGCCGCCGCTTGACGAGTCTCCCCGAAACTTTCAAGACAGGAGCTGCCTGGAGCGGGTCGCTAGTATTAAAAATTTCACGAAGATCCGTCAACCGGTGCCAAAGTTATTGGGTAAACAAAAAACGCTTTTCCTATGGATATATATATATATATCCGTGAGGCTGCTACGGTGTGTCATGGACCCCTTCTTCGTTTGGGCCGAGCAGCAGGAAGCACTATTCCGGTCACCCGGAAGTTCTACGAGTTCCTAGTCGGAGCATCTGCAACAGCCCCCAGACAGCTGTGAACTACTCCTACCGTCAGCCAGAGGCAAGCCTGCTCGGATTGCAGGCAGCCGTGAAGACTGCGAAGGTAGGATTCGAGGCATTTGAGCCGGTGAAGAAGTGTGTGTATCACTTACACGCGCGCCGCTATTCAGCACTGCTTAGTGTGGGTGACGCGATCTTTCACAGTATTCCAAAACTTAAGCACCATGGCCGCCAGCGCTGTAAGAAGCCGTGAGGAGGCGGCAACAGAAATGTTTGATGACTCTCAGGTTGTAGAATCCAAATCTACTATTTCCTTGGAGGCCCCCAGGGTGGGCAATACGGATTTAAAAGAGCTATTCAAGAAATTGGAAAAAGCCATGCGAACTGAGACTTCGAAATGGTGGGAACATCGATCTCTGCCGCGTTATCTTGAAGTGGGGCGCGTACCGCGAGGTTTGCGTATAATGCTGGAGCCCAGCTACGAGAACCCAGATACACAGATGCTGGTAGATTGGGCCGAGTGTAATTTAGAATCGTCGGCGAATTTGTTGAAAATCCTGGTCAGATATGCAGAAAGTGATCGTTCAAAAACTCAGACCATAATAGATGAATTGAATGACCAGATTAACAAACTAGGTCCCTCTGAGTTGGAGAAGAGATATCGAGATGAGATGCTTGTCCGTCTGGCTAAAGAAGAGGACTCAATAAAAAAGCAGAAGGCTTTTAAATTTCAAAGGGACAAACTCGACTACCAAAACAGTCAAATATTTACGTTCGCTAAGAAATTTGTCCCTTTGAAACAGAAGGGCAGCTTGATTCCTACAACACTACACCCCTTAGGGATGAGGGCTACTGGGCATTCTTCATCCTCAGTTTCTGACCTTAGTTCAGTTCCAGGCAGCGAGTCAGAAAATGAGCAAGCCACGTCTAACAAGGAACTGGGGTTTACACGATTCACACTGGCGCAGGAGGTGGATTGCCTACGCCAGGACAGACGACAAACCCTAAGGCCACGCGCACAAAACATAAAGACAACAAGAGAGCAAACACCAAACGAAGGGAACGAAGGCGACACCGCAAAATCAAGCAGCGGTTACAAACCACAGAACAAGAGAGGACAAAAGCAATGGATTTGCAAGTAGCCAGTGTCGTTCCCAAACCCCTTACTGTCATTAACCTCACTGAAATGCAATTGAGCTCTAAGGAGGAGAATATCCTTGCCCTTGGTCTTTCATTCTGCCCTGCTGACAACTTCAACTATGCACAAACACGCATAGATGTATACAAATACATACGGAAATTGAAGCTTCGCAAGTTCTTCGAGATCAATAAAGTTGAAACAAGAACAGCCCAGGGGCAAACTCCCCTTCGTGTATCCAGTCCTCCAGTAGGGGCCGTGGGGGACTTCAACCTGCTATGTGATCTACAACATCTTTACGCTGTGGAAGGCACAGCGCAAGGGGAAATTGCTCCAATAACCAACAAACCAGGCAAAACACCCTTCAAACCAAAATCCACGTTTAACCCAATAATGGTCCATGACAATATTGAAATCTATAATGAAATGGTGACCAGCCAGTTAAAAACTTTGCACAAGTCTGTCAAGTGCTCCCGGCAGACAAAACAACATTGGAATCATGGATATGGCCAACTGATGAAAAAGATTCTAAACAATGACAATGTGATTGTCCGCCAATCGGACAAAGGAGGGAACATTGTTCTTTGGCCCCGGCAGTTATATGTGGATGAGGCTCTTTTACATTTGAATGACAGATTGTGCTATAAAAGGAGTGAGTGGAAACTGGTCAAAGCAGCTTGGGGCGATTTTTATAACAAACTGTTGGCATGGAAGAGCGCCGGTCTTCTCAGTATAGATGAATTCAAATTTCTGAAGGTGAATCATCCTTTTATCCCGGTCTTTTATCTAATCCCCAAAATTCATAAAAACATTACAAAACCTCCAGGAAGGCCAAATATTTCGGCCAAGGGCAGCATTTTGGAAAAGACCTCTCTGTACATTGATTTTTTCCTACAAAAATATGTAAAGCGACTGCCTTCTTACCTACAGGACACTAATGACTTCATGAGGAAAATTGATAATATCGAGTGGCAGGAGGACTACTGGTTGATTACCCTTGTCGTAACCGCATTATATACCAGCATACACCACCAAGATGGGATGAAAGCGGTGGAACATTTCCTCAGGACTGAACCTATGTACATGATGGACCATTGTAAAATGATCTTGGCAATGATCTCTATCTGCCTCAAAAACAACTTTTTCTTATTTCAGAATGTTGTGTTTCAACAATTAAGAGGCGTGGCAATGGGAGCTTGCTTTTCCCCAAGCTACGCGTGTTTGCACATGGGTATGTGGGAAGAGCAAGTCCTCCACAAAGATTTTAGCGATATCATGGCAAATAACATCATTGCCTGGTATCGCTATATAGATGACCTATTTGTGGTTTGGAAGGGGTCAGAATCAGCAGCCTCTAGCTTTATTCAGGCCATCAATGTCAATCAGTTGAACCTGCAGTTTACAGCACAGATGAGTCAAACCAATGTCAACTCTCTAGATGTAGAAATTTTCACACTTAATGGGAGACTTCAAACTAAACTCCATCGCAAAGAAACTGCAGGTAACACAGTGCTCCATGCGAGTAGCCATCATCCAGAGGACCCTATACGCAGCATTCCCTATGGGGAGATGCTGCGCATAAGACGAATTTGCAGCACTGATGAGAATTGTTGGGCAGCCCAAGAGGAAAGTAAACTAAGGTTTTTAGCAAGGGGATACTCTTCATCAGTTATAGATAAGGCCATGTCCAAAACAAGATCTCTACCTAGAGGTCAATTTCTGAGTTTGAAATCTGATTCTACACCAGCCATCAGCCCAGCTTCTATCCAAGCAGATGCACCTAGACTGATTTTAACATACAGCTGCCAACAAAATACATTGCGTAGAATCTTTAAGAAAAATTGGGCTCTTATACGCAATGATCCAGTGATTGGTGGGACCGTACCAAATGCCCCTGCCATTACTATTCGGAAGGCTCGCTCAATGAGCAACATGTTAGTAAAAAGCAGTCCCGAAATAGGTGGTAACACAGGCAATTGGCTACAGGCTAGCAAAGGGTTCATCAAATGTTCCATCTGCAAAGCTTGTACGTTGGGCAAAAGCATGACATCCTATTCTTCTCCGTTTTTTGAAACACCTTGTAAAATCACCAAAAAACTAACGTGTAGGACTGACTTCGCAGTTTATGTGCTGGAGTGTACTTGTGGCCTGCAATACATTGGCAGCACCAAATTGCAGGCACACAAACGTTACCTGTGGCCTACCGAAACGCGTCGATGCTCTATTAAAGGGAAATCGAATAAATTTTGTGACAACACGGGTTGTGTGAAATGTATAACGTAATTAAATGTTACCAGGGTCACAATGAATCAATCCTTGATTAAGCGATTTTCCCTTTGAAAGTAGGAATAATTTTCCTGTTCTTCTCCCTTTTTCCCAATTTCCTTGTTTTTATTAATTTCTTTATTGTATACTGACAGTGAGTATTATTGTTGTGGTGTCATTACACTACTTACTGAATCATATGTACAATTTTTATTGATTTTTTAATTTTTTGTGTATTTTGATAAATTGTTATACAATTGTTTTAACGGATGTGTACAACTGCTCACTTTTTGTGAGACTTACGTGACTAATTTTAATAAACTAATGATCTAGTAGTTTGTTTGTTTGCTTCGTTGATGCCGGTTTTTACCCTGCTATTATTTTTAATAAGTAAAGTTTTGTGTGTTTATATGATTGTTGGCATATACAGATCCAAGGCAGATCCTTCTTTTTTGACTACGGTCTTGCTTGGCACCCCTCTTCCTTGGTATAGGGGTCCCTCTCTCTTTGTTAGAGACACAAACGTATACTCCAGCACATGAGGGCTATTACCAACCATGACGTATCCTACCCAGTAGCAAGACACTTCAAGGAGAAACAAAAAAGTAGTCTAGAACACCTTAGCTACTTCGTCATTGACTCAGTTAAACCACTCAGAAGAGGTGGGGACCGAGAAGCCCTTCTAAGGAGATTGGAAACACAGTACATTTTGGAGCTAGACTCCAAAATGCCGAATGGACTAAACTCCAGTGAAGATTTTTTTACCTGGCTTTGAGGCAAATAGCCACTATTAGTCTGGTACTGTACACCTAATGTTAGTTTAACTTGATATCTATCCTCCAGGAAATGTACATGTTAAAAATTTGAAGTCACTTTCCTTTCCTTTTTCCCCTCCTCCCTCCCCTTCCCTATATTTAGGAGTCACTAGAAAAAAATTCTTTATTGATTAAATCATTCAGCACGAGCACTTTAGAACATAATCAGATGTAGGAGGCCTTAGTGACACCAGCAGCTAACCGATTTTAGGCACAGATCTACCAATAACAATGGATTAAACCACTCACGCACAGGGAACAAAAATGATAAATTAGAGTGATAAAATGCATTGGTATTTTTCACCCCGACCTATACGCAGAAAAGATGTTTGATATCTTCTAGCATGTCAGGGTCCAGGTCAACTGTCACAGAATATGACACCCACTTGGGATCTTTTAGCCAATAATATTGATTGTCTAAATGTTAATTAATGAATAATTCCCTCTCATGGTTGGTAGCTATGGGGTGTTTGCCCAGCAACTATATTATCTTTTTGTATTTGTTCTTTTCATGCGTATGTGCCCCCTGAAGGAAACAATAATGAATGGCAATGTTGTATATACATCCTGTTATTGCTATGACTATCGGTTTTATTCCATCCATTAGCTGTTATTAGAATTTGCCATGTTTTTGCATTTTGCTAAAACGTGTGTTTACTGCACAGTCCTAATATATATTTTTTTGCCCCTACTCTTTTTCTTGGAGACAATAACGTATTTTACAGTTATTTTTGTATTTTGAATACTTGCACCGATATATCAATGATGAAATCTGTTGTCTATGTTCATTACTAGCATTTGGCACATGACCTTGCACTAGCACTTTAAAAGTTCAGGCTTCTAACTATGGCGCCATGTGATCAAGGCCTCTGGTAGGCCAAAACGCGTCATGGCGGTGGTGCAGTTTTGGACTGAATAAAGAAAACCAGCACTTACTATTGGGTCCGTGTTCGTCTCTTGTACGTCTATGGTGTGCAAATTGTGAGGCGATTCCTTGTGGCATATATGTATATATATATATATATATATATATATATATATATATATATTTTATCTACTGGCGGTCACCGGTAGATAGTAATAGGACCTAGTTTCCATAGGAAAAGCATTTTTTCTTTTCCCAATAACTTGACGAATCTTCGCAAAGTTTTCAAAACTTGTGGCCTGCTCCGGTCAGCTCTTATCCTGAAAGTTTTGGGGTGATTCGCCATGCGGGGGCCGAGTAAAAGGGAGGTCCCAAAATGTGTTTTCTCCAAGTTATTTTCCATAGGAAACTTTAGACACGGCTATAGCCTAAACTGCTGAACGGAATTACACCAAATTTGGCAAAAAGGTAGCCCTTGGTTCAGAAAGAGCCCTTTTTGTTAAATGGTGTAAATCCATTCAGTAGATCCTGAGAAATTCAATAAAAGAGGTCAGAAAATCAATTTTCCATATGAAACTTGAGACACGGCTACAGCTTGAACTGCTGTATGGAATTACACCTAATTTGGCAAAAACGTAGTGCTTGGTTCAGAAAGCACCCTATTCTTTAAATGGTGTAAATCCGATCAGTAGTTGCTAAGAAAACCCAAATATAAAAGTTTCAATGTTTAGAGGTGCGGTGGAACCGCGGACCTGCGTGGTGGATCCGTGCATCCTCCCGGCCACGAGCTTTATTCTAATTGGCTGTCAACACTCCAAACCAGGAAGTGTTGGCAGCCATCTTGTGACTCGGTAGAATCGAGTCAGAAGAAAACAGGGAAACAAAGGTGAGAAAGAAGAAAAGGGGGCAGGTTAGAAACACCCTGACCCCCTAGGCCTGCTCAAGGGGTCCCACAAGGACCCCCAGGAACGAAAAAAGCCTCTTTTTTTTTTAAACAGCGAGATTCGCGCACCCAGCGTGAATTACAACTGAAAAGAAAAAAGAAAAAACCAAGCGCGCGCTCCTGCGCTTTGTTAATATTTAGCCCCCAGGTGGGCCAAGTCCCGGGGGCATGTAATATTGTAATTGCGGGGCTTTTCTTAAATATTTGCAGGGGGCACATGGCCCCCCCGCAGCCCTGGGGACCGCCACCCCCCGGGGCTTGTTTTTGGGCACTAAGTATTTAAATGAAGAGGTTCGTAACGGACCCCCGAGCCCCCAGGGACCACCACCTCCCCGGGGCTTTGCCAATGTAGGGAGGGGGGCCGCGCGGATCTCGCCCTGTCATTGCAAACTGGTTTGCAATGTGGAAAAACAATGCCGGCTCCTGCAGGATGCGGGGAGCCGGCGGGACCGTGGGGGCATTGGGGCTCCCACCACGGTCCCCAACCAAGTGGTTAGGCCCCGGGGGATAGGGTCCCTGGGGCATATCTAAATTAATGGTAGGGGCGAGTTTTTTTTCTCGTAAATTTTGGAGTCACGACCCTAGCGTGGTGCTCAGAACGGCCCCCTGGTGTGAACGCGAGAGGTGCGCTTCTCCCAGTGCAGTCCCTGGTGTGAAAGCGAGGGGTGCGCGGCTCCCAGTGCAGCCCCCTGGTGTGAACGTGATAGGTGTGCGGCTCCCATGGTGGCCCCCTGGTGTGAACGCGATGGGTGCACGACTCCTAGTCGCAACGGGTTCGCAACTCCAATAAAAAATATTTAAGATTTTTTTATTATTAACTTAGGTTATATGTTAGGATATTGGGTGGCTCTAAAAAGAGCCCTTGTGTTTATTGGGAGATTTTTGTAGCTACATTTAAGTGCTGATGCAGAGTCTTAAGTTGTTGAGAGGGACTCTGTTTCCCTTATCTGTGAAATGTACACCATCACTCCTGTAGATGCCATCCATATCAAAACGCAGATTGTTGTTGTATATGGAGCCCATTCTGTGGTATCTGAGAGAAGCAGAAACAGCTTTATTGACATCTTGTCTAGCTTTCTCAATCTGTGGACAAAATTGATTGAACCACTTCCATTTCTGTCTTTGGCATATGTTAGAGTAGACAAAGGCAGTTTGGGGGAAAAGCAACATCAATTCTGCAAAGGTGTCCTTCATTAGCATTTCCAGACCTACCCCAGTCAATGTGCCTAGGTCATTGCCACCACAGTGCACAATCATGAGGTCAGGGGGTTGGAGATGTATAAAGGTTTTAACCAATGGCATCAATTGGTGCCGCTTTAATCCTCTCTGTCCAATCCATTTAATGTCTACATTTTGCAAAGCTAGGTCTTTGTCAATACCGCTGCTTTCAGCATACCTTTTGCACCAGAAAACATAGCTGTGCCCAACAATCCACACTGAAAGCATCTTGAAGGGATCTATGTAGGTAACAAAAAGATGTCTGTAGCTGAGGTAGGCAGGTGGTAGAATGAAATCTATCTAAAATGGTGGACAACATGCTGTTTTTAAGAAAGTAGAGATTTGATTGGCTGTTTAAGAACACTCTACATTCAAATATTTTTTAGAAAGCATGTTTCTTATTGATTATTATCAAATGTTGGAAAGGTACAGCAGAAAGGATAAGGGCATGCTTTGCAAAGCCAACCACACCTGCTGTTGTCATTTGCAACATTGTGTGGTGAACTTGTGACCTGGCAGCTAAGTTGAATGTTGCATGACCTGTTGCTTTGGAAACTGACATTAAGGACAAAGGGTGAAGATGTCAGTTGAAAACTATTATTCTCTATGACCAATGGAAATTTGTTTTTCAATTTGAAAAACACTGGGAAGCAATGCCATTTGTGACTTATGTGTATATGTATGGGAAAATAGAGGGAAAGTTTGCCAATACTGGTTTGACTTTAGAAAGAGTGGTGTTCTATATTGACTGTGTGTTAAACAAAATCCTGTCTGAGTGTGAGATTTTTCAGTCTGCAGATTTATTTAAAAGGTAAGTTATATATTTTTGAGGTTTATTTAACATAGAATTGACATATTTATGAAACTGTGTTGTTTGAATTACATTATTAAAAGTACAGATGTATAATGGGATAATGTATATTGTATTTGGAGTTTGATTAACAAACAGTATGTACAGTGATATATATATATATATATATTTTAAGTGTGTTGAAAGGTATAGTTGAATGATGCCTCTTATGTATTATTAATTGGTTAAATATGCACTAAGAATGTGTATTTTGTAAAATGTTCATGTAAGGTGAAGTTTATTAGGCATGATTATTTATTCTCTGTAAAAAGGTATAGTTTAATAGTATTCCATTATTATAGATAGTTTGATAAAATGAGGTACAACTGTGCTGTTTCCACAATGATCATAAAAGGTATTAATAATTACGATTCTGTTATTAGTTTGTGCAGTTTGTGCGGTTTTACAAATCCTCCTGTTGAGAGGTACAGTTTGAAGATGTTGTATATTTCTAGATTTAATGGACAATATGTAGCTCAAAAGAAAACCAGTACATTTTATTCTTTCTGGTATGTAGTAGTTATATACTTAAGTACATAGTATGTTATGACTCATGTATTTGTTTAGATTGTATTTATATAGTTGTATGTATATTTACTGAATTAATGAGAGGTCCCTAACAGATTAGAGGACTGCAAAGATAGTGAATATGTGATGTTATAAGTATATGACAAGTGATTTACTGATTCTATATTGGACAATCTCTTAGTTAGGCATTAAGACACAAAGTGCTGCAGTCAAATGTGCACAATGTATGCAGTCCCCTAACTCCCAGCAGAGTACTGATTCACACCTGCAAAAATCCAGGTATTAGCCATGCAGTCCAGCAATCACACTGTCACACTCTGTCCACTCATACAATCACCCTGACAGAACCATGTCCTGATGTAATCACTTTGCCAAAAGACAAGCACTTATAAACTCACCCTGCTGTCAACTACCAGCACTCTAACTATCCAGTCACTATCCATGCACTTGTACAATGACTCAGGCATTAAGACACGCACTCCTACAGTCAAATGTGCACAATCTATGTGGTTCCCTAATCCCCTGCAGAGTACTGATTCACTCATGCAGAACACCCCAATCACACTGTCACTCTCTGTCCACTCCTGCAATTATCCTTACATAACCATGTCCTTATCTAATCACTGTGCTGAAAAATAAGCACTTATAAACTCACCCTGCTGTCTACTACCAGCACTCTAACTACCCAGTCCCTATCCATGCACTTGTACAATGACTCAGGCACTAAGACATGCAGTGCTACAGTGAAATGTGCACAATCTATCTAGTCCCCTAACCCCCTGCAGACTACTAATTCACTCCTGCAATAACCCAAGTAGTATTCATGCAGTGCCCCAATCACACTGTCACTCTCGGTCCACTCCTGCATTCATCATGACAGAATCATGTCCTTATCTAATCACACTGCCAAAACACAAGCACTTATAAATTCACCCTGCTATCAACTACCAGCCCTCTAACTAATCAGCCACTATCTATGCACACTTGTACAATGACTCAGGCATTAAGACACGCAGTGCTACAGTCAAATGTGCACAATCTATCTAGTCCCCTAACCAGCTGCAGATTACTGATTCACTATTGTAATAATCTAGGTAGTACTCATGCAGAGCCCCAATCACACTGTCACTCTCTGTCCACTCTTGCAATCATCCTGACAGAACCATGTCCTTATTGAATCTCTGTGCCAAAACACAAGAACTTATAAACTCACCCTGCTGTCAACTACCAGCACTGTAACTAACCAGTCACTATATATGCCCTTGTACAATTACTCAGGCATTAAGACATGCAGTGCTACAGTCAAATGTGCACAATCTATGTAGTCCCCTAACCCCCTCCGGATTACTGATTCTCTCTTCTAATAATCTAGGTAGTACTCATGCAGAGCCCCAATCACACTGTCACTCTCTGTTCACTGTTGCAATCATCCTGACAGAACCATGTCCTTATCTAATCTCTGTGCCAAAACACAAGCACTTATAAACTCACCCTGCTGTCAATTACCAGCACTCTAACTATCCAGTCACTATCGATGCACTTGTAGAATAACTTAGGCATTAAGACATGCAGTGCTACAGTCAAATGTGCACAATGTATGCAGTACCCTAACCGCCTGTAGACTACTGATTCACTCCTGCAATAACCCAGGTAGTACTCATGCAGTGTCCCAATCACACTGTCACTCTCTGTCCACTCCTGCAATGATCCTAACAGAACTATGTCCTTATCTGATCACTGTGCTGAAACACAAGCACCTATAAACTCACCCTGCTGTCATCGACCAGCAGTCTAACTATCCAGTTCCTATCCATGCAATTGCACAATGACTCAGGCACTAAGAAACACTGTGCTACTGTCAAATGTGCACAATCTATCCAGTCCCTTAACCCCCTGCTGACTACTGATTCACTCCTGCAATAAGGCAAGAAGGACTCATACAGTGCCCCAATCACACTGTATCTCTCTGTCCACTCCAGCATTCATCCTGAAAGAATCATGTCCTTATCTAATCACTCTTCTAAAACACAAGCACTTATAAATGCACCCTGCTCTCAACTACCAGCACTCTAACTTTCCCTATCCATGCACTTGTACAAGGACTCAGGCACTAGGACACTCAGTGCTACAGTCAAATGTGCACAATCAATCCAGTCCCCTAACCCCCTGCGGACTACTAATTCACTCCTGCAATAACCCAAGTGGCACTCGTGCAGTGCCCCAATCACACTGTGACTCTCTGTCCACTCCTGCATTCATCCTGATAGAATCATGTCCTTATCTAATCACACTGCCAAATCAAAGCACTTATAAACTCACCCTGCTGTCAACTACCAGCACTCTAAGTATCCAGTCACTATCCATGCACTTGTACAATGACTCAGGCATTAAGACACACACTGCTACAGTCAAATATGCACAATCTATGTGGTTCCCTAACCCCCTACAGAGTACTGATTCACTCATGCAGTGCCCCAATCACACTGTTACTCTCTGTCCACTCCTGCAATTATCCTAACAGAACCATGTCCTTTTCTAATCACTGTGCTGAAATACAAGAACTTATAAACTCACCCTGCTGTGCACTACCAGCACTCTGACTATCCAGTCCCTAGCTATGCACTTGTACAATGACTCATTCATTAAGACATGCAGTGCTACAGTCAAATGTGCACAATCTATCCAGTCCCCTAACCCCCTGCAGACTACTGTTAAACTAATGCAATAACCCAAGTAGTACTCCTGCAGTGCCCCAATCACACTGCCACTCTCTGTCCATTCCTGGAATCATCCTGTGAGAAGCTTGTCTTTATCTAATCACTGTGCTGAAATACAAGCACTTATAAACTCACCCTGCTATCAACTACCAGCACTCTAACTATCCAGTCACTATCCATGCACTTGTACAATGACTCAGGCATTAAGACATGCACTGCTACAGTCAAAAGTGCACAATCTATGTGGTTCCCTAACCCCCTGCAGAGTACTGATTCTCTCATGCCGTGCCCCAATCCCACTGTTACTCTCTGTCCACTCCTGCAATTATCCTAACAGAACCTTGTCCTTATCTAATCACTGTCCTGAAATACAAGAACTTATAAACTCACCCTGCTGTGAACTACCAGCACTCTGACTATCCAGTCCCTATCTATGCACGTGTACAATGACTCAGGCATTAAGACATGCAGTGCTACAGTCAAATGTGCACAATCTATCCAGTCCCCTAACCCTCTGCAGACTACTGATTCACTCCTGCTATAACCCATGTAGTACTCATGCAGTGCCCCAATCACACTGTCACTCTCTGTCCATTCCTGGAATCATCCTGTGAGAATCTTTTCTTTATCTAAACACTGTGCTGAAATACAAACACTCATAAACTCACCCTGCTGTCAACTACCAGCACTCTAACTATGCAGTCAGTATCCATGCACTTGTACAGTGACTCAGGCATTAACACATGCAGTGCTACAGTCAAATGTGCACAATCTATCCAGTCCCCTAACCCCCTGAAGACTACTGATTCACTCCTGCAATAACCCATGTAGTACTCATGCAGTGCCCCAATCACACTGTCACTCTCTGTCCACTCCTGCAATTATCCTAACAGAACCATGTCCTTATCTATTCACTGTGCTGAAACACAAGCACTTATAAACTCACCGTGCTGTCAACTACCAGCACTCTATCTATCCAGTCCCTATCCATGCACTTGTACAATGACTCAGGCACTAAGACTTGCAGTGCTTCATTCAAATGTGCAGAATCTATGCCCTCACCTAATTCCCTGAAGAGTACTGGTACACTCTTCTAATAATCCAGGTAGTACTCAAGCAGTGCCCCAATCACACTGTCACTCTGTCTACTCTTGCAATCATCCTGACAGAACCATGTCCTTATCTAATCTCTGTACCAAAGCACATGCACTTATAAACTCACCCTGCTGTCATCTACCAGCACTCTAACTATCAAGTCAATATGCATGCACTTATATAATGACTCAGGCATTAAGACACGCAGTGCTACAGTCAAATGTGCACAATCTATCCAGTCCCCTAATCCCCGGCAGACTACTGATTCACTCCTGCAATTATCCAGGTAGTGCCCATGCAGTCCACCAATCACACTGTCACTCTCTGTCCACTCCTGGAATCATCCTGTCAGAAGCTTGTATTTATCTAATTACTGTACCAAAACACAAGCACTTATAAATTCACCATTCTCTTTTGTTGCAGTACTCTAATCATCCAGTCAGTACCTATGTACTCATGGAATGACCCAGGTACTAATAAATCCAGCATTACAATCATCTATCCCCTATTGATACAGTCCTCTAAACACGTAAACACTACTCATTGACTCCTACAATTATCCAACTAATACCTGTGTACTTTTGTAAATGGATTGTGATTTTAAAACAAATCATTTAAATGGTTTTTATGTACAACGTATTTGTTTGCTAATACAATAGTATATTTTATAGATTTATTTTAATAATATTATGTATATATTTTTTTTAACAGATATTGTTCATCATCATTAAAAAAATTACCATGACTAAAAAAACAGAAAAGGGGAAACAACAAAAAAGGACTATTATTTGAAGAAAACCCAACAGCAAGAATTAGATGAACAACAATATGTGGGTAAAAAGAAAAAGTCTTGCAGTAAGAGAACAAAAGAATTTATTAAAAAACTTTCAAAGGCTAAAAACAGTGTGCATAATGTGGAAAGTAGAAAGAATGCCTCAACAACAAAGAAGAATATAAAGAAAAAGGAGAAATTAACAGGAAATTTCGTTCTCAAAAACCAATGTATGATAAAAGGAGAAAGAATCAATTTGATGAAATAAGGAAAATAATGTTTTACAATAAAGTTGTCTTTAATTTGTTAAAAGATGTGAAGAAAAAATATTTAAAAAGTTCAGCTTTTTATATAAAGAAGAAACAGATTGAAACTATTTTCGAAAAGGCTTTTGAATAAAAAAGGAAATTATTCAATTTAGTTTTAAACAGAATTCGATCGTATGATAAGCCAATAAATTTTATGAAGGCCAAAAGTAAAAAGAAGAAAGTAATTAATAGAACTATCTTTTGTGATATTTTTTTGGGTGATTGGAAACACAGTTCAAGTTCAGAGCCTTTTTTTAATAAAGAGAGCTATTTTCAAACCAACACTTTATTGCATGCAGTTGATACCTCTGGTCGTGCTTATGAGGTTAAAAACGGTTGTCCAATCGAAAAAGAAAAGATGGTACCTAGAAATGTAGAAGAAGTGATAGCTGATGAAGTTCTAGGGAGACGTACTAAAGCCCCAGTGTATACTTGAGATTGTAGTAATTAAAAGGTACTGGTTGAAGATTAGGAAAGATGGCGCCACTCAGGAGATTATCATATATGTGTGTCGGTATGGTCAAGATTAATACCGGTGCTGTAGGGTGAGGGACACCACTAGTCCCCTTAAGGTTTGCCAGCCGTAGCCAACAGCAACAAAAATGATTGTCATGAACAATAATATCATAGCATTTAGTAAGCAGTAGTAGAAAACAGTAAAATAAAGAATGGTGTCTTTCTTTCTTTGTTTCTTCCTTTTTTATTTTCACGTTCTTCTGGCAACCTGACAGCCACAGCCAACACGTGTTTCGTCGCTAATGGGTAATCTCCCGCGTCTTTATCAAGGCTGTATAAAGTAAACAAAACAAAGAATGTACCACCTTACAGTATTACAGGTGTACATCAAGCTTATACCATAGTAATGTGCTCAAAAACAACCACAGGCAAAATGGCGAAGAATGCGTGGTAGGCCAAATAAACCAAATTAACAGTTTGGGCAGAGTGCCCCAAAGAAGCTGAGCTAGCGACGGAAGAGAGAATCCCAAAACTAGTGGCGTGAGTTTGTGATTTACACCGTAACACGTTTGCAAAGTGGGACTGTGTATAAGTGAAAGGATCTTGGATGGTGCAACAGAAGGTGAAGCCAAGTCTAGACATCGTCGACCCTAAACCCAAGATTGAGTGATAAACGTGCAGAGAAAAATTGCGTATAATGAAATACCTCTGTCTTGCTTGACAGTGATCAAAAATTTATGAAAATGAAATTTTTAAAATGAAGGTCATGTGTGGTAAGGTTATGTTAAAATTTGTAAAGCCCAAATTAAAAACCTAAGACCTACTTGAATTATGGTGATAATTCCAACCCACAATAATGGGTTCTGATCCCCGCGACATCACACAATTGTACGACAAAATGACCATGGGTCCAAAAGAATTCCATGTATCCTGTAATTAATGTTGAGTACGTGTTTTAGCGATGTATCACAGGACGCGTTTGTACTTTAAATCTGAACACCCAAAAACCAAATTCCAAGTGCAAGGTTAATCTAATTCTAATGTGAGTGGCAAAACTCGCACCAAAAGCTGTCCTATTCTGTTCTCATGCTCTATAAAAATGAGGGGGTATTTGAAGCAGTTGAGCATTATCAATGGATTGTTATATATCTATAATTAGAGATTTACCGAGTATACTACTACGAAGCAAACGAGTCACTCATATCAAAAGCCCCATGTAACATTTAATCAGTATCGCTGTAGTAGGCTAGTTCTCTGTCATAATATACCATGTGAATGTCTGTAGAATGTATATTAGGTTGAAAGTTGATTTACAATTGCGCTGTGTTATTGGCAATCATGCCATGTGAAATTTGAAAGGCAAGCCAAAGTGGCGTCACGTGTCATAACGAATCTATCCTCTCGCGTATGCCTATGCCACATGAGTAGAGCTCTCGTATTTAAACCAGTGCTTCAAAAAATGCTGAGCGCTCCATGGTCAAGTATTCTGTCTGCCAAATTCTATCCCGATAATAAACCATCGGTCCACAGTCGTTGTTAAAACGTCTCGTGCTACCAGCTAGATCCCCCTGACTCTTACCGTTTGTAGCAGGGTGTCGTTCTTGACGTCGCTCCTCGCGTCTGCCTGGAGTGTCGGTGCGCGGTATGGAAGCACACTATAGCTGGGAGTATATGCACTTCCTGTCATGATGTATTGAAATGGAAGAAGGACTGTTAGTGTTTCCTCAGTCTAGCGCGGTGTGACTAAAAGAGGACTAACTAACTGTAGTGTTTTTGGCGGCCATGTTTAAGACTCTCCAATTTCACATAAGACCAATGTGTATTTCAGGAGATTACAACAAAACCGCGCCGAACCAAAAAAGTATTGAAACATTTTGGAAAGTAACATTCATCTGTAGTGTTAGGATTAAATGCAAAAGGCGAATTTGGCGATTCCTGTGGTGATAGATCTCGTAGTATCTAAACATGCATATCCATGATGGGTGCCGGTATTACATGTCTAGTTGTGCAGGCAAAGGTGTGAGAGATTCATTGGTGCTCTTATTGTTGTCCAATGTGCCGATTTGTTTTTCGGATTCAGTTGAGTAAACTCTCTTCCATCTTGTAGTAAACGTGAAAATGAAGTAAAGGGTAGTAGAAGTATTTTGAATAGTCACGCAGTCATCTGGCATATATCAGAAGTCACATTATACATATTAACAGATAGCTCACATCTAGTACAAGTAACAATGTCATGGGAAGCAAAGGACCAATATATATCGTATCGGGTTCTCACATTCCTATATATTGTCTAGATGTTTATTAGTTGTAGAGTTAGCATATCACATATTATCAAATTTATTTACCCAAGAAGTAATGCAGCTCATGGTCAACATTAAGCCCTATATCGGTACTCCGCAATCTGAGGATCCACAGAGCTTCACGTCTGCGAAGGGCTAATTCCCTATTGCCCCCTCTCGGATTTCTGAAGGTCTGTTCTATGCCAAAGTATTCAAAACATTTGTGGGTAGTTTGTGCGGGGCATTGTATTATATGTGCTGCAATAGGATATCTCGTATCCTCCTGTTTTACTGCTCTCATGTGTTCACTCACTCTTTCCCGTAGCGTCCTGATAGTGCTTCCCGCATATCCTGTAAATACCCAGCTAGTACTCATGCAGCCTAGGAATCCTCCTCCCACTAATACCTTAGCACTTACAGACTCAACCTGCTCTGAACTTGCAGCACTCTAAGTATCCACTCACTATCTATGTAATTGAACAGTGACTCAAGCATTAACACATGCAGTACTACATTCAAAGGTCCACAATCTATGCAGTCGCCTAACCCCCTCCACACTACTGATTTACTGCTGCAATTACCCAAGTATTAGCCATGCAGCTCAAAAATCGCACTGTCACTCTCCGTCCATTCCTTCAATCATCCTGACAGAACCATGTCCTTATCTAATTACTGTGCCAAAACACAAACACTTATAAACTCACCATGCTCTCAACTTGCAGCACTGTAAGTATCCAGTCACTATCCATGTATTTGTACAATCACTCAAACACTAAGACATGCAGTGCTACAATCAAATGTGTACTATGTATTCAGTCCCCTAATCACCTCCAATCTAATATCCTCCTCATGCGTTAGAAATACTCTTGTGCAATCATGCAGGCGTTAGGGATGCATTCATATAATCAACATTCACTACTAATGCATTATTTCAGTCAATCATGCTCTACAGATATACTCAAGCAAACTTTCAAATATTACCATGCAAATATTTTTCTTTTTTTAAACCAGATAAGCTTGTTCTGAGAAAAACATTTTTTTCTTCTTTTTTCTTTTATATTTTTTTGTGTTTTTTGAACAATTTTGAGGTTTTTTTGTGTTTTTTTAAACACTGAACAAAAAAGAATGAAGTAAACAGTCAACTTTTGGAATTAATTATCATTCCAACAACAACAAAAAATCAAAAAATGTAACAATGGTGGTTTCTCTAGGCAACACAAACAGCATCCACCGACTGCTCTCCATAACAGATGACCTTCTTGCACTTAATGCAGTGCTGCTCCAGGAAGGGAAATTCAGGCCTAATGGTCAAAGGAGGCATAGATGATGACGCTCCTGAGGTGCTTGCAACACCTGGTGCTGGATTTTCTGCTGCTTGTCTTAGTTTTTCCCGAGCAAGATTGCGGGGATGGATAGTGCGCAGATGCTTGTACATGCCAGCTGTGCCGCTTGAATATTTCTTATCGCTGCCTTTTGACTGCACCCTGTCACACAACTTTCACGTCACTTTTCTTGCGTTTACTTTCTTCTCGACAACAGGAAAAGTAAAAAACTTCCTTACAACTGACTCCGGTCTCTTCTTTGGTGGTGCCTCCTCCAACACTTCTTCATCTGAAGAAAGGTGAACTTCCTGCTGCTGAGATGCCATTGCAACTGTTCAGTTTTTAACCACCACCAAAACAAATCAAATAAGTTCTAGCAGGAGAAAAGATGTTTCTCTTAAGCTGCTCCAACAAGAATGATTAAACTGTTACAGTGGGAAATATTAGGAACCAATCAAATCTCTTTGTTTAAGGTCACATGGGAGTTGCGCACCCAGCGCGCACGGAAAACGCACCCGACGCGACTCTGAGAAAATATATTTAAGAATAATATAAGTTTATTACAAGTAGAAATATATTCGTTTTATGAATAATTTAGATAATCCCTTGCCCTGATATGTACATTAAAGTTACATACATATAGTTTTAAAATATAAAAGGTTTCACGGCGTCGCGCACCCAGCGCGTCACAGCACTTATATGACGTCACGCAGGTCCCACCACCACACAGACGTCACGTACCATAATGCGCACATTACGCGAATACACCGGAGCACGAGTCGCGCACCTGTCGCATACCTATCGCGCTCATCACGTGATGTTATACGTATATGACGTAACACGAAGCCACACACCCGTCGCAGACCGTTCGCGGATCCTTCACGACTCTTCCAATATGGCGGCTGGAATACATGCACCCGCCGAGTTTGGTGTGCGTTGGGTGCGCGACTCCAAAACGTTTTTGAAAAAAAAAACGAAATTTTAAAAGACAAAGGACATTACATAAGTATATTAAAATATAAAAATAAAACTGAATAATTATAGAATAATACAGTTTAATTATTTTTTTTTTTAATGCAACTTTCAGAAAAGTATATAATATTGTTTAGTAAATATTACATTTAGAAATTAATAATTAAAAAACATATGTATGAGGACCATTATACGTAAAAATTTGCATTTAAAAAACCTTTAAAATTCACTGAAAAAACCATAGGTTTCAGAGACGTTATTGTTAGGAATTAGCATTTAAAAAACCTTTGAAATTCACTGAAGAAAACCATAGGTTTCAGGCCCGTTATAGTTAGAAATTAACATTTAAAAACCTTAGAAATTCACTGAAAAAACCATAGGTTGCAGAGACGTTATAGTTAGAAATTAGCATTTAAAAAAACCTTTGAAATTCTCTGAAAAAACCATAGGGTTCAGGCCCGTTATAGTTAGAAATTAGCATTAAAAAAACCTTAGAAATTAACTGAAAAAAACATAGGTTTCAGGAACATTATAGTTAGTTGGAAATTTCACTAATACAAAAGCATAGAAATTCCCCATTATAGTTAGTTGAACTAGCTATAACTCGCGCCCCCGCCATGCACTGCTGATGATGTCACATATTACATCATTCATGACATGGTCAGTGACATCACTGATGACATCATCGATGACATCTCAAATGACATCACTGATGACATCACTGATGACATCATCCAGTGAATGTGTGTTTCAATAAAGTTTAAATATGTATTATATATATGCCAAGGTGTATTGAAGAATGAGTGGGTGTATAAGTGTCTGGATGAAGGATTTAGTAGGTATGTGACTGACTGTTTAAGTGAGTGATTACATGTGTCTTACTGAAGGCATGGGTTAGTGACTGATACAGACATTCACACATTTTAGTTTGACAGTGGTTACATGGGTTAGTGAGTAGCTCAATGAGGACATATATGAGTTTATTGATTGGTTGTGTGAGTATCTGTATCGGTGACTGGGTGTGTGTGAGTGCATGGGAGGTGTGTGAGTCCGTGCATAGATGTTTGAGTGGTTGATTCACTGTGTGTACCGGTCCATGAGTGCATGTGCTGTATGAGAGTGAGTGTGTGTATGGTGTGCTGGTGAGACAATGGATGTCTCCATGTTACATGTCCAAGTAACTCCATATATAAAAGGCTATGTATGTGAAAGTTGAAGTATATAAATGACTATATATGAGAGTTAGTGATTGTGAGAGTGGCTGCATGGATGAGTGTGTACTTGTATCAGTGATTGTAGAAAAGAGTAAGTTTGGATTTGTTTCTGTTTGAATAACTGTTGTGGTGTCTGTGTAACTGTATAGGTCAGTAAATGGACGTGTGATTGATTGTTTGCATGACTGAATAAGTGTGTGAGTAAGTTTGTCTGAGTGATGGTGTTTGAGTGTCTGTATACATGTATGAGTGCTTATGATAGTGTTGTATTGATGAGTGACTACATCTCTGAGTAATTCTATGGGTGAATGAGTGGATGTGTATATAGACTTAGGAATCAGTGAGTGTGCATGTAGTAACTGTTACAGTGGGTGTATCAAAGGTAATCTTACAGTGTGAGGAAGTGGATCAGATGTCCATGTGGATGATGTCATCAGTGGTGTCATTTGAGATGTTATCAGTGATGTCATCAGCGATGTCACTGACCATGTCATGAATGATGTAATATGTGACATCATCAGCAGTGCATGGCGGGGGCGCGAGTTATAGTTAGCTGAACTAACTATAACAGGGGAATTTCTAGGGTTTTTTACGAGGGAAATGTCCAAATAACTATAACGTCCCTCAAACCTATGGTTTTTCAGAGAATATATCTATATATTACCTACTGGCGGTAACTAGTAGGTAGTTATAGTTAGGACTAAGTTTCCATAGGAAGAGCATTTTTTTTTGCTTATAACTTTGGCGTCATTTGATGAATCTTCATGAAATTTTCCAAACTAATTCTATGTTCATATCAGCTCCTATGTTGAAAGTTTGGGGATGATTCGTCAAGGGGGGCAGAGAAAAAAGGGGGTTCCCAAAACACGTTTTCTCCATGTTAATTTCCAAAGGAAACTTTGGGCAAGGCTACAGGTCGAACGGGTGAACGGAATTACCCCAAATTTGGCAGGGAGAAGGGTCTTGGTCTAGAAAGCACGCTTTAGTGTATTTGGTGTAAATCCGTTCAGTAGTTTTGGAGAGATATTAAAATTTACAGATATCGATATTTGGGAATTCTGCCATCTAATTGGCTGAGGCGTTATGAGCACGAGCTTGCTGCTTATTGGTTAGGAACGCTGTGAGCGGTTGCAACTAGGAAGTGTTGGCTGCCATTTTGTGATTCTGTTGAAGCGAGTAAGGGGAAAAAAGGGCAAAAAAAGTAGGAAAGAGGAGGGTAGGAGCACTGTAACCTCTGTGGGGTGTTTAGGGTGTGCTATAGAGGCGGTTCAAGGCGAACTACTCATACCTACCGGTCTGAAATTGCTGGGTACGGAAATTAAGTGAGGTATTGTGTAGAGTCTGATGCTGCAGACATCTACCAGCCCATGTGACTTAATTTAGTTCAGTGCTTGATATACCTTTGGTTTACGGCCTACGTACCTGGTATTATTACTAAAATCAGCAGAGAAATTAAAATCTCCGCAGACTATCAAAGGTCTCGGACAATTTGTCAACTCTATCTCCAGCTGGTCA
The DNA here is from genome assembly GCF_964204655.1 of Triturus cristatus. NCBI lineage: Eukaryota > Metazoa > Chordata > Amphibia > Caudata > Salamandridae > Triturus > Triturus cristatus. The sequence continues at coordinate 726,297,125 of NC_140585.1, forward strand.
AATAAATCAGAATCATCCTGATTAGACCTGTAGCTTGTGCAGAGAGTAATTCCTAAGCCAAGTTCGACCACTGCCCACCTCCCAAGGGCATCTGTCATTTGGCGTTTTGCCCCTCCCAGGGCTGACTTAGCCAATATTGCAACCCCTCTAATGGTAGATGTCTGGGAGGAACAAGCCAACAGATCATATCCTCGAATATTTAATAAATGCCTTTTTGCCCATGGTAAGTGGGTCTCCTGTAAACATAGCAAGTATAACCGGTTTGACGTTACAAATTGCCCCAACCGTTGCCTCTTTCTCCAGTCATTTAGACCCCCAATGTTAACTGTACAAATCCTAAACTTCCCCATTTTCCTCTAAAGAATTGCCACAACCCTCATCACTCAGACCATTTATCTGGTTTATATAGAAAACCTTAGGCCACAATACAAAATCCTGCCAGGTATTTCTTTTCTTCCCCTCACCGTGCACCCCCCCACCATCCCCATCCCTCCCCCAACACACCCTCTGCACCCCTCCCCCCGCTCCCTCCCTTACCTCGTGCTCTCCCGCCACCTCATTGAAGCGCTCAGACCGTGGTCTGTGCATGCGATGTATGCAGCACTAGCCGCCCGGGTCCTTCTAAATAATTTACAATACCCCCTTACTCCTATTAAATCATAGGTTTTAACCACTCTTTATACATCAATGTGCTTCCTCTGATTCCCCGCTATCTTCCCTTACTCCCTTTATACCCAGCAATGACTACACTTTCTTTCCCTTTTCTCTCTCAAAATTACTCCAGATATAACTTTATTTGTCCAAAGCGTCAAGGTATTCCTTTGCTTTTATCTCCGATGAAAACTACAGAGTCTGCCCCTCATGGATCACCTTAAGTTGCGCTGGGTTGATGAGATAAACCTGGATATTTTTCTCCTGGAAAGGTTTTATGAGCTGCCTCAGTCTCCAGTGTCTTTCTACTGTCGAGTGACATAAGTCGGGCCGCACAAAGAACGAAATTCCCCCATTTGATCTCTTAGCTTCTGGTCTTGCCTCGTCTGAGATTGCCTGCCGCAGAAGGAAATTGCCATGGAACACTATAATCGCCTGCGGTTTATCGCCTTCTCTTGCTTGCGCTCGTGGCTTAAAGGGGGTGTGATGTGCTCTTTGTACTTCTGCTGCCCAATTCCAGTCTGACAGCTCAGGGAATGCAGACTTAAAAAGATCGATTATATATGCCCTGGTGTCGGACCCTTCCAGCCCCTCCAGGACCCCCAGCAACCTGAGGATGTTCCTCCTTTGTCTATTCTCAAATTCCTCCAGCTTCCACTGGATATCTTTGATTTGCATCCCTTGAGCCTCCACCTGGGTTACTGCACTTGCCGCTTCTGCTTCTGTATTGACAATTCTCTCCTCGAGGTTTGTCACCCTCTCCCCTATATTTATGCATGCCTTAGAGAGCTTCCTGATGACTCCTTGCATTTTCCTCATTGCAGCCTGCGCTTTCGGGCTGTCTTGGCACGTTTCTTCCCTATGGCAGAGGATAGCTTGATGAATTACCTCCAGAGTAGGGGTAGTCATGCCAGTTTCCGAGGGAGATATACCAGAAGGGGGGCCCAATAGTGGAGTAGCTGATAAATAGTCCCATTTTAAGTCCTTTCTCCCCCAACCTTGAGAAGCAGGGCGGAGGTTGGATTTTTTCGCTGTTATAGGGAGGACTGGGTCGCTCTCCTTAGGATCTGTATCTAAATTACTGGCCCCTGATGTGATGTACTCAGACCGTCATCTGACCACTCTGCCCCCTCTGAGATGGAAAAGAAACAATCACTAGGCTCCTTATCCAGTTCAGCCCTGTTCTTGTCCCCTGCTAAAAGATCTGTTGCCATCATTGCATTATTCCTCTCAGGGGCTAAGACAAGAGACTGGTTTCCATTTCCATGTATTTGCTGTATTTCTGGATTGTCAGTATGGCCGTCCACTTTCTTTATACCTGCCGCGTCCTGCTCCACCACCTTCACGCGTGGCTCTGGGGGGGCCGGTGATACAAAAGCCGCTGCTGCTGCCGCCGCTGCGACCATGGCATGCTTAACTTTATCAGGCATCATCACATTACCCTCTCCTCCAACAATAATATCCAGGAGGGGGGGAGCCTCACCCTCCACCCCCTGGCCTTGATTCGGGATAATGTCCCCTCCGGCCCCTGCATCAGGAATGTCCTGAGTCTCTTCCCGACTCACCTCCTTGTTCTGCCTGCCCTTCTCAATACCCTTCTCACCTTGCAGTTTTCGATTTCCAACGGATTTGGATGCGGCAGAGTTTGCTGCTACCTTCGGGCCATTTTTACACTGCTTCCTGACTTCTGCACCATCTGGCTCAGGTATTTATCTGCGGCGCATCTAAGTATCCGCAATCCAACTTTGGTCCAGGCTGCCCAGACTCCGTTGCAGGGGCGCTGTGATTTCAACATAGAGGGGAGAAACATTTAACTTGATGGTTGAGTGGTTCTGTTAAATTCAGCTGTCCTTCCTAGGGTTTCATATCACCAAGAGACCCACCGAGGCTCACTAGTGCTGCTGTTGGCCTCTTAAGCGGCTGCCATCTTGCTTCCGAAAATCATACTTTTTTAAAAGTAGGGTGCACATTAATTTTGAGGAAAAGCATCTTTGTGATTGGTTAAGAAAAAGCAGTTTCAACGTGGAGTACATATCATAGGATAACATTTGGTCAAATCAACCACACCTGCTACTTGCATTTGGAAGGCACTGTTCTAACTTAAAACAATCGTGAACTTTTAACCTGCACGTGCCATTAAATGTTCGAAAAAATGTTGCAAAAAAATATCGTTAAGTTTTAAAAAATTGATGAACTTTTAACCTGCACATGTTGTAGAATGTTCTAGAAAGTGTGTTGATAGAATACGTTGCACTTCTGACTTCTAAGTGTTGTTGAATATTTAAAAAACTGTTTATATGGAAAATTAAAAAGAAACCAATAGAGAGAAGTTTTGAAACCTAAAAGAATCAAGGAACTATTCTAATTTGTTCTTTACACGCATTTATGTGTGGAGCAACAAAATCATAGACACAACAGCACCAGGAAGAGGAAGAAGCAGGGAGTGGGGGGATGGGGGAGATGGGCAGAATGGCACACATGCACAATTATAGACAAACAATGGCCAAAATGAAACACACCAACAAGGAGCACAAGTCACACAACCCGCCAACATCACACCACTGAACGAGCATAGAAGTGAAAACCACCCTGCATTTATACAGGATGTGTACAAAGGCCGGTCGATGGTGTTGTGGAATTTCTGTGACCGTGGTCATCGTGGATGAGATGCCCAGCACGTGGCACATGGGCTAGTTCACTGTCTGTTATGTTGCCAAACAGCTGCTCCTCCCTCCCACGAGCCCCCCCACTTTTGTATGGTGCGCTGTTGTATCTCGTGCTTTCGTACGTCACACCATTGTAATGCCTATTTGTGCATGTCCTGCTGCATTCCAACTACACCATCACAGTGCAGTTTGGAGGTGGTGACTGCTGCGGCCCTTGTGGCAGGCCACACCAGAACACAGAGACACACTTATCGCACTTCCTGTACATGGACTAGTCCGATACACCCCGTTCCCCTTGCTGGATAGGCACACCCCTGCGCTGAGCTGTGTACCCCGGACCAGCACACACCAGTTGTGCATGCAGGGGGATGCGTTTGTAGCTACATGTCCAGGCTCACTGCCAACGCTGAGGTGACAGCACACTGTGATGTTGCAGGGCTCGTGCATATCATGCTAACACAATGATCACAGGGACACACTTGCTCAGATGCGGGTTTGGGGGGCGTTGGCGGTCCTGGAGTTGTTGCGATGAGTCTTGTGGCCCTCCCTGTACATGCTCATTGACTCTATGGCACCTGTGGGTGTTCTGGTGTGGCTCTTGGCTGTGTTCTATTTCATGGTGCAGGTAGCGTCCTGCTTAACCCCAGCAGAAAGCAGGTGTAAAAACCCTGGTGCTAACGTGGCTTGTCACCGGAATTTGTTTCGCATTGCACTTGGTGTGAAAGTTGTGATGTGATTTTCTTTGTGTGCAGAACAATATACGGACTGGGCAGTGTATCTCGTCAAGATCCAGCACCTGACGCACTATTCCCAATCAATATAAATACAATGAGATTTCTTAATTGATTTTGTGTGTACACTTTAAGTGCAGCCACTACCTCAGTGCAATTCAACACAGGATTTTAGTATTTACAATAAATCGCAAAGGTGCACCTTGTGTCTTTTTGCATGGGAACGGCTAGTCTGCATTTCATTATCAGCACTTTAATGGAAGTAAAGTTGAGATAAATCTAACACACTATTCAGAAGTTGGTGCAAACTGCAGACATCACCAGTATTCCCGCGATAAGTGCCCCACAATTTAATAGGGGTGGGCGGAATTTGCGAAATTAACTTTCGCAAATTATCGCAAAAATGCTGAAAATCTCCGCAAACACGCCGGAAATATCACGAAGACGCGGAAGTTTTTTTCCCGCCTGTTCGCGGTATTTTTTGTGTGATCGCGGGTTGCCAACTTACCCATAAGGTTGCTTACGGGCGCGGCCATCTTGTTTTCACTTGTCCCGCCCTCTCGCGATGCTTACTTCCTGTTCCGGGTCGCGCAATGCATGTTCGCGCCCTTTCGCGGTCGATATTTCCTGTTCGCGACCGCTTTTACTTGATCGCGTTGCTTTTTGCTTGCTCGGGAGAAAATATCCCGCGAACTTGCGCACGTGGTCGCTATGGGCACGGCCATCTTGTTTTTCACTCTATTGCATGGTTCTGGGGCCTGATTTTGAATCCTCCCAAAATCTTTTCAATCCTTTGTTTATAGCCACTTTTTTTGGATCTTTATTACTTATTATTTCTCTAACTATTTTCCTGCTTCTATATTTTTTGTTTTTGTCTACTTTTTTTTTGTTTTTTAGCTACTTTTTCTCTTTCTATTGCCTGCTATTTATTTCCTTTACTCCTTTATTTATTTTACCTTTTCTTTCCCGCCTCATCCCCAGAACCATGTCCAAGGGTAGGGTTGTTAGCCGGCGCAGCCAGAGCCGCGACCGCCTTCCTAGCGGAAGGCGGCGCCCACAAGGGGTGCAGGCACGGGCCTTATTTGGGGAGGTGGAGTAGGCTGCACTAATTTTCTTTGTGCAGCGCCACCTCCCCTCAACCCTGGCAGCAGGTGGCAGGCCTGGGTCTGGGTACGGCCTCCGGGAGCGTCGGCAGCGGTGGGGGAAGGTGCGCCGGGCAGTGTCACGCTTCTCTGGTGTCCGGCGCACCCAGGCGCAGCTGACGCACCGGTGGTCCGACATCTTGGACCGTGAGCAGGACCTGCTGGACCTGCTGGGAGTGGAGGTCCAGGGGCTTGATGAGTACCTATTTAATTATTAGTACTTTGTGTCTGTTCTTCTGCTCTGTGTTATATATTGCGAATATCTTTTTTTTCCTCCAACCAGCTAGAATGTTGCTGCTTACATTCCAGGTTAATTACGTTTAAAAGTCTGTGATTTTTTTTGACACAGGTGCTCTTCTGCACTATTACTAATCTTACTTGTTTGCAGCTTTGCGTTTGCGCTTGCTTAGCGTGATTCTTTACGAGTTTATTTTAGAGAAATTAAGTTACGTAATGCTACAGTGACTCTAGTCCACTCCTTACTTTGTCCTGTCACTAATAGATAGGAGCGGATTGATACTTAGGTTTAGGTACTTTGTATGAGCTTCTAATTTGTTTGTGGTATACGTGATGCCCCCTCACTCAGTTACGTGACGTGCTGCTAGTACGGCAGTCTTTATTAGAACCTTTTCTAGTTTGTTCAATGAGTGGTGGTAGGCTTAGCAGTTACTTAGCACTAGCAGATCAGCATCAATCAATCAAACCCAAATTTGGTGTATACAAAAAATGTAGTCATGTTCATGTGTCCTCCATGATTTGACCATATGCATTGTTGAGGAATACAGTGGAAATGCATACTTAATGTACAATTGGCATGCCTGGAATAGGTGGGCTAGGTTGGGTGGTACGTTGTACTTAGGCTTAGTTGTAACTTAGTATTCTGGAATCAGAATGGAAGACTGGATTACTGTTGATAAATAGTAACTTAAGTAGTCGAACTGCGAATCCCCCGATATTACTTGTTGACCAGATGAGATCGGTCAATTTAGTTATTGCAATTGTTGTTTACATAACTGTTTTTTGACCGTTGTTGAAAAATATTGTATTTGTTTGACACCATCCATCAATGTTTGTCTCTTTCTTATATCTTTCCTGTTCATCAGCACCCAGGGGCAGACCGACGGGGACTGGGCAGTCGGCGGGACACTCAGAACACCACAAGGAGAACACCGCTGAGGGCTCCTCTGCTGGCCCCAGTAAGTCTTCTTGTTTTTAATAATATCTCTTATTCCATAACTTTTACTGCCCCATATTTTTCCCGAACTATTGTTTGTTTCCAAATGCTATTTTTTTACCACCAATTATCCTTCGATCTGTACAGTTTCAAAAATCTTATCCCTGCCTCCACTATGATGACTCTGAGTACTACTACTACTACATACTATCAGTCTGTCTGTACTGTAGTGCCAGTGCCACTCTTTGTGAAAGGTTGTAATATAAAACTCATATTCACCAGTAGCTCGAGCCATTGAGTCCAATCCGTTGGGTCGTCGTCTTGTACTACTTTTACTCTTATTGATCTTGAGGCTTTGAAAATTCACAGCAACAACAGCTCTACCAGATTTATTACTATTTTGACATGATACCCTATAGGACATACTACTGTTGTAGGGATCTTGCACATACACAGACATTTGCACCAGAAAATAGGATGTTGGTGATGGTAGGTTGGACCTTCCTTGCACACCTCAATCAGAAATTCCGCACCCACCACAATTCCACTGCTTGACTATAGTACTGTCTTGTCATAACTATTAGGACTCGGAACCCTCCCCCCAAGATACCCAACAAGTAGACAACTCAGAACATAACACACCCAACCTCTCAGTCGTGGAAGCAATTCACATGCACACCCTTACTTTAATTTGCTCACTCGTGTAAGTTAGTCCACACCAAATACCAACAAGTCTATGTAAGTTCAAAATGTTTATTTCAATTTGAGAAGGTCTGTACACTGTTTTCTTATAAATGCAGCACCAACCGGAAAATCAATAACATTTAAACAATATACATTGTTACACTTATACAGTTGGGAATTCAATCATGATAACTGAACAGTGGTGGAAGGCAGCACCACCATCCCAAGCAATTTAGTTTATATAAATTTATAAATGAGGATGTGAGTGAAGGGACCCCTCACCTTAGAAGAACCTAGTACTGGTAGTTGTTGCATAATTCAGAAGCTCTGGTTCGTAGAAGGGAATCTTGCGTCTGTAATGCGAAAAATGAAATGGTGTGCGTTAGTATATTGCAACTTGCAAGCATTTCTCAGCCGTGCCAAAAAGTGTAGCATTTATGGATAAGCAATATGGACTAACAGTAACAGTAGTACACCAGTACTTCCTAAAAAATTGGCTTGTTAATGTTTGTTGACTGCTTGTACGCAGCGCGTAGACTAGACAGTAGCAGTGTGAGGCAGGTCATGTGGGCTCAAAGGTGTCTTAAGAAGCTGCAAGGTAACGTCACATGTGCAAAAATAAAAGACACAAAGGTAAAATGGTAGCATGGCTAGGGCTAATTAAGCAAAGGCTACAATGATCATATACAACTATTAGTGTCTACTCTACTACTACCTGATTTGTACTAGTGATGTATGTTAGTCTTAACTCATTTTTCAACCTTGCTACTGATCAATAGGGGGGAGGTGCATATAACGCCTAATAAATGTGTAATGTTTTCTAGGCGCACTACCGACCACCATTGCCGGGGCCAGAGAACAAGGCGACGCGGAGGGCGAGGATGCGGCAGTTGCTGCCGATACCGACGATGGAGCGGTAGGGGGAGTAGCAGCACCAGTGGCCGGCGGTGGTAAGTTAGATTCATAATCCTTAACTATTGTTGAACTTGACAGTACACTCACTGCAAGGGTGTACTGTATGTATATGTATACTGTACAGTTGTGACTTAGGGCCCCATTAGGATGGTGGGCGTATTGCCCCCGCCGGGCCGGCTGGAATTCACTGCCGACACCGCAGGGGCAAACCTACCGCCATCCCTGTAGAAAATATTCAGACCCCTCACATGTCGACCAGGCGGAAAAGGGTTCAATATGCCGGTGGTGTCTCTCTGAACACACCGCCAGCCATATAATCTGCATTTTGGAATGCCTTTGCGTGGCGGCATTGCCGTCCGCCAAGGAAAGGCATGCAGATATTGCAGAGTATGCTTGGGTGCCCCCATGGAAGGTACCTACCTATGCTATGGTACCCCCCGCCTTTCAAAGTAAAACGTGACAGGCTCCGTGGGGGGCCCGTCATGTTGTGCTTGGAAAAGCAGCACAACATTTTAGCATTGCTTTCAGCAAAGCCAACCAGAATGTAAAAAAAAACAGGATGCGCCTGCCACTGTGCCGGGCGCATCATCCTAATTAATTGTCCCCACGGGACCCCCACCCTTTTTAGCATGAGGATGGCGGGCGGACAAAGTCCGCCCGCTATCCGATGTTGTAGGTAAGTATGAGTTGTTGGGGACGTTTGAAGAGTGAACTAGAAGACTAGAATTCCCTTTAATTGGCATAGGAGCGGGAGTATTGAGTAACCAATGGCCTCATCTATCTGATTTCAACTCCGCTTTGAAAGTTTTATGGAGAAGAGCACCTAGTGCACTGTTCAACTAAAAAGTGAAAGACGGGTGGAAGGAAGAAGGACGGGCGACATTTAAAATGTTATGTACTACTGTGCTTTATTGTGCTACTCTACCATGCCACTGTGTGTATAAATAATTACCTTGTCCTACTGTTTTTCTAAGAGTATATTTTACAATTTTCTTGTTTTTCTCTTTTTGATACACAGCTACTCCGAAACCAAATCGGAAGGAGTTGGCCGCCAAGGCACGGCGCAGGAAGCTGGAGGCAATCCAGCGAGAATACCGGCGGCTGGTGGTCTTAGCCGAGGAGGAGGAGGGGACTGCGGCTGCAATTGTTGAAGCCTCCTCCCGTGGCCCGGGCCCCAGCCACCGCCCTCCAGCGGTACGGCGCCACCGTCTGGCAGCTGCCCGCCGCCACCGTGCCATCTCCGGTGCCCCCCCCACTGTGGCTGCTACTGCCGCGCCCTTAGACGCCGCGTCGCCCGTTTAGAGGGCGCGATGCGCCAGATGCGTGTCCTCCTTGAGTCCCTCCCCACCACTTAGTCCCTGTCATCCTGTTCTGCCCCTTTTCTAATTCTTGTTTGGGTGGGTGGGTGGGAACTTGTTTGGGCGTTACGGACTTCTATGGACATTGGTTGGGGTTGGGAAGGGGGGTGGGTCAGCTTTTGTGGGTTTAGTTTATTTTTGTTAGGGTAAATTAAATATATTTTTCTATGTTACATGCAATGTTGTTAATGTTTTGTAGGTGGGGTAACTGTTTTACATCACACTGTTTCCTTGCTGGTGCATAGCCTGTGTTTGATTTCAATAATTGGCTGACTGTATAAGACACAAACAGATAGATGCGACACACCTCACTCATTGACTGGTCCTTCTAGTACTTTCAGTCTGTCCTCTAGTCTATGCATTCTTTGTACTGGTGTGTGAAAATTAAATCATTGACATGTCCATTATTAATTCTGCCTCCCCCAAACTTGTCTCTTACCGGTGCTTGATGTTTATGTCCAACTGTGGCACAGCACTGGCTGCATGGTGAAGATGGTTTCCTTTTTCATACATGCCATGATTGGGGTGGTGGTGGTAGCATAGTAGTAGTAGTAGACACTGGCAGGGCGGCAGCATTTGCAAAAAAAGAAAAGGAGACAGTCAATCGCCTTTGAGAGACTGTTAGAAGAGTAGTTGAATGAAGTACAGTACAGAACTTACCGAGCAACCATAATATGCTCAAATATTTGACAAAAAAACAGAATGGTGGTTAGGAGGATAGCCTACTAGACAGAGTTACAAACTATAGTTGTGTCGAGTCACTTGACTAGGCCTACAGCCTAACAGTTAGTGCTGTATATGAGGAATGACAACAAACAAATCCAATCAATGCCGGCAATTCATGCTGAGGTATATGTTCCTTTGTTAAAAAAAATAACCTCTGAAATATCCTACTCATGGGTGGCCAAGCAGAAGAAGATCATCGGTCTGCCTTGAAATTGAAGTAGTGTTGCTTTCACCACATCCACCCCAGCAAGTGTGTGATTAAGTATTGGTGTACATTTAATTTAGTTACACCTCGACAATAAGTCACACAGCCCGGGGGAAGAGGGTTAGGGTTTGTTGAATGGATGGGAAGGGGGTTTTTGGGAAAGGTTTGACATAGAAAAACAGTATGCATACATAGACAAACAAACGACAATCATTGAAGACTACCATATCCATATGTTAAGGGAGAAAAAGGCAATGCATGCATGATGATGAGAGACCTAGATTACATACATTTCTAGTACTTGTTCTGTTGTTCCGGCCTTAATACTTTTACAGATAGCAAATAGAAATTTTAAATATTGGTAGGGAAGAATCGTAAACACAGAGCAAACCTAATGATGATAATAACAACTCCAAGAACACACTGTTGTAAAGATTGTATACAAAATATTAATCAAATTATTTAAAAGAAGATAAAATTGGATACTGTTACTGTGTTATCCTGGTAAAAAATGTGGACTGGATTTGCATCTCGGCATTCCTCTTGCTCCTCTCGTCCATCAATCTTGGGTGTATCGCCTCGCCACTCGCCACTGCCCGGCTGGAAAAAAAATGTTGATTTATTGGTAAGGTAAGTATGCATTGTAATGTTTTCCAAAGTATAGGGCAAGGCCCGGCCTGTAATTGTAGATGGGAAAACCAAAGGGAATATTGAGAAACAAAGTTGAAACAAATGCACAAGTTATGGTGTAGTGCAACAAGAACACTATCCGAGGTGGCATGTATGCATCATCTCTACTCTAGTCTGTTTCCAGGATTGACCTTCAACAGTAACAGGAGAGAGCAGGCCCACATGTGCTTAGCATTAGCACATCCTACGTTAACACTTTAGAGTCCTTCTTATTTCTCTCAAAGAGTTGGACAAACGCAAAGCACATTATCCATTCCAAACATAGCATTTTACACTTTAAGTTAGTAAAATCAATGCACTGCAGTCATCCCACCGCTACACTCTATTCAACTTCTACACAGACATTTGCGTCTGCTGTGGTTGTTGTTGACGTGTTTACCTTTAGGCTTTTCCGTTTAATGCCACTCATGAAACGTCCTCCTGACTTCATCATCATCTCTGATACTTTTACTGACTGACTGTGAAGATCGGCCTGCAGTATAAGTAACATTTTTATGACACAACAAGAGTAGAAATATAAATATTACTGACTTGAGTCATTCTTTATTGTGTACAGAAAGATAGATTACTAGTACACTTTGACATCACTTTGTGCACAACAAACAAACAACGGAAACACAAAGACCAATCGCTCAGAGTCAGGTGTCCAATGCATGCCATTAATTGTCATCATTACCTGTTCCTTCTCATCTTAAGTTAACGGGCCGTCTATTTCGCCATCATCATGATGGACGGTGCTGTTGTGTCAATCATACTCATTGCGCAGATTGAGTGAGTCCCCTTCCTGTATTGAATTAAAAGCAATGTATCACCAAGCTGCAGGAGAAGTACAAATGTCTTATTTGCAAGAAGGGGAAAATTGTATTCACCTTGAGTTAAGTTTAGTGTGTTCTGTAGAACGTTGATTAGTGGCAGTGCACAATTACATAAATTCATGCGCAACAAACACAACAAAATCTAAATCATTCAGTCTGCGACTCTGCGTCCAATGCATGGCATCAATCATTACCTGTTCCTTCTCATCTTAAGTTAACGGGCCGTCTATTTCGCCATCATCATGATGGATGGTGCTGTTGTGTCAATCATACTCATTGCGCAGATTGAGTGAGTCCCCTTCCTGTATTGAATTAAAAGCAATGTATCACCAAGCTGCAGGAGAAGTACAAATTTCTTATTTGCAAGAAGGGGAAAATTGAATTCACCTTGAGTTAAGTTTAGTGTGTTCTGTAGAAAGTTGATTAGTGGCAGTGCACAATTACATAAATTCATGCGCAACAAACACAACAAAATCTAAATCATTCAGTCTGCGACTCTGCGTCCAATGCATGGCATCAATCATTACCTGTTCCTTCTCATCTTAAGTTAACGGACCGTCTATTTCGCCATGATCATGATGGACGGTGCTGTTGTGTCAATCATACTCATTGCGCAGATTGAGTGAGTCCCCTTCCTGTATTGAATTAAAAGCAATGTATCACCAAGCTGCAGGAGAAGTACAAATTTCTTATTTGCAAGAAGGGGAAAATTGAATTCACCTTGAGTTAAGTTTAGTGCGTTCTGTAGAAAGTTGATTAGTGGCAGTGCACAATTACATAAATTCATGCGCAACAAACGCAACAAAATCTAAATCATTCAGTCTGCGACTCTGCGTCCAATGCATGGCATCAATCATTACCTGTTCCATCTTATTTTCAGTTAATGGCCAGTCTCTCTCTGCTCTGAAAGGAGGATAGCTATAGTAGTCATCTGATTCATGGTCCACTTCTTTTGGAAGGGCTAGGAAAGTTTGAATTTGTTGTTACCATCATCCAATCATCATTCATGAGGGAAATGGAATTGAGCAGGAGATTCAGTATGATGGAGCGGAGGAGCTGGATTCGGAGGACTGTACTGTCAAATAGCAGACACCTGAAACTTGTATATTAAATTAGAAGAGTAGAAGACGGTGGTAATGGATTTGTTGTGATTCACAAGTTTATAACCGGAACGACAGACACATAAACAAAGGGGAAAAAAAGGGAGGAAGACAGTAAGTGCGAGCCTAATTGTCAGGGAAGTATAGCTCGTCCTCAAACTCTGGGGGTTCAGCCAGTAGTAGGTAATCATCTGACACAATACTTCCGTCACCTGAGCCGCTGTCCTCATCTTCCTCCGTTGATTAATGTATTGTGTAATTCGGTGGTATGAAGTGCTGATTGATTTTGATCATTGTTAACCTCTCCACGTTTTTTGGAGATAGACTGGTCCTTCTCAATGTTACAATGGAACCAGCAGCACTGAAAACACGTTCGGAAGAGACACTTGCGACAGGGCAAGCCAGATAGCTTATCGCCAGCCTGCTGAGCTGTGGCCATTCAGACCTTTTCCTATACCAATACTGCAATGGGTTTTGATCAACGTACACCTCCGTTGGGTCATCCAGATAGGCCTGGACCATCCGGTCAATGTTCAGGGTTGCTGCTGGTAAGCTTTTGTGCTATTTTTTCTGTGCATCAGCACTGTGCTTACAAAGGCCCATCTTTACATACCAATCCTGTAATGATAATGATTGTACTCGGCCTAATGATCCAGTTATTGTTTCTGTAGTCGATAGTGATGGTGAGTGTTGTGATTGTGAGCCAAACGCACTGCCCTCAGCTGACGAAGTTGCACTTGATTCTGCATGGCCTGCTTCAGTATCAGTACTTGTTGTGGTGGGTTGATCTTGCGGGCTTTTAATTAGCAGCCCCTCGTTTTCCAACTTACTGGCTGCTTCAGCTATACAACTTTTGTAGCGGGCAACATCAATGTCGGAAAAAGCAAGGAATATCTTTAGTAGTCCTAATTTTGACCCCCTGTGACCCCACAGCCGGACGCTCCTTACCTGTCCTCCTCTGCCTGCCACTTCTGAACGCCTTCCGCTGCCGCCGCTGGCCACGAACTTCTGCTGCCTCACCGCTGCCTCCTGACGCCCATCGCTCGCTGCACTCACCTTCGCCTCTCCTCCGCTGACCTCACTCCCGGTTGGTGCCGCCGCCACCGCCGCCCCTTCCCCCGCGCCATTTCCGCCGCTGGTCCCAGCCGCCCCCCCTTCCCGCCAACACTGACCCCAGGCCCGCCCCCCCTGGCTGCCCATTGGTCCACCCACCTCCCGCCTCCCGGCTGACCCTCCCGCCAGGCTCCTACTTAAGGGCTCCGCATCGCGCTGGTCAGTGCGACCCCCTGTGACCCCACAGCCGGACGCTCCTTACCTGTCCTCTGCTGCCTGCCACTTCTGAACGCCTTCCGCTGCCGCCGCTGGCCACGACCTTCTGCTGCCTCACCGCTGCCTCCTGACGCCCATCGCTCGCTGCACTCACCTTCGCCTCTCCTCCGCTGACCTCACTCCCGGTTGGTGCCGCCGCCACCGCCGCCCCTTCCCCCGCGCCATTTCCGCCGCTGGCCCCAGCCGCCCCCCCTTCCCGCCAACACTGACCCCAGGCCCACCCCCCCTGGCTGCCCATTGGTCCACCCGCCTCCCGTCTCCCGGCTGACCCTCCCGCCAGGCTCCTACTTAAGGGCTCCGCATCGCGCTGGTCAGTGCGACCCCCTGTGACCCCACAGCCGGACGCTCCTTACCTGTCCTCTGCTGCCTGCCACTTCTGAACGCCTTCCGCTGCCGCCGCTGGCCACGACCTTCTGCTGCCTCACCGCTGCCTCCTGACGCCCATCGCTCGCTGCACTCACCTTCGCCTCTCCTCCGCTGACCTCACTCCCGGTTGGTGCCGCCGCCACCGCCGCCCCTTCCCCCGCTCCATTTCCGCTGCTGGCCCCAGCCGCCCCCCCTTCCCGCCAACACTGACCCCAGGCCCGCCCCCCCTGGCTGCCCATTGGTCCACCCGCCTCCCGCCTCCCGGCTGACCCTCCCGCCAGGCTCCTACTTATGACGCCCCCTCAGCGACCGCGCAGCGGACGCGCGCAGCGGGAGCGCCGACTGAGCGCCGAAGGTGCGCCAAAGGTAAGCCCGTCTACGCCCGTCCGCACCTGGACCGCGCCCAGCGCCAGGACCCCTGGCCCTCGAGGACCCCAGCCCACCCGCCGGACGTACACCGCCACCACCCTCATCGCTCTCAACTCCGGCCGATTCCCAGGTTGCCACCAAGCCACACCACGACACACCCACGGACCCTTCAGCTGCCTCGCCTGCAAGTTCACCTGCATCCGGACCTGCCTCGCACCAGCACCCGCCAAGTCGAACACCAGCAGCACCCACCTCAAGTGCATCCTGCTCAACACCCGCTCCGTCCACAGACACGCCATCGAACTCTGGAACCTCCTCGACACCACATCCCCTGACGTCGCCTTCCTCACGGAGACCTGGATGAACGCCTCTTCGGCTCCCGACATCGCCATCGCCATCCCAGAGGACTACAAGATCACCCGGAGGGATCGCACCGCCAACCAGATGGGAGGAGGCATCGCCATCATCCACAGGAACACCATCCGTCTCACGACCAGCACCGACAACACCCTGACCACCGCCGAACACCTGCATTTCCAGATCCACACCGACCCGAAGACCACCCTCAGAGGCACCCTGATCTACCGACCCCCGGGACCACGCACCCAATTCAGCGAGGACATCGCCGACTTCGTCAGCCCGCATGCCCTCCCCTCCGCTGACTACATCCTCCTGGGGGACCTCAACTTCCACCTGGAGAACATCAACGACCGCAACACCAGCACCCTGATCGACAACCTCGCCAATATTGGACTCAAGCAGCTGGTGTCCACCCCCACCCACCTCGCCGGACACACACTCGACGCAGTCTTCTCATCCAGCACAGACATCGACTTCAGCCACGCCACAGAGCTTCAATGGACGGACCACAGCTGCGTCCACTTCACCTTCAAAAGAACGACGACCCACCACCACCAGCAACAGGCTGCCCGCAGAAGCTGGAACAAGATCACAGCCGACCAGCTCGCCACCTCCCTGAGCCAGCACCCTCCTGCCAGCTCAGCGAACCCCAGCCAGGCCGCCGACAACCTCACGAAGTGGATCAGCAACTGCGCGGACGAGCTCGCCCCGCTGAGGACCCCGCCCAGCAGACCCGGCAGCAAGAATGCCCCATGGTTCACCGACGAACTCAAGAGCTCCAAGAAGAACTGCCGAGCCCTCGAGAAAGTCTGGAAAAGGGAACCTACACCGGACAACAGGACCACCTTCAAGCTTGCCACCCGGAAGCACCACCAGCTGATCCGCGCCGCCAAGAAAACTGCATTCAAAGACCGGCTGGACAACAACGCACACAACTGCAAGGAACTCTTCAACATCGTGAAAGAGCTATCCAACCCCAGCGCAGGAAACAACGACATCACCCCATCGCAAGACCTCTGCAACTCCCTCGCCTCATACTTCCACAACAAGATCGCGGACATACGCAACAGCTTCAACACCCAACCAACGCACACCACGACCGAACAACCACCCCCCACCACCACCCTCCACGCCTGGACCCCGATCAGCACCGAAGACACCATCCGCACGATGAACTCCATCCACTCCGGATCGCCGACCGACCCTTGCCCTCACCACGTCTTCAACAAGGCCGACGCTGTCATCGCACCCCACCTGCAAGACATCATCAACACATCCTTCGACACCGCCACCTTCCCTGAGAGCTGGAAGCACGCCGAACTCAGCGCTCTACTCAAGAAACCCACAGCGGACCCCACCGAACTCAAGAATTACCACCCCATCTCGCTTCTCCCGTTTCCAGCCAAAGTCATCGAGAAGACCGTCAACAAGCAGCTGGCCGCCTTCCTCGAGACGAATGGATCCCTCGACCCCTCACAGCCTGGCTTCCGAGCAAACCACAGCACCGAGACCGCCCTCATCGCCGCCACCGATGACATCCGAGCACTGATGGACAACGGAGAAATAGCGGCCCTCATCCTCCTAGACCTCTCCGCGGCATTCGACACTGTCTGCCACCGCACCCTAGTACAGCGCCTCAGCAACGTCGGAATCCAGGACAAGGCTCTGGAATGGATCATCTCCTTCCTCGACGGAAGAACACAGAGAGTCCGCCTACCACCGTACAAGTCAGAGGCCACCGAAGTCATCTGCGGCGTCCCTCAAGGATCCTCGCTGAGCCCCACCCTCTTCAACGTCTACATGAGCCCCGTCGCGGCCATCGCACGCCAACACAACCTCAGCATAATCTCCTACGCAGACGACACCCAGCTGATCCTCTCCCTGACCAACGACCCCGCCGCCGCCAGAGCCAACCTGCACGAAGGGATGAAAGAGGTAGCCGAGTGGATGACGACCAGCCGCCTGAAACTGAACTCAGACAAGACGGAGGTCCTCATCCTGGGCTCTTCACCCTCCGCCTGGGACGACTCCTGGTGGCCTCCCGCCCTGGGCACCGCACCCAAACCGACAGACCATGCACGCAACCTGGGCTTCATCCTGGACTCCTCCCTCTCCATGAACAGGCAAGTCAACAACGTCTCCTCGGCGTGCTTCAACATCCTACGCATGCTACGGAAGATCTTCTGGTGGATCCCCACCGAGACCAGGAAGACCGTCACCCAGGCCCTCGTCACTAGCCGACTGGACTACGGCAACGCCCTCTACGCCGGAACCACCGCCAAGCTCCAGAAGAGACTCCAGCGGATCCAGAACGCCTCAGCCAGACTCATCCTCGACATCCCACGAACCAGCCACATCTCCGGACATCTGAGAGACCTACACTGGCTCCCCGTCAACAAAAGAATCACCTTCCGCCTCCTCACCCACGCACACAAAGCCCTACACGACCAAGGACCGAGCTACCTCAACAGCCGAATCAACTTCTACGCTCCCAAACGCCACCTCCGATCAGCCAACCACGCCCTCGCCGCCGTCCCCCGCATCCGAAGAGCGACGACAGGAGGAAGGTCCTTCTCCTACCTGGCCGCCAAGACCTGGAACTCCCTCCCTACCGACCTGCGCCTAACCCAAGACCACCTCTCCTTCAGGAAGAAGCTGAAGACCTGGCTGTTCGAGCTGTAGCGGATCCCCCCTTCAGCCAGCGCCTTGAGACCCTACGGGTATGTAGTGCGCTTTATAAATGTCTTTGATTGATTGATTGAATTTTGCACGTGGATCCAGAATTGTGGCACAAATGTAATGTTCGTGTGACAAAATTTTATTTTGTATCCTTACATTTTCAGCTAAGCGCCGGGATAAGCTCTCCACCAAGTCATGGGCTTGCCTTCTGTCCTCTACACCTTTGTATGATTCAGACACATTATTCAGCTCATGCTCTAGCATTTGCAATAATGGGATAGCTTGGCCCATTGTACAGTCCTCCTTGCTGACTTCACGTGTGAAGACCTGAAAAGGAGACAGCATCTCAGTCAGGCATTTAATTAGGGTCCATTGATCCCTCTCAAGGTTCATGCCTTTAACACCAGCATCCCTGCTTCTGTACCAGACATATTCATGGAGTGACCTGTGCTGTTCGTACAGACGATCAAGCATGTAATACGTTGAGTTCCAACGTGTTGCCACCTCCTGGATGAGTGCCTTGACTGGCATCCTAAGTTCACGTTGGATGATCCTCAGTTGCCTCCGAGCTTTAAAAGAATGGCTGAAATGAGTGCATATTCTTCGGCAGATGGCCAGTAAATTGCTGACTATGGGTTCTTTTTTCAGAAAGTCTTGAACTATAATGTTTATGCAGTGCGCCAAACACGGAACCCTGAAATAGGAACCAAGTTCCATGGCCTTAAGTACATTACTGCCATTGTCTGTGGCAACAAAACCAATACCAAGCCCTCTGGGCCGCAGCCATTCTAAAACCTTGCTGCGAAACTCGTGTAAAATGTTTTCAGCCGTAAGAGATTTCTCCATGGCGAACATGGCTACAGTTGCATGTTTCCGAGTACCTTCAAAAATCGCAGCTGTGACAACAACACCTAGTGCAGATAGTTTATCTCTAACCCCCACAAAAGAGATCCAGTGTACAGTGATGCACATGTAATCTGTGGCTTGGCAACTGCTCCACATGTCT
The DNA here is from genome assembly GCF_964204655.1 of Triturus cristatus. Lineage (NCBI taxonomy): Eukaryota > Metazoa > Chordata > Amphibia > Caudata > Salamandridae > Triturus > Triturus cristatus. The sequence goes on from NC_140585.1 coordinate 726,316,091, forward strand.
GTTGTCAGGTGGATATTGTGCACAGCACTCTTCTCCAAAGCTTGTCCAACCAATTCCAGCACATCATGATGTAGTGCAGGAACAGTAATTCTTGCGAAATGGGACCAGCTGGGAACTTTCCATTTCGGGCAGATGGCAGACACAAATTCAAGGAAACCCACCCCTTTCACAAATGAAAAAGGAAGAAGGTCCAGCGCTAACATTTTAGCCAGCTTCGCATTGTACAATCGTGCCGTTGGGTGGTTGCATTGGAACTGCCCCTCCAACCTAAACATGCTCTCAATGGTAGGCTGGCTTACTTCCTTAGTGGTGCTGTTTTCATTAACCCTCTAAGGCTCAACGACACAGATTGTCTCATTGAGGTACTCGCCGGTCGCCTTGGTGTCTCACCCAGACTCTGAGTATGGCTCTTACTGCGGTGCCACTCTGATGTTACTGAGGAGGATGTGGGCGTTACCACTGCACTAATGGGGACAGGGCTAGAAATGCCTCCCTCTTCTTCACCTGCCACCGCAATAATATCGCTCTCTGATTCATCCTGACCAACTTCAATGGGTTGAGTTTTTCTACTTTCTTTTAACTTAAGTAGGTGATCATCCCACACGATAGTGTGGTGTATTCTTAGATGACTTGCTTGTCCTCCGGTACCATAGTTTGTACCAAGCTTACCACGCCGAACACCTTGCCGACAAATTGAGCATATAGCAATGTTCTCCTCCTTGGCACTAACAGAAAAGAAGTCCCAAACTGGGGAGGAGAACTTTCTGGCACTGCTGGATGTGCCACTTCCAACACCAGATGAACTGGAGGGGGTGCTTGAAATGTGACCCTGTGCACCTAGACTGTGACTTTTTTACTACCACTACCTACTGAGATGGTTGAGCTGGATGTAGGTCCCTGCCGGGCCTTGGAAAATATGGCAGCTGGACGTAGTGGTGGTGGTGTAACCTGTGTTGGTGATATCCGTGCTACATCCCGCTCAGTAGCAGCCTTTCTAGATAGGGTGAGAATGTTGGTCTCCAATCCCTTTGGGGCGGGAGTAATGTGCGTGATGACTGGCTCATCTTCATCAACATCATCACCCCTCTCTTCTACATCTACCTCCATAACTCTAAGTTTTTCTGGGACCTTCCTTTTCAGAAGCATTGTCTTGTGGCGTATATCACTCTCAGACTGAGCTGGTGGGAGCCAAGTGGCATCACGATCATCAGAAGCGGGGCTTGAAGAAGAAGATGATGGACTAAGCCTCCTTTTCCTTGCTGGTGGTCTGGAAGACAATAGATCTTCTGAAACAGTGGTTTCACTTTGTCTGCAGGAAGCTCGATTTCCTGAAATGCCCCTACGTCAGGAGCAACAACTACTATGGTGGGCTGCGGCGGCCGCTGCTGTTCTTGTTGCGGCGGCTGCTGCTGTTCTTGTTGCGGCGGCTGCTGCTGTTCTTGTTGCGGCGGCGGCTGCTGCTGTTCTTCTTGCGGCTGCACACTGATCTGCTGAGTTTGCGCCTGCGTTGAACTTGATTGTGTACTACTTTGCGGTAATGACATTTCTTCAACATCGCTGCTCGTTAGTAGACTGGCTACCTCTGCGACACTAAAGCCCTTGTGCCTAGGTTGGTGTGGTTGGACCGCTGTGCTGCTCCCAGCTTGGTTCCCGGACAACGCTGCTGCAGGCGTAACTTTTTGGGTGCCAAAAAAAACATTGGCCGGCACACCACCAGTCGTGGTTAATGGCACTTCCTTTTTCTGTTCCTTCTTCTCACCGGCAACTTTCTTGGTACTGGACCTGGTACCTTTCTTTGGGGCCATCTTCTTCAGATGTCAGGCAGGATGCAGATGCACAACAAGTTCTGGTCACACGTGGACATGATGCGCAGCAGAACTTCTGTCTGGCTGGCAGTACAATGGGTAGCCGGGTGATGCTGATGACACCTCCTACTCTGTCTTTTGTGCACCTAAAAGCAAATAAGCCAGGAGAAGAACATCAGTGAAATGTTGCATTTGTTGTTGGGGTTCAGTTACTTAGTACTGTACTTGTGCAAACAAAAGATAGTCTAGCCATTTATGACTTTTTTTTTTAACTAGGGCTATGTTATACTACTGTGTACAGCCACACACTACACTCTCAGTAAGGATAGGAAAGTTAATAATAACCACCAAAATAGAAATGTAATCGAAGTGGGGTGGACCCTATTTACATTAAATTATTTGAACATCTCAGCATCCATGGAGCTGCTGCTGGCAAAGGGGGTGGATGGATGGAAGCAGTAAGCCAAATAGCCAATAGGAAAACCATGCAAGCCTATGGCAAAAGCAGGACACTAATAACTCCCAGTCCAAACACCAAAAAAGGCAACCACCCACATGGACACTCACAAATCACAAACAAGCCGGGGGCCTGGAGAACAGAACACCAGGAGTTGACAAAAGGCCTATAAAAGCCAGGTAAAGGATGCATGCTAAAGCACACTGCTCTGTCTTTTTAATGCAACAAAATGTAAATACGAACATTCACAGGCCCCAAAAAGGTCTGCAGGGTGCATGCATTGCACACCAACAACACACCAGTGACCAGACACATACAACAAAAGCATGTCTTTAAGACAACCAACATCAGAAAGGCCACCCCCAAAAAGGACACTTCCCCAACTCAATCCAATGCCATCCATGCCCTAAATGAAGTCTAAATTCAACAGACCACACAGAAAACACTAGATTAATAAAGCTGTGGCTACCTGCTCTGATCCTAGTGGATGAAAGCAGGCCAGTTGGCGGACAAGGCCAGGCAAGCTTGCAGGCCTAGGCTTAAAAATGGCCACCAGCCACATGGCCAGGCCCGACAACATCAGAAAGGCCACCCCCAAAAAGCACACTTCCCCAACTCAATCCAATGCCATCCATGCCCTAAATGAAGTCTAAATTCAACAGACCACACAGAAAACACTAGATTAATAAAGCTGTGGCTACCTGCTCTGATCCTAGTGGATGAAAGCAGGCCTGTTGGCGGACAAGGCCAGGCAAGCTTGCAGGCCTAGGCTTCAAAATGGCCACCAGCCACATGGCCAGGGCCAACAACATCAGAAAGGCCACCCCCAAAAAGCACACTTCTCCAACTCAATCCAATGCCATCCATGCCCTAAATGAAGTCTAAATTCAACTGACCACACAGAAAACACTAGATTAATAAAGCTGTGGCTACCTGCTCTGATCCTAGTGGATGAAAGCAGGCCTGTTGGCGGACAAGGCCAGGCAAGCTTGCAGACCTAGGCTTCAAAATGGCCACCAGCCACATCGCCAGGCCCAACAACATCAGAAAGGCCACCCCCAAAAAGCACACTTCCCCAACTCAATCCAATGCCACCCATGCCCTAAATGAAGTCTAAATTCAACAGACCACACAGAAAACACTAGATTAATAAAGCGGTGGCTACCTGCTCTGATCCTAGTGGATGAAAGCAGGCCTGTTGGCGGACAAGGCCAGGCAAGCTTGCAGGCCTAGGCTTCAAAATGGCCACCAGCCACATGGCCAGGCCCAACACCATCAGAAAGGCCACACCCAAAAAGCACACTTCCCCAACTCAATCCAATGCCATCCTTGCCCTAAATGAAGTCTAAATTCAACAGACCACACAGAAAACACTAGATTAATAAAGCTGTGGCTACCTGCTCTGACCCTAGAGGATCAAAGCAGGCCTGTTGGCGGACAAGGCCAGGCAAGCTTGCAGGCCTCAGCTTCAAAATGGCCACCAGCCACATGGCCAGGCCCAACAACATCAGAAAGGCCACCCCCAAAAAGCACACTTCCCCAACTCAATCCAATGCCATCCATGCCCTAAATGAAGTCTAAATTCAACAGAACACACAGAAAACACTAGATTAATAAAGCTGCGGCTACCTGCTCTGATCCTAGTGGATAAAAGCAGGCCTGTTGGCGGACAAGGCCAGGCAAGCTTGCAGGCCTAGGCTTCAAAATGGCCACCATTCACATGGCCAGGCCCAACAACATCAGAAAGGCGACCCCGAAAAAGCACACTTCCCCAACTCAATCCAATGCCATCCATGCCCTAAATGAAGTCTAAATTCAACAGACCACACAGAAAACACTAGATTAATAAAGCTGTGGCTACCTGCTCTGATCCTAGTGGATGAAAGCAGGCCTGTTGGCGGACAAGGCCAGGCAAGCTTGCAGGCCTAGGCTTCAAAATGGCCACCAGCCACATGGCTAGGCACAACAACATCAGAGAGGCCACCCCCAAAACGCACACTTCCCCAACTCAATCCAATGCCATCCATGCCCTAAATGAAGTCTAAATTCAACAGACCACACAGAAAACACTAGATTAATAAAGCTGTGGCTACCTGCTCTGATCCTAGTGGATGAAAGCAGGCCTGTTGGCGGACAAGGCCAGGCAAGCTTGCAGGCCTAGGCTTCAAAATGGCCACCAGCCACATGGCCAGGCCCAACAACATCAGAAAGGCCACCCCCAAAAAGCACACTTCCCCAACTCAATCCAATGCCATCCATGCCCTAAACGAAGTCTAAATTCAACAGACCACACAGAAAACACTAGATTAATAAAGCTGTGGCTACCTGCTCTGATCCTAGTGATCTGCTCTGATCCTAGTGGATGAAAGCAGGCCTGTTGGCAGACAAGGCCAGGCAAGCTTGCAGGCCTAGCCTTCAAAATGGCCACCAGCCACATGGCCAGGCACAACAACATCAGAAAGGCCACCCCCAATAAGCACACTTCCCCAACTCAATCCAATGCCATCCATGCCCTAAATGAAGTCTAAATTCAACAGACCACACAGAAAACACTAGATTAATAAAGCTGTGGCTACGTGCTCTGATCCTAGTGGATGAAAGCAGGCCTGTTGGCGGACAAGGCCAGGCAAGCTTGCAGGCCTAGGCTTCAAAATGGCCACCAGCCACATGGCCAGGCTCAACAACATCAGAAAGGCCACCCCCAAAAAGCACACTTCTCCAACTCAATCCAATGCCATCCATGCCCTAAATGAAGTCTAAATTCAACTGACCACACAGAAAACACTAGATTAATAAAGCTGTGGCTACCTGCTCTGATCCTAATGGATGAAAGCAGGCCTGTTGGCGGACAAGGCCAGGCAAGCTTGCAGACCTCGGCTTCAAAATGGCCACCAGCCACATCGCCAGGCCCAACAACATCAGAAACGCCACCCCCAAAAAGCACACTTCCCCAACTCAATCCAATGCCATCCATGCCCTAAATGAAGTCTAAATTCAACAGACCACACAGAAAACACTAGATTAATAAAGCGGTGGTTACCTGCTCTGATCCTAGTGGATGAAAGCAGGCCTGTTGGCGGACAAGGCCAGGCAAGCTTGCAGGCCTAGGCTTCAAAATGGCCACCAGCCACATGGCCAGGCCCAACACCATTAGAAAGGCCACACCCAAAAAGCACACTTCCCCAACTCAATCCAATGCCATCCATGCCCTAAATGACGTCTAAATTCAACAGACCACACAGAAAACACTAGATTAATAAAGCTGTGGCTACCTGCTCTGATCCTAGAGGATGAAAGCAGGCCTGTTGGCGGACAAGGCCAGGCAAGCTTGCAGGCCTCAGCTTCAAAATGGCCACCAGCCACATGGCCAGGCCCAACAACATCAGAAAGGCCACCCCCTAAAAGCACACTTCCCCAACTCAATCCAATGCCATCCATGCCCTAAATGAAGTCTAAATTCAACAGAACACACAGAAAACACTAGATTAATAAAGCTGTGGCTACCTGCTCTGATCCTAGTGGATGAAAGCAGGCCTGTTGGCGGACAAGGCCAGGCAAGCTTGCAGGCCTAGGCTTCAAAATGGCCACCATCCACATGGCCAGGCCCAACAACATCAGAAAGGCGACCCCGAAAAAGCACACTTCCCCAACTCAATCCAATGCCATTCATGCCCTAAATGAAGTCTAAATTCAACAGACCACACAGAAAACACTAGATTAATAAAGCTGTGGCTACCTGCTCTGATCCTAGTGGATGAAAGCAGGCCTGTTGGCAGACAAGGCCAGGCAAGCTTGCAGGCCTAGGCTTCAAAATGGCCACCAGCCACATGGCTAGGCTCAACAACACCAGAAAGGCCACCCCCAAAAAGCACACTTCCCCAACTCAATCCAATGCCATCCATGCCCTAAATGAAGTCTAAATTCAACAGACCACACAGAAAACACTAGATTAATAAAGCTGTGGCTACCTGCTCTGATCCTAGTGGATGAAAGCAGGCATGTTGGCGGACAAGGCCAGGCAAGCTTGCAGGCCTAGGCTTCAAAATGGCCACCAGCCACATGGCCAGGCCCAACAACATCAGAAAGGCCACCCCCAAAAAGCACACTTCCCCAACTCAATCCAATGCCATCCATGCCCTAAACGAAGTCTAAATTCAACAGACCACACAGAAAACAATAGATTAATAAAGCTGTGGCTACCTGCTCTGATCCTAGTGATCTGCTCTGATCCTAGTGGATGAAAGCAGGCCTGTTGGCAGACAAGGCCAGGCAAGCTTGCAGGCCTAGGCTTCAAAATGGCCACCAGCCACATGGCCAGGCACAACAACATCAGAAAGGCCACCCCCAATAAGCACACTTCCCCAACTCAATCCAATGCCATCCATGCCCTAAATGTGCTTGAAAATGAAATACATTCAAAAAACACCAAAAGGAACAGTTGCTTCATCATGCACACACCCATGAGGCCATGCCCATGGCTATCTCGGGCCTACTACTACTACACACAAAATTAAAAAAAAAAAAAAGGAATGATGATAATTATTTAAAAAAAAATTGTAGTTACAACAACTGCAATGCCCACAATCAAACGGACACAACAACCACTTACTTGTAAAATATCCTATTCCAAAAATCCTCAAATCCAATTGCAATGATCCAGCAGACAAAAAGAGTGATCTTTCCAGATCCAAATCCACGGCAGAATGAGCAGGAGATGGACAAAGCACTGGGAGGAGCCTGCTGGACAGGAACAGGAAGTTGGAGATTCTGTGTCACTTCCTCCACCTTTTAAAAAAAGGAATCCTTGCACAAAAAAGGACAGCCAAATGTCAATGTGAGGAGTTGTTTTCATCCAAAATCAGCATTTGCAGAAGGTTTCATGCTGCCAGAGCTGATATTCCTCTCCAAATTGAAAATTTTACATGTTCGAGTTCTCGAGCTTCACATTAGTTCCGCCGGCGTGTCGAAAATGACATGATCGCGTTCTCTTCGTCCCTGTCGCGTTGGATATGACGTGTTCGGGGTCTCTTTATCCTGTTCGCGTTCGATTAGACGTGCCCGCGTCCTCACCCTCTCGCTCGCGATGTAGAATGACGTGTTCGAGATCTCAAACTTCTCATACTCGCGTGGTGCATGATCACGAGAAGAATGACGTGTTCGCGCAACAAAAGACGTCATTGCGCGACAACGCGAGCGCAAACTGTTGCGAGACAGCGCAAAATGGCTACCAACAATCCAATATCTCGTGGAGAACGCGACCGGGTCGGGAAAACTTGTCAGCGAACGCGGGGATTCAGGTAAGGCGATCGCGCGCACGCAAGAATGTATTTTTGGACAGCGCGAGCAAGAAACAAATTATCGCTAAGCTGTGGAATGCGGAAATTTTGACATTTTCGCACTTTCCGCGGAACGCGAAAATGCCAAATTATCGCAATTTCCGCAAACGGAACGGAATTTTGGCCCAGGCCTACAATTTAACACCATGGTGGACTCCTTCAAATAACAGTAATAAGAACAAGAAAGAGTCACACAGCAGTTAAGAAAACAACCAAGAACGTTATAAATTTTTTTTCTTCAAATTTTATTTTTTTATAAACATATATATGTAAACAATAAACTATTTTCAAACTTTATTTTTTTATTAACATAGATATATGAACGATAAACTAATAAACAAAATGTATCAAAAATAATACAAAACAACAAGGCGGAAAACTCCTGTGGGGACCATGGATGTCGACGACAGAGCCTCGAAAATAAAGCACAAATTAAGGACGTGTGTAATGCGCAAAGGAGAGAGACACAGAGAAACAGAGAAGGAAAAAAAAAGCCAGAGAGAAAAAGAGAGGGAAGGAAAGAAAGGGATTTAGAAAGGGAGAAGGAAGAGAGAGAGTTAGAGAGATAGAAGGAAAAGAAGGAAGAGAGAGAGAGAGAGAGACAGACAGACTACCGCCCCTGCGCATCCATGAGCAAATAATTACCTGGTGCCACCGGAGTGTGCAGCAGTGGGCACTCTACGTGCCCGTCAAAACTCCGCGCATCCCAGATATGTCGCTGAGTCCTGAGTTATGAATGGAGGAGACCACAGCAGCTTCTCTGCGGATCTCACAGATGTCGCTGAGTCCTGAGTCATGAATGGCGGAGACCACATCATCTTCTCCACAGCCCGGCAGATCTCACACAGGTCGCGGAGTCCTGAGTCATCAATGGCGGAGACCACATCAGCTTTTGGGGCCGCTAAGCCTGTGAAACTCAAGTCCGTGCCACGTGGTGGTAGGCCCCTGATGGCCATGTGAGCTTCAGGTGGCACTAACCCTGCGCATGTGAAGTCCGCGCCAAGGGGGGTGATAGGCCCCTGACAGCTATACAGATCAAGGTGCGACTAACCTTCTGCGCAACTTTTCAAAGAGTCAGCACTGGCAATAAAGTATGTGACATTGTCGATCTATTATATTTGCGTGGTCACATGGCCTGTGACGCATGTGCTGGATGGGTGTGGTGTGTGTGCAAATCTGCCCTCAGGGTGTGGCCGTGAGATGTTGAGAACTGGATCACTGACCTGCACACCAACAGCGAGTACGCCTGCGACAGTAGCTATGTGGGGCCAATGTCGGAACATAATCGGTGTGGCGTGGCGTGACATACGACGGAACAGGGCAAGGATAGCTACAATGACGCGGACGGCTCATAGTACTGCATCTGTGAGTCAAGCGGATGGGCCGCAGCTGTCCCTCTGCAAGCCTGGGTGTGAACTGTTCATAACTCACACTACATAAGTATTGAAAAATCATTTTGTGATTCTGTCCGTCAGCTGGCATTTGTCCGAGGCATTTGTGAAAACACATCGGAGTTCTTTCTGTGATAGATACCCCTTTGACGCTTCCTCTCCCCACATCACCAGGTAACGCACCCTCTTCCCACACTACCATCATACCCTCAACAGCCTTCTTGGGCCCGGAAGTGTCCCTGTGCGGTTGGACAAAGAAGAATCTTAGTCATGTATAGATTTACATATAAAAAAAATATTTCAAGAAAAGAACAACAAATAAGACTGAAGGGAGTCTGGTACTGTGGTCAGAGCCACGGACTTGGGGTCACTGCCATTCAGGACTCATGACACAGTTACATATGTGGGATCAGCTTGTGTTAAAGAGGGTTAGTGGCAAGAGAAGCATTGAGACTGTATGAGCCTGTGATGATGCTTGTTGTGGACGGGCCGCACTGGGAGCAATGTATCTTGGCTATTGGACTGCATCATGTGGAATCAGGACTCTATCTGAATTGTGAGGCCTGCTGACCATAGTGTAGGCCAGAGGTAGCGGTGAGCAAGGGCCCACAGCCACGTGCATATGTTGGTGGCCCCACCGGCCTGCGTAGTGTAGGTTTAGTGGCACCACGTGTCGCCGGCCTTCCATATGCAAATACCCCTCACTAATTAAAGGGAGTGTGGTGCTGTGGTCACTGTCACGAAGTTTGCGTAACTGACGTTCAGGACTCAGGACACAGTTACACATGTGGAATCGGCTTGTGTTGAACAGGGTTAGTGGCACCACGTGCTGCTGTCCTTGCAAATGGAAATATGTCTCACTGATCAGAGGGAGTCTGGTGCTGTGGTCGCTGCCACGGACTTGGGGTGACTGCCATTCAGGACTCAGGACAGAATTACACATGTGGGATCGGTTTGTGTTAAAGAGAGTTAGTGGGACTACGTGTCGCCGACCTTGCATATGGAAATATGCCTAACTGATCAAAGGGAGTATGCTGCTGTGGTCGCTGCCACGGACTTGGGGTCACTGCCATTCAGGACTCAGGACACAGTTACACATGTGGGATAGGCTTGTGTTGAACAGGGTTAGTGGCACCACATGTCGCCGGCCTTGCATATGGAAATATGCCTAACTGAGCAAAGGGAGTATGCTGCTGTGGTCACTGCCACGGACTTGGGGTCACTGCCATTCAGGACTCAGGACACAGTTACACATGTGGGATCGGCTTGTGTTGGACAGTGTTAGTTGGCACCACATGTCCAAATTCAAATTGTTGCCCGCAGTGTAGACTGCTGAGTGTTCGTTTGTACTTGAAAATGAATTTGGTGATTGTACTAAAGCTATAACTGATATAAAAAAATTTCAAGAAGAAAGGATACTAAAAAGATATTATGTAGATTTGAGGCCTGTAATAGTTACTTGCCTAGTGGACTCTGTAGCTAATGAATGAAGAAATAATTTTCATTGTGAACCCTACTGAGTGCATTGTAGGGGTATGATGAAAAGATGTAATAAGTATAGAATACACTGACAAAGTGTTGTATTTTCTGAGTACAATCTTGTTGTTAGAAATTGGCATTTAGAATTGGAATTTCAATTTGAATGCCTGCAGTGTAGACTGCTATTCCATGTTAGTTTGCATTTGAAGAATAATTTGGTCATTGTAGTAAAGCTATAACTGATATAAAAAAAAGTTCTTGAAGCAAGGATACTAAAAGGATAATATGTAGGGTGTAGGACTGTGATAGTTACTTGCCTACTGGAGTCTGTAGTTGCATATGGAACTACCCCTCACTGATCAAAGGGAGTGTGGTCGGTGCCACAGACTTGGGGTCACTGCCATTCAGGACTCAGGACACAGATACACATGTGGGATCGGTTTGTGTTAAAGAGAGTTAGTGGGACTACGTGTCGCCGGCCTTGCATATGGAAATATGCCTAACTGATCAAAGGGAGTATGCTGCTGTGGTCGCTGCCACGGACTTGGGGTCACTGCCATTCAGGACTCAGGACACAGTTACACATGTGGGATCGGCTTGTGTTGAACAGGGTTAGTGGCACCACATGTCGCCGGCCTTGCATATGGAAATATGCCTAACTGAGCAAAGGGAGTATGCTGCTGTGGTCACTGCCACGGACTTGGGGACACTGCCATTCAGGACTCAGGACACAGTTACACATGTGGGATCGGCTTGTGTTGGACAGTGTTAGTTGGCACCACATGTCCAAATTCAAATTGCTGCCCGCAGTGTAGACTGCTGAGTGTTCGTTTGTACTTGAAAATTAATTTGGTGATTGTACTAAAGCTATAACTGATATAAAAAAAATTCAAGAAGAAAGGATACAAAAAGGATATTATGTAGATTTGAGGCCTGTAATAGTTATTTGCCTAGTGGACTCTGTAGTTAATGAATGAAGAAATAATTTTCATTGTGAACCCTACTGAGTGCATTGTAGGGGTATGATGAAAAGATGAAATAAGTATAGAATACACTGACAAAGTGTTGTATTTTCTGAGTACAATCTTGTTGTTAGAAATTAGCATTTAGAATTGGAATTTCAATGTGACTGCCTGCAGTGTAGACTGCTATTCCATGTTAGTTTGCATTTGAAGAATAATTTGGTCATTGTAGTAAAGCTATAACTGATATAAAAAAAAGTTCTTGAAGCGAGGATACTAAAAGGATAATATGTAGGGTGTAGGACTGTGATAGTTACTTGCCTACTGGAGACTGTAGTTGCATATGGAACTACCCCTCACTTTTCAAAGGGAGTGTGGTGCTGTGGTCGGTGCCACAGACTTGGGGTCACTGCCATTCAGGACTCAGGACACAGATACACATGTGGGATCGGTTTGTGTTAAAGAGAGTTAGTGGGACTACGTGTCGCCGGCCTTGCATATGGAAATATGCCTAACTGATCAAAGGGAGTATGCTGCTGTGGTCGCTACCACGGACTTGGGGTCACTGCCATTCAGGACTCAGGACACAGTTACACATGTGGGATCGGCTTGTGTTGAACAAGGTTAGTGGCACCACATGTCGCCGGCCTTGCATATGGAAAGATGCCTAACTGAGCAAAGGGAGTATGCTGCTGTGGTCACTGCCACGGACTTGGGGTGACTGCCATTCAGGACTCAGGACACAGATACACATGTGGGATCGGTTTGTGTTAAAGAGGGTTAGTGGGACTACGTGTCACCGGCCTTGCATATCGAAATATGCCTCACTGATCAAAGGGAGTGTGGTGCTGTGGTCGGTGCCACGGACTTAGGGTCAGTGTGATTCAGGACTCAGGACACAGTTACACATGTGGGATTGGCTTGTGTTAAAGAGAGTTAGTGGCACTATGTGTCGCCGCCGTTGCGTATGTAAATATGCCTGACTGATCAGAGGGAGTGTGGTGCTGTGGCCGCTGCAACGGACTTGGGGTGACTGCCATTCAGGACTCAGGACACAGTTACACATGTGGGATTGGCTTGTGTTAAAGAGGGTTAGTGGGACTACGTGTCGCCGGCCTTGTAATTCGAAATATGCCTCACTGATCGAAGGGAGTGTGGTGCTGTGGTTGTCTCATGAAGTTGGGGTCACTGCCATTCAGGACTCAGGACACAGTTCCACATGTGGGATCGGCTTGTGTTGAAGACGGTTAGTGGCACCGTTTGTCGCTGGTCTTCCACAGTGTAGGCCAGAGGTAGTGGTGAACAAGGGCCCACAGCCACGTGCATACGTTGGTGGCCCCACCGGCCTGCATAGTGCAGATTCAGTGGCACCACGTGTCACCGGCCTTCCATATGCAAATACCCCTCACTGATCGAAGGAAGTCTGGTGCTGTGTTCGCTGCCATTCAGGACTCAGGACACAGTTACACATGTGGGATCGGCTTGTGTTGAACAGGGTTAGTTGGCACCACTTGTCGCTGGTCTTCCACAGTGTTGGCCGGAGGCAGTGGTCAGCAAAGGCCCAGAGGAAGGCGACGTTGACTTGAGCTGCACAGATTGGGAGCATTTGGTCTTCTTAACCCATTATAGTCCCTTGCACAATTTGCGTCACTACTAATCTTGAATTGTGAACCGTGTAACCCCGGTTTAGGGCGGAGGCAGCGGTCAGTATGGGTGCACAGCCATGTGGCGTTGAGTTGAGCTGCACAGCTATTGGCACCTGGAGTACTCAGTGTGTGCGCACCCTGCGATGATACGTGGTCCCGGCCGGCTGCACTGGGAGCAATGTGTTTTGTCTAATGAATTCTGCCTTGTAAAGACCACGTGGCGATGAATTATGGTGCAGTGAGTTAGTAGCACCTGAAGCACACAGCGTGTGAGCACCCAGCGATGATGCGTGGTCTGGGCGGGCTGCACTGGGCGCAACGTGTCTTGCGAACTGGACTGCGACATCTGCAATCGCCACTGCATCTGAATTGTGAGCCCTGCTGTCCGCAGTGTAGATTGAAGGCAGTAGTTGGTACAGACATAAGTCTGCGGTGCTGTGCCGCTGGGTTCGCAGGCGGCCTGTGTCGAGGAGGCCCGTGGTTATGGCAGCAGCAACATGCCAGGGTGAGGGCTGCCGCTCTGACAGACTCGTTGGTCTTCCCACAAGTGAACCACGCCTAGGGTTTGGCCTATTTATTCATACTCCTACGCTGGAGTGGCGTACGTTGGAGCAGCCCACTCTGCTTCCGATTCCAGGGGGGACAACACAGCTACATGACCGAGATCTTCCTCACTACCTGAGGTAACATGGTTGCGTCCACTGTGCACTACACTACAAGTATCAATAGTATATCTCCACATGGAGAGGTTTGTGCTTTGCATTGTGAGGTCTGTGTAGCACATCAGCCTTACACTTGGCATTTTTTGCTTTATTATTGATGAGTGACTTGCCTCCTTCATATATAGTTGGTTGCCACATCTCTCAACATTCAGCTATTGTGTGGCTGAGGGGCATGGCATTTTGGGAAGGTCCGTTGTCCTGTTTTGCACTGCTTCGTGGTGGTAGGGGGGGTGGTCCGGGGGGAGGTTCTGGTGGTGGTGGCACTGGGTGTTGTGGGCTTGTTGGGTCTCGGAGCTGCATGATCAGTAGCTCTATCTCGTGTTGGTCTTTAGATGTGGCTGTGAGTTGGGTCCAATTCACGGAGTAGATAGTCGACCTCCTTATACAAGTTAAAGGTTGATGTTAATTTGTTACTGCTAACTCGGCTTATCGCATGCTTTTTGGATTGCATTGCAGATTTGGCTGGTCGTTGACAATATGGGGAAGTGGTGTTTTCGTGTTTTTTTTTGCACGGGAACGCCTACTTTGCATTTCATTAGCGTTAGTTGTGGCTCTCGTTTGTGGCGATTTTGTTGTCGTAAGGTATCGATGGAAGAGTGGTGAGATTTGCAGTTTTCACCAAGTTGAGAATGGGATGATAATTAAAAAACACAGAAAAAAAGATAGGTTTAATGAACATTATAATTAGAAATTAGCATTTAAAAAACCTTCGAAATCACTGAAAAAACCATAGGCTTCAGGCACGTTATAGTTAGAAATTAGCATTTAAAAAAAAACTTTATAAATTCAATGAAAAAACCATAGGCTTCGGGCACGTTATAGTTAGAAATTAGCATTTAAAAATCCTTTGAAATTCACTGAAAAAACCATAGGTTTCAGGCACGTTATAGTTAGAAATTAGCATTTAAAAAACCTTATAATTTCACTGAAAAAACCATAGGTTTCAGGCACATTATAGTTAGAAATTAACATTTAAAAAACCTTTGAAATTCACTGAAAAAACCATAACTCGCGCCCCAGCAATGCACTGCTGATGATGTCACATATTATATAATTCATGACATGGTCAGTGACATCATTGATGACATCACTGATGACATCTCAATTGACATCAATGATGATATCACTGATGACATCATCCACGTCAAAATCTGATGCACCTCATCAGACCCTAATATACCACTTGATACACCCACTCTATAATTTTTGAAACTGTGAACACACCAATTCCAGGTAGTACATATCCACTCACTAATTTGTAGGTCTACACACACATCCATTCATTCACCCATACACTCGCTCATACATACAGTCAGCCATCAATACAGCATTATCATATCCAGTCACATATCTATACAGATACTCACACACCGCCTCTCATTCATAGAGTTATTCACACACCTAGTCAGTAATGGAAATAATCAATCACACTTTCATTTACTCACCTGTACAGTTATAAACATACCACGTCACTTATTTAAACATATACTAACACATACTTACACTCTAATACAATAACTAATTCAAGGACACACTGATCCATACAGGCACTCTCACAATCACTCACTCTCACATATAGTAATTTATACAGTCCAACACTCATATAAATTGCCTTTCACATATGGAGTTACTCACACATGTACCACCGAGGCATCCATTCACTCACCAAGACACTCAGACACACACTCTCCCAGCCATACAGGCCTTCACAGATACAGACTCCAACACATATACCCAGTGAATTATCCACTCACACATCTATGCACAGAGTCACACCCCCACCCACCCAAACATATACTCAGGCACCCATACAGGTTCTCAGACAAGCAATCAATAGCTCATATAGATCCTCATTTAGTTGCTAACCAAACCATGGAACTGCTTACACACCAACTGACAACCTAAACTGTGTGAATGTCTGTATCAGTCGCTAACACATGCATTAAGCAAGACACAATTAATCACTCTCTTATACAGTCAGTTACACACCTACTTAATCATCCATCCTGACATATTTACATTTTATAGAAACACACATTCACTGGATGATGTCATCAGTGATGTCATCAGTGATGTCATTTGAGATGTCATCAGTGATGTCATCAGTGATGTCACTGACCATGTCATGAATGATGTAATATGTGGCATTATCAGGGGCGCGAGTTATAGTTAGCTCAACTAACTATAACAGGGGAATTTCTATGGTTTTCTATGAGTGAAATGTCCAACTAACTATAACATCCCAGAAACCTATGGTTTTTTCAGTGAATATATATATATATATATACATATATATATATATATATATATATATATATATATATATATATATATATATATATATATATATATACATACATACATACATACATACATACATACTGAAAATCCAAAACAAGACTTAGCTTTAGTGACACATTCAAAAGTGTACCTTACCAGTCTGCACTCCAAAATTCCTGCCAAGACTTAAGGATGTAGGATCTGCAAGACATTCTCCTCCAAGGGAAACAGTTGTAAGGTGGGCTGGGAGAGCCACCACCAGCCCTCTGGGCCTTCAGGTGATGCTTGGAGCCAGGGAACACACTTTCCCCTAGAGGTCAGTTCATCACTTCCTAAATTCCTCCTGTATACACAGGTTGTTTGCTACTGCATTCAATATGTCAACTATTCTAGCCCACATTTCTCTTTTCTGAGCTATAATTGTATTTTGAACTTGGACTCCAAACAATTGTAGCTCTACTCTAATACTTTCATCTATGATGACTGACAATTCTCCCTCTGTAAAGCAGGGATATGTACTCCCTTCCATTACAAAACAAACAAAAACTGAAATCAGTGTTATGACCCACAAAAAAATAAATGAGAGAAGTAATAAGGGACAAAAAACAGAAAAAGCCCAAAATAAATCCCTGACTTAACAGGTAAGAGTTCTGCTTGAAAATTGTGTTGTGCAGTAGAATGGCAACGGATCATGCTCTCAAATGGAATGTGTTTTATAGTGTGGTATGCAGGTGAAAACAATTACCCAAACCACATCCGGTTGTGATGCTAGCATCCATCCTGCAGCCACAGGAATAGTCCAATGTTTGTTGGGATGGAATCCCTCCGTCAGCAATCTGTCACTTGGGCTCCGGCAGCACAACAGTAATATCTAAATAGGCTCTGCGCAATACCACCACCCTGACAGCAATGGAGTAATATTAGCCTGCAGGGAAGTCTGCAGTGTGAACAGAAGTGAACCATCTACTCAACAGAAAACACTCATGAATGCTGATGGTGATTCAGCCAGCACACATCTAAATACACTAGGTGGGATTCTGTAAGCTTGGTGGAGTACTTGTAAACTCCACCATGGAGGGTCGACAGGAGTCCTGTCAACATTTAAATTAGGCCCCAAATATGTACTATGAAATGTCATTATTGTTTCTGGTCCTTCCATGTTATCAGGAGCAACTTGGATTTACTGCATAGGATCCTAAAAAGTCTCCTAAGCACCACATTAAACTGTGGATCCTATGTAACTTTCAAATAAGAAGTCATACAAGTAAAGACCGTTCTGTTTGAAAAAGCCCATGTACAAAATGTACTAAACAACTTAAAAGATAGTTACACCATTAGCAGCACCCTGTCCTTTAAGAATACCCCATCAAATTGTTAGCCTAAAAGTGAAAAGACTGTACCTGTAACAAATAGAAACCTGACTTTATGCCAGACTTTGCAAGATCAACTCCTACCCCCAAAGGACCTTACCAATGCATCCGTATCCCCCACCATGGTGCTTTTGTCTGATGGATCTTCCACCAAGTAGAAATCATTTACTGACTCACCTTCTGGCTGTGACAGCTATTGACTTAACCAGTATTCTCTCTCCTACTTTTGGGGAACCACACTTATAGGTAGCACAATCAAATGTGTCAAATGCCAGCAAGTAAAAGAGCCCACTGTCATTCCTTCCCCTACCTCCTACATTAACTTTTCGCTGACAATCTGTGGTTCAGACGGAATTAATTTCAGATAAACTGCCCACCTTTTCGACCTAGGTGCTTGACACCTAATAGGAAAACCTGCCTTAAATCCCCCATTCAAGGATTTTTGCTGCCTCTTTATCTGGATAAAGCTAAAATACCAACTGCTCACTCATTACCTCTGTTGATTAGTGTAAGCTCTCTGTTCTGTAGCAACATGTTGTCCCCTCCCTCTAAACTGTTGCCCTGCCCCAAATGCCAATTGCACAATGTACTGGACTAGTGGGACACATGCCTCCTCTTTCAAGTCCCTCTACTCTGAATTGGAAGGACATTCCAGAAAGGGTCTATACTGAACTGAATTCTCAGTTGCTATGTGACTGTAATCATGGGTAATTTTTAAACTTACCCTGCTGCCTGGGTTCACCACCATCCTGGTCTGAAACTCCTCCTTATAACACAGCTAACCAATACCCCCAAAATAAAGCTGGGTTTTTCATATATAGCATCGATGTATTTAAACAAAGAAAATAATTACTCCGGAAAGCATTTGCAATAAGCTGTATAATGTCTATAAAATGCCACAGTTAAATTCTCCACCATCAATAGCACTTTTGGCCTTCTTTCAACTCCTCTTTTGCTTGAATATCTGTATGCAATCATTTTAAAACATCTATGAACTCATTCTTTCAAATCTTTTCTGTGGTCATTCAACATGACTGGCCACCAAATGGCATTGCTATGGCAGCGGCAACCTTATCGCTCTCAGCTTCGTTTTTGTTATCTTCCAAGTCGTTACCTCCCCCTTTCATTCACTCCACACTCATCTGCCCATCCTTGTCCCCTCCTTTAATACTTGATTTGGTCTATTCCTTATTGTCATTTCCCATTGCTTATAATTTTCAAATGTTTGCTTCTCAACCTTTTTATCTTCAATAATCCTATAGGATTCTCCAGTGGAATAAAAAAGCAGCATGATCCTTCTGTTTTCTCTTTTGCAATATCCCATGATGACTACCAATTTCCTGTACCTGAGAATATATTTTCTACACAACCTTCTGACCTTCTAGTCTCTCTGTTGCATTTATGTTCTGCATGATGCCTTTTGTCATTCAGTGCTTCTTTGCATGATCCTTTGTCTTGAAACAGGAACTAATGTAAGATCGGACATGGTTGCCCGGGAACTTTTGCCCCATTGGTTAGAGAATGCCAAGGAGTCACCCTCACACTCTAGCTGGTGCCAAGGATACATGTGACACCCAAAGTACCAGTTCTAGAACTCTTTCTGGGGCTGCAGAGGATTATAAGAGTACTGGGACTGGTATCCGTGAATTGGGACAAGCTCCTTCCTGTAGCCAGGACAAAAAAGTGGACTACAAGGGCCAGTTGGGTAACCTCTTCTTTGGATACAGGGTCAAAACATGCTGCAAGAGGCCTTTCTCCTGACAAGGAAAACGAGTCAAAATGGCAGTGGAACAATACAACTCATTAATCTAAACACATTAAGCACCTTGGTTGAGACATACACAAGAATAGACAGGAACACCATCAAACTAGGCAGAGGGAACTGAGGCAGACAATAAAGACATTGAATTGTGTGCAAGAGGCTGACCCAAAACCAACTCTAAGGGGTTTATTTGGATGGCGGGCGGATCGCCAGCGCCTGTCTGGCGGTGGCGATCCACCCGCCATTTTCCCCTGCCTGCCTACCATTCCCCCCCGCCCAATTACGATGGCGGTGGGGACCCCGGCGGATGGAAAGACCATCCGCAGGTTTTCCGCTGGTCGGACAGGTGACCGGGCGGAAAAGGGCTCCAATATAGTGGCGGTGTCTGCAAAGACACCGCCATCCATATTAGGATGGGCAGCGGTGCAGGGCTTTCCATGGCAGAGTTCACTTTTGGGGGCCTGTTGCAGGCCCCCAGGGGTTGGGGGGTTGGGCGCGCACTTGGGGGGTACCCATGGTACCCCTCCATTTGCATGCACAATGTGGCAGGCACCGCACAGAGCCTGCCACGTTGTACATGCAAATGCACGACATGCATATATTGCATTGTGGCGGGTGCTGCTTACTGCACCGCCTGCCACAATGCAATATATGCCGGATGCCACCGCCACCGTGGCGGAGGCATCCTAATTCCCATGGCAGGACCACCGCACCTGTGGTGGCTGGTCCAGTTTCCCAGTACGGTGGCGGGCAGACAAAGTCCGCCCGCCATCGTAATAGGCCCCTAAGTCTGTAACAGAAACAGTAGGTTAGTTTGCTAACAGACAGCTGTCTGCAGGCAGCAAAACCTAAAACTGCCAAAACCAATCCTGGAGTCTTCAAATCACCTCACCCTCTTTCTCCCTTAGACTGTCCAAACTGCCTTCTTTGGCACCCAGCGGTGTTCCATCGGAGGGTGCCACCTTCAGCACCATCCCTCATTGATCATCCTGAAGCAAAAACAGGATATGTTGTATGGGAAGGTGGAACATCCGAATAACCCATCCACAATTTATTGCACATGCTCAAAGATACATCAATCAGGAAATGGTAGAAATCACAGTGCAGGCTACATCCACCCACGGAATACTGCTAGGCATCACGGGGAGGAAACCTAGACAGTTCAGTACGTTATGAAGGTTCGATGCAGCCGTCTGAAGGAACTACACATCTTCTAGCAGTAGAGAAATCAGGAAACTAGGACTATCCCCTCCCAGCCAAATTTTCTTGATCTTCCTTAACTGTGCATGCATAATTTAAAGTTCAAACTCACCCATAATTATATTGTGAGTTTGCCAAATTTCATGAGGATTGGTAACGTATATGAAAGCTATAGGTAAAAAAAATCTTCCTTGACGCGAAGTTGACATGTCGCCTTAATTACGTAGCAGCAGTTATGTGCCTGATAAAATCTACAACCAAAAATGTGTAATTAAAGTGAACATTAAAAGTTTAATTATAATCAAACTGAAAGTCGATGGTCGATACATTAATGCTGTACACCTGTCATTTTCATAGCTATTTAGATCAGAAAACAGTGTGAAATAAACCAAACTCAGCATGAGATAAAATTAATTTGTCTAAAGAGGAATATAACAGGCCTCCCACAGATTTTCATTTTAAATTCTCTACGATGTTGGTGCTCCGCAACGTTTCAAGAAGGCAATTACAAAAGAAATTCTCTAATGTGCACAGGAAATTAAGAAATGGAAAACTCATTCCAGTATCCCGATGCTCTAAGCTGCAGGCGGATTTTCAAAAGTGTTCTAATTGAATAGTAATGATCATATGTAAATGAGTATGCGTTTAGACTCCTGAATGATTACTCACAACATTTACTGTAAATAAAGTTTTAGGAGTCGAAACAGCTGAGGGATGGCACTGACTTAGCACAGAAAAAAGCTGAATACAGTTTATCAATAGCGTTCTAATAAACATGCCGGAGGTGAGAACTACCGCTTTTAAAACTGTTACATTGACTAGAAAAAGTTAGCAACAGCAGCATTGGAAATCCAGCCAACTCCATAAACGGTCTTGCCAATTTAGGAATTTTAATGCAGTCTTGCAGTCATGATCCTGTCTGTCAAGGAAGCTAATTCCACTAGACAACAATCAATCATTCTTACATTGCCGAAAATGTAAAAACAAGCTCATTTCAATAGCCAATCAATCAATAGAAATGTTATATTAAGTTGTAACCTAATCTGAATATACCTGATGTGAAAACTATGTATGTATTTGTTTATTATTTGTTAGCTCAAAATCATTTAAATGGATCAATAATTTTTCACCAAATTTTAAAATTACTATTGCTGATTTATTATTTACTTATGTATTATTTATTTAAAAAAAATACTATATCAATAGCTACTTAAAACCATGCAAATAACCTAATGATTTTCCATTATGGATTAAGACCATTTCAATATTGTGTAAAAATAAATGTTTCCCAAAATGTATCTCGCTAATTATGCCAGTACTTTGAAAGCTACATTAAATGTCGTCAAAGTATGCTATCTACAATAAATTCTCTTACAATGGAGAATTTCATCATTATAGCACCTTTAACTTGTCGTAGTGAACAAAACATTAAGAATCTGTCAAATCATAGATGTCAGTCTAATATTGTTCAAATATATGTTATGCAGCAAAATATATAGAACGGATTCGAAATAGGCTGCATTACAGAATCTGCAATACCTTTAGACACGGGGTTGACTTTATAGGCACAAGTCACTTCATTAACTAATCACCTGTTATATTGGGAGAAGAGCTACATAATGACTCACAAGCCATGCCCTTATCAATAGCTGCATACACGCACACCAATACTCAACAGAGGCATAGCTATATACTAATTTATTAAATCAAAAACACAGGGAAAGATCAGTTATGGTTATGAAATAAAACTGGAAAAACCCTGAAGTACCTAGTTATAGCTCCCCAAACCATATTCCGCACAGCTGCCACGCAAACTATAAGTCACCAAATACAACGCTCATGACCTCACTTTTGGTGCAACAGGTGAGTTCACAAATGAAATAAATGTTGTTACAACTGACATTTTATAAAACTATTAAATCATGAATGACACGACTATGGACACAGTGTGACCTATTGTAACAAGCATTGTATTTGGCGTGTACGCGTGTGATTAGTAAACAGCTCATATTTCACACGGAAACATGAAATACGCAAAAGAAAAGACCTCGAAGTTCTTTGTGTAATATATATTTCATCAGTAAAGTGGCATCCCTAAACCACTCTCCAGAGCTTCATGATTCTTATGGAAACTAGCATTATGCTTCCTAGACTATCTATTTATAAAAGAGTTTGTAGTAACCAGGAACACCGAAAGGGTTTAAAGCTGGTTATTTATTGGGCTACATGGACAGCAGAGTCAGCAAGACCAACTCTACCAACAGCTCCAACAGGAATGCCATAGAATCACACAGTTGCTAGGTGTCCACTATTTAGAGCACCACAATATTTACAGCATTAAAGGGAAACACCATATGATAAGCATTAACATGAAAAGTGTAATACCACAGGGTACAACATTTCTTCTCTTCTTCCAAAAAAACCACAAGATAACTTATAACAAAAAAAAATAAACGAGAAACAAACATAGATAAAACAAATTACGATCTATACCTTGCAGGTCTAACAATATTTCTAGAACCTTTCCTGGATATGGTTTGATTGATACAAGGCAGAAACAAGTTCTCCGAAAGTGAGGTGGCCTCTTTTGCACAAACATTTATCACCCTGTTGAGGTTCCACCAATGACCTCCCTCAACTTTTACTGCATTTCCAACAATTATGAGGACTTTGACTGGTTCACTAAACTTATATCCTCCCTTCTTAGTATGAACAGCAATTTTAATCTTAATCATGTCCCCCACTTCAAGCGGAGCTAGTTTGACTCCCCTTCTGGAGACAAACCATTCCTTTTTTTAGTTTGTGTATGAGTCATATTCTCATTGGCAATAGACATTAGCTGTGCAACATCATACTCAGACCTGATCCACTTACCCATGGATCCAGGCCTGAAACTTGTGTTAGACTTCCGTCCCCTCAAAGGTTCGAAAGGTGAAAATTTGGTGGAAGAATGGGGTGTTGTTCTGTAAAACCATACCATAGCATTTAATGCTCTGCAAACATCATGACCCCCTGCTCTGGCCCACTTGACACACTCCCTCACCACCCGATTCATTCTTTCAACCAAAGCATTTTTCTGGGGGTGGTAGAATGAGCTTTTATTGTGTTTAACACCAGACTCATGAAGCAAAGACTCAAACTCAGAACTTATGAATTGTTTTCCATTGTCCAAGATCAAAATCTCAGGAAAACCCTCTCTGAGCTACACACTTTTCAGAAATTCCACAATGGTTTTAGTATTGGCTTACCTCACCATCGTGACCTCTGGCCATTTTGATGCATAAACCATAAGGACCAAAATGAAATGAAATCCACCTGGAAGAACCTCATACCCCCATGACATTAATACCAAGTTTCAACCAAGGACCTTTTGGAAACTCAATATTCATCAAAGGGGGAACAGACACTTTCAAACTTTTGTCAGCTGCACTGCAGACACAATTGGAGACTATACCCAATCAGTCTCAGAGACCAGATTCAAGATAGGTAAGTTAAGAGCTGCAACTAAACAGTCATCACAATCCTCACTAGAAAATTCATCCAAATTGACATCATCATGTTCTCTCGACCTCATGGGAAAACAGAATAAAAAATCCACTCTTCCATTCTTTCCACCAGACACATGTTTTACTTCAAATTGATATTGAAGAGGTCTAGTTAACATACACATTATCCTGGGTGAACAACACTTACTCATGCTTCCTCCCGGAATACTGACTAAGGGCCTGTGATAAGTTAAATGCAGGAACCGCTTACCCCAGATACAAGGTCGGAATTTCTCAATGGGCCAAGTAAAGGCCAATAGCTCCTTTACAATAACAGAGTACTGGAGCTCTGAAGTTCTCAATACCCTGGAAGCAAAATACACTGTGTTCTCACAATTGCTGTCTGACTGAGTTAAAGTGGCTTCAAGACCTACTTGGCTGGCATCGACAGTGACGCAGCATGGTAAACTGGAGTCGAGAGGTTTCAAAGCAGCACCATCTTTTAAAGCACATTTGATAAATTTAAGAGCCATAACACATTTGTTGCACCATTCAAACTTGACCTCTTTCTTTAGGAGATTACTTATGTGACGTGCAATAATTGCAAAATTCAGAATAAACCATGAGTAATACTCACATAGCCCCAGTAACGACTTCACACCAGCTTTGTCCACTGGTTCAGGGGCATCAACGATGGCTTTAAGTAATCCTGGTCTAGGGCTGACCCCATCATGAGAAATTACATGTCCCAAATATTCAACTTTAGAACACAGAAATTGACACTTCTCTTTTTTTAACACAACACCACGTTTTTTTGAATAATGTTAAAACTTTGTCGAGGACATCATTATGAGAAGTAACATATTTACCAAAAATGAGAACATCAGCCTTAAATACTAGGACGCCATGAATATCTCTAAGGATATTACTCATTATCCTCTGAAAAACAGACGCTGCTGACACAAGCCCAAAAGGCATTCAACAGTAGCGAAATGTTCCCAGAGGTGATACAAAGGCAGTACGATGGCAAGATTCAGGATCCAGTTCCACCTGGTGGTATGCACTGGCTAAATCAGGTTTGTAAAAAAACATGCTCCCTTGGTGGAAGAAAATAAGTCATTAATCTTGGGTAAGGGATGGGAATCCACCCATATTTCTTTGTTTTAAGATCTCAAGTCGACACAAATTTGAAGATCTCCTCCCCTTTTTCTGGCTACCACCAAGGGAGAAAGCCATTGCGAAGAGTCTGTGGGCTCAATAATCCCCTTAGTACAGAGACTCTTTAATTCTTTTTCCAGATCTTCTCTCATACTGAACGGCACTCCTTTAAGTTTGTACTTGATGGGAAGAGCACCATCCTTAACAATAATCTCATGTTTGAATCCTTTGATTTTTCCCAAATCTTTACTGAAAACTTCAGGATATCTTTTTTTCCAAACATGTCCTTCATCTTCACAACCGACCACTAACACCTGTTCTTTCACTCCAGGTTTAACTATCATGCCGAACAGGCCTTGGCGAAACCACCCCAAAATGTTGAGTCATTTTACTGCAACATATGCCTTTCCTCTAATTTTCCTATCTTTAAACAACATTTCATCTTAAAAAAAAACATTAGATCAATTTTTCGCCCTTTATCCTAAGGGATGATTCGGAGACCGAAAGAGGTTGAAAACCTTTCCAAGTTTCTGCAAACAATTTTTGAGTGATCAATGAGATCTTTGCCCCAGAATCAACTTACAATTTAATGGTGTGATCCCCAATATCACTGTCTACATTAGGATCAGTGCATGAAGATGGATCTCCTTCAACCACATTTTGACTGGGAGCAAGTTTAAAATTGTGATGATCCATATCATCATAATGTCTGACAACAGAGATCACTTCAGGATCTGAATCATCCTCAGATTCAACTACACAGAATGTTGGTTTTCTGACATTTTCTTTCTTTGGACAAACTTTAGCAAAGAGGCCCATCCTCTCACAATAATTATACATGACATTACTAGCTGGACAACGGGAACCCTTGATGTGTGGAGGATTCCCACACCTGATACATATGTTGTTACCATAAACCCTATCAGAATTGGCAGGATCAGATTTAGGTTTCGAAAATTGATTGACTGCACTTTGCTTATATTTAACATGATGCTTGACAACACTGTTCACATTAACAACATTAACAACATCTATAGGTTTGTCATCCAGTTCCTTAAGTGAGACCATAGATATCTCTATGCTTTAGCGATTTTGATGGTCTCATCCAAAGATGGGTCACCTAAACTCAATAGTTTTTGCTGTCTGTTCTTGTCTTTGCATTGGCAAACAAACTGGTCCCAAGAAAAATACTTCCGTTTCCCGGCAGGTTGCGAAAGTTTTCACATTTTCGCGCTCTCCGCGGAACGCGAAAATGTCAAAATATCGCAAATTCCTCGAATGGAACGAAATTTACCGCCCAGGCCTAATGAATCCCACTTGGGTGTGATGAATTAAAGAGGGTACAACTTTACGAAGACGAGATGCAAGAATACTGGCTAGGATTTTAACATCACAATTAAGAAGGGATACAAATTAATGGGTCTTTTACTGGTTTAGGCAGAATTGTGAGTGTCGCTTTATTAGATATACAGCTTAGGGAGGCATTGCTGTCTGCTTCCTGAAAGGCAGCATAGAGACTATCAGTTATTTGTTCACCTGACCAATGATAGACTTCGGCAGGAAAGCCATCTTCCCCTGGAGCTTTATGATACGGCAGCTTAGTGCTTGTGATATTTCTTCTTTAGTAATTTCCCCTTCAAGAAATGCTCTGTCCTCATCAGACACAGAAGGGAGATTTGCCTGGGAAAGGAAAGAGAGCATTTTGTTGTGGTCTATCTGTGCGTCTGGGGTATATAATGATTGGTAATAGGAAGCAAAGTCGATTAACATTATCTTGTGGATGAGTCAACATAGTCCTCTCTGATGTTTAACGGCTGGGATAGCCATTGCAACCTTGCGTTGTCGCAATTGGGCCCCCAAAAGGCGCCCTGCCTTTTCCCCCTGTTCGTAATGGCGTCCATTCATTTTTTGTAAATCATATTCAGCTTAGGATGTAAAAAGGCTGTTTAATGCCCTACGCGCCTGTTCTAGGGACTTGCGATGTTGTAAAAGAGGTGTTTTAATATATAGTTGAGTAAATGTTTCAATATCGTGTTCCAATTCCTTCTGTCGAGCAGCATTTTGCCTATTGGCCAGTGAAGCATCTTTCATACGTTGACCCCTGATGGTAGCCTTGGCTGCAGCCTATAGGGTTCTGCTTGAATGCACAGATCCATGATTAAGGGAAAGATATGTTTGAAGATGAATTTGAAGCTGTGATTTAACAAAATGAGTTTTATAGCGCTGAATATTCATTCTCCAAGGTTTGTGTCCCGTTGTAGTCAGACCTGTCGGGAGGGATAACAAAACTGGAGATGGATCAGAGATTGACGCTTCTAAAATATGGGATTTGTGGACTAACTGAACAATCTTTTGGTAAACTAAGAAATAATCCAGTCTAGAGAGAGTGCCATGAGTAGGAGAAAGGAAGGAGTATTCAGTATCAATCGGATTGGAGAGACGCCAGTGGTCAATTAGACCAGGATCTTCAATAATATCGCCCTAACCCAGATCTCTAGACTGGTGGTGAATGTTTTGATTTGTTCTGCATTCTGTCCATCAATTGTGTGTCTTTTGCTTTCTCGCCCTAAGTGTGCCGGGTATGCCCAGACGGGCTCACTATGCCACTGGATTCAAGCTATGCTGGCTGATGAGGGGTGAAACCCCGTAGCTGGTCCTAAGATGCTTGTTTCTGGTCCAGGGAGGACCTGGCTTGGCAGTTTGGGCTGGACTGTTCCCATGAGGCACAGGGGCAAGACTGATTTGCATATGGCCAGGTCTAAACGGAGGTGGTATGGTGAGCATAGGAATGATGTATATAGCCCAGATATCTTGACTGGGGTAAATGTTTTGATTTGTTCTGCATTCCGTCCATCAATTGTATGTCTTTTGCTTTCTCGCTCTAAGTGTGCCGGGCATGCCCTGACGTGGGCCCTGGGCTCACTGTGCCACTGGATTCAAGCTATCCCGGCTGATGAGGGGTGAAACCACGAAACTGGTCCTAGGATGCTTGTTTCTGGTCCAGAGAGGGCCTGCCTTGGCAGTTCGGGCTGGACTGTTCCCTTAAGGCACAGGGTCTAGACTGATTTGCATATGGGGAGGTCTAAACTCGGGTGGCATGGTGAGCAAAAGAATTATGGATTTAACCCAGATCTTTTACACGGGGGTGAATGTTTAGATTTTTTCTGCATTCTGTCCATCAATTGTGTGTCTTTTGCTTTCTCGCCCTAAGTGTGCCAGGTATGCCCAGATGTGGGTCCCGGACTCGATGTGCCACTCGAATCAAGCTATCTTGGCTGATGAGGGGTGAAACCCAGAGATCGGTCCTAGAATGCTTGTTCCTGGTCCATGGAGGACCTGGCTTGGCAGTTCGGGTTGGGCTGTTCCCTTGAGGCACAGGGTCAAGACTGATTTGCATATGGCCAGGTCTGATTTGGGGTGGCCTGGTGAGCAAAAGAATGATGGATTTAACCCAGATCTCTTGACTGGGGGTGAATGTTTTGATATGTTCTGCATTCTGTCCATCAATTGTGTGTCTTTTGCTTTCTCGCCCTAAGTGCGCCAGGTATGCCCAGACGTGGGTCCTGGGCTCACTGTGTCACTGGTTTCAAGCTATCCTGACTGATGAGGGGAAAAACTCCGAAACCGGTTCTAGGATGCCTGTTTTCGGTACAGGGAGGAAATGGCTTGGCAGTTCAGGCTGAACTGTTCCCTTGAGGCACAGGGTCAAGACTGGTTTGCATATGGCCAGGTCTAAACGTGGGTGGCATGGTGAGCAAAAGAATGATGGATTTAACCCAGATCTTTTAACTGGGGGTGAATATTTTGATTTGTTCTGCATTCTGTCCATCAATTGTGTGTCTTTTGCATTCTCGCCCTAACTGCGCCGGGTATGCCCAGACATGGGTCCCGGGCTCACTGTGCCACTGGTTTCAAGCTATCCTGGCTGATGAGGGGTAAAACTCCGAAACCGGTCCGAGGATGCTTGATTCCGGTCCAAGGAGGACCTGGCTAGACAGTTCGGGGCTGGACTATTCCCATGAGGCACAGGGTGAAGAGTGATTTACATATGGCCTGGTCTAAACTGGGGTGGCATGGTGAGCGAACGAATGATGGATTTAACCCAGATCTCTTGCCTGAGGGGGAATGTTTTGATTTGTTCTGCATTCTGTCCATAAATTGTGTGTCTACTGCTTTCTCACCCTAAGTGCGCCAGGTATGCCCAGATGTGGGTCCCGGGCTCACTGTGCCACTGGTTTCAAGCTATCCTGACTGATAAGGGGTAAAACTCCGAAAACAGTCTGAGGATGCTTGTTTCCGGTCCTGGGAGGACCTGGCTAGGCAGTTTGGGCTGGACTGTTCCCATGAGGCACAGGGTGAAGACTGATTTGCATATTGCCAGGTTTAAACTGGGGTGGCATGGTGAGCAAATAAATGATGGATTTACCCCGATATCTTTACTGGGGGTGAATGTTTTGATTTGTTCTGCATTCCGTCCATCAATTGTGGGTCTTTTGCAAGCCCACTTTTAGCATTTGGTTTACAGGCCCTGGTCACATGTAGTGCACTCTACTAGGGACTTATATGTAAATCAACTATGCAACGGGAGAACTCTATCACAGGAGGTAAGGTTCACATTTACTTGACAGGGGGGTTCGAGCCGAATAGATTTTTAAGAGACAGTTATTATTGGGACAGAAACAGTTGGCCTCAAGTACTACAAGAGCTTTCAGAAGACCTGTCCCACTCCACTGCAGCCCAGGCCTTGTTCATTCCTGTGGTTTATCAAGAGGTTTTTTCTGTCTTTCATAAGCCCAATTCTGTGTCACTCCCTCCACATAGGGATTTGGCTTGTATTATCCTGACAGTGCCTGGAGCCATAAATAGATAGCTTTGCCACTTTTCTAGGGACGCATATTTTACTTTTCTGACTCAGTCACTCTTCTGAAGAATGAAACCTTCTAGCAGGACAAGGTTGGATGCTGTAACTGGAAGGCTCCACAAGTCTGGATATCTCCTACTGAACCCTTTTTTCATGAGCAAAACTGGGAGCAGAATGTACTTGAAAATCTTGTCCATTGAGGTTGTGCCTTTTTTACGAGTAGCCTGAGCATCTTCTACTGGTCATCCGGACATTGATAAAATTGAAAAGACACAACTTTTAATAACATAGAAAACTTCTTCCTGGTTACTCTTACATCTGTAAAAGTAAAAGAGAAAGCCCTTAGCATCCATGCCACAGTTCATCATATAGAGGCATGCTCATTTACTCATGCCAGCAATGCTTCAAGAAAAGCCCGGTTTACTCCCAATTGGCTAGCTGTTTATTCTAGTGAGGAACCCCTCTTCTCTGGCTTTTCTGTCCCTGATGCTATAGAAGGCGAGTCAGTCTGACCATTGAGGACACTTTTAGAGCTAGGATACACTCAGAAGCGGGGTTCCCTCAGTCACTATCAGATATTAAATAGACAACCTCTTCTTCTTCCATTCTCTTTCAAGTTTAATTAGGTTCTAAGGGTGTAGTAGTGAGAAGCCATTGTTATAATGCACTCTAGGTAGTGATTGTAGATAATACCTAATCCAATCCTTCCTAAATTCCCATAGTCCATTATGTCCTCAATTGTAGCAGTTCTTGTTATCATTACTGTAGAGTATTCCCGAGAACTATGTTCTAAAATGACAGAACCCATGTGTCAGTGTCCATAGGTCATAATCTCTATTCAGAGACTGCCTTATTGAAATGAAGAAACACCCCTGAATAGCAGTCTTGGCTAATTCTGCAGCCTGAATCCCCCTTACTGGGAGCAAAGACAGGTCAGTTTGAAGCTTCAAAGGGTCCCTGCCACTGTAGCAATGTTTAGTAATAACATGCTACTCTGGAAGGTTCTAGAATTCTCTTTTTCAGCATCATCTGCGGTTGCTGCCCACTATCCTCTCCCACACACAAAGATCAGTTGCCATTAATAACTCTTCACACCAATCCTGACAAGAGGCTTAGGTCTACTGTTTTATCCCAGGAAGTGCTTTGATATCTCATCAAGGTACTAATTACTGCCATGAGAGAGAAGCGAGAGCTTTGCAGAACTAAATCAATGAAAGTAAAAGCTCACAGGCTAAGATCAACCAGATTTTATAAAAGGATATATATCTACCAAAAATCTAATTGAATCTAATCTGAATTAGATATCAAATGTTTGATCAAAATAGTTGAACATCTGTGGATGATTATTGTAGCTTTTGCCTAGCCTAACTTATAAAACAATACGACTTTTATTCATAAGCAAACTTTTTCTAGTAATAGCTACTTTAGCCTATGCACTGAAAGCACCATATAAAGTTAACATTAGACAAGTCCCTCTTTTGTAAATTGTGCACCCAGGCCCCGTGGGCTCCTATGCATACATTTTAAGTGGGTTAGCTACTCTCGAGAGTCAACTTTTGCCCCCTTGTCATAGTTTTCTTTTTCACAGACATGCTGTAGCTTTTGCTCAAGCTGCAGATGTAGGCCCCAAAAAATGCTTTCATAATCACACAGGTGGTTGGTCTAAATATACATTGAAGTCTGTGTCAATTATTATGCTTATAGTACATTTCTTTCTTCCTGTTACGTTTGTGTTACTTAAAAATGTGCTATGGCCATTGAGGCAAGTACATTTTACAGCATGTTTAGGGGTTAGATCATGTGAACTTAGAGGCAGGGTAGCAACCTCCCGGGACACAGAATAAATATGCAAGATTGGGACCAA
Organism: Triturus cristatus; assembly: GCF_964204655.1. NCBI lineage: Eukaryota > Metazoa > Chordata > Amphibia > Caudata > Salamandridae > Triturus > Triturus cristatus. The sequence continues at coordinate 726,347,869 of NC_140585.1, forward strand.
TAACAAAAAAAAAATCTTTCTTGCAGCCATCTAAAAAGAAAGTAAGTAGACTGCTTTCAGTTTTCTATGAATTGATTATGATGATAAATCAATCATCCTCGGGGCTACTGATTGGGTTTGAGTGCATAATGGACAACACATTTTGCAGAAATTACATACTTGTTATTAATGCACTATTGAATGAAGCACAACATCAATTTTATACAAAAGCAAAGTTCCCTGAAAGGAAGCCAAAACTTGTCTCATTCTGAGTAAATGAACTGTGAGTACACTATTGAAGAGTATAAACGAAGGGGATTATTCATGAGAGTATTGCTCCACTAGAGCGTCAATCTTTCTGCCATTCTGGCAGGGCGAACCACTCAACCGTATCTATGATGCCACTCAAAGCCACTTTTCATTGCTTTGCATGGCCTCATAGATATACAGTAAGGCAAGGCAGCGCAAATCGCTGCATTGACTTCCTTTGTGCCAGTGAGGTGTTCTATGGGCGTTGCTGTGGGTTCTCCCACACAACATCCATGCATTTTGATGCTTCCCCAGATTTACTTAATAATGTAAACCTGAGACAGCGCCAAAACCTTATGCTTCCCCAGAGCAGGACACATAGAAAGAGGAAAATGCCTCTCTGGATTGTTTTTGTGCAGGAAGTTTCCTCTTCCTGCACAAAAACAATCCTGCATGCAACCGAGACAGCCTTGCACAATAGTGCAAGGTGCCTGCATGGGTGCTAGGCAGCAAAGCACAGGAGGAAAGGACAGGAATGCACCGCATCACACAAATAATGTGCATTCTGGCCCTTTTACATTGGTGTAGGGCAGCACAGCAAGACTTGTGGAATTGCCCTATGCCAATTGCCCATGCATAAGGCCCTGGATATATACCTAAAATTGAGAGTTTCAAGAGCCATACTGGAAGGGTAGGATAATTTAAGGCATATGGGAGCATTTACATTTTGTTGTGATTTTGCTTTCAGAGTTGGTATATTTTTGATTTAAGGTAAATGCTTGAAAGGGCCTGCATTGCCTTAGCTGCCCTAGTCTCACCAGGTGATTCTGAAAAAACTTTTTAAAGCAAATGCAATATAAAGGAGGCAGTAAGTTTGTATGTAAAACTGAAGAATGCAATTTAATAACCATGCACAGCAGGACCTGGACATGTCTGCTTCTGAAAGATGTGTGGTTATTTATAGTTTGACGAATGCATTGACACGCATGTAGGTCAAAATGAAAAAATTAAACCTATTTGAACACAGAAAATCTGTCATTAAGCTATGGAAATAACTTTTTGTTTACTTTGGGAAGTATGATTTTTATTTGAGAAATTATTGGATTGAACACTTTTTACAATAGCCTTCAAGCTGGCTACTATTTATTTTCCACATTTGTGCAAACATGAAAACTTCAAAAGTGTGGTTGAATCATTGACTGCGAAATCTGTCAACTCGAGGACTGCTCTGCTGTGGTCCAAGCCTGTGTGTCTAATGTATACCTCAAAGTGAACTCCACCAACATCACCAGCAACTGCAAACAACAGTTAAAAGTTCCTTTATATCATCAACAGCACCTACTTCCTGGTCATCTACATGAGCAAAATAACGCTGGATTAAATCCAGATCTGTGACTGGGGTAAATGTTTGACAATGTTCAACATTCCACCCATTATCTTTTTGTGTTGCATTTACACCTTAAGTGAGAAGGGTATGCCTGGAAGATGAGGGATGATGCCCCGAAAGCAGTGCCAGGATGCATGTGTTCCGGTCCAGGGAGGGCCTGGCCTGGCAGTTTAGCTGGACTGTTTCCATGGGGAACTGGGTCAAGGCTAATTTGCATATGGTTGGGTCCAACCTGGAATGGTGTGGTGAGCGAAAAAACGATGGATTAAACTCAGATCTGTGACTGGGAGTGAATATTTGACAATGTTCAACATTCTGTCCATGATCTTTTTGTGTTGCTTGTATATTGACACCAGCCCTAGCGGCAATGCTCTTTTCATGCAAAAGAGAAAGGCTGCCTAACATCAATCACCCCTCCTTTCCTACTAAAGCAGTCTTCAAACCTGCTATTCAGGATCCATAGTAGCTTGGCTGTAAACTGACAGGCTTCACCTAGGAGACAGGTATGTAAAACATTTGCAAAACAAAAGCCAGTAAAAAATTAAGACACAGCACAAAATAAAAATCTTACACCAATTTATAAAAATAGGAAATATTTTTATCTTTATAATTATGCCAAAACAACAAGAATCCAATTTAGGGAACCAGATATATGAATTTTTAAATGATTACCACTGTATAGTGCTTAAAGGCCTATAATGGCACTCTGGCACATCTGGCCGCACTTGATTGGGACAAAGTCAGAGTTTCAGACCCACCGTGATGGAGCCCTGGCTGTATACACTAAGTGGAAGGCCCCAGTCATAATGTTACCTACACACTTAGAAACTTTTCTGGAGATTTTTCTTCCGATCCCCCTTGCTGCTCCTTAGCAGTCTGGATTCGGAGAGGGTTCGCCAGCTTGAGTTTTCATGAGGCAATGGTTAAATCCTGGAAATGAGAGCATCCAGCAGGATGAACCAGAAGTCCAGGCCGGGTCACAGTTGAAGCAGGTCGGCTTGGCTCTCCTGGTCGAGTCGGTCACCTTCTGAAGCTTTTTTCCAAAATGTTCTCCAAACTTCAGGATGTGTTTCCTGAAGGTCTCCTTGTGGGTTCAAAGTGTCCAAAATACAAATCCAAAGGTCTGTAATCTCCTGGATGGTCCTTGGATCGCTGGGACCACAATTCCCACAATGCACCTTGCCAAATCCTTCAAAGTCTACTGGATGCACTACAGGCTGTAGACTCTTATTAGTTATGGCGCAGGTGAGTTCTGTTAACCTGTGGCTTGCAGGTAGTCTACTCTTTAATTCTTTTGAAGCAAGGTAGATCCACAGGGCTGTAGTTCCAGATAGTGCAGCAAGCGCAGTCAGTTGTAAGGTAGGGCCTGGTGGTGCAAATCAAGTTTCCAGCATGGCAATCCTTCTTCTTCTCTTAGTTTCACACAGCAGATCTGAGAAACTCTGCATATTTATTCAGTGTTCTCTGGGGTCAAGCAGGAGAGCACTCCTGTCCAATGAGGCACGAAACAACACCCCAGAGCATGACAACTTCCTCCAGAGTGTGGCATATTCTTGTCCCAGAAAGCACTATTCCTCTGAAATTCATGATAGCTAAAATCTCAGCAGAGGAGCAAGAACTAGATAGACTTCCAGTGTGGCTCATTTCCATAGTTCCACTCCCCCTAACATATGCAGATTCCCTCCTTCAGCCTCCGTTCTGGCTGGGTCGGAGGGGATGGGAGTAGGTAGGCCTGGCATTCCCTGCCTGTCCTATTCCTCCTTTGAATCCTCATGCTTTACATTCCCTCTGCCCTGGCTTTCCTGTGTAGCAGAGCCCTCTCCAGCAGATAGCCTCTCTCCTGGTGAGCCACTTATCACATCATTAAGCAACTTGGCTAATCCTGTTAACCCTGACCAAACAAGGAAGACTGCAGGAAGGCTGCATTTAGGCTTATAGACAAGAAGGTCTTACAACTTCTTTTCTGTACAATTTAGGATAAATTGCACAAGCGCATATTGTTGGTTTTATCAATACCATTCTTCTGAGTCTTTGAATTATATTTTATTTCAATTCCTAGCAATATTTATTGGTCCATAAACTATTGCAATGTTATCCTATGGGGCTAGGTAGCTACAAAGGGGAAAATGAAATGTGCAATTTCTCCATCACCAGGGCATATAAAACATGTTTTGTAAAGGTCCTGCCTGTAGGTACATGACCCCCACCCCTGGGACACATGGGGGAGACATTGGGGTTCCTGAATGTATAAAATTAACTCGGAAACGCACCTCAAAGTGCTCATAGCACCAAAGTCAATTTTGGGAACATCTTTACTACAATGGGGAAAGTGAAATGTGCAATTTCTCTATCTCCAGAGCATATAAAACATCTTCTATAAGGACCCTGCTTAGAATTACATTACCCCACCGCTAGGACACCCAGAGAAGACCCTGGTGGTACCTAAACTGTCAAACATAATGTAGATTATCACTTTTTAAGTGCTCCTACCACCAAAGCTGAGTTTGGGCACAAATTACGTTTAAAACTAGTTCTGCAGAGCCAGACTGATTTGAAAATTACCTCAGGCATTCAGCAGAGCACAAATGTCAGTGCAACAAAGGCTGCTGGCCTCTAAACTTCCATGCCCTATTATTTACTAGGGATTTAAAGGTAGATATATCCTCCTTGTCCTATTAGCTACTAGGGACATATGGGGTAGGTCATTCCAATTATGGATGTACCCTAACACACAGTGTACCCTAATGCATGTGTCTTTTCCACTTGTGTTTCGACATAGCACTGGTCCTGGGCCTGACTAGCAGAGCCCAGGACACACAGGATGATTTTGAAACAGCATGGAGTCCAGAGAGCATTTAATAACCTGTCGAGACAAGTATTGGGAGGAAGCACTCCATACAAGGTTCTCTTTGGAGTTTCTATGTATGTGCTTGGCTTAGCTAATCCTGGGAAGGTAGCAGATGAAAACAAAATTGACTTGGACAATCATTTTAACATTTTGCAAAGTGTCCAAGAAGTCAGAGACAAGCTGTCTAGAATGAACAACTCTGATGCTGCCACCTGTGAGGAGAAAGTTATCACTGCTAGTGATAAGTGGGTTCCCAAAGTTAGGGACCTAGTCTGTACAAAACTACATGACATGCAAGCTTTAGAACCATCCTACAGGCCGCCTGTCACTGTTCTTGGGGTACAAGACAACAGAACTGTCATTCTGCCTCGTTTGCCTAGCTCAAGGAAAAACAAACAGTCATCCATCAACCATGTGAAAAAGCACTATGTGAGCAGTCCCCTAAATCAAACCTTGTAGAACTACAACAAAATCATAGTTTGCACAAAAACTTGGACTACTACCTGAGCTTGGGTTACTGGTTTGTGTTAACTTTAACATCTGAATTGAGTTTTGGTACTTAATTTGTAAAATAATTATAGTGCCTGTGGAGCGGGTTTTGAGCACATCCAGCATTCTAGAATTTACCCTTGGATAGGTCAGGAGTGGCGATGTTAAAGCAGGAAAATTGATAATTCTGGAGTTCCTGGGTATCCACTATTCTAATGAGTATACCCGTGTAAATGAGGTCATTGGGAGGAGTTACAATGCAAAATAGAACAGAGCAGCCGATTGTTAATGTTAATGTTAATGTTAATGTTATCGTGATTTCTAAAGCGCACTGTTACCCTGGAGTGTCCTGGCGCTATGCGCTACCTATCTAAGAAAGCAGAGGGCCGGGAATTCACGAGAAGAGCCAGGTTTTGAGGCCCTTTCTAAATGGGAGTAATCCAGGGGAGTTCCTGAGATAGGTGGGAAGGCTATTCCAGGCCTTAACGGCACAGTGGCAGAAACTTCTGCCGCCCCATCTGAGTTTGTGATAGCGGGGGAGAATAGCGCGTTTGGATGTCAGAGATCTCAGAGTTCTCCCTGGCACATACCACTGGATGGAATGTTTGAGGAATTCAGGGCCGATGCCATTAAGGGCTTTGAAGACTAAACATAGGGCTTTGAATTGAATTCGAGCTGCCACCGGTAACCAGTGTAGGGATCTAAGCCCTGCCCTTACTGATGTAAACCTGGGTATACCGGTGAGTAATCTGGCTGCGGCATTTTGCACAGTCTGAAGTCTCGATAACTGTTTTGTTTGAATGTTGATATAGAGACTGTTGCAGTAATCCAACCGTGATAGGATTAATGCCGTTACTGCGACTTTTAGGCAGTCGTCTGGAAGGAGGGATCTAATTTTGCGTAAGAGCTTCAGGGTGAAGGCGCAGGAAGATACAACCCTACTGATCTGATCTTCGTACGAGAGTTTGGCATCAATGAACACCCCAAGATTTTTTGCCTTTGAAACTGGGACGGGAGGTCTGCCCATAGAAGCCGGCCACCAGTCTGTCGTCCACAGGTTGGTCGTATTACCAAAAAGAATGACCTCGGTCTTTCCAGCGTTTAACTTAAGGCAGTTAGCTGCCATCCAGGCAGCTATCGCCTTCATGCAGTCGTGACACTTAGAGGCTGTTTCTGCCTCTGCCCCCTTTTTGATCGACAGCACAATTTGAGTGTCGTCGGCGTAAGAAGACAGTTGAAAGCAGAAAGATCTGACCAGGGTGGACAGTGGGGTAACATAGACATTGAACAAAGTGGGGCTAAGCGACGACCCCTGAGGAACCCCACATGGCAGAACAAAGGGCTTAGAACTGTTCTTACCTAGATTAACCGTTTGTGATCTATTGCTCAAAAAGGATTTTAGGAGATCCCAGGCCTTATCTCCGACCCCGACCGCTGTGAGACGGTCCATCAGAACATCATGATGGACCGTATCAAATGCGGCCGAGAGGTCCAGAAGGATAAGGATGGCAGCGCCTCCCTGATCCAAGGCCTCCCTGATCTCTTCAGTGGATTTTAAAATCATTATTAATTCACATTATCCACTTTGTTCATGGTAAAACTTTGGCATTTAAATATCCTTACCAATCACAATAGCCTCCTGCACACATTTTCAAGCATCCATGCAGTCATTTGCTTTCTACAGGAAATGCATTTGTTAAATGCATCAATCAATACAGACATGGGTCCAGCTGTATTCTAAGCAGTTCCTTTTCTCCACTTCCAAGAAAGCTGCAGGGCTGGGATGATGTTTGCCCCCAATTTTCAGTCCACAGTTTTGGATCCCCAAAGGGATCAAGAGGGTTGTTGAGCAGTACTGAAGAGCACCCATCTAAGGGCTCCTCTGTCTCTTGCTCTGGTCTGCATGCCTAGCAAAGCACACAAAGGGTTTGTATGGATCTCCCTTCAGAAAATACTGGGAATCGCTTCTAGAGAATTGATAATGGGAAGTGACCTGACCCTGGTAATGTGGCCCAGAATGATAAATGCCAACACACATATGATGGCAGCATAGCTATCTTCATGGCAGGCAGACAAATGCTAATAGAGATGTATGAACATCTGCCTATGTAGGCACGCTCTTCAGGGTGGCTTTTATTCTTTCTCAGCGGTCCATCATTCATTCGGCAATAATTAGCATCTTTATGTTGGTTACTGATTACTGAGCTCTGTTTTTGGATATAGACCAGGTGTTGATTACCTTATCTGACCATGGGCATCTTGCAAATACCTTTAAATGGATACTTTGGGGTGCAGAGGGGGGTATAAAAATAAATAAATACAACTTACCTCATGTTGATACTGCCGCCTTGCGCCTCCAAGCTCCTCTGATTCCTGTTCCCAGCAGACACCGGGACAGCAGCAGACTCCCCATCCAATTCCTGCACTGCTCTCAAGCTGCATGGGAGCAGCACGTGGATTGGCCCGAGCGGGCTGCTTTATGCTTCCCTCAAGTGAGGAGGTCTGTGCTGTTTCTCCAACTTGTAAAATACAGCCAGGTGGGAGAAACCTAACTGGGCATGTCTGTTTGGCCGGCATAAGACGGTCAGCCAAACACACATGCACAGTTAGTAATTCACATCACTCCACCCCACTCCCATTCCCGGCCTGGCCCCGACCATCCCCACACACGCTGGCTCAGTCATCAGCCGATAAACTAAATTATATTGTTTTATTTTTTGGCTGCTGGCTGAGCCAGTGGGGCAATGCAGGAGGAGGAGAATAATGTCTCATTCAGGAGGCCGACAGAATCTAGACAGCTAACCTGTGGTTGTAATCCTAGCTTAATGCATTATGTCCCGAATGATGTCATCAATGTTAGAAGTAAAAATGGCCACTCATCAGTATAAATTACCATTTATCTAATTAAAATCAAATGGTAACTGGTAAATTCTTTATTACGTGATTAATCAAAATCATTGCAATCAAAACATCTTCACATTCTCATAATATATGAAGACAGAAAACTCTGTACTGCAAATATTATTAACAATTGTACCAATACATTCATAAATATGTCATAAAATCAAACATGGACCGGTCATCCAATAAATACTAATCCCATTGAAAAAAACATGTTTTTTTTTTTAAAACGTCAATAATTACTATAGCAAGATATTATACATATTGCAAGTTAAAGTGCCAACATGCCATGATTAGTCATTCCATAGTTCAAGGACAATAATAAAGTGCATCAATGAAATCTGTCCCAATATAGTCTCAATAGTTTCATTGCTTAATTATTACCCTAATAGCATATACACTTTGTTCTACTAGGTATCAAACTGTGCAGAGGATCTCTTAAGTTCAAGTGATACAAATCATGCGATAAATAGTAATTCCATTGAGGAAACAACATTTTGTTTTTATATGTCAATATTTACTATAGCAAGATATTGCACATATTGCGTAGTAAAGTGTCAACGTGCCATAATTAGTAATTCCATAGCTCAAGGACAATAATAAAGTGCATCAATTATATCTGTCCCAAGAGATACTTTCAGTAAGTTAATTGCTTAATTATTACCCTAATAACATATACACTTTATTCTACTAGGTATCAGACTGTGCAGAGGATCTCCTAAGTTCAAGTGATACAAATGTAATACATCTCAAGCTTGCGATACCAAACATTTTTCATCTGTAAAAATGTTATCAGCTGGCATAACAGCGGAATCGACTTACCAGATAGGGACCTTATAAGTAACTGGCATGCTAATCTAAACCCAATCTTCAAAAGTTGGGGTTTTAAAAAAATACGCCAAATGGTAATTAATTTAGGACACACACATCCTATATGAACTAATTATTCTTTTGTCCATCTGCATAATCTGCAGTTAGTATCCACCCACTGCTAAATCCAGGGCGGCATACACTCTTTTGTAGGATTAATTCTCATTCGTAGATTTAGAAAGCTATTTTTTATTTCAGCCGAGAAATGTGCCGTCAGATAGGGCTGAATACGTAATGACTTGTATGAGTTAATCACATACCATGCATGATTTTTCCCTGTTAATGCGGTTTTATCCAACTTTGAAGTACCGGGGATTTTAGGACCCCAGCGGTGCCAGGGATAGCACCCTATGACTTTGGGTTATCCTGTTGCTGTAGTATTATAAAAGACGCTCTCATGGTAATGTAACAAAGAACTTGGCAGAAGAAGCTGAAATATGAAAAAGACATCTTTATTAAACTCAAATGAGTGAGACTACGTCGCACAGAAGCCTTAGCAACTGAATGAGGCAGTCTCCAGAACAAAAACCAGTCTTCTATTTTATACAGAATATTACGCTTTGGGCAACACCGCCCCTGTTTTACAAGTGGTCATTCACATATTTTGGCTTCAAAGAAAAGGCAGAGTCATGGTGACAATCCCACATTCCTGTTCAACCAGCCCACAATTATTTACCCAGCGAGGCTCAGATCCCACATCAGATATCGATAGGCCCCAATAAACATGAGCATCTCCTGTTTGGGAAACAAGCCATAAAGCAGGAACAGTCAGGTGTGAAAGAGATTAGCTGGAGGCTCGTGTTTAATGTAAAGGCTTTATGGTGTGTCAAGCCCTGATGCTAATCACAGGTGGCCAGAGGACGGGGAGCTCGTGAGACCGGACTGACCTGGGGCAGCAGAGCCAAGCTGCCCAGGTCATAGAGAAGTCAAAGGAAGGCACATGTGCTCTAAAGGCCCGTATTTGCTTCATAATATGTAGCCTATGTGAGGGCAACCATAAGATGGCCACCGCTCTAAGATGGAACCCACGTAGTGATGTATAATATCGTATACATAGTGCATTTATCAATGAAACGTTATATAAAGCACTTGTACATACCGCATTGGCCATTCGCGGTTTGCTAATACCGGAAGAGACAGGGGTAGGGCCCTGCCTCCTACGCGGTCCCAAATTTTAAAGTACCACAACTTAAGGGATTCAACTTTAATTTCTTTTTTTTAAATCAACTTATGATTGGGCAGTATCAATTCCTGAAGTGCTATCTGCAGACCAATATCCCTTAGGCATGTTGAAATGTGAGATCTCCATTTAAAAGTATAAGCAGATTTATTTATGTAAATCCAGCAAAAGTTCGCTAGGGAAGCAGGAGCAGAAGAAAACATGGAAAACACACATTTCAAAAGATTTTCCGCTGACACCAAGCTCTGCCTTTGGAGACCAAACTCTAGTCTTATTTCTGCTTGCCCTACTGATCCGGGGATTCCAAAAGTTGATTTAAAAGGCTTGACCACCAGTAAATCTAGAAGCTTTGCATATTTCACCCTGGTAACAGGAGAGCTGTATAAAAGAGCTAGCTCTAACTTGGCTTTCACGACTTTAAGGATATAAGCATAAGATTGACAAATCAACAATTTTTTTAAAACTTTTAAAAGCATAAATTAGAACCACTGTTTTTGCCCTTAGGTCTTTAAAATGAATTTTAAAAGAGACGCTGTTGTCAAACACCACCCCTAAATATCTGTATGTTTTAACAACTTCAATTGGTCCTGCTCAGGCTCTCCATATATTAAACTTCTGTTTAGTAGGTCCAATTTGTATGATTTTAGTCTTTCTAACATTCAATTTGAGGCCATTTGTTTGTATATTGGCATCAAAAGCATTTGTAAGTCGTTGGAGACAAATAGGTGTGTGGCTCAGAAAAATACCATCATCGGCATATTGGAAGTAGTTAATTAGCACCTTCCCCATCCTTGGCACGTGAGCATTTACAGAGTCTAAATGCTGAGCAAGATCTGATAAAAATAGGTTAAAAAGGCAGGGGGCAAAAACACATCCTTGCGTAAGCCGTTATTTGTACTAATTTTCCTTGATAAAGAACTACCATCACCCAGCCTGACTTGGACCCAGGTATCCGTATACAGAAGAATAATAGCCCTCAACAGTTTCCCATGGATACCCCAGCCAAGCATTTTTTTCCATAACAAATTCCGAGGTACTGAATCAAAAGCTGCCTTTAGATCAATAAAGGTTTTAAATAAATTTAGTTTTTTTAAGACAGCCCGCTCTGCAAGTAAAGTTAGTGCCAACAGGTTGGCAGTGGTAGATTCGACCTTTCGAAAGCCAGTTTGGTTCAACAAAATGATGTTTTCCTGTGCAGCCCATTATTCCAATTCTCTCAATAAACTTGAGGCAAAAACCTTAGCAACAACATCCGTTAACGAGATTAAACAATAGTTAGAGAGATTGTGAACGAACTGCTTTTATATATGGGCTGCAATATGCTACCCTGCCATGATGCTGGCTCAATTTCCAATGTCAGTACTTCATTAAACAATTTGTGTAGAATATCAGCCCACATGTCAGCAGTGGCATGAAAGAATGCATTAGGCAGCCCGTTAGGACCAGGTGCACCATTTGAGCGAAGCCCACGTAGCAGAGTTACTAACTGATTACAACTTACACATTCTAGAATAGTATTCAAATCAAGACTTCAATCATTAATTTTCACAAGGGTAATCATCCCCTTGTTTATGCCACTCTACATATTAAGTGTTGATGTACTATTTTCCCCATAACCAAGGCACATATCTTGTTGAATTTACCCAATCAGTCTCAGATACATTTACCCAAAATGCCCTGCTGCCTCCCCTTTCAAGCTTGTTAATTGTTGCCCAAAATCTTTTTGCATTGTATTTTTTTTAGACAGATAAGCTGTTCCAAATTCCTGCTTGATAATTAAGTTTAGCCTTCCAAAATTCTTATTTATAGACTTTTCTAAGATCCTTCATATTTTCTTTATAAACAATATAGGAATGATGGAATCTATGGGCATAGACAACCCGAACACCTCTAGTAAGGGATTTTTTAACCTAAGTAGCTTGGAGGTAAAGCATAAATTTGTACATTTTAGTAGATTATTTGGTTTCCAATGCTGTTTGGTAGCACATTTCTCCACCAGGGATGTAGTTATGATGTTTCATTTGTTGATCATATTGACATCCCCAGATCACACCGGTCACCTTTATTAATTTTTTAACAGCTTTTATTATTTGCTTTTCTTTGTCCATGTGCCAAACTAACCTCTTCAGATTATATGAGGAGTGGGCCACATTGGAAAGTTCTTTATAGCTTGGATTGCACTTCACTAATGAATTGAAAGCCACTATCTGAGGATTATGATCACTTTTGAGCCAGTGATTACTGCATATTTAGACACTTTTGTTCTTATATTATCTGAAATAAATGTATAGTCAATTATTGATCCTTGCTTTGAGTTTTTGAATGGCAAGGTGAGCCTAGATTTTTCTTTTAACAAACTAAAGCCCACCTGGGACATTATATCCCAGCACTCTGTTGCAGGTCCCTTCATCTTAACTTTTGCTAAGTGAAACGGAACCAGATGAAGAATAAATTCACCAGAAACTTTATGGCCGGCTTCAGAGTGCTTGACTGTTAATGAGCTTAAAATATCTTGTAAAACATACATCTGCACGGATATATTTTTCATAGCACTTAAACATGCATTGAGTATGATTAAACTAAATTCACTGTTATATAACACAAGACATTGTAGCCAGTCCAAATCAAAATCAACCACTTCCTCTCCTAAGTTTACATCGCTCGCTATGTAGCACGAGAGCCCACACTTTGCACGACCCATTTTGTTGGTATGTACTGCCTGGAAACTATACTCATTGAACCCAAACAAGGGGATCATTTGTTCACTCCATGTTTCTTGTAGTAGTAGGATTGTAAAAGTATTTTTAAATGATATTGTTTCAGGGTCAGACAATAGATGAGTCAACCCATGGACATTCCAAGAGCATAGTCATAATTGCACAGCGTTAACATCTGGATCTAAAAAGTTTCAATTTCCATCTGCACATTTGCAAGAGTGGCTGGTACCCAGGACCAATCCTCTATCCGCACATTATTTTCGGTAACTACTCACAGATTTGGCTCCCCAATTGCGAGTTGGTAATCAGCAAGCCTGTAGTGCAAGATTGGGTGGCTGATGAACCTGTCGGTCCTCTAAGTACTCTATTTGGCTTATTAATTATCCACCTTTCTTCTCTCCTTTTTTGCCTTAGGGGCCAATAACTCTAGGATCGGGGGATAATCTAGAGGGGCCCAATTCTCAATCTTAATACAGCATTCCAGAAAATACAGAATTAAAGCTAAGATTTTATTCACAATTTCATTGGTGGTCCAGGTTGTAATAGTGGACTCATGAGAAGTGTATAGTTGTATCGTACACCAGATTAGCGGTTTTAATACATGATAAATCAAGAATGGTTGATATTATTTTCAATTCTAAGCCCCGATTGAGGCTATCTTGAGTACCCCGAGATTCATATAGAGGCTGTAGTACCAATTTATTTCCCCGATTATTTATACTATTAGCCTGTCTGCTGCCTAGAAAGCTTGATGGGCCTGATTTACTATCTTTAGTTAAAGTAATATTTGAAAATACTTTTAACGGTGTTAGATTCTCTGTGCCATGTTTAAACTTTAATTATTTCTAACATCCTTGAAGGATATACCTGTGAATCAGCCTAGAACAGCAATAATGTTAGGACATGACTCTTTTGGACTTCTTACTCCTCGCAACATGGGATGTATTGGAGCCTGAACATGTCTTGTGGGAGCTCCCAGGCAATGAGATTTTTCCGCCCAGTGGAGGGACAGACTATAAGTCTGGATGCCCACATCCTACAGTTTAGATTGCCTCTGGCCGTGGAATATGTACATTAACTGTGCTTCTTGCTTGAACATAACCTGAAACCTGCACTCAGTAGCTGGTATGTATTCTTTAGTGCATAAGAATAAGGTGTTTTCACTGTTTGCTATGTAAAGCACTACATCATGCTTTAGGGTCTACTCCATACTATATGAAACATCACATAAATAAATAAGCATATTCTCTTGTTGTAAATTAAGGCAGAATGTGATTAAGCATTTACTGAAAACATTAGTGTTTCCCTTTGTTCATGTTTTCCTCATTATGTTGGCCGAAGTCCGGACTCCATTTTGTATTGACATGCTGCCATGTGTTCACCACGAGGAGAGTCCGACCTCTGTGTTAGTTGCTCTTGTAATCTGCCTAGTAACAGTTATAAATAGCTTTCTTGTCCGTCTGGCGCATGCCCAGACTTGACCACATCTGTTATAATTAGCTTTGCTTGACCATGTGTTTTCGCGGGCCCAAGGAGTGTGTTAGCTCCGCCCATGTATTGATTCGGTATCGAGAATGACCCTAAATGGTAATGTTCTTCAACTCTGTGGTATCCACCCACTCATGAGCCCCTTTGCTGTGTATAAAAGGGGACTGTGTACGAATGTTCTTTGTGCTACTCCTTGCAATACTGAAGAGTGTTGTGTGGATTGTAGGACCACCCTTAAGGGTTAATAAACGTTGTTTTTGTACTTTGCAGTTTCCGTGCCAACTTCCTTATAGATTTCGTTACAGAAGAGCGAACCCTTGTCTTTTGCGGGCCTAGCTGGGGCTTGTATTCATCAATTGGCGCCCGTCACGTGGGGCTCATCGGCGACTCGGATGCTCGAAGGACTGGTCGCGACGAAGGTGAGGAGTTTGGCCGGGGACGTGATCACTGCCAGCGGCGTCTTAGCCCTGGCATCCCGAGGTTTTTCTTCCTTCCCTTCCGAGCTGACCGTCTGGGTGGCGCCGGTCATCGACTGAGACCTCTTCTGTCGGTCCTGCCGTGAGAGCCGTTTGGGCGATTGTGGAGCTTGGCAGTTGGAACCTGGACTCTTGATTGGTAAGAACCGTTGTACGGTACTTGCTCCGAGTTTTGAAGCCTGGTCTGGCTATTTGAGTTTGATTGATGGTGACTAGTCATATTTTGAATTTGTCTTTGTGAAAATATATGCGTTGCAACACATATAGGCAGGTAATGTGGAGAAATTTCTCCGGAGCTGTGTAAACTTTGAACGGCGCAACGATTAAGTGCCATTTTTTTCTTGATAATACTGCATATTTTGCATTATTCCTAGCATGCCTGCTTTTAGCGCACTTTGTAAGTGGTGCTGCTGTCTTGGAAACCGGTTGAACCTCGAGGAATCTGCTCCAGCTCCCCCAGAGGGGACTCCTAATAGGGATATGTACGTGAAGCATGGTCTTTCTTCCATAATGTACAGCACGTTATGGAGGAAATATACGAGGAAGGATCCTGAGTTGCGATGGCCTTTGTATGGATCGTTTGATATACGTAAGATTGAGTATGTGGAACAGTGTATGTGTAAGCGACGTGCTCGTCAGGATATGTTTGAGTGTGTGCGATTATGGGTGAAGGAAGTGCGTGAGCGAGAGAAACGTGAGAAAGCGCTGTTTGATAAGGAGCAGCGAAAGAATGATCATATGCGAGCGCAGGAAGCGAAGCGTCGGGAGGACAAAGAGCAAACGGACAGACAAGAGAAAGAGCGTAGGCTACAAGTTTCGGGTCAATATGTTGTTCGTCAGCCGCTTTATCCTGTCCTTAATAATCCTGATGACGATTTTTATTTACTAGATCGCTCTCCGCCCCCTTATGTTGGCGCATCTGCTCCGCGGCCGCAAGATTCTGGCCCGGCTTCGGGTAAGGTCGACACACGGTCCATGTTATCGACCGAGCACATGGCTGATCTTCGGAAACTTTCCCTCCGTGCACTTAAGGGCAAGATGTCTAAGGATGAGTTGTTCCATACTTGGGGGTCGTGGCAAGATAGAGAGAGGGTGTATTTTCTGTCTCATTTTTCAGAAGAAGTAATTGCTGCTTTCCGAAAATATTCTAGTGTCCTTGAGCCTGACGAAGTGTCTTCGGATGCCGGAGCATTATGTAATGGTGTTTTTTCTCCCCCTAAGGCTTCTGAGGCGGCTCGGCGGCTGTTCGCTTTGCGGGACGAGGTGCTGGCCCTTAGAGAGAAAGCACGTCAACAAACGGAGGAGGAGAAGCAGTCGGATTCGTCTGCAGCAGGGGGCCACCCATCCGCCTCCCAGTCAGATAAGGATGACATAGTGCATGCTAAACCAATGCGAGAGGCGGCGCCTTTGTATGTTCCTCCTAAGGGAGCAGGGACTAGCTCGGATATTAACTCCGCCGATGCAAGGGGATATTTTGTATATAATTGGGTTTACACTCCATGGCATAGGGCCGATGTTATGGCATTAAAGAATGCGCTGCCTGACCCCCGCAAGAATCCAGCGGCCTTCTATGAAGAAGTCGAGGGGGCCTTGAATTCTTGCATTATGACCTTAGCGGATATAGACTTGTTCTTTGGCCTTATCCTACCGCCGGCTACGTGGCGCTCTGTCCGAAAGGTAGATGATGCGGTTGCCTTCAAGGCCCGGTGGTCTGACCTTGAGGATGAGGATAGGGAACGGAAGCCCGCACAGAAACCACCCCAGAATATTTTAGATCTCCCTGCGGCTATTGTGGCTAAGTTGAAGACGATTATCCCCCCTAAAAAGATTGACTGGAATATGTTAGCTGCATGTAAACAGAAAGTTGACGAGTCAGTCGCGGACTTCTTTACGCGCTTTGAGGAGACGTTTCATGATTTTAGTGGCCAGTCGCTTACTGACGACACGGGCCGCCACCTTTTCGCGGACAAATATGTGGCTAATCTGCTGCCGGCAGTTGCGGCCCGGTTAAAAGCGAGTGAGAGTTCTTGGTCCTCCGCGACACCGACGGCCCTTCTGACCATCGCCCAGTATTATGAGCGTCAGGAGCACGAGGCGAAGGGCCAGGAGGAGAAGAAATCGAAAGATCTTAAAACCAAAGTGATAGTAGCACAAGTATATGGCCCGCCCCGCCGGGGTAATAATAATAGGGGAAGGGGTGGATCTTATGGTCCCCCTTCGGGCCGATCTGATTTGAATAGGAACCAGTGTGCGTATTGCAAGCAGTTGGGCCATTGGGCCAGGGATTGCCCAGCGTTGCGTGCTTCGCGTCAGGGGCACACTCCGGGTGGCCCGAGAGGTAGAGGGGGCTTCTCGAACTTTAGAGGGAATTCCAACGATAATGCCCGTTTCGATACTGCCGGACAGCACCGAGATAGCTCAAACGTTTTCGATCGCCAGCACCAGTATCATGTATCGGACATCGATCGATCGGGATATCATGATTCTCAGCATGCATAGGAATGCGTAGGATGGGGGTCCGAATCAGTTGAGGTGCCGGTCGATCAGACGGGTCCTTATGTATCGGCTGAGGTTTTAGGTTCTACTGATCAGTTCCTAGTGGATACAGGAGCGACACGTAGTGCATTGTCTAGGTACTTGGTTCCGGGGGCTCCCCCATCCGGCTCAATAGTTACATCGGTAGGGTTTGACGGTACACTCTCCCGAAGCCCTCTTTCACAGCCCCTTGCATTTAAAGTTGATTGCTTTTCTGCGCCTTGCCCGTTTCTGCTTGCTCCGTACACACCGGATAACATTATGGGCCTTGATATGTTAAAGTACTTTAGGGCTACAATTCGTTGTTCCCCTGAGGGTGTGAGGGTGATTTTAAATGACAACTACCCCCGATCTGGGCGGATGTGTACGATCTCAGAGGATGCGTTATTGGCTACCCTCCCCCGAACTTTATGGGCGACGTCGGACACAGATGTTGGACAAATGGTGATTCCTCCGGTCCACATTAGTGTCCAGGAGGGGGCGGTACTACCGCGCCTCCCACAGTATCGTATTTCCCAGGAGGGCGAGGAAGCTCTCATACAGATTGTGCGAGATTTGATCGCAGTAGGAGTAGTGGAAGAAGTTCCCTATAATATCTGTAACAGTCCGATTCTCCCTATTCTGAAAAAGGACACGGATGCAAAGGTCTATCGGTTCATAATTGATTTGAGGGAGGTAAACAAGATCGTGATACCTCAGTACCCGGTGGTTTCTGATATCACGACGTTGCTTACCTTGGTCCCGCCTACGGCGACCGTGTTCTCAGTGATTGATTTGAAAAATGCCTTCTTTTCTATTCCCATTCACCCTGATAGCCGATTTCTTTTTGGGTTCACATTAAACAATAGATCTTATCGTTTTTGTAGAATTCCCCAGGGCTATACAGAAAGCCCTAGTATTTATAGTCAGGCTTTGAAGCGACAGTTGGATTCCTTTGCCTTACTCGAGGGGGTCGCCCTCATTCAATATGTCGATGACATCCTATTGGCGGCTGACACCCTGGAGTTGTGCGAGAAAAGTACGATAGCCTTACTTTCCTTTTTAGCATCCCACAATCACAAGGTCTCTAGGAAGAAATTGCAATTCTGTAGACCAAAGGTGACTTATTTGGGTCACCTTTTGTCTAAGGAGGGGCGTGCACTCACACCAGATCGTATCCAAGTAATTTTGGACACACCAAGGCCATCCACGCAGAAGGATGTGCGTGCATTTTTGGGTCTTGTTTCTTTTTGTAGACAGTGGATATTGGGGTTTTCACACATAGCTAAGCCATTACTAGCTCTCTTGACAAAAGACACGCCCATCCCGATCCCCTGGTCGGATGAGTGTGACGCTGCTTTTCAGCAATTGAGACAGGCCCTTTGTTCAGCACCAGTGTTAGGGACCCCTGATTATGCAAAACCCTTTTCGTTGTATGTGCATGAGAAGGATGGATGTGCATTATCAGTCTTAGTGCAGATGCATGGTGATAAGCAGCGCCCTTGTGCATACTTTTCGGCCGTACTTGATCCTGTCGCCCGAGCATTGCCAGGGTGTTTTCGCTCGGTTGCGGCGACAGCTGTGTCAATACGGCAGAGTGAAGGAATTGTGTTATCCCATAAACTGTTGGTGTTAGTACCCCACGCTGTTGATGCCCTGCTTAATCAAACAAAGACGCAGCATTTGACCAGTGCCCGTTTAACGGGATATGAGTGGACGCTTTTAGCTCCTCATATTACGTTAAAAAGGTGCGTGACATTAAACCCGGCCACATTGTTGCCATATCCCGAGACCCAGCCTGAGGCACAGAAAGCGCATGATTGTATTCTTGTGACTGAGGAACAAACAAAGGGTCGTATTGATCTCCAGGATACGCCCTTTTCAGACGTAGATGGAGAGTTGTGGGTGGATGGATCTTGCCTGAAGCTACCAGATGGTACGGCTTCAGCAGCATATGCAATTACCACGTTACAGACGATAGTGGAGACAGCACGCATACCACAGAAATCAGCTCAAGCAGCGGAACTGATAGCGTTAACACGAGCGTGTGAGCTCAGTACAGGATTGTGTGTGAATGTTTACACAGACAGCCGCTATGCCTTCGGAGTAGCGCACGATTTCGGCCTACTCTGGAAGGAGAGAGGGTTTCTAACGTCACATGGGGTGCAGATAATGCATGGGGAGTTAGTCCACAACCTTTTAACTGCATTGACATACCCAAAGAAAATCGCCATTGTTAAGTGTAGCGCCCATAGGAAAGTGGTTGATAAGGTTGGAGAAGGGAATGCGTTAGCGGATCGAGTAGCACGGGAGACTGCGATGCAGCCCGGTACTACTGCCATGTATGTAGTGAAGTCACAGGTGGAGAGATGGCATGATGCGAAGGAGGAAGTGCGAGAAATACAAAAGACCGCTTCTGACAAAGAGCGGGAACAATGGGCTAGCGAAGGAGAACTGGATGACGAGGGTTGCTGGAGAAATAAGCAGATGGATAGATGGAAATTACCCACGGCTTTTGTACAACCTATGGTCCAGATGGCACATGGGCTAGCACATGTTGGAGCTTCCGCAATTGTGAAATTGCTTACCCAAGTCTGGGAGCATCCAGAGATTGCTAGCACAGCAAAGAGGGTGGTGCAGACCTGTATGATCTGTCTGAAGTATAACCCAGGGAAAGGCACGCGAACTCCAGCAGGAGGATTTGCGACGCCCACTGCACCCTTTGAGGTTCTGCAGATGGATTACATCCAGCTTGAGCGCTGTAACAATTTGAAGTATGTTCTAGTAGTGGTTTGCGCCTTCAGTAAATGGGTTGAGGCGTACCCTGCGAAAGACAATACTGCAATGACTACAGCGAAGCTATTGCTGAAAGAGTTTTTCCCCCGATACGGCGTCTGTAGACTTCTGTGGAGTGATAATGGCCCTCACTTTGTAGCGGATGTTATAAAGTATGTCTTGAAGGGCCTAGGCATCACCCAGAAGTTCCACGCCGTGTTCCACCCCCAGTCTGCAGGACTAGTCGAGAAGTATAATGGTACACTGAAGCTTAAGATCGCCAAAATTCAAGCTTCAACATCTTTGACTTGGCCAGACGCCTTGCCACTGGCGTTATTGTCAATTAGGTCGGTGCCACACTCTCGAACCGGCCTTACACCCTATGAGATAGTATTTGGACGCCCAATGAATATTTGGGGTCCACCAAGGCCTAAGGCTGTGTATGATGTACCTTGTGTGATGATGAGTGATTATCTGGCACAGTTAACGGATAACTTGGTTTCTATTCATCAACAGGTCCGAGAGGCGCTCCCTGATCGGTCTACTGGCGAAGGACATGGTCTCCGGCCTGGAGATCATGTGATGATAAAGGTTTTCGACAGATCGAACAGTTTGGAGCCGAGATGGGTCGGACCTGAGCAAGTCCTTCTTGCAACAAGGACGGCTGTGCGAGTCTCGAACAGGAAGAATTGGATCCATTCCTTGCACTGTCGAAAGGTACCGCCCGGATTGGTGGAGTCTGCCGTGCTGACCGATCAACGAGACATCCTAGCAGCAGAGACAGGCCGTGCTGCAGAGCCAAACGACACTGAGGAGCTCTTTTCGGACCACACGACTTCTGGAGGAAGGCGATATCATCTGCGACCAAGGAAGTGAGATTTCCAGTACCGGGACATACTGTCAGAACGGCCCTTGGGTTAGTGAAACGGAGAGCCGATGAGGCAAGGGGGGGGGATCAGCCCTGCATTAGTGTAGCGACACCCGTCTTGGCCCGCTGGTGAAGAAATCAACCGCTGCCCAAGGGGAAGAGTTCTGACAGACCTTTTTAGTTTCAGGAAGATATCAGGGTATTGTTTCCTTTGACATGGGGAAGAAGAAAATTCTTTGTGCATTGGGGTTCATGCTAACAGTAGCCATCGTTGGTATAACCGCATGGTTTGTGGAGGAGGCAACTCCTGCTCGAAAGACACTTGTGTTGACGACTCCAGTGCCTGCGGAGCACTACTTTTATACATTGCCATATCAAGAGTTGAAGCATCGACAATCCTATTTGAATAACACTTTCATTCAGATGCTGCATCACACCCACGTTGCTACGAACGCTACGAACTGTTGGATATGTGGGATGATGCCAGCCCATCAGAAGAAAGGAGGTACGCCATTCATACCACTTCCTTTCTCTCACAATGGCTCTTGTAGAGCATGGTACACTTTGTTGTTTGCCACTCGGAAACCGACAGTGGGACGATTGCTTTTCAGACTTAATAAAGAATGCCATCAGGACAAGAATGGATATCCACAAGCGAATGGGACAATTTGGGAATGGGAAGAGTACCGACCGGACAATGAATCCATCCCCTATATCTTCACAAACACCAGAGACACTGTGGGGAAGGACAAATTCGTAATCCAAGTAGCACAAGCCCAAGCGGACCTGTGTGTCCAGAGTGTGGGTTTTATTCCTGTGGGTGTCAGTGATTGTATAACCGTACTAAACATCGATGGGTTAAACAACAGCACCTTCTTAGCGTCCCATAATACCTACTTTGTATGTGGAAATAAAGGTTATTACCGTTTGCCGGCTGGGTGGTCTGGGGTATGCTATGTATCATTCCTATTACCTCCTGTATTCTTAGCACCTGCGTCATATCATAAGGATTTAAAACTGTTGAATAATGTGACTGTAAATAGATATAAACGTACTCTATCAATTGATGAGGTGGATCAAACAGATACCAGCTTGCAACAGTATATTGATTTTAACTTAGGATTGTTCTTTTTTGTTGGAGCTGCTTTGAATAGTAGGAAGATCCGAAGATTAACAAGAGTGGTAGAAGCTGTGACTAATCAGACTGCTGCTGCTCTTGGGAATCTTACGGAAGAATTACAGATTACCAGAATTGTTGCATTGCAGAACCGTATGGTATTGGATGTAATGCTAGCTGATCGAGGAGGAGCCTGTAAAATTATTGGAAGTAGCTGCTGTGTGTTCATTCCTGATCATACGCCATCCGTTTATAACGCCATTAATAAGCTGCATAAAATAGCAGCTGAAATCCACACAGAAAACGGCACTTGGTCCTTTTCTGGATGGTTTTGGGCGTTGGTTACTGCCTGGGGATGGAAGGTCTTAACTGGTCTCTGCATTATTATAGCAATTCTGTTCTTTCTCTGTATGTGTATTCAATGTGGACCATTGTGCTGTTCCGTATGCATTTCATTCTGCATTCCAGATAAGAAAGCTATTGCCGATGTTGCCCGCCAGAAGGGTCTAGCTAAAGAGGTTAAAGGAATGATGATAATTGACATATACGATGATTATTCTTGGAGACCAGATGTCTTCAGTAAATGCTGAAAGGGTCGTCTGTTGTAAATTAAGGCAGAATGTGATTAAGCATTTACTGAAAACATTAGTGTTTCCCTTTGTTCATGTTTTCCTCATTATGTTGGCCGAAGTCCGGACTCCATTTTGTATTGACATGCTGCCATGTGTTCACCACGAGGAGAGTCCGACCTCTGTGTTAGTTGCTCTTGTAATCTGCCTAGTAACAGTTATAAATAGCTTTCTTGTCCGTCTGGCGCATGCCCAGACTTGACCACATCTGTTATAATTAGCTTTGCTTGACCATGTGTTTTCGCGGGCCCAAGGAGTGTGTTAGCTCCGCCCATGTATTGATTCGGTATCGAGAATGACCCTAAATGGTAATGTTCTTCAACTCTGTGGTATCCACCCACTCATGAGCCCCTTTGCTGTGTATAAAAGGGGACTGTGTACGAATGTTCTTTGTGCTACTCCTTGCAATACTGAAGAGTGTTGTGTGGATTGTAGGACCACCCTTAAGGGTTAATAAACGTTGTTTTTGTACTTTGCAGTTTCCGTGCCAACTTCCTTATAGATTTCGTTACAGAAGAGCGAACCCTTGTCTCTTGCGGGCCTAGCTGGGGCTTGTATTCATCACTCTGGGCTTGTCTGATGATAGCTGGGTTCTGGTATGAGATCCTAGATGATGTGGAGACAAACACAGAATCCACAATAGCAAAATGCCCTAAAGTAATTTTAATAGGCTCTGCTCATACTCCCACCTACTGCACTACACTCTAGGGAAGACAATCTTCTAACTCATATTGGCAGCACATCAATTGATTTAGGCCCTCTGAAGAACATCCTCCATACCTTTTTCTAATTTGTTGCTCAACGTGTTTGGTCCTTTCTAGCAGCCAAAAGGTTAGCATATAGAACACTGTAAAAGGAACTTTATTTTCAGAAAATGTCAGGACCAGGAGCGGCTTTCATAGCATGGACTGCAGATGTGCCCCAAAACCGTCAAAGTCCTCAACATCCTGGGCATGGACACAATCTAATGAACAAAATAGGAAGTTATGGGTTAGACAGTGAACAACCATTTCATAAGAGAGGTAGCGTACAATGTCAGCTTAACACTACAGTCACAGTAGAGATCTGGTGAGAATGTGAGATGGCTGGAGCCAATTATAAGAGGGGGCACATGATTGTCCAGATTTGGTGCTGGAGGAGGGAGTTGTAATTATAAGGTTAAACGTGGGTGTTGTTCAATAGATTGTGTTGTTGTAATTGGGCAGTGATTGAATCCACTCCTGGCATTATCTTAACCCTTGGGGATATTTGATTAATTAATTCCAGGCAGCTAGTTGCCAATCCTAGGCAAGTTTCATTTTGCTTTGGGTGTGTTTAACTGTTGTTAGAGCCCCATTGTCAAGTCTGATTAACTTGTTGTCACTGGGCATTGGTGGGCTCTGTCTATTAGTTTCATAAATGCCAGAGAACTTTCTCTATATTGGACATGTTTAAATTGGCTTTGGGCATGTTTACAGGGCATTGATAACAATGTACTGGTGTGCTTCACTTATAATTGAAGGCTAGTAGGATCTGAGGTTATTTGGGCCCTTGGAGGTATTTGATTAAATAATTCCAGCCAGCTTTGCCTTTTCTGGGCACACATAAGTTGGCTTTGAGCGTGTTTAAATGTGATTTTAGTCTCATTCTTGAATCTTTTTTAAATGGTGTGACTGCTGGGGTTGTGCTAAGAACCCCCAATATCACCCTAAGGATCGTAGGCACACTCACCTGCACAGGTACATCTCACTTTCCTTTGATGCACTCCACGCGGAAACACTTCTACATGTTTGCAGTGACACGCTATGAACAGCCTCTGCAATACATGCACATCACCACAACACTTCCTACAATGGACACATACACTGCATTCATACACCTCTTCATCCATACATTAGTACTTTAGAAGATTATGGGGGTAATTTTCAAGTCCATTGCGCTTTATTTGATCCAACGGCAGTGCAGTGTGCCTGCTCATATTTACAATGCCATGTAAAGCCACCCTGCATGGTTCTTTATGGCATTGTAAACATGACCTTCTTGCACACATTACTCTGCATGAAAGGGGCATTGTTGCTGTGGGTGTTCCAGCACAACATCCATGGAACCTGACGTATTCTCAGATTTACAAGGTTTTTGTAAACCTGGGAATGTGTCATATTCCTATGTTTCCCCGGGGAAGGCATAAGGGATGCTCAACGAGGAGAAATACTTTTGTTTCTCATGTTTTTCCTTTCTCTGTGTGTGTTGCATTCTGCAGCATACATAGAAAGAGGAAAACACCTCTTTTGATTGGTTTTGTGCAGGACGGTGTCTCTTCCTCCACAAAACCAATCACCCCTACAACGCAGACACCCTTGCACCATGACACAAGGGTGCCTGCATTGGCACATGGCAGCCAATTGTACACCAGAGCAGGGGAAAAGGACACAAGTGTGCTGCATTTCGAAAATATGGTGTATTCTGCCCTTTTCTTTTGACGTATTGCAGCACAGCAGGAATGCTTGCTGCACTGGCGTGTGTCAAAATAGTGTAAATGAGGCCCTAAGCATCCTATTTTTACACCACACACCCCCTCATTTATAAACTTGCTGAATACAGCACACATAGAGAGAGGGGAAAAAAGCAGGAATACAATTATTTCTCCTTGTTGTGCCTCCCCTACATCACCCCTGGGGAGGCGTAGGCTTTAGACCCATTCCCAGTTTTTACAGAACATTGTAACTCAGGGAATGTGCCAAATGCCATTGGTGTTATGTGGGAACACCCACCCTAAATGCCATGGCACGCTTCCCCATCGTAGTGTGTGGCAACGCAGTGACTTGTGCTGCATTGCCTCACACCATATTTACAAGGCCAAGTAAAGCCATGCAGGGTGGCTTTACCTTGCCTTGTAGTTATGACACTGCACTGTGTGCTGCCGGACCGCCAATAAAAGAGATGTTCTGGCAGCTAAATAAGCCCCCACATGCGCAGTGAGACCACAATAATAAGAGCATAACTCTATGTATCACGCAGGACTTGAAATACTTCCCACACAAGAGTCACTAGAAACACACCTGCTGTAATACTCATGCCCACTGATGAGCATACTTGACATGTTACTCTATAATTCTCTTTTTTCACATCTCCTCTTCTTTTTTCACTTTGATGTTAATTGTATATTTCTTATATTTAACTTGTTTTCTTCCATTCAAGGTTATTTCATGCAATGTGAAAGGTTTTGTTAATTCTATAAAGAGGCAGAGAATACCATCTCATCTAGCCTCATATAACCCGGACATAGTTCAACTGCAAGAGACTCATTTATCAGAGACAGAGGCTTTGAAGCTTAAAAGGCAGTGGATGGGTTTAGTCTTGGTGTCTCCTACAACCACTAAGAAGAATGGGGTAGTTATTCTGGTTCATAAATGTCTGAATTGTTCTGTTATTTCTAAAGAAATTGATTTAGATGGTAGATGGATATTAGTTAAGTTGCTCATTAACAATATTTCTCTTATAGTTTTCAAAATCCATGGTCTAACTCAACCGAATTACTCATTTTGGCCTACTATCACTAAAAAATGCATTCAACATAAAGATGAACTTTTTATTATAGGAGGTGACTGCAACCAAGTGATTGACCCTTTCATTGATCAATAATCCCAGCTCTGTTTCATCCGCTATAAATGTCACAAACAGTTTCAAAGTACAATTTCTCAGACAAACCTTGTGGATGCTTGGAAGCTCTGCAATCCTGATAACGCAGAATTATCTTTTTTCTCCCCACCGCATGGCACTATATCCCGATTAGATTACATCTTTCTTTCTCCTGCTTTAACACAAAACCTTATTTCCTCCTCTACAGAACCCATTGTCATCTCTGACCATGCTCCAATTGTTGCTGATTTTGATTTGCTCCACTCACAAACTAGGTCTTCTAGATGGTGATTCAATAACTCTCTTTTGCAAGATCCACTTTTTTCCTCTTCCTTTATCTCTTTTAAGGAGGAATTTTTTGCTTTAAATACGTCTCATGATACCTCTCCTTCCCTACTCTGGGACTCTTTCTAAAGCTACAGCGTGGGGTTTCATTATAGACTTTGTTTCCAGGAAAAAGAAACCATTTCTTCACCAGCAGAAAGTTTTGATAGCTAATATCAAATGTTTAAAGCATCAATTTTATACATCCTCATCGGAATTAGCTTTGCAGGAACTTGTCTGAACCAAACTTTAATAAAATATCAACTGATAATGCTTTGTCCATTCTTCTCCCTACGAGCACTCGATATTATGGCGGGCGACATAAGGCCGGCAAGCTCCTAGCCAACTATCTTAAATCTCTGAAAGAACACTTTTTGATAGATTCTATTCAATCATCAGATGGGAAACTCCTCTTTAAAGACCAGGAGATATTCAATGAATTCATGGAATTCTAAAAAAATCTATACACCCCAGAGACCTCTTCTCTTCCCTCTTCTATTGTTACATATCTTAACCATGTTCCACCTCCATCTCATGTTAACTGGGCTTTGCTCTTTAGAATCTGATCTATCTATCATGGAAATTTCTCATTGCTTAAGTCTTCTTAAGAAAAATAAAACTCCAGACCCAGATGGTTTTACTGTAGAATTTTATTTACATTTTTCATATCTTCTTTTTCCAAAACTCTTACAGCAATTTCAATACTTTCACATCTCCGGTATGGCACAGGGAACTTTTGTAGAAGCCTCAATCTGCTTAATCCATAAAGATGGTCAAGTCCCCAAACAGTGTAAAAACTATCGTCCTGTTTATCTAGTGAATGTGGACTTCAAAATGTTCGCCAAGTTGCTTGCGCTCCGCCTCAAACCTCTTCTACCGAAACTAATTGGCTTAGAGCAATGTGGTTTTGTTAAAGGCAGGTTAACATCAGACAACTCTCCCTTATTATTTAATGTTTTGAATAAGGCCTCATGTCTTCCATATCCATTGCAGTTTCCATTGATGCAGAGAAGGCTTTTGATAGAGTGAACTGGCCCTTTTTATTTAAAGCTCTTCAATGGCATGGTTTCAGTCCTAACTTCATATCTCTGGTTTCTCTATTATACACAGCTCCTAAAGCTTCTGTTGTAGTTAATGGTCTTGTCTCTCAATTCTTTAATTTACAGGCTGATGTTCATCAAGGCTGCCCTCTCTCACCCCTTCGTTTTAGTTAAGCTCTTGAACCATTTCTGTCTCGTATCCGTCAGAATACATCTATCTCTGGTTTTGTTTATGGTGATCAACAGTTGGAATTATCGGTTTATGCAGACGACATCCTACTCTTTATTTCCCATCCTGAAACTTCTATCCCTCCTCTTATGCAAGAAATTTCAGACTTCTCCCTTGTTTCAGGATATAAAATTAACTCTGACAAAACAGAAATCCTCCACATTACTAAATTCTGTTTTAAACAATATGTTGATGCTACTGGGTTCTGTGGGAACAGCTCTAAAATTAAATACGGAGGCATTTGGTTCAATAACTCTATATTGGATTCTGTTAAAATCAATATGAAGGAAGTGTTTGATCGTATCTCTAAACTTATCTCCTCTTGGAATCCTCTTTTTCTTTCTCGGTGGGGGCATCTTGATCCCATTAAAATCATGATTTCTCCTATTTTACTATATACTCTGTCTATGATTCCCATTCACATCCCAAACATTTACTTTAAAAAACTTGATCCCCTTCTTTCAAAATTTTTGGAGAACAATAAAAAACGTAGAATTTCTCTTCCACAACTTCTTAAACCTAAATCTGTGGGAGGAGTGAATTTTCCCGACTTTCAATTGTACCATAAGGCCTTTTGTCTTTAGCTAGCTTCTAAATGGCTTCTTATTGAAGTCTCCTATTTTACTCCTCTGTGGGTCACAATTGGACATTCCTTACTTGCACCTTTTTCTGTTAAAGATGTTCTCGCCATCACAACAAAGGTCAATACCACATCTCTTCCGCTGTTTAAACATACTTGTTCTTTGTTAAAACCTCATTGTCAATTGGAAATTTCTTCTAGGGAAGCTTTTCTTCAGTCCCCACTGTGGTACAATCGTTTTATTACTATTAATAATAGACCTCTTTTTTGGAAATCCTGAAGAATTAAAGGTATCATCTGGGTTAGGGATATGTTTGATGGTTTGTCCCATGTTCTTTTCCCCAATTTCGGAAAACCTTCAACTGCCCACGCTCGTTCTGGCACAAATTTTCATCTCCTATGGAAATCATCCTTGATGTGTTTTACTCTCTTCCCTCTATTGAATTTACTCCCACAGTAGATCCACTTCTAAGAGTCTTAACTGTGACCCTAATGCCTCCTTGATTTATAAACATCTTCTTACTCCTGACGGTACACAAGCTAAATCTAAGATAGAGATCACTTGGGAGACAGATCTGGATTGTGACTGGAGCATAGACTTTTGGAACAAACTATGGGCTAGGTCTTCAAATATCTCTAGATCTGCTTCCACTACTCAATCACTTTTCTTCCTCTACCATAGATTATACTATACACCCTCATCTATACCTAAGTTTACACATACCAGCAATAAGGATTGTTGATCCTGTCTCTCTCCAATGGCTGATTTGATGCACCTACTATTTTCCTGTCCTGCTGCCTCTTCCTTTTGGAAAAATGTTTGAAAACACTTCTCAGCTATTTTTAACCTACATACTTCTTTATCAAACATTATTCTTTTTAAAGGTAGTTTATTGGAATCTTTGGGGTTGTCTACATGAAAAGGATTTATTTGACTTGATGTTGGCTTTAGCTTTCCAGCAAATCACACTGAACTGTAAATGTTCATCTAATCTTTTAGTGAAGAACTGGTGGAATAATGGTTGTCATTATCATAGATTAGATACGGCATTCGCTTCCTCTCTTAAACCGTATGTAAACAGAGATTTATTCTGGTCTTCATTAACCAATTATTTAAATAATATTTCAATGCCTGAAGTACATATTCGTTCTGAGAATTTTCAACCTCCATAAATTATTATTGTCTCTGCCTTCTCCTATATACCATTTTTCCCTTTTTTCCTTTCACTTTTTTTTGCATCTTTGATATTTTATTTTAAATGTTTGCATATTCTGTAATTAATCTACAATCTGATTTTCTTACTGTTCAATTGTAGAGATGTACTATTCTTCCCCTTTTTATTTCTCTTTCTTCCTGCCCCCTCCCCCTTTTCTTCTCCCCGTGTTATTGATAAAATGAAAACAGCTTTCTACTTTGTTTACTGTCTATTTCTCTACTTCATTGACAGCTATATTGTTTTTCATGGCCTATCTTTTTTGCAACAGTTGTCATTTATTAAAGCTTTTTAAACACAAAGAAATGTGTCCATTAGCCGTTCACTAGACTGCACAAGCAATATTTACTTAAATTATGAATGTGCTCCTTCAATATGGCTCTTGATTGGATGTGGGAAAAAGACTTTGGAAAGGGGAGGGTTTAATTTGGGATGATGGCCTAATACAATCTGCTCGCCTGGCAGTTCGTGAATTTCTCGTTTGTTTACCCTTCGCTCACCTAACACTACAGACTTGTTAATTTGTATTAGTAAAAATAAAATTGACAAATAATCCAAGGAGGCATTATTTAACACATCACATGTGTGAATTGCAATTGTACAATGAGAGGAAGGTGCAGTGAGAGAGAAAAAGAGATGCGTGAGTTGTGATAAGGAGAGAAAGCGCCCCTATAAATAAGGCACATATGTTTCAAAATGTCCTTTTACTATTTGATAAGGAAATACATATATAAAAACAACAAAAAAATTATACAGACCTAAATTACATTTATTTTCTTCTTAACAGCTGTCGCTTTTTCTCGATTGTTTCGAAAAGTTCACCTCTATTTCCCTGAAACGTTCATTGCAGCTGTCAAATATGCTTCATTGCTTTTAACCATGAGGGAGGTAATAAATAGGCTGCTGTGTTATCGGCGTTTTATTTTTTTTCCCGCCTTGCTGACTGTCATGCCTTTCAGCAGATAACATATCACTGAATGCCAGATGAAGATTTGAATACCATTTTCCTGAGAGCTCCCTGCCGAACCCTCAAAGTGCTTCTGCGTCCTGCCAGGACCACATGCCCCTTATCAAACTCCATCGCCTTCTTGCAAACAATGTATGAAAGCCGCAGTTTTCCAGATCTTCAAGTTTTACATTGAATTGCCAGAGTGTAAAGTGCATCGAGTTCGTATGAATATGTAGAAGGCAGGTGGTCTTCGATGCTGCAAAGTAAAATCCTGCTTCGGCGGAGAACAAAATGCCTTCTCCGACGGCCAGTGACATTAGCGATGCGCGCGGCACACAAAAGGTCATACCGGCCGACAAAAATGGCGCCACCTTTGCATAAAATTCAATTTTGACTTCATAGCGCAGTTTATCATCGAGGCCGTTATCGAGTCTAGGATGCTAGAGGCAAGCTTTGAAGTGCTGATGTCCGGTAATTACGTTCTATTAATTGTGCAAAATTACTTCAGAACAGAAAAACGAAAAGAAAAAATCACAGTTTACACCTCATTGTACACTTAGATATAAATGCGCATTACCATATGGTATGATGTACCTAGAGAATACAGTTGCCAAATAATATGAACACAACGTGAACATAGTATTAAAGTACAAATTAGGTGGCAAGATAAAAAAATACAAAGATATGCTTGGCTCCGAATATCATCTAGGAGCTATAGTACTTTTAATAAACTATTTGGTTGGCTGCTGAACAGCCGGAAGAGCTTTTGTGATGAAGAGATATTAAAACAAAATAAGGGGCATATTATCAAGGAACGGCGTTAAAATTATCGCCGCTGTATTGACAGAAAACTGCCGCTAAAGCGGCGATAATGGGCTTGATAATATGCCCTTAAGAATTCCCATAGAAGCCCATGTTCTGGTGTCAACATGGGCTTCTATGGGAATTCTCTACGGCATATTATCAAGCCCATTATTTTAACGCCGTGCTTCATAATATGCCCCTAAGTGACTATAAGAGACCAAACAATCCAAGCAACAGACATCCTTGAATTCTTTGGTCTCTAATGCAAGTTTAATGCGGAGTGGATGTAATGGCTACTCATAAAACAACAACAATAAAAGGTACCTTATACTGAATTATTTAGGAGCCTTGTAACTTCTTCGCGCTGATTTATACAGAAGAAATGGCAAGTAGGTATAGGGTCGTTAGAGTCCAGCAAGCAGAGGTGAGAACCAATTCATGATTTTCTGTTGTGATAGCCAGAAAGAAAAGACTCATGAAAATAATTAATTGGGGAGATGAGCTTTAAGAAGTTACCTGAATCAGAGGTCATTTAGTTCAGCTGAGTGGAGGATTCAGAACGTCCCATAGTTAGAAACTCAGTACTCAGAAGGAACGACTGCTGTATGACTGCCAATTGCATGGGTGCTGCATAATCTGGTACTGCAAAGCGGAAGGAATGTTCCTTGCTGGATGAAGGGTGAAGTCAGGATATAGGTTTCACTAGCAGGCAGCTCTATCTGTTTTTGCCAAAGACTAATTGAGTACAGTACAATATGCATACAGTAGGCTTCGGTCCAGTGATTGGGTGACTTTCTTGATAATCTCAGTTTACTGCTTCTTATTTGCTGGATTTCCGCCGAAATCTTGTGTTTGCCCCCTACTTCTAGTATTGCATCTTTCCGGATTGGATTCGTTTTATCTTTACATTGCTGACCAGAGAAAACTATTTTAATACTTTTAGAGAAATGCATTTCTTAAAATTTTTTAAGGGTTAGGTGACTTATAGGAGCAGACTTCGGAGACCAGAAATTTGCCAGCACTTTTTATGGACATGCATGTGTATTCTAACTGCTGTTTATTTAACATTTGCTTATCTAATGTTCTTTGCTACACCTGAATGCCTTAGGGTGGGTTTCCCCTAAATTTTTGCCTGCCTCCCTCCATTTTCTTCCCTCTTTTTTTCTGGCTTTAGGAGTTTGCGTCATTTACCACAGCTAACCAGTGCTAAAGTGCTTGTGCTCTCTCCCCTGAACATGCTAATATTGGTTCATCCCCAACTGGCGTATTTAATTTACTTGTGAGTCCCTAGCAAATTTCACTACATGTGCCCAGGGCCGGTAAATTAAATGCTACTAGTGGGCACGCAGCACTGATAGTGCCACCCACATAAGTAGCCTGTTAACCATGTCTCTGGCTTGCCAGTCCCAGAAGTTCCCACAGTGGAGGTTGATGGGGTCCTTGAGGAGGAGGCCCCCAAGCCAACCGGGAAAGATATTGCCATCCCAGCTGATGCTCACCAGGGAGTAATTCTGCCAAGTGCAGAAGGAGTGTCCCACCCTTGAGGGCTTGAGACGCCAGGCTCCAACCTATGCAGCAGATGAAGCCTCTGGGGATCACCTAATGTCCCGGAAAAACAATCTCCTTTATAGTGAGCCTAAGGTTCCTGGTGCCGGGGCAGCCCATGTGCTGGTGGTCCCCCACTGCTACCAGACCTTCCTACTGTGCCTGGG
Source organism: Triturus cristatus (assembly GCF_964204655.1). NCBI lineage: Eukaryota > Metazoa > Chordata > Amphibia > Caudata > Salamandridae > Triturus > Triturus cristatus. The sequence continues at coordinate 726,380,826 of NC_140585.1, forward strand.
TCATGAAATTCCCTTGGCAGGACATTTGGGGCAAGCCAAGACCTTTGCCAGGCTTGTCTCTCACTTTTATTGGCCCCAATGAAAAAAGACTCATATGCATTCTGTACTTCCTCTCCCACCTGTCAGGCCAGTGTGAAATCATGGAAAAAGCAAAAAGCTCCCCTGTCCCCATTACCTGTGGTCGGCAACCCCTTTGAAAAGGAGGGCATCAATGTCGTTGGACCCTTGGAACCCAAGATAGCATTAGACAGCAGTTTTGTCCTGGTCTTGGTGGACCAGGTCACCTGCTACCCAGAGGCAATCCCTCTGAGGTCAGTGACCACGCCCATAGTGGCAAGAGCTCTGATGTGGATCTTTACCCATGTTGCGTTCTCCAAGGAGGTAGTGTCAGCCAGTGGCACTAACTTTATGTCAGCGTACGTGAAGGTACATGACCTGGGAGGAGTATGGTGTAACTTACAAGGTCACCACACCCTATCTCTCTCAAGCTAATGGCCTAGTTGAACGGTTCAACAAGACCTTGAAAGGCATGATATTGGGCCTGCTTGAGCCCATGAGGTGTAAGTGGGATATCCTCTTGCGATGCCTTATATGTGCCTACAGAGAGGTGCACAGAAAGAAGTGGGGTTTAGTCCCTTTGAACTCCTCTATGGACACCCTGTTAGGAGGCCTCTTAGCCTTATCAAGAAGGGGTGGGAGAAAGCTCCCAAGAACCCGTGCAGGATGGGGTCAGCTACATGCCGGCCCTCTTGAACCACATGCACCACTTCTAGAAGAAGGTAAAAAGTAACCTCGAAGCCAGCCAAGAGGTGATGAAACTCTGGTACGATCAGAAGACCAACCTGGTGTAGTTTCATTCTGGCCAAAAGGTATGGGTTGTGGAACCTGTAGAGCCCAGAGCTCCCCAGGACATCTGGACTGGCCCATACAAGATAAAGGATTGGAAGGGGAAGCCATCTACCTGGTAGGCCTCCAGACCGCTATGAACACCCTAAGGGTGCTCCATGTGAACCGACTGAAGCCTCACTTCGAGAGGACCAAAGTGAGCATTCTCCTAGTGACAGAAGAGGGTGTGGAAGTAGAGAGTGAACAACTCCCTGACCTCCTCTCTGAGCAGAAACTTGATGTGTCAGTGGGTGGTGTCAAACTCTCTGCCACCCTGACCCCAGAAGAGCAAGGTGACTGTTACCAGTTACTGGAAGAGTTTGCCCCATTGTTCTCCATCACCCCTGGACTCACACATCTGTTGAACCATGATGTCGACACTGGGGACAGTCCCCCTGTAAAGAACAACATTTACAGGTGGTCTGACAAAGTAGGAACCACCATCAGGGAGGAAGTCTCCAGGATGCTGTCATTATCAGTGATTGAACCAGCCCTCTAATACTCCTTGGTCCAGCCCCGTTGTATTTGTACCAAAGGCTGCCCACCAGGTGCCACACCAGAGCTCTGATTCTGCATGGACCATAAAGGACTCGATTCAGTCACTAGGACTGATGCACATCCCATCTCCTGAGCTGATGAGCACATTGACAGGCTGGGCGCTGACAAATTCCTCAGTACTTTTGATTTGACATTAGGGTACTGGCAGATCAACTTGACTGAGGGGGCAAAAGAGAAGTCAGAATTTCCAACCCCAGAGGGTCATTACCAATTCTGGGTAACACCCTTTGGATTGAAGAATGCCCCTGTTCTTCCAATCGTTGGTTAACAGGGTCTTGACTGGTAAGGATGCTTTCTGTGCCACCCACTTACACAACATTACCTTCTACAGTTCTAGCAGGGAGGAATACCTGCATCACCACCCTACATGTGCAGTTTCACACTGCCTTTTCGACCTGGAAAGTTAATCCACTTGCCAGGCCTTAACCATCCCTTTTTAAACATTTACGTTACCCCTAAGGTAGGCCCTGTATAGCCCACAGGGCAGGGCACAGAATATTTAAAAGGCGAGGCATGTACTTTTAAACTGTACATGTCTTGGTAGTGAAAAACTCCCAATCACGTTTTCCACTACTGCAAGGCCTATCTCTCCCATAAGGTAACAGTGGGATTACCTTACTGCATCTTTTAAGTATAACTCTCAATTGTGAAGAGACAAACTTTCGAAAGTTACTGTCACTGAACTCACAATTTAAAATCACAACTTATGGTGAAGTTGGATTTTATATACCAATTGAGCAAATGCCACTTTCAGAAAGCTGGAAAGCACAAAACAGGGGAATGATTCAGTTCAGGAGTACAGAGACTGGAATCAATTACATATTAACAATACAAAAAGTACCTATGTAACCATAGATGAAACATTACTTCTCCCTCAGTAGTCATTTTTATTAACTCTGGGCTTCATTAATTCATTTTCTTTTTTTGTATTTTCAAGAAAAGGTATTTTCCAATATTTTAAATTAAAGCATACACCTCTAGAACATTTTCGATATTCACAAAAGACTGTGTCGAAAAAGACAATATTTACAAGACACACAAACAATTAATCAATAGTTTTGAACCTTTGTACAGACATAAAGACAAAATCATACATTACTATACATTTATTTCTGTGTTAAACATAATATACAAACGAATCCACAGAGACTCCTTTGTCCTACAAACTTATATCTGGTATCGGGACGTATTGTGTTTGTGTCCTCAATACTTTCTATTCTTGAGGTCCTGGGGAGGTCAGAGTGCTATTCTAGGACTCTATTGCTGTGCTTGTTTAGTCAATGCCAACACGTATATGAAACTTTCTTCGAATCCCACCAAAGCTATTACTTGCAAACTAACGATGATCTTAGATGCAGCTCTACTAAATGTAACCATTACAGAGAAAGACAAAAGATATTTACTCCAAAGCCACCCGAGAACACCCAAATTCTACATGACCCCGAAAGTACATAAAGATTTGAAAAAAACACCTTTCAGACCTATAGTCTCAACTAGAGGTTCACTACATGAACCTCTTGGCAAATATATTGATATACACCTGCAACCTATCGTTCAAGAAATGACAACATATATTGAAGACACCACGGATCTTCTTAACAAATTGAAAACCATACAACTGGAACCAACACAAGATATATATCTCTGTATCATAGATGTTAAGGCACTTTATACGTCGATACCACATGACATGGGCTTAGAGGCCCTGGAATTCTTCATTACCCGTACAGATTGGAGCAACGATTAAAAAAAAATCCTGATGGAACTAATGCATTTCACACTTTACCACAGTTACTTTGCCTGGGAGGATGAATATTTTTCACAGCTCATCGGTACATCTATGGGCAATTGTGCAGCCCCCAGCTATGCCAATTTGTTTATGCATCAAAATGAAAGAGAACATATTTTGTCCAACGACATATGGCTTAAGAATTAACTTTTTTTCGTTCAATACATTGATGACATTTTTCTTTTATGGAAAGGCACTGAAATAGAATTGACACATGCTATCAACCAATTGAATTCAGTGAATCAACGAATACAATTCACACATGAATTTAGCAACAAGTCTATTAATTTCTTCGATGTAAAAATCTCCATTCAATCCAACAGACTTACCACCAATATATACAGAAAAAGCAGTGATAGAAATCATTTACTCCATTTCATAAGCTTCCATCAACAACCTTTAAAACAACACTTGCCGTACTCGCAACTTCTGCGTGTTAAAAGAATTGCGTCACAACCAGATGATTTGGAAAATAACCTTTTGACTATGGTAAAATGATTTGCAGATCGAAAATATCCTCAAGAAATATTCACACAAGCAGTGACTAGAGTAAAATCAAAAACACGCTGAGAACTACTATAGCCTAAAACACGTGCCAATACCAAAGACAGAATGGTAATGTTATCTAAATATTCGACCTCAAGTCCTGCTTTCAAGAAATACATTTTAAAATATTGGCCAATGTTGGAATCAGAACCAGATTTCAATGGCATATTTAGTGAAAGACCTCTTTTCGCTTACGAAAGGAGTAAAAACATCAGAGAAATCTTATCAAGTAGGATTACCATCAGACAACACCAAGAATACAAGGGCACAGTTCCGTGTCATAACTGCAATAACTGCAATAACATAATATCAGGAAACACTATGACACATCCCAGGAAAGGATATAAGATCAAGCTCTACACTACAGCTGCATTTGATTCTACAAATGTTATTTACATGTTAAAATTCCCTTGTGGACTAGTTTATGTGGGGAAAACTATGCGAAAAATGAAAGTACACATAAACTAACATAAGTCCAATATACGTACGCACAATCAGAAATCAAGCGTTGCTACCCATTTTCAAGACAATTGCCACAATGTTAGTCAGCTACATCTTTTGGTATTAGAAATTGTTAGCCCCCAGAGAAGGATACAACACCAATAAATTACTCCTACGCAGAGAACTGTTCTGGATTAAAGTTCTGGACTCTCTTCAACCGAATGGTCTTAATGATCGTTTAGAATATAGTTGTTTTTTGTAATTGCTTTAGTTGTAATCATTGTCTTTAGAAATGAAATTCTTATGATCGAGTCATGTCATATTATTGTCACTTTATGTCTTTATTCACCACTCCAAGATGGCCACGCTAGGTGAACATCTCAACTCACAACAGTCCTCTTTTCATTCTTACTAATTACTAACGTGAACCATTCAGCCGGCTTTAATACACCTTGGAACACGCTGCTCGCGTTAATCACTTTCTATCACTCCAGAATCGTCGTACGATGCCATCATACGAGCTGGGAGAGGTACATGACTTTCGTCTATTTTCATTTTCACTAAGCACTAACGCGAATTTCAACTGGCCTTAATACACCTTAGAACATGCTGTTCGCGTATACCACTTGCTATCACTCCAGAATCGCCATATGATGCCGCCAACGAGCCGGAAGAGGTTCATGACTCTCGTATTAACTTTCTTTTTCCTCTTTCAATTTGGTGGCTCCTATGTCACGGGCACATGCACGTAATGTTTCTTTTCATCACGATTGACGGGTGTTTTTAATCTTTGCGCATACCGTTCCTTTTTCTTTTATGAACTTAGTGTATTCACGAGACAAGACTTATTATTTACCCACTTTTAGGAGAGCACATATTACTTTGACAATTCTTCAGATCTAATCTACCTTGCATTTACTCCAATGTTTTATTCGCATGTTTACTCTTTCGTCACCTGCACGATTGATACACAACCAGCTAGTTTCATTAGTATTATAATGGTATGAATATTTAATACTATGCACAGACTGCCGGACTATGCTTGTTTTCGACTTTTATTGTTTCTTTTGTCGTAGAATGGAATTGCCCCTGATGAACGGCAAAACCAGCCCGAAATGCATTCGGTCATGGATTAATATTTGTCCGAGACAGCGTCTCAATCCATGAGAGAACATTGATCGTTTTTCAAACCAACCTGAGGAAGTTTAAATAAACTCAGTGAATACTTCAAGATTGTATGGAGTTTGAACTTTGTTTTAAAAGAAGATTACTTCATTTCAATTTCATCGCTTAACCGATTAAACCTTAGTGGTTTTCTAGCAGTGCGCCAAGGGGACGTTTCCCAAGTAGGGAAGCGCATGTTCACTGAACTTGTTCAGTCACGCCCAGATTCTCTGTTATTCATTATATTGTTTTTCTTTATGGTTACTCTTGGCCTCAAGCTGAATTGAACCAACGCATTTCGACCTTCAGAATGTATTGGTGAAGGTCTTCATCAGGGCAGAACAAAGTTCATGTAGGACATATGTTTCTAAATGTTGGTTTCTTGATATTGCAGCAGTTTTGTGGGTACAATTGTGGTGATCAAACGAGCTCATCAGTTCAATGTATTTCTTAAGATTCTGCTCCCTTCAGTGTTTATGCTGTCTTCAAGGGGCCGATGGTCTCCGAGCAAGACAAAGCCAGATTCCTGAGAGTCTTCGCAGGATTGTTGACGAACCATGACCATCGGCCACTTAGTATTTTTAACCTCAAGATCTTTTTGTGCCCATCTCTTGGTTCTGGTTACTTAGCAAATGCTTCTCATGTTACCTACGTCTTTCCTTAATTAAGAACTTCCTCCATGCCAACACTCTTCTTCAAACCAAGCCATATTTGGGTTGTGGTGCATTTGACAAAAATCCCTCTGTTGCTCATATCATGCTCATATCATGCTCTTACTGGCGCTAAAAAAGGTCGATGCATTGAATTTAATGTTGCCTGTGTATATATGATGTAGTGTGCCATGGTTTCGCAGGGCCTCTCCACAACACTGACGTGTCGGGAGTGTTCATTGATTGGCTCACTTCAAGAGCTTGACCACAAACTTATCCAGGTGGGATGCTGTGCACTCTCTCTATGCTGTTTGCCATTTAGCAGAGATTTATTAATGCATAGTTATATTTTGCTTTATTATGTGTATGTTTTTGTTCAAATCCAGGAGATTAGCATGCTAAGTGTAAGGTTAAATAGAATTATATTAAGGCCAAAATGTGTAGGAATGCCAGAGGGACTGTCTAACTCACAGTCAGGTAAGTCATTGAGCATGGCACACTCGTCACAATATACTGCGCCGCTGCCAAAGTCCGCTTGGTGTAGGCGAATCAGAGGTCTTGTTCATATACACAGATGACTACCACATTCACTTGTGAGATTGTAACATAAAATGCATGGACATTGAATTTCCCAGTAAAGAAGAAAGCACTTCTGAAGTGGTTATACACATGGGGCACATGCATCTTTGTTTTTTGCGCTCACAATGGGGCAGATTCTGCGAATCTGCCCCTTTGCAACCGCAATTTTTGCATTTGGGATGCATCATCACAATTGCAAAAATCGCTAAATAAGTAATCGCAAAATTTGCGATTACTTAAATTGCGATTGCATTTAGGGATTCGCAAATTGTCATCCCCTAAATGCAATACAACAACAACAACAAAATAGCGATTTCTATTTTTTAAGAAACGCAAATTACCATCAACTTCAAGTTGATGGTAATTTGTGAAGACTTTGAAAAATGCATACAAATGGATTTTTCAGAGTCACGTTTTACACACACACATGCCCTTGGGTCATGTGTGTGCGCAACATGTGTAAAAATTAGATTTTCAGGGGTGCAACAGGGTATCCTTTTGGAACCTTTGAAATTGCATGCGCAACTTAAGAGTACCTATTGGGTACTCGCAAATTGTGCATGCAATTCCGAGTCATTCCTATGGGAATTAATGGGAATCAATCCCTTAATTGCGACTCGCAATTTGCGACTCGCAATTAAGGAATTTCACGGAATCGCTTTTTTTTTGCGATTCCTACGTAAATTGCATTTTGAGATTTCTAAATAGCGAATCGGTAAAATTCGCTACGTAGAAATCGCAAAATGCGGGCTTGATGCATGTGCCCCCAAGTGACTATGTACAGTAATGCTTCATAAGACACACTTACAGGCTTGTTATGTCACAATACTGAGATGCAAATTATATCTCTTAAAGTTCCAATCCATGACACAAACATAATCCAATGAAGGGGTAATCCTATTTAAAAGAGGGATCATCTTCACTTTCAAAATGAGTTATATAGTTAGGAATGGGAGGGCACTAGATTTAAGGGGCTGACTACACAATAAACCATGCACACTTTTCTCTGTTTACAGGCCCAATGATGACAAGGATGTCTTTAACTCATCCCATGCTCTACCATAGCCAACCATGCCACAATTGTTCTCATAAAGAGGAAGAGGTCCACATAGTATTATACCCCTTGCTGGACAGCTCCTCTCTTTCTAGACACCTGCCCTTAATGCCAGCATCTTTATTAGTAGGAGTATGCCACAATTGACCTTATAGATACGTGCCACACTCTACTCACCAACGTGAGAGAGTATACATATGTTTTCAACGTGCCTAAATTTCAATCAAGGATAGATTTGTACATTGACTCAATTTTGCTATCAGAAATAGGCACACACATCCTCTAGGACCATGCACTGTTGATATTGACAGAGAGATTTCTTGGCTGGAACTCAAATGTCAAGGTTGAGGAAAATAAATGAAATATCCTTTCATTGCTCTGTCCTTGGGAATAATATTAAAGAGCACTTGACAAACTAGCTAGCTAAAGCATACATTAATGGCGGCCCTTGGCCATAATATGGAATGCAGTGAAACAGTGATGTGGGATGCCCTCATAACCTATAACACTGCCATCCTCAGGCTAGCAAGAAATAAACAATCAAGGTATATAAACTGATATTTGATCATTAGAATCTAAACACAAGTACACTGGCTCTAAATGTACACATCATAAGATTTAAAAAGCCAGAGGCTCTTTTCACTAAAGAATGCTGTCCCCAATTACGCAGACACAAAACAAATGGATTTTGAAAAGGTTGATAGGGCAGACTGATTGTTACTCTCGAAAATTAAAAAGCAAAAACCCATAGTTTCAGGATGAGGTGAGCCAAGAAGAGGGACGCAAAGGATGTGGCAGCTCTCCCAGCTCTCCCAGACCTTCCAGAGCAGCTGTCTGAGTTCAGAGGAGGTGCAGGGCCTTAAGCGGAAGCCAGCTGACGAGGGTCACACAGTCACGGCAGCGGAAGGCAGGGACTGGCAGCCATTGGGGGTTAGGGCTCTAGTGGTGGGAGGCTACTTAAGCTGATGCAGTCGCGACCGCTAGCACTGTTTGCCTGGAGGGTTGTGTTCAATTCCCTCCAGGACTGAGCGGGTGAGGTCGCGGGTGTTAGGTTAACCTTGATTTTAGCCATTGGAATATTGGTGAATTTTACTGGCGCACTTGCACTTTGGTTGTTTGCTGCTAAAACGCTTTTAACTTTGCAATTTGCACGCTGTTTTAACATTTATTTTTACTTTTGAAACCATACTATATACCTACCTGACCTTTGGCGCCCCAGGGCCTTAAGCGGAAGCCAGCTGACGAGGGTCACACAGTCACGGCAGCAGAAGGCGGGGACTGGCAGCCATTGGGGGTTAGCGCTCTAGTGGCGGGAGGCTACTTAAGCTGATGCAGTAGTGACCGCGCAGCAGACGCGCCAAAGGCGCGCCTAAGGCAAGCCCGTCTGCGCCCGTCCGCGCTCGGTTCGGGCTCGGGGCTAGGTTCCCTGCCCCTTGTTTACCCTGTCCCTTAAGGTATTCAAGTGAGAGGCTACGAATGTTAAACCCACGCAGATTCAAGGTTGACTGCCCGAAAATTCAGCCCCACAATGCATCGGAGAACTCGCACAAACCTTGTGCTATCTGTTTGAGTCCCCTCCCTCATTTTTCGGCACTTCCTATTAGATCCCTCCTTAGTGGCCACAGGGCTGCAGTTACACCAAAGATCAAACATGATGATTTTAAATGCTTAGTGCTCAACGCCAGATGTTTAGTAAAGCAGTGTTCAGAATGCTGCCTGTTCATAGAAGCCAACAACATTAAGATGGCATTCATTACGGAGGCCTGGACCGACAATGCCTCCGGGCCGGATATAGTTAAAGCCACTGTTAGAATCCAGATTCTCTAGTTGGCACCAGTGGGTACTAATGCCAAGCAGGGAACCTTTCTTCCAGTCAGGGTAAGGGGTTACAGTCCTTTAATAACCCCTGCTCACCCTCTAGGTAGCTTGGCGCGAGCAGACAAGGCGTTATCGTAGGCGCAATGGTTAAGTAGTTGTGATCACATACATCAATTCAATGTTACCCCCACAAATGGACTCCACACTGGGTGTATCAAAAATTGACTTCTTTATATAAGCAGACTTAATCTCAAGACCCAATAACGTGTAACACGGGCCCACAATACTGTTCGTTCAAAGCGTTCTTGGTTTCAGTTCAATTCAGGTGTTCTGTGTGCTTCGTGCGCGTTGGCCGGGGCGTGCGGCAGTAAGAGGCTTGTGAGCGGCTCACGAGCGTTTGGCAGACACTCCGGGTGACACGCGCACCTTGCGGTGCGAAGGGGGCACAGTACCTTAGTCTTTGTTGAAGTTCGTCAGGGACGGCACAATAATCCTCAGCACGTGCGTGCAGCGCACAGTCCTCTCAATCGCGGTGCGAGCTACGGCTCAAAGGGGGCCTCAGTCGCGGTGCTCAGGGGGACGGTGCAGACGTACGATGCGCTGGCTCTTAGTTGCGGCGTTCGAGCCAGACCTTTGAGGACAGCGACTCTATTCTCAGCACACTGCGAAGCCGGCAGCACGCTCCGAAGGGGAGCCGCATACCGGTCACTCTATGAACCACAGCCTGCCCTCAGCACGGGTAGGGGGCACACAGAGCGGCACGACACAGAGGGGCAAATCAGGTGTCACGAAGTCCTTCCTTTGCGCTGCGAGCTACGGCTCGGGGGCCTTAGTCACGGTGCTCGGGCCGGTCAGGGGGCACAGGCTTGCGACAGTACGTGCCGAGTTTGGATGGCGCACACTGCTTCTCGGCGTCAGCTTGGCAGGGAGAACGGCGGTTCTCAAAGGGTGTGAAGTCCACTGGTCCTGGGACTTCGTTCAGGGGACAAGCTCAGCACAAGCCCTTGGAGACCTTAAACAGCACAAGTTGAAGCAAAGTTTCTCAGCAGTCTTTCTCCTCTCCTTCAGCAGCAGGGCAACCACTGCAGGCCAATCCCCCAGGTCAGGGACAGTACTCCTCCTACAGTTTCCTTGGTTCCTTCTCCTCAGGCAGAGGTTCGTCTTGTAGCAGGATATAATTTCTTAGGAGCAGGGCCCCTTCATTTATACCATAATTCTTTTGTTCTCTCAGGCCCGGGGGTCCCTTGCCTAGCTCATTCCAGTTCTGGAGCACTTTGTTTACGCGATGCAGGCTCTTTCATTCAAGGTGCAGGGCAGAGTCATCAGACGCTCCACAGGGGGCGGAGCCGGCATTGAGGTGGCAGAGCACAGTTCCATTCAGAGCTCAGGTGCACTCCTCCCACCCATCTACCTGTCAATCGTCCTATTCATTACTGGCCTACCTAGCCCTGCCCATCTGGGTGCTTCCAGCCCTGTCACTCACGCAGCCAGACAGCAGATACACATCGCGCAGAGGCGGCTGAAATGGTTTAGGCAAGCAAAGGCCAGCTTTCTAAAAGCGGCATTTGCAAACGCGGAATATTAAAATAAACCTTACGAGAAGGTGTACCTTGTTATTCTGAGTTCAGGCATACTAAACTCGCTCTCCTACCATGTTCACTGGGCCTGTTAGGATCATAGGATGTAACAATCTTAACAGCCCATTCTGGCCTATGAGAACAGGGTAGCTTTACATAGTGAAAAACGAATGTGGCTGTAATTCACTATGAGGACATGCAACACACATCAGGGCTTGTCCTACCTTATTCTTACAACGCACCCTGCCCTTGGGCCTACCATAGGGGTGACTGATATGAAGTTAAGGGAAGGTTTAGGGACTGGCAAGTGGGGGCACTTGCGCAGTCAGCGCGACAGTACCTGACTGCACGCAGGTTTGCAATGGCAGACCCTAGACACATCTTACTAGGCTGCCTCTGTGGGTGGCACAACCAGTGCTGCAAGCCCACCAGCAGCATTCGTATTTACAAGCCCTGGCACTCCGGGTGCACTTTACTAGGGCCTGATAGTAAACCGAATAAGCCAATCATGGGATCCAACCAACATATACAATTTACATAGGGAGCACTTGCACTGTGGCACTGGTTGGCAGTGGCACAGTGCTCTGAGCGGCCAACACCATAAAAACACATGAGGCACAGCGACAAAAAGAGGAAGGGAGACTCACGCCAAGGTGCCAGGTCTAACACATGTCCCCTCCAGCTGAAAAGTGGGGAGAACTACCCTACCCCAGGGAGTTCCTCATCACTAAGGCGAAAAAATCTGGACAGACCGTCAGCATTGGCGTGATCTGTACCAGGGCGATGTTCCACCGTGAAATCCATACCCTGTAGGGAAATGGACCACCTCAACAGCTTTGGATTCTCACCCCTCATATGCATCAACCATCTGAGGGGCCTGTGGTCTGTCTGAACCAGGAAGTGAGACCCAAACAGGTAGAGTCTTAGCTTCTTCAGCGCCCAGACCACAGCAAATGCCTCACGCTCAATAGCACTCCATCTCTGTTCCTGTGGTAGTAACCTTCTGCTAATAAAGGCTACAGGTTGATCTAGGCCCTCCTCATTAATCTGTGAAAGAACAGCCCCCACACCATGCTCTGAAGCGTCTGTCTGAACGATAAACTCTTTGGAGAAGTTGGGAGCCAAAAGCACGGGCGCCGTGCACATAGCAGCTTTCAGGGCCTCAAAAGATTTCTGACAGGTGTCAGTCCAAATCACTTTTCTGGGCTGCTTCTTAGAAGTCAGCGCTGTCAAGGGGGCAAAAATGTTGCCATACCCCTTGACAAACCTCCTGTAGTACCCGGTGAGACCTAGGAAGGCTCTCACCTCCGACTGGGTTTTGGGTGACTCCCAATTCAGGATGGTTTCTATCTTGGGCTGAAGGGGTGCCACCTGGCCACTCCCAACTTGGTGTCCCAAGTACACCACTGAACCCTGCCCGATCTGGCACTTACTCGCCTTGATCGTGAGGCCTGCCTTGCGCAGTGCCAACAACACTTCCCAGAGGTGGCGCAGGTGTTCCTCCCACGTGGAGCTGAACACCGCGATGTCATCCAGGTAGGCGGCACTGAACGTATCCAGCCCAACCAACACCTGGTTGACCAACCTCTGGAAGGTGGCAGGGGGATTCTTCATCCCAAAGGGCATAACCCGGAACTGGTAATGTCCATCAGGGGTGGAAAATGCGGACCTCTCTTTGGCCCCATCGGTCAAGGCGATCTGCCAGTACCCAGACGTTAAATCAAACGTGCTGAGGTAGTTGGCAGCCCCTAGCCGATCTATGAGCTCAGCAGCTCTGGGGATAGGGTGTGCGTCAGTCCTAGTGACTGAATTGAGTCCTCTGTAGTTCACACAGAACCGGAGTTCGGGTGTGGCTCCCGGCGCTGCAGCCTTTGGGACCAAGACCACTGGGCTGGCCCAAGGACTGCTGGAGGACTCAATTACCCCGAGTGCAAACATCTTGGAGACCTCCTCCTTAATGCAGGCCCTCACCCTGTCAGTCACCCTGTAGGCCTTGTGTCTCACAGGTGGACTATCCCCAGTGTCCACATCATGGACGCACCAATCAGTGACACTGGGAACCAGGGAAAACAGGTCAGAAAATTGTCCCAGCAACTGGCGACAATCATTCTGTTGCTCTGGGGTCAGGGCGGAAGAGAGGACAACACCGTCCACTGACCCATCTTGCTCCTTGACTGACAGGAGGTCAGGAAGAGGCTCGGTCTCCTCCTCCATCCCAGCATCTGTTGCCAAGTGCATGCCCACTTGGGACCTCTCCAAGTGGGGCTTGAGGCGGTTGACATGTAGGACCCTTAAGGGGTTCCTAGGAGACTTCAGGTACACCACGTAAGTAACAGGACTCTTGCGCTCCACAACCTCAAAGGGACCGGTCCACTTATCCTGGAGCGCACACGGCTCCACGGGGGCCAAGACCCACACCTTCTGTCCAGGCTGAAGCTCTAGCAGAGTGGCGTTCTGGTCGTACCACCGCTTCATCTCCTCCTGGCTGGCTTCCAGATTTGCCTCAGCAAGTTGCCTGAATCGCCTAGTCTGATTCCTGAAGGCCAGCATGTAACTATATACATTCTGGGGAGGCTTTCTGGGAGATTGCTCCCAGCCTTCCTTGACCAGACTTAGAGGTCCTCGCACTGGGTGGCCGTACAGAAGCTCAAAGGGACTGAACCCCAGAGACTTCTGTGGCACCTCACGGTAAGCAAAGAGAAGGCATGGGAAGAGGACGTCCCACTTGCGCCTCTGGGTCCTTCTAGGCCCATTATCATGCCTTTGAGGGTTCGGTTGAATCTCTCAATCAACCCGTTTCCTTGGGGGTGGTAAGGTGTGGTGAACTTGTAGGTTACACCACACTCTTGCCAAAGGGATTTCATGTACTTGGACATGAAATTGGTACCCCGGTCAGACACCACCTCTAGAGGGAATCCCACTCTGGAGAAAATTCCCATCAGTGCTCGTCCCACCACGGGGGCCGTCACTGTCCTCAGAGGGATGGCTTCCGGGTACCGGGTGGCATGGTCCACCAGGACCAGGATGAACCTATTGCCCATCACTGTCCTGGGGTCCAGTTGCCCTACAATGTCAATCCCCACTCGCTGGAATGGGGTACCGACCACAGGATGCTGGAGTGGAGCCTTCTGCTTCCTTCCACTCTTTCCACTTGCCTGGCAAGTCTGACAGGTCCTGCAGTGAGTGTCTGAACTCCTGCGCATTTGAGGCCAATAAAAGTGGGTGACAAGCCTCTCAAAGGTCTTGTCCTGCCCCAAATGCCCTGCCAATGGCACATCGTGAGCCAGCCCCAGTAGGAAGGCTCTGAATTCCTGGGGTACCACCAGCGCACGGGCTGACCCAGGCTCAGCAACCTTAGGCTCTGTATACAGGAGGTCGTTATCCCAGTAAATGAAATGTGACCCAGACTGATCACCTGCGGCCTGGTCTGCAGCCTGCTGCCGCATACCCACAAGAGAAGGGCACTCCTTCTGCGCCTTACAAAAGTCCTCCCTGGAGGGACCTCCTTCCTGCTGCCAATGGGTCAGCTCAGGCAGGTCTCCCAGTTCAGCTATCTGCTCCCCGGTAGGCTCCAGGGCATCCCCCTTAAGGTCTGCTTCCTCCTGGGCCGTGGGAACTTCAGGGGCCGGTTTCCCGCGCCCCCTGCTCCTTCTCTTTGAGGCCGGTCCCTGGGCCTCCCTCTTAGGCTCCATGACCTCTTGAGCACCTTTACTTGCTGCCATGGATCGTGTGGTGACACACGCCCAATCCGGCATACCCAACATCTCCAGGTGAGCACTCCGCTCCACCTTAGCCCAAGGTGAGCTCTCCAAATCGTTCCCTAACAGACAGTCTACAGGCATGGCGGGCCTCACAGCTACCTGAAGAGTACCAGAGACCCCCCCCCCCCACTCAAAGGGAACCTGAGCCACTGGGCAGTGACTCTCTGTGTTGTCAGCGGCAACAACTGGATAGAATGCTCCTGGGACAACCTGCTCTTGAGACACCAGGTGACACTTGACAGCTGTCACACTGGCTCCTGTGTCTCTCAAAGCTTCCACTCTACGGCCATTTATGGTCACCCACTGCCTGTACTTCTTAGTGTTCTCAGGCAGCTGGGTTTGGGGGACCACTTCACGGTCTCCTTATGAGACAAGGGGCATCTCTGTGGGACCCCACCCACCTTGGACACCCATCTCCTCCCCCAGGGCTACACTAGTCACCTGCCGGGGAGTAGCACCAGTGGGTGCTGGTTTACCAAACAAAGGACATTTCATATCAGAGGCATAATGCCCCATGTTACCACACTTGTAACATTTGATGGGCCCCTTCTGAACAGGAGGACCTGTCGGGGCCCCGGACGGTTTCTGGGGAGGGGGAGGCTGAGAACCTTTCCCTTGGTTCCCTTGGGGATTACTTTGAGGCCTTTTTGGGAACTCCCTCTGGTTACCCTTGTCCCCCCCACTCTTCTGCTGGGGACCCTGCCCACCTTTGGCGGAATCTCCCACGTGACCCTTGTGGACCCTGGTACTGACCCAGCGGTCCGCCTCCTCAGCAAGCTTCCTGGGGTTAGTCAGCCTGCTATCAATCAGGTGTTGGCGTAGCTCAGGAAAACAATTACTGGACAAGTGCTCCCATGCCATTAAATCAAGAAGCCCTTGAAAATCATTAACTTTGCTACCCTTCACCCAACCATCCAGTGCTCTGCAAAAAAAAATAACATACTCAACATACGTACTGTTTTGGATCTTGGTGCAACCCCTGAACCTTTGCCTATACAACTCAGGGGTCAACCCATACCTAGACATCAAAGCAGCTTTCATATGGGGATAGGAATTATGATCATCTGAGGGCAAATCTAGCAGTGTATCCCGCCCCTCACTAAGGAACCGTCCCCACAACCCTGCTCCCCAATCTTTCTCAGGGACCCGGTGGGAAGACATGGCTACCTCATAGGCCTTGAACCACTGCCCTATGTCATCATTCTTAAAAAATTCCTTAACCACATCCTTGGGTATGTACACCCTCGCTTCTGCCTGCACTGACGGTGTGCTGCCACCAGAGAGAGTAGACTCTAAACTTTTAGCTTTCAGATCTAATTCCCTCAATTTCATTTCATGCTCCATTTGGATTCTTCTCTCTTCTAGAGCCAGCTTTTTACTTTCTAGCTCCAGTTGCCCATTCAATTTTAGTTTTGCCATCTCCATTTCATGAGCTCTGGTTTCCTTCCTGTCGGCCAACTCCTCTGGCGACAGGCCTCTTCCAAAACTCTGGACACTTTCTGCTGGTTCAACAATTACCACATCTCCTGGGGCCCTTGACTCAATCCAGGCCATCACCGCCTTGAGTAAATCGGTCTTGAGCTTACATCCAATAGTGGGGACCTTGAATCTCCTGCAGAAGCCTCTCAGCTGGTTCTTGGTGTAGGTCTCTAGTCTCTCTTCTTCCCATTCAATACCTTCAATGTCAGAGACTACAGATTCTGCTCTCTCCACCACGGCTGAACCAGGCATGATTTCTTTAACAATTGGCGATTTCCTGCAAAACGAAAAAAAAATGTATGTGTGTGGCTACGTTATGGGTCTGAACTCACTACATGGTGTTTCACAAAAAATTGCTATACATAAATCACAAATGTAAATTCAGAATCCTCACTGCTGACCACCAATGTTAGAATCCAGATTCTCTAGTTGGCACCAGTGGGTACTAATGCCAAGCAGGGAACATTTCTTCCAGTCAGGGTAAGGGGTTACACTCCTTTAATAACCTCTGCACACCCTCTAGGTAGCTTGGCGCGAGCAGACAAGGCGTTATCGTAGGCGTAATGGTTAAGCAGTTGTGATCACATGCATCAATTCAATGTTACCCCCACAAATGGACTCCACACTGGGTGTATCAAAAATAGACTTCTTTATATAAGCAGACTTAATCACAAGACCCAATAACGTGTATCACGGGCCCACAATACTGTTTGTTCAAAGCGTTCTTGGTTTCAGTTCAATTCAGGTGTTCTGTGCGCTTCGTGCGCGTTGGCCGGGGCGTGCGGCAGTAAGAGGCTTGTGAGCGGCTCACGAGCGTTTGGCAGACACTCCGGGTGACACGCGCACCTTGCGGTGCGAAGGGGGCACAGTACCTTAGTCTTTGTTGAAGTTCGTCAGGGACGGCACAATAATCCTCAGCGCGTGCGTGCAGCGCACGGTCCTCTCAATCGCGGTGCGAGCTACGGCTCGAAGGGGGCCTCAGTCGCGGTGCTCAAGGGGACAGTGCAGACGTACGATGCGCTGGCTCTTAGTTGCGGCGTTCGAGCCGGACCTTTGAGGACAGCGCCACTGTTCTCAGCACACTGCGAAGCCGGCAGCACGCTCCGAAGGGGAGCCGCGTACCGGTCACTCTACGAACCACAGCCTGCCCTCAGCACGGGTAGGGGGCACACAGAGCGGCACGACACAGAGGGGCAAATCAGGTGTCACAAAGTCCTTCCTTTGCGTTGCGAGCTACGGCTCGGGGGCCTTAGTCACGGTGCTCGGGCCGGTCGGGGGGCACAGGCTTGCGACAGTACGCGCCGAGTTTGGATGGCGCACACTGCTTCTCGGCATCAGCTTGGCAGGGCGAACGGCGATTCTCAAAGGGTGTGAAGTCCACTGGTCCTGGGACTTCGTTCAGGGGACAAGCTCAGCACAAGCCCTTGGAGACCTTAAACAGCACAAGTTGAAGCAAAGTTTCTCAGCAGTCTTTCTCCTCTCCTTCAGCAGCAGGGCAACCACTGCAGGCCAATCCCCCAGGTCAGGGACAGTACTCCTTCTACAGTTTCCTTGGTTCCTTCTCCTCAGGCAGAGGTTTGTCTTGTAGCAGGATCTAATTTCTTAGGAGCAGGGCTCCTTCATTTATACCATAATTCTTTTGTTCTCTCAGGCCAGGGGGGCCCTTGCCTAGCTCATTCCAGTTCTGGAGCACTTTGTTTACGCGATGCAGGCTCTTTCATTCAAGGTGCAGGGCAGAGTCATCAGACGCTCCACAGGGGGCGGAGCCGGTATTGAGGTGGCAGAGCACAGTTCCATTCAGAGCTCAGGTGCACTCCTCCCACCCATCTACCTGTCAATCGTCCTATTCATTACTGGCCTACCTAGCCCTGCCCATCTGGGTGCTTCCAGCCCTGTCACTCACGCAGCCAGACAGCAGATACACATCGCGCAGAGGCGGCTGAAATGGTTTAGGCAAGCAAAGGCCAGCTTTCTAAAAACGGCATTTGCAAACGCGGAATATTAAAATAAACCTTACGAGAAGGAGTACCTTGTTATTCTGAGTTCAGGCATACTAAACTCGCTCTCCTACCATGTTCACTGGGCCTGTTAGGATCATAGGATGTAACAATCTTAACAGCCCATTCTGGCCTATGAGAACAGGGTAGCCTTACATAGTGAAAAACGAAAATGGCTGTAATTCACTATGAGGACATGCAACACACATCAGGGCTTGTCCTACCTTATGCTTACAACGCACCCTGCCCTTGGGCCTACCATAGGGGTGACTGATATGAAGTTAAGGGAAGGTTTAGGGACTGGCAAGTGGGTGCACTTGCCCAGTCAGCATGACAGTACCAGACTGCAGGCAGGTTCTGCAATGGCAGACCTTAGACACATTTTACTAGGCCGCTTCTGTGGGTGGCACAACCAGTGCTGCAAGCCCACCAGCAGCATTCGTATTTACAAGCCCTGGCACTCCGGGTGCACTTTACTAGGGGCTGATAGTAAACCGAATAAGCCAATCATGGGATCCAACCAACATATACAATTTACATAGGGAGCACTTGCACTGTGGCACTGGTTGGCAGTGGCACAGTGCTCTGAGCGGCCAACACCATAAAAACACATGAGGCACAGCGACAAAAAGAGGAAGGGAGACTCACGCCAAGGTGCCAGGTCTAACAGCCACCCCCCACAACTACCTCTGCCATACCTTAGATAGACCCTTGAGGAAAGGAGGAGGCCTTGCCGTCATTTACCACATGAGTCTAACTCCTGCTTTCGAGGCTGCTTCCAATGGGACATGTGAAGCTCTATCAATCATTGTTCGATATGGGCCGCAAGACTCTTTTAAAGCAATGCTCATAAATCGCCCCCAAGGCCCCAAAGGGGGTTTCCTGGACTCACTTGGGTGATTTTTAGAAGAGGGTTTCTGCGCCAAATCGTTCACCATTCTAGGTGATTTTAATTTTCACCTAGAGGACGTCACCGATTCAGACACTGCCAGGCTGCTGGAAACTATGGGGGGTGGGAATCTTTCGCAGCTGGTAGTTGGCCCCACCCATAAGAAGGGTCATACCATAGATATAATTTTTACCAATTCCTCCACACTTTCCATTCTTGATATCCTTCCACTTCCCTGGACTGATCATGCCGCCATTATCTTTGTAATTTCCTCTTCCCCTACCTCATTGTCAAACCCCAAACCCAAAGGAAAAATAGCCCTTCGGGCATGGAAGAACATAAACCCAGTTAATCTTGATTCAACCCTGATAGAATCAGTTCCTCATCTTTCCTCCAATATAGAGGAAGCAACAACAATATATGAGGACTGGATCAAGGCAGCCTGCCATAAACTGGCCCCGGTCAAATGGTGTTCTCCCAGACGACTGATTCCATCTGCCCCCTGGTTTTCACACAAACTGCAAGAACACAAATCAAAGTGCAAGAAGTTGGAGCGCCTATGCAGGAAGGGGTATAACTTAAACGACAGAGGACTCTACCGAATTAGCCTCTCAGCCTATAAGAAAACACTGCAGGAAGAAAAAAAGGCCTATTTTTCAGATAAAATCGCTAGTGCCAAATCTTCAGCAAAAGAACTGTTTAACACAGTAACCTTGCTTATGACTCCCTCCAAGCCCATCGTGCACGGCGATGCTGAGTTTTGCAATACGCTCGCCAATTTCTTCTTAAACAAAGTTGATACCATCTTCTCCTCCTTTGATAACCAAGCGAGTACAGCTAGTGTTAGAAGTCCTATGACTAATACTACGCTCCCTGCCCCCAATTTTAATACCTTTTCCCCTCTGACCAACGTGGAGGTCTCCAACCTGCTCAAGGGTTGTAGATCCGGGTCCCCTGAGGACCCCTGTCCGGCCTCTATAGTGAAGATGTCTCCGGTAATTATTACTAGTTCCTTGACCCCGCTACTTAATCAGATATTGGGTACGGGGCACTATCCTGTATCCTGGAAACCTGCTTTCATACTACCTCTCTTAAAAAAAAAAAACTTAGAGCCAAGTGATCCCAACAACTATCAGCCGATCTCCCGCCTCTCCTTACCTGCCAAGATCTTGGAGAAGGTCATGAATATGCAGTTAAGCCGGTTCCTGGAAAGTAATAATTTACTGGATCACTCCCAATATGGATTTCGTCCGGGGCACAGCACGGAGTCAGCTCTGATTAAAGCCACGGAAGAAATACGTGAGGCGGTCGACCAGGGAGGGTCCACAACCCTAATCATGCTAGACCTGTCAGCGGCCTTCGACACGGTTCATCATGACCTACTACTGGATCGATTGTTGGAGGTCGGGTCCAAGGTGCTGCATGGGACCTATTGAAGTCTTTTCTGACTGACAGAACACAAACGGTGGACCTGGATGGGAAAATATCGAAACCTTTTGTTCTTCCCTGTGGAGTCCCTCAGGGATCTTCCCTTAGTCCCACGCTCTTTAATATTTATGTTATACCGTTGGCCGCCCTTATACGGTCCTTCGGCCTGCTCACTACCTCTTATGCGGATGACACTCAGATTGTGTTATCCGTACAGAAAGGGAATGAGGAGGGATTGGCCACCAGTTGTCAAGATTGTATGGCGGCCATTACTAGCTGGATGGCAGCCAATTGGCTAAAATTAAACTCGGGCAAAACAGAGGTGATAAGCTTTGGGAATAACCCCAACCTCTGGTCCCCAGCATGGTGGCCTAGTGAGATGGGGCTCTTGCCAGAACCCGCACGCTTTGTAAAAAATCTGGGTGTGATTGTGGATAACACCCTCTCTTTCCGGGATCAGGTCAGCAAAGTGGTATCCACATGCTTTTTTATCCTTAGGACTTTGAAAAAAAATTAACCTCTTCTGGAGGATGATAGTTTTAGAGCAGTAGTCTCTGCATTAATTTTATCCCGTCTAGATTACTGCAATAGTCTCTATTTGACTATAAACAATAAACATCTAAATAGACTCCAGATGGTTCAGAACGTGGCAGCAAGATTGCTCACTGGCACTCCTAGATCAGTATCCATTAGGAAAGGGATTACCCACCTACATTGGCTCCCAATCAAAAAATAAGCCCAATTCAAGGCTCTCTGCACGGTTTTCAAAGCCCTACAGGGAACAGGACCCAATGATCTAAGAGAACGGATCCAATGGTACATCCCGGGGAGAGCACTGCGGTCAACGGAAGCCAAAAGGGCAGCCATTCCTAGGGTAAATAAAGCCAGTTGGGGTGGCAAGAGCATTGTGCTCAGAGCTACCACCGCCTGGAATGAGCTTCCGTTTTATTTAAGGTCTGCTACGGAACTCCTTACCTTCAGAAGAAATTTGAAGACATGGCTGTTTTTAGGCTAATATCCGGTCTATTCCGGAGTGTGGACTCCCTTCCAAGTAAACAGTGTGCAGCTCCAGGACACCCTCGGGTAACAGTGCGCTTTATAAGTTTGCATAACATAACATAACATAACATGATCTTAGCACCGCCTGTGATGCTAACCTGACCTGGATGCACACCATGTACATCCTCTGGCCAGGCATGGCCAGAGGCCATTTAATAAAGGGGCTAAAACTACACAGGGTCTTTAGCCCGTACCACATCCACTAGTGTGCGCATGTTGTCTGTTGTGCACCACCTGCAACACACCCTCTCAAGCCAGTCCTCACTAGGCCTATCACAGTGGCAACGAGGTTGTGGGATTCTCGATCCCCACCGACTATGCCTGGCTACATCGGCAAAGACCCTCAGGACCGACCTGACATTGCACCAGCCCTACCTGCCTCCTGTGCTCCCGGGTGTCTCCTGGCTGTCAGGTCATCCTGCGGTGGCATCGGTGCAGACCTCGCTGCTCAGGGCAATCTACAGTTTTCTCTGTAACATGCCAGCCCCACCTACATCAAGTGAGTCATGGCTGTGTAGCGGGGTCCAGCCCCCATGATCATAAATGGCCCAGCTCACAGCCTGCCCGCCGCGGCTGTAGTGCTCCAGAGTGGCCCCTCCCTCTGCCCCATCTCCTCATGCCTAGGGGAGCATCTCCTTCATCTGGCCCGGGCCGTGCCTTCCTGCTCCATGCAATTATGAGCCTTTCACAGTGCCATAACCAACAAGCACTGGCTGTCACAAATATTTCACTGGCTCAACTCCACTTGGAACCTACAAACAAACATTGGCTGCTGCAAGACTTTCTTCTCCTCCTGTTCTCCTCCCTCATCCACCCTCAAGGCTCTTCGTCTACACATGCCTTGCCTATGCCCACAAAGCTGCACAGCCATAGCCGATGAGGCTGTCAACACAGCACCCCCACGTGGTCCTCCTCCTGCCCAGGCTTTGCCTCAACACATACAAGTTAGCGCACTGCCTCCCTTCAGCGAACTTGCGAATATGGCCACCACCTCACCTCTCTGAAAGACCTGGATTTGAAGGTTCGAACACTACTTTGTTGTGACCCACGAGACTGATGGTGCACTAAAGAGTTTCCTACTACTCCACTATGAGGTGGAGGAAATCTACAAGCTTTTTGTGCACCTACTGAACACGGGTGTGGCAAACGACTACGACGCAGCAGTTAGAGCACTCAATGCACACTTAAACCTGCAACTCAACCCGGACTACATGCGATACAAGCTCCGCCAAGCCCCCCCAATGTGAAGGGGAGTTCATGGACACTTTCTATAAGCACCTGCAGAAATTGGCTAGTACATGTAAACCTAATAATCAGCAGAATGAGATGAGGGTGCAAATTATACAAGGCTGGAGAAACAGGACCCTGATGGGCATCATCCTATGGCAACCCAATATCACTCTGGATGATATCCACATCCTGGCCCCATCCCATAACCTTTCCACCACCAGGGCCACAGAAATGGACGTAGCCATTATGCAGGAACCAGAAAGAAATTCACAGTTGAAAGTAGAATGCGCCGACGCTGCTTGCACATGGAGCAGGGGAACAAAAGAAGACAGTCAGCCACTCCTCCAGCAGGTTCACGCCGCTGGTACTTGGTCGAGAAGAACACCTCCCTAAGGAATGCCTGGAGCAAGGACGAACTTGCTCGAAGTGTGGCACTTTAAGCTACTTCGCCACCGCATGCAGAGGCAGGCCTAAAGAAAGAGGCGCTCGTGGGAGGCACCTATCGTCAAGATCAGTGAGGCACCTTTTTCTTGGAAGACCTAAAATCCCAAGGCGCCTCCAAGTTATCGCTTCGTCACTGACACCGAATAGAAGACTCATCCCCAGACAATGATGACGAAGAGGTATTCCTCATATCGTTTACCAATTATCTCAAATAACATAAACTGTCACAGTCTACATGCATGGTAGAGGTTGCCCTATCTAACATCAAGGCCCTCATTGACACCAGTGTCTCTGTTAATGTAATGGGGATTCAACAGTACCGACACCTCCAGCCACGACCACCTCTGTCTCCAGCTAAATCCAAAATTTGGCCATACGGAAGCCAGATACCACTATCCCTGAAGGGGCGAATGACCATCCGAATGAAAGCAGAGGGCCAAGAAATAACTACCACCTTCCACGTTGTCAACAGGGAAGCTGACACCCTCATTGGAAGTCACAGTCTAGTAGCTTTTGCACACACTATGAAGGCCTTCTAGACAGAGGAGATCTTAAGCCAGTTCCCAGATCACTTCACAGGACTCAGATGCCTGAAGGGTCCTTCCATCAAAGTGCATATCGACAAGTCTATCGAACCTGTCGCCCTTCGGCATCGGCATTGGCATTCGACGCCAAGAGGCACACTGAACAGCTACTCGATGTCAGCCCTGTAAGCATGGAGGCGGTGCTCACCCCAAAAGTGGGGTTCAAGTAGACATCAGCCCTGTAAGCCTGGAGGCGGTGCTCACCCAAAAAGTGAAGTTCAAGTACTGCATTACACAAAATACATACTAGACAAATCAGACAAGAGAAGTTGATACTACATCACATGGAAAAACGATACCACATGGAAAAATGAGACCACTACACAATAACAGAACACATACAAAATGTAATAAGATAATAATATATAATCACAGGGCAGTGGTGCTCACAAGGTTAGACACAAAGCACATTGAAAAGGGAATTATCAGTGTAAACAAAAACAGTGGCTGAGGAGAAATTATAAATAGACACTGTTACAACATAACACAGAAACAAAAGTAGCAGAAAATGCTTCCTCTTCACTAGAAGCCACGAATAGGTGTCAACGGCGTTTCGACCAAACTAAAATGGCAAGGTGATCATCAGGACGAACAATACTTATTGACAGAGCATCCAACAGTAAGGTCTAGATTAAATAAATATATAGAGGGGTATCAAAAAATTAAAAAGTCCACTCGAATACTATCAGCATAGCACAAGGCCAAAGAATAAGCGTCATACATGTGGATTTTAGTGACATGAAACCAATTAAATTAGCCATACCAAAGAAATGGGAAAAGAAAAAAAAATAACAGAATGGCTAACAAAAAATGTAATTAATATCATACATGTGAATTAAAATCTTGTCTAACTGAACATTTTATTAAAACCAGAAAACTAGTCAGAAAACCAAGTAAATCAGAACAAATGCTCCCATAGACATTCAGTGTTCAACCAGTGATGTGAAGCCCAAAATTATATAATCTGCCATCAATGCATGCAATGATTAATCATGACACTGAGGTCCATAAAACATGACACCTAATTGATCAGAAATAAATTGTAGATCAATCTCATAAGGCAGTAATGACTGTCAAAATCAAGAAAGAAATAATGTATTCCACAGTTTGGAAATCAGTCCAAAGTACTCCTAAACGTAAAAGGGAAAATGTATCAAAATCCGGATCCAACCGGAACGTAGCAGCAATTAAAGCTTCATAAAATAATACTCACAGGCCATAAATATGTTACCAAGGGACTCAGACCTACTCACATCCCTCATTAGAATTCCAATACGGGCTCAGGATTAGCCAAGCAAAAGGAATAAAACAAAGAATCTAGCTGAAAGGAAACATAAGTCCCATTGTTAAAAATGGAAAAAAAACAATTCAGAATTGAAAAAAGGGGGAAATAATTACAAAAAAGACTACGGAACTACGGGCATCTTGGAAGCCATGCAAACAGTCACGGCATGCCAGAAGCTGCACATACAATACCGGCATATAGGGAGCAGCATCTATTAGGACGCTGATCACAACCATGGAGACAGGTGAAAGACTACCATGTTTTCCGTAGCGGAACAAACTAATCAAGAAATACACATTGTATATCAGGACCGAAAGGCGAGGATTATGCATTTCTTTCTTCACTCTTTAATAACAGCATTTTCAAACACAAGGTAAAAAAACCACAGCAACAAACCACAACTCCCATGAACACCAGGAGTAACCATGGCCACCAACAGTCCAATCATATCACAGTCCGATAGTCCATATATTATAGTTGACATCATAGTCCTTCCTCTTTCGTCACTGCTACCTCGTCAGTTAAGTCCCTTCAGGCCTTCTTCCTGACTTAAGGGGGTTAAAGTTTGGGGCTTATCTGGCATGTGTATTGATGTTTATTATCTTGTATTGCTTTGTTCTGGCTTTTTGAGGCAACGCGCTGCATGCGCTTCATTTATCAGCGGTTCGCTCAGTTTATCTGTCTAGCCCGAGCACGTCAGTTTCAAGTTCGCGCACAGCTTGCTGCGCTCCCGTGGTGGCGTGCGCTTGGAGAAGTTGAGCGGACTTCGCTCATTCCTATTTCTACCCCAACCCTCGCCTGACACCGTGCTGCAGTAGGTCTTCCGGGCATAGCCGTTTTCAGCTTATTTTCCCTCGTTCTGCTACCAGCATTCTAGGGATTTTTTCTTCTGCTGCTGCCACTTCAGCCCAAAGCAGGATATTTAAAGGAGCACTGGTGAGGGGGCTGCCCACAGTTTTAAACAGGTGTATTTTTGTATATAGTATGCAATCCCAGCAAGATCACGATTATGAGCCCTCACATTCCTTTGAGGAGGATAGCCCCCCCACAGTACCTTCCTGCAGAGGTGGACAAGCTCCTTTCAAAAGCTATTGCCCAGGTGTTGGCCCCCCTGCAGGACAGCGTTGATAAGTTGTTTACCCAGGTTTTCAAGGGCACGGGGATACTGGGAGACAGGGGGCCGGGCCTAGTGGAGTGACTCTGTCTCACCCACGTAAGGCTAATAAGCTTGACGCCGGGCACCTTGAAGGCTTCAGTCGGCTGACTGAAGTCTTTCAAAAGAGTGCGCGAATGCTTAAAGAGGAACCCTATCGGGAGGAAGAGCTACCCAGGGTTACCAGCGACGAGGTCGCCTCAGACCTTGACCTCGTAGAGGGGTTCCCCGACATGGGGAGGGCGATTTTGAGGATGAAGAGGGCTCCTCGGATGAGACTCAGGATTAGGGCAGGTTTAGGTGCCCACAGTCATCCTACTCGGATATTGGTGATGGGGAGGGTGCCCCTTCTGACATGTTAGACCCAAAGGTATTTTAGGCAGCGCCTTGCGGAGTGGGTACCGGACAAGAAGGTGGCCGACTATGTGGGCAAAAAGATCAGACAACCACTTAGCACAGAGGTGAGGGCTCGCCTCAGGTCAGAATGTCCCCGACCTTCATTGGCCGACAAGGTCACAGCTACGCCAGAGATAGACCCAAAGCTGTGCACCTTCTTTAGTAAATATATCAGGGATCCCAAGAAGGAGATAGATAGATCATTGAAGGCCTGCCAGGACAAGCTCCTGGATGTGATGGGACCACTAACTAAAATCATAGAGCTGGCAGAGCGGACCAGGAAGTCAGGACAACCCCTTCCCATGGACGATGGGGTGGGGTGGGCGCAGAGGGTGGTGTGCCTCATGGGCAACACAAACTGCGCCCTCTATGCAGAAAGTCGCCGTTCTCTTCTCCTGAAGATAGACTCTAAGCTGGGGGAGCTCTCATCCTTAGAGGCAGGTCCGATGGCCCAGGGTTCACTATTCGGTGATCCCTTCGTCAAGGAGCTGGGAAAGTTTATGTTGACGTTCTCAGCTCTTGACAAGGCAAAGGCGTTGATGAAAAAGATCTTCCCCGGAAAGGTTTTTGGCGGGGCCGAAAGAGGCAGGGGTCGCTCTTCCAGCCGCCAATCCTACTAAGGGCCTAACGGAGCATGCTTTTCCTGTGCTTCCGGATTGACTCCAGGGCGGCAACCCTGAATCTACCAGAACAGAGAATAGCCAAGATCAAGAAAGAATTGAGGAAGGTTGTCAGACGGGATAGGATATCTCTGCATCAGTTGGCCAGGATTGTTGGTTTGTTATCATCATCAATAAAGGCCATCTTTCCAGGGCCGCTGCACTACAGAGCATTGCAGAGACTGATGGTATCCCACCTCCGGAGGGGTCTCACCTACTCTGATCTGGTGGCTCTGACTCAGGAAGCCAGGATGGAGCTCCAGTGGTGGATCGACCACATGGAAGCATGGAACGGTCGGGCTATCTTTGGCTCACAGCCGGACTTAGTGATAGAGCCGCATGACAGTCGCCTGGGCTGGGGCACCAGATGTGGGTCGATCTCCATGGGAGGCAGATGGACAGAGGAGGAACTGTCTCACCATATCAACTGCACTTGAGCTCCTGGTGGGCTCTTTTGCCATTCGGTCACTGACGAAGGACTGAGCTTCGTGCTGTGTGCTCCTACGGATGGACAACATGACAGCGGTGCAGTACATCAACTGACTGGGTGGTACCCGATCCAGATTTCTGACAGAGCTGGCCAAAAAGTTCTGGCACTACTGCCTCCACCATCAGATTTATGTGTACCTACCCAGGGCCCAGAACCCGACCTAGGGGTTGAAGTAGGGGTGGGCGGAATTTGCGTAATCGCGTTACGCAAATCTCCGCGAAACGGTAAAAAATCTCCGTGAACACGCAGAAATTCCGCGAACACGCGGTATTGCTTGTTCGCGATACTTTTTTCCTGTTCGCGATCGCTGTTTGCGTGCTCGGGGTGAAATATCTCGCGAACACGCATATTGAGAACGCGAACAAGCAAAAAATTTCGCGAAGTCGCGGAACGCAGATTTTTGGGCAATTTCGCGTTCTCCGCGGAACGCGAAATTACCCAAATTCCGCAAATTTCGCAAACGGAACGGAATTTACCGCCCAGGCCTAGGTTGAAGCAGTAGATGCCTTGCTTCAGCATTGGTCAGCAATTCTGGCCTACGCCTTCCCTTCCTTTCACTTTATCCAGCGGGTGGCAGCGCAGGTCCGGTGCCAAAAGGCATCGATCATCCTGGTCACTCCGATATGGCAAGCACAGGTGTGGTTCCCCTCTCTCCTGGACCTGGTCTGGGATGCCCCAGTACATCTTCCATCGTACGATCAGGTTCTGGTGGACCCTCTAAGCCAACTACATCCTCTGGTTCTCCAGGGATATCTTCATCTCAGGGCATGGAGAATTTCAGGGGACGCTGGCAGGACGTCAGACTTTCACAGGAGGCTGAGTTCCTTATCCAGCAGGCTTGGGCCCCAGGGACCATTAAGAGGTATAGATCCGCCTGGAGGAGATGGGTACGTTGATGTGTGGAGAGACACCTGGATCCCATGGGCGCCAGCATTACCGATATAGTGAACTTCCTGGCGGAACTTTTTTGGGAAGGATTGGCCTATTGCACCATCAATTCCTTCAGATCTGCGATTTCAGCGGGTCACACTCCGGTGGATAAAGTTCCTGTGGGGTAGCACCCCTGGGTGAGTAAATTACTCAAAGGCATCAGGATTTCATTACAAGAACGGAGGCTGACATTATGCATAATCTTTGAATGCAGTCTCCAAGTCGCATACGGCTCCAAGACAGAAAGGTAACTCTTTTCTTATCAACTCATTACAGTTATAAACCTAATGTTACCCTTATTTAGAGATTGATTCTTACAGCGGTAGACTACCCCCACCCCCTCCTCTTACCCTTCCACACCGATCTCCAATTTACGGAGATCCCCTCTTTCCCCCACCCCCTTTCCTTCCCTGTATGGTTAGGTAAAATTTACAGTAATCATTTTGTTTGACAGATTTGTTCATGATGTATTCACCTTAGTTTACAGCCTTTGTGAGTTTTTAATTACCGCTTTTTTATTTCGAGCTGACCTAATTACAGCTTAGTTATTCTAGCACATGGGTACTCACAAACTATCTCACGGGGGCCAAATTTACAGTATGGCTTATGTCCGAGGGCTGCACCGGTGGGGGCGGAGGCAGTGGGGGAGGGAGGCTGGGCTAGAGCAAAAAAAAACTATGACCATGAGGTTGAACACAGGCCCCTGCAGTGGACGCCTTCGTCCACTGAGCCACCAGACCCGGCACACACACATCTCTCTCTCTATTTTTCTCTCTCTCTCTCAGTCTCCCTCCCTCTCTCTATCTCTCCCTCCCTCTATCTCTATCTCCCTCTCTCTCTCCGTCTCCCTCCCTCTCTCTATCACTCTCTCCCTCCCTCTCTCCCTTCATCTCTGTCTCCCTCTGTCTCCCTCTGTCTCACTCACTCTGATTGTCTCCCTCTCTCTCTGACTCCCTCTCTCTGTCTCCCTCCCTCTCTCTCCCACTGTCTCCCTCCCTCTGTCTCCCTCTGTCTGTTTCTGTCTCCCCCCTCTGTCTCCCTCCCTCTGTCTGCTGCCCTCTCCCTCTCTCTCCCTCTCTCTCTCTCTGTCTCCCTCCCTCTGTCTCCCTCCCTCTGTCTGTCACCCTCCTCCCTCTCTCTATCTCTCCCTCCCTCTTTCTCTCCATCTCCCTCCCTCGCTCTCTCTGTCTCCCTCCCTCTCTCCCTCCCTCTCTCTCTGTCCTCCTGTCTCCCGCTCTCTCTCTGTCTCCCTCTCTCTCTGTCTCTCTCTCTGTCTCCCTCCCTCTCTCTGTCTCCCTCCCTCATTCTGTCTCCCTCCCTCTCTGTGTCTCCCACCCTCTCTCTGGCTCCCTCCCCCTCTCTCTCCCTCCCTCTCTCTCTCCCTCCCTCTATCTTTCCCTCTCTCTCTCTGTCTCCCTCCCTCTCTATCACTCTCTCTCCCTCTCTCCCTCCCTCCCTCCCTCCCTCCCTCTCTCTCTCTGTCTCCCGCTGTATCCCTCTGTCTCACTCACTCTGCTTGTCTCCCTCTCTCCCTCCCTCTCTCTCTCCATCTCCCTCCCTCTCTCTGTCCGTCTGTCTGTCACCCTCTCTGTCTCCCTCCCTCTCCCTCCCTCTGTCTCCCTCCCTCTGTCTCCCTCTGTCTGTCTCTGTCTCCCTCCCTCTGTCTGTCTCTCTCTGTCTGTCTCCCTCTGTCTCCCTCCCTCTCTCTCCCTCTGTCTCCCTCCCTCTGTCTCCCTCCCTCTCCCTACCTCTGTCTCTCTCCCTCTCTCTCCCTCTGTCTCCCTCCCTCTGTCTCCCTCTGTCTCTATCCTTCCCTCTGTCTCCCTCTCTCTCCGTCTCCCTCCCTCTCGCCCTCCCTCTCTCTCTGTCTCCCTGTCTCCCTCTCTCTCTCTGTCTCCCTCTCTCTCTGTCTCTCTCGCTGTCTCCCTCCCTCTGTCTGTCTCCCTCCCTCTCTCTTCCTCTGTCTCCCTCCCTCTCTCTCCCTCTGTCTCCCTACCTCTCCTTCCCTCTGTCTCCCTCTGTCTGTATCCTTGCCTCTGTCACCCTCTCTCTCTCTGTCTCTGTCTCCTTCCCTCTCTCTCTGTCTTCCTCTATCTCTCTGTCTCTCTGTCTCCCTCCCTCTCTCTGTCTCCCTCCCTCCCTCTCTCTGTCTCCCTCCCTCTCTCTCCCTCCCTACCTCCCTCCCTCTCTCTCCCTCCATCTCTTTTCCCCCCTCTGTCTCCCTCCCTCTCCCTCCCTCCGTCTTCCTCCCTCTCCCTCCCTCTGTCTCCCTCCCTCTCTCTGCCTCCGTCTCCCTCCCTCTGTCTCCCTCCCTCTGTCTCCCTCCCTCTGTCTCCCTCCCTCTGTCTCCCTCTGTCTGTCTCTGTTTCCCTCCCTCTGTATCCCTCCCTCTGTCTCCCTCCCTCCCTCTGTCTCCCTCCCTCTGTCTGCCTCCCTCTGTCTGTCTCCCTCCCTTTCTCTCCCTCTGTCTCCCTCCCTCTGTCTCCCTCACTCTCGCTCCCCCTGTCTCTCTCCCTCTCTCTCCCTCTGTCTCCTTCCCTCTGTCTCCCTCTGTCTGTATCCTTCCCTCTGACTCCATCTCTCTCTGTATCCCTCCCTCTATCTCTGTCGCCCTCCCTCTCTCTGTCTCCCTCTCTCTCTCTGGCTCCCTCCCTCTCTCTCCTTCCCTCTCCCTCTGTCTCCCTCCCTCTCTCTCCCTCTGTCTCCCTCCCTCTCTGTCTCCCTCTGTCTCCTCCCTCTCTGTCTCCCTCCGTCTCCCTCCCTCTGTCTCCCTCCCTCTGTCTGTCTCCCTCCATCTGTCTGTCTCCATCTCTCTGTCTCCCTCTGTCTCCCTCCCTCTGTCTCCCTCCCTCTCCCTACCTCTGTCTCTCTCCCTCTCTCTCCCTCTGTCTCCCTCCCTCTGTCTCCCTCTGTCTGTATCCTTCCCTCTGTCTCCCTCTCTCTCCGTCTCCCTCCCTCTCGCCCTCCCTCTCTCTCTGTCTCCCTGTCTCCCTCTCTCTCTCTGTCTCCCTCTCTCTCTGTCTCTCTCGCTGTCTCCCTCCCTCTGTCTGTCTCCCTCCCTCTCTTTCCCTCTGTCTCCCTCCCTCTGTCTCCCTCTGTCTCCCTACCTCTCCTTCCCTCTGTCTCCCTCTGTCTGTATCCTTGCCTCTGTCACCCTCTCTCTCTCTGTCTCTGTCTCCTTCCCTCTCTCTCTGTCTTCCTCTACCTCTCTGTCTCTCTGTCTCCCTCCCTCTCTCTGTCTCCCTCCCTCCCTCTCTCTGTCTCCCTCCCTCTCTCTCCCTCCCTACCTCCCTCCCTCTCTCTCCCTCCATCTCTTTTCCTCCCTCTGTCTCCCTCCCTCTCCCTCCCTCCGTCTTCCTCCCTCTCCCTCCCTCTGTCTCCCTCCCTCTCTCTGCCTCCATCTCCCTCCCTCTGTCTCCCTCCCTCTGTCTCCCTCCCTCTGTCTCCCTCTGTCTGTCTCCGTCTCCCTCCCTCTGTCTCCCTCCCTCTGTCTGTCTCCCTCCCTCTGTCTCCCTCCCTCTGTCTGCCTCCCTCTGTCTGTCTCCCTCCCTCTCTCTCCCTCTGTCTCCCTCCCTCTGTCTCCCTCACTCTCGCTCCCCCTGTCTCTCTCCCTCTCTCTCCCTCTGTCTCCTTCCCTCTGTCTCCCTCTGTCTGTATCCTTCCCTCTGACTCCATCTCTCTCTGTATCCCTCCCTCTATCTCTGTCGCCCTCCCTCTCTCTGTCTCCCTCTCTCTCTCTGGCTCCCTCCCTCTCTCTCCTTCCCTCTCCCTCTGTCTCCCTCCCTCTCTCTCCCTCTGTCTCCCTCCCTCTCTGTCTCCCTCTGTCTCCTCCCTCTCTGTCTCCCTCCGTCTCCCTCCCTCTGTCTCCCTCCCTCTGTCTGTCTCCCTCCATCTGTCTGTCTCCATCTCTCTGTCTCCCTCTGTCGCCCTCCCTCTCTCTCTCCCTCTGTCTCCCTACCTCTCTCTCCCTCTGTCTCCCTCTGTCTGTATCCTTCCCTCTGTCTCCCTCTCTCTCTCTGTCTCTGTATCCCTCCCTCTCTCTCTGTCTTCCTCTATCTCTCTGTCTCTCTGTCTCCCTCCCTCTCTCTATCTCCCTCCTTCCCTCTCTCTGTCTCCCTCCCTCTCCCTCCCTCCCTCCCTCCCTCCCTCCCTCTCTCTCCCTCCATCTCTTTTCCTCCCTCTGTCTACCTCCCTATCATTCCCTCTGTCTTCCTCCCTCTCCCTCCCTCTGTCTCCCTCCTTCTCTCTCCCTCCCTCTGTCTCTCTCCCTCTGTCTCCCTCCCTGTCTCCCTCTCTCTGTCTCTGTCTCCCTCCCTCTGTCTGTCTCCCTCCCTCTGTCTGCCTCCCTCTGTCTCCCTCCCTATCTCTCCCTCTGTCTCCCTCCCTCTGTCTCCCTCCCTCTCCCTCCCCCTGACTCTCTCCCTCTCTCTCCCTCTGTCTCCCTCCCTCTGTCTCCCTCTGTCTGTATCCTTCCCTCTGTCTCCATCTCTCTCTGTATCCCTCCCTCCGTCTCTGTCACCCTCCCTCTCTCTGTCTCCCTCTCTCTCTCTGGCTCCCTCCCTCTCTCTCCTTCCCTCTCCCTCTGTCCCCCTCCCTCTCTCTCCCTCTGTCTCCCTCCCTCTCTGTCTCCCTCTGTCTCCCTCCCTCTCTGTCTCCCTCCGTCTCCCTCCCTCTGTCTCCCACCCTCTGTCTGTCTCCCTCCATCTGTCTGCCTCCATCTCTCTGTCTCCTTCTGTCTCCCTCCCTCTCCCTCCCTCTGTCTCCCTCTGTCTGTATCCTTCCCTCTGTCTCCCTCTGTCTGTATCCTTCCCTCTGTCTCTGTCTCTGTCTCCCTCCCTCTCTCTCTGTCTCCCTCCTCTCTCTCTGTCTCCCTCCCTCCCTCTCTGTCTTCCTCCCTCTCCCTCCCTCTGTCTCCCTCCCTCTCTTTCCCACTGTCTCCCTCCCTCTCTGTCTCCCTCTGTCTCCCTCCCTCTCTATCTCCCTCCCTCTCTGTCTCCCCTCTCTCTCTGTCTCCCTCCCTCTCCCTCCCTCTGTCTCCCTCCCTCTCTCTCTCCCTCTTTCTCCCTGCCTCTCTGTCTCCCTCTGTCTCCCTCCCTCTCTGTCTCCCTCCCTCTTTCTCCCTCCATCTGTCTCCCTCCATCTGTCTCGCTTCGTCTGTCGCCCTCCGTCTGTCTCCCTCTGTCTGTTGCCCTCCGTCTGTCTCCTTCTGTCTGTCGCCCTCCTCCCTCTGTCTCCCTCTATCTGTCTGTCTCCCTCTCTCTGTCTCCCTCCCTCTGTCTCCCTCTGTCTGTCTCCCTCTCTCTCTGTCTCCCTCTCTCTCTCTGTCTCCCTCTCTCTCTGTCTCCCTGCCTCTCTTTCTCCCTCCCTCTCTCTGTCTCCCTCCCTCTCTGTCTCCCTCCCTCTCTCTGTCTCCCTCCCTTTCTCTGTCTCCCTCTCTCTCTGTACCCATCTGTCTCCCTCCCTCCCTCTGTCTCTGTCTCCCTCCCTCTGTCTCCCTCCCTCCATCTCCCTCTCTCTGTCCCCATCTGTCTCCCTCTGTCTGTCTACCTCGGTCACCTCACCCGCGGCTCTCACTCCCTGCTGCCCTTTGTCATCTCACCCACTGCTCTCACACCCTGCTGTCCTTGTCACCCTCTGTCACCTCACCCAGTGTGTGTCACCCCGGGCTGAGACAGCTTCCCGGGAACACACACAGCCGCACCCGAGTACTACACAGGTCTTTAAATGACCATTCACTTGGTAATGAGGCTTTGTTGTATTTCACCTCTTCTTAGCGCCCCTGCATCTCCACTCAATCAGAGTGGAGATGCAGGGGCGCTAAGAAGAGGTGAAATACAACAAAGCCTTATTAACAAGTGAATGGTCTTTAAAAGAATCGCCCGGACCCCATAACTCCGCGCTGCTGCAACCGGCGGTGTTTGCGGACACTCTTTAAAAAAAAAACACAGGTAGGATTTCTGCAAGGTCCGCGGGCCACCATGGAAGGCGTGCCGGGCCACTGGCGGCCCGCGGGCCGTACTATGAGTACCCGTGTTCTAGCACATACTGCCATGATTTTACTACAGCACTCTAAAGTTACGCCTTATCCCCGAGGGGTTAAGATGTTCTTTCGTGCCCTCATTATTCTCCCCGGCCATTGCTACGACCCCAAACTGCACGTCTCCACATCGGTAGACAATTAGGAAAGTACCTTAGCAACCGCGACGTCGCGTCTTACAGTTGCCTAGGGTCTTTCCTCTCCCATGCCCTCATCCGGCTCTATAGACAATCGCTTACACTACGATCGCTTCGGCTTGGATCATGCCCATAGCAAAGAGCGCGCGCGATCGTCAGTTGACGATCAGCTGTTCATCGGAGCACGAAGAAGTCTAGTTTTTTAACGCTGTCGCCATTAAGGGTTATTATTATTCGAAACTCCAGTAAAAAAAAAAAAAGTGAGTCAGTGCAGTTTCAAGGCTCTAAGGCATTTTACCCCCCAAAAAGTACAAAAATTAAATACCCTCTCTCTGCTTGCTCACCACTAATTGCCTATCCAACGCTATGTCAAGCTCAGATTTAGATGACGCTAACGCCCCCACCGCTAACATCGATAAAGATAATTTTTTTAAAATCCTACAAAAAGAGGTGAGGTCATGTATGTTTGATACCCTGAAACAAGTCATTCCAACTAAGAGGCCAATGACCACTATGGAGGATTATTTATCAAAAGAAATCCTGATTAATGATGCAAATGAAATAAGGGGTAAAAGAACTAAAAAAAGTAAGAATATTGACAAAATTACCCACTTGAGCACTCTAGGAGGACCTAGCACCTCGTCTAACTTGGGAGGTCTTAGCACCTCAACGCTTAATGGAGGCCACAACAAAGAATGTCCATGCACACGTTACGAGTAAGTACTGTGTCAATACAGAAAGTAATGGCAAGAACAGTAGTATAGACACAAAATACAGAAGTCCAACACGATTCTTTTTCTTTGTTTAATATGATTCCGTTGCCCAGCCAACACGTGTTTCGTCCGGGTGTAAGACCCACGACTTCTTCAGGGCTAAAAAAACACACAAAGATATATTGTAGACACACAACATTTACAGGATGTCTCATGTAAACAAGTCGCATAATAAGCGTCAGACACCGTGACCGACCGAAGTCACCAAAATTAAAAAGAAATTGTGTGACAGATCCAAGGAAAGACCCCAAAAGCAAGGAATATGACATAAAAATTTTCTAAACTAGTAAATATCAGTGGAAAAAATCTGCATGAGAATACATAAATAGTTACAAGTCAGTACATAGAGAAATATATCTTAAAATACTTTAAGGATCATAAACTCCCCGAAAAGAGGAATCAAAATTCATTAGTGAAACATGAGCTTAAATACTCATTAGAATACAGCAAGTTAAAAACGTCTCATGATTTAAATGGGCCAATCCTAGAAAGTGCATATGGTTATTAAAGGAAAAAGAAGAAGAGAATGGAGGATGAGGAAAAGACAAACACATAGTAGTGGACAGGTATAAAAAAGTATAAACACAATCCGATCATATAGAGGGGAAATCACACGGAATTATTGAATCTTACCATCAAGCGCAACGTGAACAGTAAGTGGATCTAGACATATAAGAGAAAGGTGTAGATCTCAGTGAAGCATAACTACACTCTATAGCCTAGCAACTACAGTTAATGCAGAGTACGAAAACAACGGCTCACCTCTCCGCCGGTTATAATTCCGTCCCGGCTGTACGGGAAAAGAAACAAGTAATGGTCACTAATTGGACGAATTACACAGGGGTGAGTAGCCCAAGTGAGTCAGGACCTATGGGAAAAATAACGGTACATGAGTCTTCGAGTCACTACAATATAACCAAAATGCACCTTTCCTTACTACCCTAGTGTCAAACTCTATAAATCGCCATGAAAATTTAGAAGGGCTCCTGTGACTGTAATTGTAAGGTCGAAATTACAGAAGGACAGCCACGTTAATCCGTGATGATACACGGCGCAAGATATGCATAATCAGAGAGAGAGTTGTAATGGTAAAATCAAAAGATCTATCAACACCGTGTCGTTAATTGGCAAAACACAACTTGCGTTGAAACAAACAAGCGTAATAGTTGGGGTATGGTGACAGTAAATCCGAATCAGTACTGTGACCACAAATTTCAGTTTATAGATAATAATGGAGAATCACGCTTCTACATGGTAATACAAGACGTGAAAAAATACGGCGTGGTGATATACTTAAATAACAAAGCCAGTTAAAATATCCACACACAGAGGTTACATGCAGCAAAAATAAAGCTCATTATTTATAAAAGGCGTCAAAAAAAGGCCTGCATAATCACTATGGTAATGGCGTCAATAAATCAGGATCCCGTTGCCGTCATTATTGTTCACATATCAAGTCAATTACCATCCTCAATCAAACCAACTATGAGAAACAAACTGGGAACATGCCAGAAATCCCAAACTTGTAAGGTACTCATGAAAACTATTCTTGAATAGCCGCTAAATTACCTGTGAGACGAGTGCGTCAAGAAGTGTAGTTGGAGTCCGGTTCGTAAACAGATCGGAAGTGACACGCCATGCACGTTATAACGCGAGAGGAACATCAGAAAAACTAGACCGTGTATAGCGGTTCGCAGAAAGCACCGGAAGTGAGGGAACGGGAGCCATATTGGGTCTACCGATACCACAGCGTCCAACGGAAAAGATTATTAATAACGTTACAATTTCCCACATATCCAAAATCGCTATATTTTTAACAAACCACAATTCCGGCTCATAGCGATGGTACATGTGTTCAAAAAGAGACAATAAACAGACAATTATATTGTCAAGTGGTCAGTACTTAAAAAGACCACATCCCCTACTTAAATATGAAACGGATTGTTGCCCGGTGGTGTGTGCCAGCGGGGAAAAAGAAGGAAAAGGCATGGCTTATAGATATAAGGCCATAACAGAATTAACAGAGGAGGAGAGCATACATTACAAGAAGGAGCAGAAACATAGAAGTTTGAACAAACAAGCATATTGCAAATTACAGAGCATTTGAGACTCAGATTCATCAATGTACGGAAAATACAGCGAAAGCCCAAACGGAGGAGCTGGCTATATATACATTCAATTACAAACAGTGCCAATACCAGCATATAAGGTATAGTAAGACAGTGATAGAAGGGAGAATCTTTACCTTCGCCAAGAAATATGATGACATCTCTACTAATGAACAGCCGAAGGGTACAACAACTGGTCAACTCAATAGTTCTGTCTCCTCCAGCGCCACCTCCCTGAGTGTGCCCCCTTCTAGTGATGGGGAATCAGATAACCCTACAGCTAGTACTAGTAGCGACAAAATTGGCAATGCCTCTTCCTCTTTTTTACAAGAAGTACAACGTATCAAAAGGGGCAACAGGACACAGCCCATCCATACAGATACTATAAGAAAACCAGGAGAGGCAAGAGGGCAGGGACCAAACGAATACAGAAGGAACCTGAGGTCAGGGGACAAGAGGAACTGAGCAACATACAGGAGAAGGGGGTGGATATTTTAAATCTTTCTTCCTTTTCACTCTCTGATGACATGATCTCCCTCCTCAAAAAGGGATTAAACTTCTGTCCCACAGAGAGGGGAGATATATGTAAAATGAAAGTTGACTTGTTTAAATTCACGAGAAATTTAAAATTGAAAAAGGTGTTTGCAACTAATCCTAGTAGTAATAAACATACTAAGAACATTCCTGTCTGTGGTGTATCTGATATTCTCAGTATTCAGGAGTTATATGATACCCAATTACTTCTTTCAATCACCAATCAGGAAGCGTCACCCGATGATTTAACCCTTTTGTTATCAGATCTTAATGTTGATACGGACTATACCATAGCCAGTGGTCTAAAACCTAAATCAAAATGGACACCAGTGTTACCAGGGGGCAATACCATTGATACCTTTCACAAGCTTGTCTCACAAGACATTGACAAACACGAGGCTAGAAGTAATTCAGATAGGATCTACTCACATACTAATCTCACTGCAGGGGAACGTAAGGCACTGACACTCCTCTCTGCTAACACCTCCATTATCATCAGGGAGGCTGACAAGGGAGGGAATATCGTAGTTATGGACAAACAAGATTATGATAAGGAAATACAGGGCCAACTTAATGATGTTACATGCTACGAATCCCTCGCAAGCAACCCGATGGGTACCCTCACATCACTCATCAACAAACATCTTCAAGTCTGGCTTAGAGAAGGACTTCTCAGCCAAGAGGAATACTTGTACCTTAAAGTCAACAGACCCAGGTTTCCTGTACTTTATACTCTTCCCAAAGTACATAAGAACCTACCTTTCCCCCCGGGCAGACCTATTGTCTCCGGCATAGGGGGTCCTACTGAAAAACTAGCGGAATATGTGGATTTGTTTTTACAACCTTTGGTTCAGAATCTCCCTGCATATATAAAAGACACCAAACACATTCTTAGCCTACTATCTGACCTGACATGGCAAGATGACATTATTCTAGTGTCTTTAGATGTAGTTTCCCTCTACACAAACATTGACCCGAATACAGGGATGGAAGCTCTGAGATGGCATTTTGGCAAATTACCAGCTACACAATGGCAACATACTAAAATGCTATTAGCCATGACTGAACTCATTCTAACAAATAACTGTTTTTTATTTGAAGGCCTATGGTATAAACAAATACGAGGAGTTGCCATGGGTTCAAAGTTTTCACCGTCATTTGCTAACCTCTTTATGGGGTACTTTGAATCCAAATGGCTGTGGGGTGACAAGGGGTGTCAGTTTAGTCAGTATATCGTCTATTGGGGGCGATATATTGATGATTGTCTGTTACTCTGGTCGGGCACTGAAACCATGTTACATGACTTCTATCAATATCTTGACTCTAATACCTTAGGTGTTCAATTCACGCATCAACACAGCAGAACTAATCTAGTCTTTTTAGACATTGAACTATACATTACTGATGGTGTTCTTCATAGTAAACTACACCGAAAGCCCACGGCATGCAACTCAGTATTACATGCCTCCAGTGCACATCCACAACACCAGATTAGGGCCATCCCCTTTGGTGAATTTACGAGAGCCAGACGGAATTGTAGCGAAGATAGGGAATTTTACTCCTGTTTAGACTCCATGAAGAACCGATTTAAATTTCGTGGATACCAACAAACTACCTTACGGAGGGCAGAAAAGCGCATTTTAGGTTTGCCCAGAACAGATACACTTACGACCAGAAAAACTGATGACGGACATGAGCAACCCATCAGGCTCATAACCAACTATAATCAGAGAACACAAATTTTGACAAAGAGTATGAATAAACATTGGAGCACACTCAGAGCTGATAAAACTATTGAATCAGTGACTTCGAATAGACCCCAAGTTACTTTTAGGAAGGGTACCACCTTGAGGTCCATACTTAGCCCGACTATACCTAGAAAGACTGAAAGGAGTGATTGGCTCACCGAACGCACACTTGGTTTTCACAAATGTGGTTGCTGTGGTGTGTGCAGGTGGGCTTCTCAAAACACGAAAACTTTCTTTGGACCTGATGGGAAGGAGTACAATATCAGACATAACATTAATTGCTCTACTCGTTTTGTCATATATATAATTATGTGTATGTGTAAAAAACAATATGTGGGTAGCACAATCAGGATGTTGAAAGAGCGCATTAGCGAACATGCAAGGGCACTTAAACAGAATGATGGCAGATACCCTCTGGCTGTGCATGCCAATAGCTGTGCGGCACAGGGCCAATATAAATGCTTTACGTTTTTCGGTATCGAACATACTCTGCCACACCCCAGGGGTGGAGATAGAGAATTAGCATTACGACGTTCTGAGGCCACTTGGATCTTGCGTCTTAATGCGGTAGAACAGGGTCTTAATACAGACCATGAGCTGCAATTCTTCTTGGGTAATTAAGGAGTTGTTGTGCCTGACTTCTCCACCTTTCTACCTAAGGTTTCTTCCATCTACTAGACCGTATGTATTTCATCTGCTCTATGCCTAAATGCTCTATTTAGTTATACTAATACCATATGCTGAACGTCTAATATTCATGCATCAAATGCAATGAGGATGGCAATTTATTACTTATAATCATACGTTAGATTACTCGAGATATCTGTATTTCTCTCAACTAGTGAATTTTTTCCAAACTTGCACTTCTGAGTAATCACTGTCTTACTATACCTTATATGCTGGTATCGGCACTGTTTGTAATTGAATGTATATATAGCCAGCTCCTCCGTTTGGGCTTTCGCTGTATTTTCCGTACATTGATGAATCTGAGTCTCAAATGCTCTGTAATTTGCAATATGCTTGTTTGTTCAAACTTCTATGTTTCTGCTCCTTCTTGTAATGTATGCTCTCCTCCTCTGTTAATTCTGTTATGGCCTTATATCTATAAGCCATGCCTTTTCTTTCTTTTTCCCCGCTGGCACACACCACCGGGCAACAATCCGTTTCATATTTAAGTAGGGGATGTGGTCTTTTTAAGTACTGACCACTTGACAATATAATTGTCTGTTTATTGTCTCTTTTTGAACACATGTACCATCGCTATGAGCCGGAATTGTGGTTTGTTAAAAATATAGCGATTTTGGATATGTGGGAAATTGTAACGTTATTAATAATCTTTTCCGTTGGACGCTGTGGTATCGGTAGACCCAATATGGCTCCCGTTCCCTCACTTCCGGTGCTTTCTGCGAACCGCTATACACGGTCTAGTTTTTCTGATGTTCCTCTCGCGTTATAACGTGCATGGCGTGTCACTTCCGATCTGTTTACGAACCGGACTCCAACTACACTTCTTGACGCACTCGTCTCACAGGTAATTTAGCGGCTATTCAAGAATAGTTTTCATGAGTACCTTACAAGTTTGGGATTTCTGGCATGTTCCCAGTTTGTTTCTCATAGTTGGTTTGATTGAGGATGGTAATTGACTTGATATGTGAACAATAATGACGGCAACGGGATCCTGATTTATTGACGCCATTACCATAGTGATTATGCAGGCCTTTTTTTGACGCCTTTTATAAATAATGAGCTTTATTTTTGCTGCATGTAACCTCTGTGTGTGGATATTTTAACTGGCTTTGTTATTTAAGTATATCACCACGCCGTATTTTTTCACGTCTTGTATTACCATGTAGAAGCGTGATTCTCCATTATTATCTATAAACTGAAATTTGTGGTCACAGTACTGATTCGGATTTACTGTCACCATACCCCAACTATTACGCTTGTTTGTTTCAACGCAAGTTGTGTTTTGCCAATTAACGACACGGTGTTGATAGATCTTTTGATTTTACCATTACAACTCTCTCTCTGATTATGCATATCTTGCGCCGTGTATCATCACGGATTAACGTGGCTGTCCTTCTGTAATTTCGACCTTACAATTACAGTCACAGGAGCCCTTCTAAATTTTCATGGCGATTTATAGAGTTTGACACTAGGGTAGTAAGGAAAGGTGCATTTTGGTTATATTGTAGTGACTCGAAGACTCATGTACCGTTATTTTTCCCATAGGTCCTGACTCACTTGGGCTACTCACCCCTGTGTAATTCGTCCAATTAGTGACCATTACTTGTTTCTTTTCCCGTACAGCCGGGACGGAATTATAACCGGCGGAGAGGTGAGCCGTTGTTTTCGTACTCTGCATTAACTGTAGTTGCTAGGCTATAGAGTGTAGTTATGCTTCACTGAGATCTACACCTTTCTCTTATATGTCTAGATCCACTTACTGTTCACGTTGCGCTTGATGGTAAGATTCAATAATTCCGTGTGATTTCCCCTCTATATGATCGGATTGTGTTTATACTTTTTTATACCTGTCCACTACTATGTGTTTGTCTTTTCCTCATCCTCCATTCTCTTCTTCTTTTTCCTTTAATAACCATATGCACTTTCTAGGATTGGCCCGTTTAAATCATGAGACGTTTTTAACTTGCTGTATTCTAATGAGTATTTAAGCTCATGTTTCACTAATGAATTTTGATTCCTCTTTTCGGGGAGTTTATGATCCTTAAAGTATTTTAAGATATATTTCTCTATGTACTGACTTGTAACTATTTATGTATTCTCATGCAGATTTTTTCCACTGATATTTACTAGTTTAGAAAATTTTTATGTCATATTCCTTGCTTTTGGGGTCTTTCCTTGGATCTGTCACACAATTTCTTTTTAATTTTGGTGACTTCGGTCGGTCACGGTGTCTGACGCTTATTATGCGACTTGTTTACATGAGACATCCTGTAAATGTTGTGTGTCT
Source organism: Triturus cristatus (assembly GCF_964204655.1). Taxonomy (NCBI): domain Eukaryota; kingdom Metazoa; phylum Chordata; class Amphibia; order Caudata; family Salamandridae; genus Triturus; species Triturus cristatus. Next base: position 726,423,982 of record NC_140585.1, read on the forward strand.
ACAATATATCTTTGTGTGTTTTTTTAGCCCTGAAGAAGTCGTGGGTCTTACACCCGGACGAAACACGTGTTGGCTGGGCAACGGAATCATATTAAACAAAGAAAAAGAATTGTGTTGGACTTCTGTATTTTGTGTCTATACTACTGTTCTTGCCATTACTTTCTGTATTGACACAGTACTTACTCGTAACGTGTGCATGGACATTCTTTGTTGTTTCCTATTTTAGACTCCGGTCTACTGGAGGGGTTTAGGGTTTGTTTTCCCCTCGTCCTTTTTGCACCGTTTCTACTCTTCAGCTCCAAACCTCTACGTATACATTGTGGGCGCCATCGCATTCCGTAAAACCTAAAACCCTGCATTAGTACTTAATGGAGGCCCTCGCGCCTCAAACTCAATGGGTGTCCTTTGCGGCACGACTTATCTGGGTGCCCCTCGCGGCACAAGTTATTTGGGTGTCCCTATCTGCACAAATCATCATAGTGCTCTGGATGATACGGTAGATAACATGTTTGATGACAATGACTCATCCGATATCCCTGATGAGTATATCCTTGACTTAGACGGAGAAGATGACGATCTCTTCAATTTGGAGGAAGAATCTACCTCATCTTCTAAGGATGTCATTGTCGACCCCTTGGAAGAAGAAATGTTCTCCCCTCTAAACCTGAAGCATCCTAGATCCTCCGAGTGGTGGCCCCAGGATCACATTGCTAAATGTATAAATTAATGGCTACGCAACCTCCTTGAGAGGGATACTAGAAACATTCTCAGAGCAGAATGCTCTAGACCTTCTATTGAGGATAAAGCTTGCCAAACTCAAGATTTAGACCCTGAGCTCATAAAATTGCTTTTTAAACTGGGTCACGACCCTAGGAAAGGCATGAAGAGATCCCTGAAAGGTTGCCAGGATCATCTTATTGATGTCCTGGGTCCCCTTGCAAGAATACTGGACTCTGCCGAGGAGAGCCACATCCGTGGCATCCCTTTGGATACTGAATTGATCAGAGGCTGGAGCCAGAGAGCATTGATCCTCTTAGGTAACGCCAATACAAGCATTAATGCATAGAGGCGTAGAGTGGTACGTACTAAGATCAATCCCAAGCTTAGTGATATGGCGAAGAAAAAGCCTTCAAATAACCCCAAAGGGCTCCTCTTGGGAGAAGACCGTATTAAGTCTCTTGGAAAATATGTTTCGACATTCACAGCCTTAGACAAGGCTCAGAAGAACATGAGAAAGATCTTCAACAACAACCTTTTTGGACGGGCCGGAAGAAGGGGCCTCTCTTTCGGCCGGTTCAACCAAAGGCCCTTCACAAGATCACGTGGCTTTGGACGTGGATACCAACAGTACAATGCTCCTACCTTCTACCCCCAGAGAGGAGGTAGAGGTCCCCGCTCAAGAGGGTTTAGATCTCGTGGCTCCTCCTGCAACACCAACCCACCAAGTAAGTACTCTTCTGTTCTCCCCTTCTTTCCCCTTAAAGGTGGGAGGCAGGCTGAAACACTTTTACCAAAATTGGAAATTATTGACTCAGGACCCCTGGGTCTTAGAAACTGTAAAAGGTTTTATGATAGATTTCACTCAGATACCTATACAAACCTCTTTACCGAGAGAGATGCCCCTCTCCCTAGAGCAAGAACAAATAGTAGAAGAAGAGATCACCTCCATGCTCCTGAAAGGCCCCATAATAGAAGTTCCTTTGGAAGCAATAAGATTTATAAGCACACTATTTCTAGTAAAGAAAAAGGACAAGGGTTGGAGGCCCTTGATAAACTTGAGTGATCTCAACAATTTCTGGTCTACAGACATTTCAAAATGGAGGGGATCCATCTCCTCAGGGATCTTCTTTTGGAAGGGGACTGGTTGGTCAAATTGGACTTAAAAGACGCATATTTCACCATCCCTATGGCCGAACTCCATCAACCCTTCCTCCAATTTATGTGGAAAAATCACTTTTACCAATTCCAAGCTCTCCCATTCGGACTATCTTCCACCCCTTTGTGCTTTACCAAGGTCATGAGGACGATCGCCTCGTTTCTGAGAGAAAGGGGTATTCGCATGATCATATACCTAGACGACATCCTTATAATGTCGCAAGACCTTCATCAGTTACTTCAAGACCTGAAGATTGTGATGAATACTCTCGAGAGTCTAGGGTTCATTGTGAACAAGGAGAAATCTATCCTAACTCCATCCAGGTTCCTCGGGTTCACCGTCGATACCGCAAAGTGCCTTCTTCTTTTTCCTTCCACCAAATCCAAGATCAAGAAGGAGATAAGACATGTCTTGAAATAGAAAGACCTTCCCCTGAGGGAACTAGCCAGACTTCTCGGGCGCCTATCCTCCTCGATTCGAGCTATATTTCCGGGCACTCTAAACTATTGGGCGCTCAAAAAGGATAAAAGGAAGAGCCCTAAGATCGGGTATCTGGTACGAATATCGAGTTACTCTGGACCAGGATGCCCAGTCAGAACTAACCTGGTGGCTAGACAACCTAGAAGAATGGAATGGTAAAGCAATATTTGGCTCGAAACCAGAATTTGTCTTAGATTCAGATGCGTCCCTCCACGGTTGGGGAGCATGCCTCGACAATCAGAACACAGGTGGAATCTGGTCACAAGAGGAATCCTCTCATCACATACATTTTCTGGAGTTAACAGCTGGGCTTTATGTCGTTATGAGCTTCAAACACACTTTTCAAGGCAGATCAGTTGTCTTGAAGATGGACAACATGTCCACGGTTGCTTATATCAATCGCCTCAGAGGTACAATGTATGCGGACCTCTCCAATTTGGCAAAAAACTTTGGATAATCTGCTTGGAACACAAAATCACTCTCAAAGCTGAATACCTTCCCCGGCAAGACGAACACCTCTGCTGATTGGAACTCAAGGTTCCTTCTAGACCACAGCGATTGGAAACTCGATGTTTCCGTTTTCAGAACTCTGAACATTATTTGGGGTCCTCTGGAGTTGCACCTCTTTGCGAGCAGACTTTCATTCCAACTAGGAAAGTACTTCAGCTAGATGCCCGATCCCGGTGCTCTAGCAGTGAACGCATTTCTCCAAATATGGACGGGAGTCAATGCTTATGCCTTTCCTCCCTTCGCTATGATCCAGAGAGTCCTGCAGAAAGTGAGACAGGACCAATGCTCACTTGTCCTAATAACCCCCTTTTGGCCATCCCAGGCGTGGTTCCCCACCACTCTGGAACTGGCATACAACACCCTTTTCTTAATCCCTACCCGAGAGAACCTTCTAACAAACATAGACATCACCCACTAATTCTGACAGGGAGTTTGAACCTTCGTGCCTGGAGAGTGTCAGGAGATCTAATGAAATCACAGGGCTTTCGTCATCAGCTGCAACACTTCTCAGGGAATCATGGGCTCCAGGTATTCATTACAGATACAGCATCATTTGGAGATGCTGGGTTTGTTGGTGCATGGAAATGGGCCTGTATTCCTTACAGGCACCTATCGTTGATGTAGTTAACTTCCTGGTTGAACAATTTGATAAAGAGCTCAGTTATATAACTATCAACTGCTACAGATCGGCCATCTCTGTTGGCCATGTCCTTGTCAACGGTAAAACGGTAGGTAAGAATGTTATTGTCTGCAGGGTAATGAAGAGTAATCGCATAAGGAGACCTCCTAGAGCCAGATATGAGACCCTCTGGGATGTTAACTTAATCCTGAGGCTTTTCAAGAACTGGCCAGATAATACACTTCTGAATAGAAAGAATCTCTCTATCAAGCTTGCTACTCTTCTATGCCTTATCTCCTGTCAAAGAGTCTCTGATGTCAAAGCTCTTGAAGTTTGTAATAGATCTTTTTACATCTTTGGTGTTAAATTCGACATTTATAGTAGGACTAAAACTATGTCTGACTCAATATTCTACCCACGTTTTGATCCTTGTCCAAAATTTTGTGTGGTTGACTGCATGAAAGAGTATGGTCGAAGAATGTCTGATCTTCGCCCCCCAGGTGTGACATAGTTACTCATTTCCTTTGTTAAACCCCATAATGCTATATCCTCAACATCTATTGCTAGATGGGTTAAAACTGTCATGAACTTAGCGGGCATCGATTTAACAAAGTTCCAGGCTCATTCTGTTAGAGGCGCTATGGCCAGTAAATCTCTTTGGTCTGTAGGTAAGTTGGACGACAACCTGAAAGCAGCCGATTGGTCAAATGCTAGCACCTTTGCACCTTTGCAAGACACTACTGCAAACCTATCGAACATATGTCTAATGTTGTTTTAGAAAGCTTCCAACATGCATTATGTAGCCTCCGTTCTTGTAATGCAATTGCGATTCTCCTATTACCATGACTAGAGAATCTAGATTTCATTAAAGACACGGGGGCTGACATTATCCCACCCATCCCATTCCCTTGTTTGGAAATATTAATGTTTGGGTGTTCTCTTATCACTTTGACAATGTTGACTTGCTTATTGTTTAAATTTGAAATGTTATTATGTTTTATACTTCTTTCTGGAGACATTTACTTCTCTCTCTTTTCAGGTAACCCTTCTTCATAACAATATTTGGATATCATCTTGTTTGTCTACTCCCTTCTTCATGCCTCAACGAGTACCCATTTCATGCTTTAAGGCCTTCGAGTTGGATTTACAGTAGTTTGCTTTATTTATTGGACTTACTTATTCTCTTGTCTCCATTTAAAAGAGGCAGATGTTGGACTGCTCATGCCTTTTATTTCCTTCTTATGTTCTATTCTGGAACCTTTGGTATTATGATGTATACGGCTTGGAGACTGCATTAAAAGATTATGCATAATGTCAGCCTCCGTGTCTTTAATGAAATCTATATTCTCAAGTCATGGTAATAGGAGAATCGCAATTTCCCATCCCCCGAACCCCACTACGTGCGTCTTTGGGACGTCAATCTGGTCCTGTGTCTGTTGTTCTCTTGGCAAGACAACCAATACCTATCCAGAAAGGAGATTTCGGCAAAGCTGGCTATGCGTCTCTGCCTCATCTCCTGCAAGAGATCTTCAGATGTGAGAGCCTTGGACTTGTCGGCTAGAATTTTCATCCCGGAGGAGGTTACATTCAACATCTTAAGGAGGATGAAAACGATTACTAGGTCGGTATCTTATCCAACTTTCCCTGAATCTCCAAAATTGTGTGTGGTCAGATGCCTAAAGGCCTACAAGGACATGGCTTTGGAGTTCGGACCTCTGGGGGAAAGGCAACTTCTAATTGCCTTTAAGAAACCCTTCAAGGCCGTGTCATCCCCGACCATTGCCAGGTGGGTGAGATGGATTAAGGCAGAGGCTGGCATTGATACTAGTGAGTTTGGGGCACACTCCACTAGAGGGCTATGGCTTCCAAGGCTGTCCAGGTAGGGGCAGACTGGAAGATATCATGAATGCAGCGGATTGGTCTACTGATTTCACTTTTAAGGAGTTTTATTTCAAGCCAATCCATGACACAGCTGCTCAGGTGGTAAGTAAGCTTTGAAAATGCATAATCCTCGCCTCCGGTCCTGACATTGAATGAAAAATGTCCTAGTTATCATGAAGGAAAGTCCCCCCTGGCATATTCTTCTGATGCCTCCCTCCCTGGGAGGATATACGATATAACCTTCATGGAGTCTACAGATATCTGGACGGGAACTCGTGATTGTCAGGGAGTACTGAATTTATGTCTCTTCTGATCTATTTTTATGCAAGAAAATTGTATTGACACCATTGTTTGCAACTGTTTCCCGTATACTGTTCCAGTGTCAAATGTGAAGTTAGGAATTTCCTTGAACTCTTTTAGTGCTCATTCCAGGCTTGATGTTATGTTGGATATACAATTCTCTATTTAGTGAATGCTTGAATGCTATGGTAAGAACCGTTTAAGGGAGAGTCTTAACATTTTACCCTTTTATCTTAGGTTCGGATTCTAAAGCAGAATAAGGTCCAACGGGCTTAACTTCTTTCAGTGAAGAAGAGGAAGGACTATGATGTCAACTATAATATATGGACTATCGGACTATGATATGATTGGACTTTTGGTGGCCATGGTTACTCCTGATGTGCATGGGAGTTGTAGCTTGTTGATGTGTTTTTTTTACTTTGTCTTTGAAAATGCTGTTAATAAAGATTGTAGAAAGAAATGCATAATCCTTGCCTCAGCGTCCTTAATTGAATTGAAACTTTCCTTCATATTATCTTGGAAATTTTTCATTCGGTGTAAATACGACAAAAAACATGAGACAAAAGGGATTAATAAAAAAAGGAGGAAAAGTATAGTGAATAACAGAAATAATCATAAACAAAAAGGTCCGACCCTGCACAGGCTCATTCTGCAGTCATGGCCAATGTAACCAATGAGAACCATTCAGAAGAATTAAAAGGAAAAGAAAAAAGAACAGAAAAGTTCAAAAAACATCATTTGGACATTGTGCTATAGTTAAGAAGTTAGTGTATCCATCCAAAACTTCCCGAAAACCAGGGAGGTGGCTCAGTATGGATGTGGACTAAAATCCAAAGTAAGAATCCAATCAAGACAAGATCATATAAAAGGGTCAAGGGTCACAGTGGAATAATTCAACATAACAACATGGTGATATATTACAATTGTGTCAATACTGTGATAATGGATCGAAAATGACACTGGGATGATTCAGAGTAAACAAAGCAACAATATGGTTTACTTCAGATGTATCAATAATGTTTACAAAAAAACAATTGTAAAGCAATGTGATATAACTTGTGCAGAATACAGCATTATATCAGTAGATGGCCGAAAAGTACAATATACACAGAAAGGACTATCAAAGTGATTATAATAATAATCCAATCCATATAACAGAGCCTTCAGAAACGTGTTCCATAAAGAGTCACAGCAAAAATAAGAGCGTCAAGATGAAATTATGGAATTACATTCCTCCAATGTGTTTAGGCCCGTATTAATGCTGTCACATCTCAACATCCACTGGCCAGTGGCGTCACTAGGGTTGGTGTCACCCGTTGCGGGTAACTCATGGTGTCACCCCCTCACGACTTACCGCATGGACCTCCTCCGCCCCGAGTCCGCCAGTGGACACAGTTGGCAAATAACGGGACCATACAGAATCCTTAGTAACGTTTGTAAATGTAGGTCCTATATTTACGAAATGTGCCTGTTAACAACAGTGTGATAATGATTCGTTAATCAGGTTGTACAGTGGGCTACCTGCTAGTCAACAGTTTATTGGAATTTATAATATCATAGATATGGTACTTTTTACTGGTGTGGTGTTCCCACTATCCATCAACACGATATATCAGTGGTCGAAGTGGGGGAAAAATAGTTGGGGAACTGTGGGCGGAGAATCAAAGGGCGGGAATAACCCAAGGATTGGATCAGTGGGCAGAGCCAGAGGCTTGGCCAGAATGCGCAAACATCCCAATTTTTTGTATTTGTTTGGTTTTACTGCCCAGTTTTATCAACCAATGGATACACATGATTATTTAAGGTTATAATGAGTTATTGACAGTAAAATGTGTTCACAAAGTAGGATATGCTTCTAATCACAGAATGTCCCCAAATACGATAAAATGTGGAAGCACAAGCCATTTGTCTCCGAGCCATGGAGTTTCTGTCATCGGCACTTCTCCCTTTACCAAAACAGCAGTTCAAACATGAATGGCTAAAAATCCTAGTTTGCAAATGTTTTCTAAATAATAATGGCTCTGCCATATTTGCCTCATAATGCAAGATCTGCAGCATGATCTCACCATTTAAACTAATAAATTGTTTGTTGCTCAAACGTATCAAAAGTTAATAAAAAATTTGGCTTGTGTTGCTGCGGAGTAGATGACAGTTAATAGCTCACTGTTCTATGTTAGGATTTTAACTTATAAACTGCAAGTAACAAAAGGATCTCTCTGACTGACAAAAGCAGCAGCCCACTGGCCTATTTACATTATGTGCACTTTGTGATCTGCATGGTACATGTTCTTTGCAGCAGGTACATTAACCCTCTGAGCTACCTTTCCATGAGTCAAATCTTCCATTAGACAAAATTCCGATCTCTCTCTAGGAAGAACATTAATCACCAGAGTCATCATGACATTTTTATTGTTACCGAAAATTACTGGAGGCCAGGAAGGAGGCAGCAAGCGCTTTTAAAACCATAATATACTTGCAAAGATGATGCCTCCACTGAAAGTGAGCACCTGGTGCGGTCACACCGGTTGCACCGCCCTAGAACTGGCCCTTCTCAAGGGTCCTGTGATCTCAGTGACAGGGTCACTGTTCTAGGGTGTACTGCTTCATAGGCCTGCCGCAAAACTGGAGGTGAACTTCAGTATGAATAGTGGTGGACAAGCCTTGAAGGTTAACCCTACACTTGTAATGCTAGGGTCCACCTGCTGGAGCTACGACACCGGGGCTTCTAATGTCTTGCGAAGCCTTCTAAGGTCTAGCATGAGATAGTGCTCTCTCAGGAGAGTGGTCTGGCGGACAGGTTATTAAGGCTGAACCTGGTTCCCCAGTTCCAAATTCAGCAGCTCTGGCCATAGTGCCACATCCTCTACCCCACTGAACACCATACTGCCCCACTGAGAAAAACTCAGACTGCCTTCAACTACAACCCAATTGTTGCCAGCTATAAACACCTGGATGCGGCTCAATTTAAATGACGCTCTGGGCAAGAGCAATATGTGGCCTACAAAAAAAAGGGATAGCATCCTGGAAAAAGCAAACAATCATAGGGAATGCAACATTTTGCAAACCATGTGAAATGTAAGCAGGAACAACATGGTTACCTTAACGCTTTTACACTCACTGTTCAGAAATCAGTGAGTGATTTTGCCTGAAAAGTTAAGGACATGACAACAGGGTCCTGAATGGACCCATTTCAATGGCCATTGCTTATATCCTTACAAAACGTAAGCAGTATGGAAAAAAAAAGACAACATCCCTAGATACAGAGCAGCAGTACAAATTTTGTTTTTCAATCCTCATATTGCAGTACCTCCAGGATTGGTGCACTAGCTCCAAGCCCAGGGAAAACAAAGCCAAGACAACAAAAATAGCGCTTCACTGGCAAACTCTGTAAAAGTGGCGCTAATGTGTTTGGGTGTGAATAAAAATCAATCTGGACAGTTTGCTACCACTCTGTCTTACTTTATTTAGTTATTTACTTTTCATATTTTTAAACTTTTATTCCTGATGCTGCATTTTGGAATTAAATGTCAGAAAAATACGACATTGATTTCCAGCAAAAGTGATTTTCTTTTTTGGATCCATTTCACAGGGAAGCAAATAAAAGAAAGGAGAGGAGACAGTGTGCACTGCGCACAGGCACGTCCTCTTCCTAAAAGGTTAGGTTGCACTGCGCACACGGGCCCCAGGGCCGGCTTTAGCGCTGGTGGCGCCCTGTGCGACAATGTTTGTTGGCGCCCCCCCAATGACCACCTCCACCACGGATTCTCTCACTAGCACTCTTTAACAGTGACCAAGTCACCATAACCACACTCTCTCAGATGCATTGAATTAGTTATATAGCGCCACTCATACCAGTGTAGGGTGTCTGAGCACTTTGCATCACACACACATTAAACAGAGACAATCAATCATAGGTGTGTAAATCCGTGTATAGGAAATGATACATAAACCAAAGGACTGAAAGTGTAGGAGTCACATGTCATCCATACTGGTAGGCAGTATAGTGCTTGGTGTGGAGAAGCACAAACGCAGAGTCGAAAAAGAAAAAAGCATAGTTGGGAGTTTTCTTTAATAATACGAATCTATTTCTAGCCAAATTAACCCTTTTTGCAACATTAATCAATGTTCTAATAATGTATATTTTGAGGTGTGTATGCAGTTCTATGATGAAAGTTAATAGTTCACTATTCTATATTAGGAGTTATAAATTGCAAGTAACAAAAGGATGTCTCTTTTGAAAGCAGTAACCTGCTGATCTGCACTCTGTAATCTACTTGGCACACGTTCTTTGCAGCAGGCATATTAACCCTCTGCACTAACTTCACCTAAGTCAAAACCTCAACTTTACAAAACACTGATCTCTCCAGGAAGATAATTAATCACACCAGTTATCTTGACATTTATGTGAGGCCTGGTAATTGCTGGCGGAAAGAAACGCTGCAGCTGTTGCTTCAAAAGCTTAATAAACTTTCAAACACGGCGCCCCCAGGAAGCCAGCACCCGGTCGCACCGCCCTAAAGTCGGCCACTGACGGGCCCTGTTGGTGTCACCCCACTTGAGGGTGTCACCCGGTGCGGTCCGCACCCCCCGCACACCCATAGTGACGCCGCTGCCACTGGCATTCAGCTTTGTTGAGCAACAATTGGATATTGCCACCACGTGGAGGTTTTTTGACCAGCTCAATGACCTGCCACCATAGTTCGACTGGGGAATAATTAAGCTCCAAGAAATGAGGCACCATTGGGGCATGTTCATTACGACACCTTATGTTGTGACAGCCGTGTCTTGATTTTTTGAGTGGTTTGACCCACATAAATACATTTGCATGGGCACCATACCGCGTAAACTAAATTTTCTGAATTGCAATTAGCATGGTCTTGAAGATTGTGAATAGTATCTTTTGCCACTCCTAGGCCAGCAACACAAAAACTCCCTTAAAAAAATGCATCTACTGCCCCACAAGGGACTTTATGGAGATCTTGCAAGGCTGACAATGATCACATTGATTCCTCCCTCTTGAAGTTGCACACTGTTTCCATTGAAAAACGAATCACAAGGGCTGCAGGGAAGAGCACCAGGACCAAATGGCTTCCCAAGCGTTATCTTCAACGAGGACAAAGACTTCTGGGCTTAGAGCTGTTTTTTCACAGTATTATTAGAACTAACTGCATACCTGCCGCTTGCAAAGGCTCAATCATCTCTCCCATTTACAAGGGAGGCAACAGCTCCAAATCCACTGATTATTGGCTAATAGCACTCCTTGATGTTGAGTAAAAGTATTTTGCTGGATGCCTACTTGAAGAACTAATATCTTGGGCTACAGAAAAGCACATAAACCCCTTCAATCAAACTGGATATTTAAATAGCACGAGGACAGCAATCAACATATTAGCTCTATCATTACTAATTGAGAAATGCAAAAATAACCACCAACTTCTCTTTTTCTGCTTAATAGACAACAAAGCGGCATTTGATTTAGTCGACTGGAATAAGCTCTGGCAGAAGCTAGCCAGTTGGAACATACCCTGGCCCCTGTTGCAAGGCCTGATCCACCTTTATACTGACACATGGGTCAGAATGAAATTGGGGAATGGTTCCTACTTGTCTGGAGAGATTCAAACATATCAGGGTCTACGGCAAGAGTGTGTGCTTGGTCCTACACTCTTCAATCACTTTCTAGCAGACTTTCCACAAATTCTTGATTGGATCAACTCACACGCTCCAAAGGTAGGAAGTGTCTACCTGCCTAGCCTGATATACACTGATGATCTAGTCTTGATCCGACATACAAAGGCTGGTCTTCAAACACTTATGAACTCCACAGCATTCTACTCTAGTTTGAACTTAATGGAAATAAACATGAGGAAAACAGAAATACTGGTCATAGGAAAGTCAGCCACCAGCTCCTTGTCCTGGCATCCAGAAACAATAAAAATAGAGGCAAAAACCAAGTACAAATACCGGGGACTGATTTTCAACAGGCTAGGTTCCTTTAACGAGCACAAGGATCACACAGGGCGGAAAGCCAACCCCCCAACCTAGCAGCTTTTCATTGTCTAAGAGCAGGAATTGTCAGAACGATATTCACCCTACCTCTGCAAATAATACAGGATTAGCTGATTTCGACCATAGACTATGATAGTGAGGATTTAGGGGCAAAGATGCCCTCCATTTGGATAATATCATAGTTAGGAACTTCAAGTCGGTATTTCATTTACCACGGAACACCTCAATTGCTCAGCTGAGACTGGAGTATGGCCTTATAACACAAACTTTGGCCAGGCTAGGGGTGTTTATTAAATGCTGCCTCAAACCTAAAAATGCCATCACTAAAACACTTAACCACTACCTATAGGAGGATATTGTTACAAGGGACAACTCCCCAATCAGGAACTCCCTCATCTCATCCATAGCATCTCTTGGCCTGAACCCCTCTCAATTTAAATACTACAGTAAATTAAACAATCAAGCATGCTTCACTGTTAGCCAACAAAGAGGCATTCAAAAAACAACAACATGCCTGGGTAACAATAACTAGCTATAAAACTTTAACACCGCAACGTACCTAGGATCCGCTTCCAGTGCTCATATCACAAGAAGCTTCTTGAAATATTGCCTAGGTTGCCTGTCCCCACTCGTAATATCTGCTGCCTTGGCTATGCACCAACGGCATGGAGCTATGTCGACTATGCAACCAAGGACCGGTAACTATGGCACACCAAATTTGCTTATTCAAATCAACGCTCGAGGACTGAAAAACAATATTAAAACCAGCATTTAACATCAGGGGCTATGCTACTGCAGACAGGCCATCATAGCCTGCTTCAGTCCTTCAGAGATACAGCTGATTGGAAATTAATGAAATATCTTACAAGGGTTTTACAGAAAATTGAAAACTTAACAGCTAAAAATTAATAAAGGCCCAGACTAGCACAAGAAGTGGTGTTGTTGGAATATTCAAGCAATCGCACTTTATTGCATATTTGCACATCAGGTACATCTGTGCATGGTCACTTTAAGCACCTTGCCGGCCAAAGATACTTTAACAATGAGACTCAGGGACACCTGTTTCTGAGGACTATTTGCTGCTGCACACTTTGTAATAATTAGAGGCAGGCCCCCATGCATTAACGAACCCAGAACTGAATTTCTAAACCTGGACTATCTAGACGGAATACGTGTTTCCCTAGTGGCTGTGATTCTGTTCAGGCACAACACCAAGGGTCCAATTACAATGTTGTTAGGAAAGTATTCCCATCGAATCGGGTTAGAAAGGCTTTCCGAACGATTGCTATTCTGGAAGTCCTACCGAGAGATTACAATTAGTCTGGATGCTTACAGACTCGGTTTGGTCAGACTCCAATTGACTTCAATGGGAGCCTGTGTGCCGAACGAGAACACAGGCCCCCATTGGAAAAAGGGGTGGTTGGGGAAAACCTCACACCCTGTAGCGGGCACCCCATGGTGCCTGCCACATTGTGCATGGTTGGGAAAGGGCGTCTCTTGGGTACACCAACGGGCCACATTTAGTCACCTCCATGTGAAGGGGGTCCACAACAGGCCCACAAAGACCGATTCCGAAAGACATTTAGTCAAGGTCAAACCGATTCGGAATGGCTGATCGAATTGGTCATTGTCCTTGCTTGTTTGGCAACTGGATATACAATTCAGCTCCGAATGACTTGGGCAGCTAGAATCCCATTTGGAACTGATACGGACAGCTCAGACGGCTTCCTTGAATTATACTCCGGGTTCCAGAAAAGTGACAGATTCTGTAGCAAACAAGGGTTCCGAATTGGATTCCACAATGCTGAATCCCATCTGGAGCCCTTCCTAATGACATCGTAATTGGCCCCTAAAAATGAACATTTCAATAACCTAAACAAGACCGCAAAATGTTTTTTATCAAAATTATACTTATAGTATACCAAGAAGACTTACTCTTTTGAACAAATAATGACTGCATGTTTCATACTAATGCTAATATTGCATTTTCCTCTTTCTTTAAAATAAATAAATATTATAAGCCTTATCCAAAGTACATTTTTCTAAATATCAGTGCACAGTTCTAATTAATTACGCACATTAAAAAAAAAAAATTCAACTGAAACCATAGTTATAACTGCTCAGACCTCAATGACCAAGTAGTGTAACCAATCTCAGATCAAGGAGGCTTTCACTAGGTTCTACACATACCTCAATCAAGCACAATCAAGCAATCCCATGAAACAAGATAACAACATAGCTACTGTGGATTTTCCATTAATCCGTAAAGAAGTGTTGCCTGCATTAAACCTAACATAAGAGGATGAGGTCAAGCATGCCATCCTAGAGTTATCAGCCAATAAGGCTACAATTTCCAATGGCTTCACAGACTTCTTCTACAAGACATTTAGCACTGTTTTAATTCCCAGTTGACTAAGTTATTCAATTCTATCCACAAAATGGGGCAGTTAAACCTAGTATGATGAAATCTACTCTTAAGTTTTTACCACAAACAAACAAAGGCCCTTTGCTATGCAGCTGTTTTAGGTCAACTGGATTATTGAATATTGAATTGAACCTTTTCACCAAAATCCTAACCACTGAACTTCATGTTATATGGCCAAGTCTTATCTCCCCATAACAAACATGCTTTATAAATGGTCACAAATCTGAAGATGTGAAATTCACCCTCAGTAATCTACATAGGGTTCACTGACACAACATCAAGGTAAACAATATAATTTAACACAAATAAAGGGGCCAATTCCAACTCGCTTGAAAGGGCTCTGAAGGTGATCCAGCCGGAAAAAGTACGAGCCATACGCGTGTTTTCCATCTGACTCGTACAGCTGTACGAGCGAGCAAGTACGATTCGAGCAACGCAAAAATCGCCGACCGAATCGTTTCAGGTTCCAAACCGCTCCGTACGTCTCGTCCGTAAGCAAACCGTGCTGTGCAATGGAGGCAATTTACGACAGAGCCAGTACAATGCATGATTCGGACAGCCAGATCGAGTCGGAGCCTCCGACACATAAACGCTCCAGGAAGCGGTCTTCGGGGGTCCGCTTCGGACCCCCCTTCACCCGTAGCCTTATGAGTCGATCACAGGAGGAGACCCTAGGGCCTAGGGTCTGCCCAACACAGGCATGTATGGTGCGGATGGCACCGATGCATACCCACTGCAGTGGGGGCCCTTGTGCGAGACGTACCCATTCAGTCAATGGGAGCCCATGTACGCGTCGTACGACCGGCTCCCATTGACTTCTGTGGGAGTCTGACCGAACCGAGTCCGGCAGCATGTGGCCGCATCGTACTCGCTCAGTCGGACTGCAGGAGTCCGGCTTGGTCAGAAAACACTCCGAATTCGGCTCGGTTGCAGAGCTTTCCGACCCAGATCGGAATCGGACCCATATTGTATACAAATATTGTTTACCAAAATATCAATTCCCTATACTTATAATAGTAAGCTCAAAAATATCAGACAAAAATATTGTGAATACTAATATCATCTAAATTTATACAAAAATATTGATTTTTGTAATCTAAATAGTAGTATCTGTTAAATATTTTAATATATACATTTAATATAATTGAAATTAAATAAATTCTACTAATATGTAATACTGTATATAAATATACAATTGTATAACCACACAAACATATATTTATTTGATGTCATATTATTTTTTTTCAAATTTAAAATGCATTATTGTGAAAATAAAATGCCCCCAGCACCGCATGTTTACACATGGGCTGGTGGGAGGAGTAGATGCTTATCACGGACCACAACAAAATGTGGAAAGATCATGTCATCACATGACTAAGCTTCATTCATGACTTGTTTGTCATCAGTACAGTCAACTACTGAGTTTATTAGACAAATTAATCAGAATGAGCAGAATTAACATTTTAATGGTACCATCAGTGGGGAACAGGTTGAATTTCTAGATTTACAGGTGTTTGTAAGGCAGGGCAAATTGCAAGCACGACTATTTAGAAAATCGTCTGAAGGAAATTCCACTTTGCAAACTGTCAGTTTTCATCCTCACCATTTAAAGGCTAGTATCCTCTAAGGGGAGCAACCTAGGCTGAAAAGGAAAAGTAGCCTAATTGAAGGCTGAAACGTGGGAAAACATTTGATGTTAGACCGTTTCAAAGCAAGAGGTTATTCTGACGACATTTTAAAAACAGCTATTTTGTTACAAAAAGAAAATTAAAAACAAATTAAACAACCTACCAGGATGATAACTGCCTACAATGAACAGGAAGTTGCTATTAGAAAAATTAAACAACAACAATTGCATCTAGTAAGTGGAGATGTTGTGTTGGAGCCCTCAATGGCCAATGCCCACACATTTAACATTCAAAAGAGCATTCTCGATAAAAGATCCTCTTGTAAAGAGTAGTCCTGAGACAGCTAGCCCAAGGACTTGGTTACAACAGCAAAATGGCTTTTACAAATACAATTGGCGTAATGCTTGTTCCCATGGAATAAACATCAGGAAATATAAAACACTTTTTAACTCTAAACCAGTTCAAATCAGAGGAAATTACAATTGCAGAAAAGAATTTGCAGTATACATACTAATGTACAGATACAGACTATCATATGTAGGCAGTACAATTCTGCAAGTTCATTGTCGAATTCATTGTGTTCATTGTGTATGGTCTGTAGTCTCCTAACGAGCAGGGTGGAGATGCCAGCTTAGAGACTGCTGCCATAGTCATAGTAATAGTTGGAGTTTAGGGGTGGTGAGGGTTTTTGAGGGTTAACGGGTGAGTGGAGTTTAGGGGCATGAGGTGTGTTAGAAATGGGGTTTATGGTTGGCTAGTGTATGCACCTAAGCCAGGCAGAACCCGCCACTTTAGTCAGGACAAGTAAGGTACACACCAAATATAACCTGTGCTCACCCCCTTGTAGCTTGGTGAAGAGCAGGTAGGCTTAACTTAAGAGGCAACACACACACAATAAATAACTGAAAGCACTACAAAAAAAACTCCACATCGATTTAAATAGTGGACGTTTATGAATAAAATAAGACCAAAGTAACAAAAACACAATCAGTAGTTCAAGGGATAATCATTTGTAGAGGAATCAAGCAGTGCTCAGAAGCCAGCAAGGCTCGTTTTAGAACCTTAGACCTTTTAGACCATCGATCAGTGGTTCCCCTAACGCTACTGCAGAATCGATATGTTACCCAGCCACTAACATCATCCCCCTTAATTATGGTAACAAAGAGATTGAACTCCTAGCATCTGATCCGTGGACTCTATTGTTCCATCCACCAAATATCAACCTTAAAATAATCTCATGGTATATTGCTGGCCTGAGAGATAAACTCTCACTCCCAGACTGGAATCAATATATCGCTTCCCATGATATATGTATTTTTCAAGAGACCTGGAGCCTGGTCCCATTGTATAAATCTGGCTACACCTGTTTTTGTGTCCCAACTATATCCATTGGGCGAGGGCGTCCCTCAGGAGGTCACATAATATGGGTAAACATCGCACTTGCTTGTAGGATCCCCCAGTTTTCCACCATATCACCAGATGTGATGCGCTTAACTTTGAGAGGGACAAAAGGTGGGCGTGCTATTGAGCTTTTCAATGCTTACATCAGAGGCACCCACGGTGGCTCTAAGTCACCGATAGTTACAATCTTGGGAGAAGTACTCTCTTCTTGCCCACCCGATTCCTTCATCCTGGTAGCAGGCGACATGAATTGCACTTACGAACCTTTGGCCTCCGATGATTTATTGGAGATAGAGGATATGGATGCCCAGTGGGGCATACCACCTTTATCAATACCACCAATTAAAAAGTGGACCCAAGTGGCAATCCAATTGAATGCACTAACATTAGAATTCGGGTTGAGAGCTGCTATTGGCCGACTGCCATCCGACGTCCAAGGTGCTACCACTTTCAATAGAGTTTCTAGCCCATCTCGAATCGACTATATCTTGATCGATCGCAGACTATGGCAAAACGCAGTGGATCTGGTCATAGCTCCCACTATCGACAGTGATCATAATCCTCTGTGCTTGACCATGAAGAGCCCATGGCTTCTCGATCCATCAAGTTCTGGCACAAGTCCTATCATGTCCACCAAGGAAGTTATTCCATCAAACTCCAAGAGACATCTTAAATGGTCTAAAATCTCTTCTGATGACCAAAAACTTTTGACCATCAAAGAGATTTTAACAGCTAAAATCACGGAACTCCAGGGAGCAAGTGTCGAATCAGATGGGTACCTAAGGATCGGGAATATCTATACAGATACAGTCGAGCTGATTGGGTCACTTTTTTGGGTACCTTTTTCTTCCAGAAATTCTAATAAGTATAAAGCCCCTGATTCTTGGTATACCACTGAGTGCAGGCAGAAAAAGAACAACTTAATATTCGCTGTTAAAAATTGCGATTGCCATCAAGTACAAATTGCCAGGAAAGAATATAGAAAGGCAGTGTCGGGAGCCAAGCAAGCTTGGGAGGAATCCCGTTGGTTGGCTCTCAAAGCCGCGAGCCTGGCTAAAGACGGAAACGCTTTTTGGAATCTCTGTAGATATTCAAGAGGTTGTGATCCTGATGCAATACCAAATCACATTGCGAACCAGGAGTGGTTTGCCCATTTTGCGAAACTTTATTCTGGAGAGGATGCCCAAAGCCCCTGGTCTGTAGCATATACTGCGATGGCCACCCCCACTCTCGAGGGATATGACCCCTTTACAGAGATGGAGGTTGAGATTGCCATCAGTAAAATAGTTCCAGCAAAGGCCCCTGGCCCCGATGGTCTCCCCAGTGACTTGTATCGATCGGACCCTAAACATTGGGCAAAGTATTTTGCCATCTTTGTCAACGCTCTCCTTAAGGGGTCGCCTATTCCAGAATCCTGGAAAGGAGCCGAGGTGATCCCAATATTCAAAAAGGGTTCCAGGGAGGACCCTGCTAACTACCGACCCATCAGCCTCATTGACGCTGGCCAGAAGGTTGTTGGCAGGGTCTTGCTGGAAAGAATCCTGCTGTGGGCTAACGAGAATAATATTCTATCCCACTATCAAGCGGGATTCAGACCAAACACAAGTACAATTGACCAGGTCTTTAGACTTCTCCTCCTATACTGGAAGGTGGTTCTGATTGGCAAGGGTAGCCTCCTTCTGGCGTTTATAGATCTGAAGACCGCCTTCGATCTGGTCCCTTGAGATCGATTATGGCTGGTCATGAAGGATATGGGTGTACCTTCCCTTGTCCTTGACCTTCTGGTCCAACTGCATGAGGGCAACTACGCTCAGATGAGGTGGGGTACCCAGGCCCAGAAGACTGCAAAGATCCCTGTAAATAGGGGAGTTCGACAGGGCTGTGTATTGGCCCCTACCCTCTTTTCTCTATTTGTAAATGGGGTGGTGAAGTTTCTACAAGATATTCCTGCCGACGCCCCGGCACTGGCTGGCGATAGAGTCCCCACATTATTATTTGCTAACGATATCCTGCTAATTTCCAAAACCCCGGCAGGGCTGCAAAAGCTCCTGGACAGATTTCATTTGTTTTGTAATCTTAGAGGTTTGAGTATTAACACTCTAAAGACCAAGCTTCTCTCATTTAATTTACAAAAACCATCTAAAGTCATCCTCAAGTTTGATGGTGCTCCTTTGGAGCTTGTTAAAACATTTGACTATCTCGGTATAAGAATTTCTGACAGATTAAGTTGGAGACCCCATATTGACAAGATGCTGCTAAATCACAAACGGGCCGCGGGAACAATTACTAAAGAACATCGTATCTCGCACAGCAGACCAATTGCTCCCGCTTTAGTGATTTATCAGGCTAAAGCTGTTAGTTCGGCACTGTATGGTGCCGAACTCTGGGGCTTCGAAAATCTCAAAGAAATTTCCAGGTCTGAAAATAAATTCATGAGAGAATTGGTCTCACTCCCAAGGGGAACCCCACTCAAACCTCTCTTAAGTGATCTGGGCAGACGCACGATTAAGGACATGGCAAGATTACGCCCCCTGCTCTTCTGGGCTCGATTATGGCGTACCCCAGAAATAGCAAAATATACTGAGGGCCTAAGAGAAGTAATGAACTCCCCGGGGTCCCACAGAATCAGTTGGCTTTGTTGTATTAAGAAGTCATTTCTGCTGCTAGGCCTCAGAGAAGTTTGGGAGCAAGGTTCACCCTTGGGTAAGGCAGACCTGAAGAGAGCCTATTGGACTTGGATAGATACTCAGGAGTCCAGTAATCCTAATCTGGGTACCCTGACCGAAGCTTTCTATATACACAAACAGGCCGTCAGCCTTGAGCCGTACTTGGATTTTGTACAGAACCCTAGCGACAGATCGCTGTACATCCAATTTAGACTCAATACACTACCAACTCGCGAGCGCACTAGCAAATGGAAGCCACCCTACCAAACTTCATCAACTTGCTTGAGCTGCAGTGGGTTGGTGGAAAACACGGCGCACATTATGTTCGAATGCCCAGCCTACAAAAATCCAAGAAGTGGATAGTTGGGACCTGCTGGGCACGTCGAACTACCGGGTTGCACTTAGAATATTACGTTCTGACACCAGCCCAGTGCTGGTTTGCGGTGTGGCAAAATTCTTTGGGTGGATTTGGAACATTAGGGCTAAATCTTTACGTCTACCAATATGAATTCTTTCTTGTTTATTATTTTTTTTTCTTTTTTTTTTTTAATATGTTCTTATTGCACAAAAGTTTTAGGGAAACTGTCTTTTTATCATTGAAATGTAATATTTTCTCTTATCAATTTTTAATGAATATACCTCAAATTGATTTTTAATGCACATTCTTAAAACTTTTATATTCTGCACGTTGGTGTTAAGAAGACTAGTTGACCAGCCTACACTTCTGTTTTTATCTATAGTTCTTTATATCCTAAATTCAATGTTTCCCCTTCGATATATTGTATCTTGTATGTTTTTATGTCAATGCTTTTATGATACAATTTTTATCGAAATAAAGCTTTTTGACTGACTGACCCTTAATGGTAATTTTTCTAAGAGTATTCCAGTCACCTCTACCCATGTTGGGAACTTTGTTTTACAGTTTTGAAGGTAGTATCAGATGTCAATTAAGTTCGCAAGTGCTGGAAGTCAGGATCACACGGGCCCGATAGGTACAGTACCTTTGTTTATAACTCGCGGCCAAGGTACGGAGTGCCGGGTTGGAGTACAGCTCATGGACAGTCAGTCACACAGCTCGCCGTTCCACATGGCCTTGGTAAATGCAAGCCCAGCGTGTTGCTGTTGTTGGAGCAACAGGGGGATCATGATGAGCACCCATGCTGGTTGCAGTTCCATCAGTACAGGGAGTCAGAAGCGCAGATCCTCGAGACCAGGAGGTGCTTCTCCTTGTGCTCTCCAGTGGGGAGAACGTTGGTTGGCTGGGAGCGCAAGGAATGGAGTGCTCAATTGTGTAACACGATGCAAAGGCTACAGAGAAGCACTGCGCTTCTTCTTTTAAAACTGCTGATGGTCCTAAGCACGCTTCTACCACATGGATCACTTGTTTTTGGATGAAGGATACACTGCTCAAATCATAAGATCTCTACTGCAACCCCCACAGGTCGCTGAACCCTTGGTGCTCAGGCAGCACTGCAGCTCAAAATAAAAGTGTACATATGGTCACGGCAAGGTCTTTTATGTTTCTGAGACCTCGGGAGAGTATGGGGGTAAGCCAGCAAGCAATTGGAATCACAATGGGGTCATTCCTTAGGTCTGTATTTGTGGCTGTCTAGAGAGTATGCGCAAAAGTGTAGCTGTCACCCTGGGCAGATGTGGATTGGGGACAGATTGCAGGTACACAGAGTAAAAGGTAAGATCAGAGAAATGTCCACTTTCTAAAACTGGTGTCTCTAAACTAGTAGTGATAAATCCAACTTTTCCCTTAAAGGGGATTTTTCATTACTATTTCAACCATACCAAACATAACATGACAGAGCTACTCCTTTCTGATCAGGTTTTACCACTTAAAAGAATATAAGGGAATTCCCATTGCTGGCCTATGGAAGGAGTAGGCCTCCCAGAAGTGAAAAATTAATGTAGCTATTTGTCGCTGCCAGGACATTTAAAACTTATAAAGTACATGTCCTGCCTTATAGTTTTACTGCATCCTGCCCTTAGGGTCACTTAGGGCCTAACTTGTTGGTGACATATGTGTAATACAAGGGACGGTGAAGGCTTGGCAAGTAATTTTAAATTCCAAGTCGAGGTGGCAGTAAACTGCACACACAGGTCTTGCAATGGCTGGTCTGAGACAGATTTAAAAGGCTACTTGATTGGATGGCACAACCAGTGCTGTAGGCCCACTAGTAGCATTTACAGTACATGCCCTGGGTATATGGATCCCACTTTTCAAGGGACTCAGAGTAAACTAAATATGCCAATCTGGTATATGCCAATGTCACCATGTTCCATTCAGAAGCGCCTGCAAGGGTCAGTGATGGGTAGAACTTAGGGTTGGTGAAGAGCTTTCATGGTTAGATTGGGTGGAGTTTAGGGTGGTGAGGGGTTTTAAGGATTCAGGAATTGACGAAGTTGAGATGGATAAAGGATCTTTAAGGGTTTAGGGAAGGGCAGGATTTGGGGTGGTGAGGAGTTTTAGGAGTCATGGATATGTGGTCATTAAGGACACTGAGGGTTTTTTTTAGGGTTCTGGGATGGTGGAGCTTGGGTGTGGTAAGGGGTTTTAAGCGGCCAGAGATGTTAGTGGATTAGGTAAAAAAAGGTTCATGTTTAGAGGCAGTTAGTGATTTTACAGTTCGATGATGGGTGGAGCGTAGGGGTTGAATGGGCTTTTATGTTTCAGTGATAGTATTATATGGCCCTTAGGGACATTGTCAACATTGCTAAGTTAGCATGAGCTTTGATGCCATGATGCTGCTTTAGCGCACATTACTACATGACTTTATTTTTTTAAGACTCTCTTAATGCCTTTCACATAAGAACCGTCTGCTTTTCACGTTTTCTGCTGAGTTCCTGGAGTTTTGTTTGAACACGATGTGGAAGGTCGATAAATATTGCCCCTTGTTATTCTGTTCTGGTCAGTCCCTAGCACCTAGACGCAACATGCTAAACACAGCTGCAAGGCTGGAGACTCGTGCTTTGATATTATGGGGTTGCAAGTTGTTTTTACACACACATGAAGAGAGTCGTTCCATGGAGAAGAGCTACGCTGTTCCAATGATGTAAACCTTACATCCAGGCTTTAAGGTATGGGGTCTGCTGTCAAAGCCCAGAGATCTTCCTTTATAGAAATAAACTTCTTCCAGCCAAGGGGAGGGCGGTTAGGCCTTCTAGTCCTTATTCCACTGTCATAATAAAATGACTTCCCCCTTTGTATTCTATGAAATTGTAACAATGCTAACCATTCTTAGTTTATGCAATTTGCTGCTGGTAGTGGCTTGTATACTGTATTGTAGAGTGGGATAGTTAAAATAAACAGTCTGAACTATTACAGTGACTCTGCCTATTCTCATTGTGGACAAGTATGAGTGAATGAGCGAAAGAGTATGTCTTGCTACCGCGATTCCTGAGAGAATCGAGTGTTGTGTTCTGGGTTGTCTAATCATTTGTAGCTTCATGATTTTTGGAGGAGAACGAATGAGACACTATAGCTAGTTGGTTTTGGGATTTTGGGGACTAAGGTGCTAGGTTGGTACACCCCTTTACACCAAGGACCTGTTTTCCTGCGCATAGTTCTGTGTAGGTGCAGCGCAGCATTCGATACCATCTCTCACAGCATACTGCTTGCCTTACTTTCCAATATGGGCATTAAAGGTAAAGCACTAGACTGGATCGCATCTTTCCTGACTTTCAGGACATTTCAAATCTCCTCCAGCAATGCGTCATCTAATGTCCATCTTTCCCCCTATGGAGTGCCACAGGGATCGGTGTTGAGTCCCCTGCTTTTTAACCTTTATGTAACACCGCTCGCCCAGATCGCTGAAGCAGCTGGTCTCAAAATGTTTACATACGCCGATGACTCACAAATTATATTTTCCCTATCTAATTGTGACAATGATTCCCCCTCCCTCCTGCAGACAGGCCTTAGGAACATCGCCACCTGGATGAGCACTAATATGCTTAAACTCAACGGCAGCAAAACAGAGGTTCTAATAGTGGGTCCTAACCAAAACCTCTGGAACTCCAGACACTGGCCATCTGAAATGGGCCC
This sequence comes from Triturus cristatus, assembly GCF_964204655.1. Lineage (NCBI taxonomy): Eukaryota > Metazoa > Chordata > Amphibia > Caudata > Salamandridae > Triturus > Triturus cristatus. Next base: position 726,447,825 of record NC_140585.1, read on the forward strand.
ACTACCAACCCCGTCGCGACAAGTCCGTAATCTTGGAATTACCATTGACAATGGCCTCACTATGGAGCCACAAGTTAACAATCTCACAGCCACCTGTTTTACAATTCTGAGATGGCTTAGAAAAATCATTTGGATGCTCCCAGACGACACACAAAAGTCTGTGGTTAACGCCCTTATCACCTCCCGCTTAGACTACGGCAATGTTCTTTACCTGGGGGTAACACAGGCAGTCATGCGACGTCTCCAGCTGGTTCAAAATGCTGCAGCCAGACTGCTATGCAAATGCAGTAGGAGGGAACACATGTCCGGTCACCTTAAGGCGCTTCACTGGCTAAAAGTTATAAATAGGGTCAAATTCAAAGCTCTCAGCCTCATGCATAGAATAAGATGGGGCAATGCCCCTAGATACCTCCAAACCCTAGTGCACACTTACATGCCTGCTCGCTGCCTGAGGTCTTCCACTCAAGGCCTTTTCTGTGTTCCCAAAACTCTCCGAGTAAGGATGGGAGGAAGATCTTTCTCCCTTTTAGGCCCTAAGCTTTGGAACTCCCTCCCACAATCTCTCCGTTTGGAAACCCGCTACATTCATTTCCGCAAAGCCATTAAGACCTGGCTTTTCAACCAGTAACATGCTCCGGTCTCTTTCTTATGACCTTCTCCTGCCTTCATTCTTTTGCTCCAGTGTTCTATAGCGCCGGGAAACCCTTTTTGGGTAGCTGTCGCGCTCAATAAGCCCAATAAATAAATAAATAAATAAATAAATAGGTGCAGAATCCTCGCAACAATAGGTGCAACTATTGTATTTATGCCCCTTAAAAAATAAGCATGCACAAGCATTTTCGGACAAAAAGGCATCCTTTTCATAGAACTTTTTTTAACATTTCGCTAATTGGATGTGTGCTTTATAGTGCAGCACACATCCAATGATTTAAGTGTTTGGAAAAAATTTAAAGATTTCTCCAATGTAATGCCTTTTTCAAGGAGGTGATATTTTGTTTAATAAAAACCATGGGCAATAGAGTGGAAATGTCCAAGTACCGCCCATAAAACACCCCCTTTACTTAAAACAATGCAAAACAGCGCAATATGCTAGTTGCACTACTTTAAGGGCAATTTCCAAGGGCAAAAAAGGTTTGCACTGTAAAGTAAATACTTTAGCAATACTTTAAGTCAGTTTGTATGATTTTGTGGCGGCGTTTGGTGTTAGTAATTCTGTCCTGTAATCTCATCTGTAGGATTATGGCTGACATGTGCCATCATATCTAAAATAAACATACATTATGGTCTTATAAGCAAAGCTAACCATAACTTCAATGTAACATTTGTTTACTCAGTGAATTTCTGAGGGGACTTCATTGCATTCTGCAAAAGACAGATTTTTTTCTTCACCATCTTTTTACAGCTAACCATCACTGTGCACTCACCTCTGCTGTGTACAGCAGTGACTGACTGCAGGCCCTTTGCTCAACCTATGAAAGGAATCGCACTCTAGCGCATGAGTTTTAGCCACGTGAAGCAAGGGTTGGACACAATGACCAGACCCTCCACCCAACCCTTTGCCAATGGCCAACCCACGGTGTGCAGTGGGGTTGGATGCAGCACCTATCCATGTGCCCTACCCTCTGGAGGCAGTCGATTCCTTTGGCATGACCAAAGGCTATGCACAGAGGGGTCAGCCACAGGGCCTGACCTGCAATCCGAAACATATGATTTGAATTCCCAGAGCCTGTCATGCAATCGTAATTCACACACTGAATATAAACCCCATGATGTCGCTGTTAGTGAAACAAATGTAATTACAAATATATATCATACTACAGATATACCTATAACTTTTCCCTTACTACTATGACAGAGATGATTATGAATGTAGTGTCATTTATTGATATGTTTAATGGTAGTTTCATTTTGCTTTCACTGTTTGTTACTTATTGGTATACATATTGTGAGGTCATTAGCATTGCAGTTGATGTGCGATGTATGGATTTCATGGCTGTCGCGAGAGTTATGGATTGCGATCCTAACCAGTTTGAGTTTTACAGCATGAATGGCACTCGCGTTACACAGGAGGGCGCTGATGCTTTCTGCTGCTCGAGTAGACATTCTACTCGAGGGGCTGCTTCCTCAAGGCAGTCTTGCTTACTGAATGATCAGATAAGGTCAACTTTTACTTTTTCTAATACAAGGCTAGTGGAATTTGTGAAAATAAGGTCAGAGTTTCTGCTTCAGGTAGGATAATATTCTCCATTTTGTTTTTTCAACTATATTGTATTAAGATAAAGTAGTCATACTTTATATATTTTATTAGATAGGACGTTATTGGTCTTTGCCCACTGGGGCATAATGTACAGATTACATGTATTCATAAGATTTGATTGGCCCATTTGGGAAGTACTTTGAAGCTAGTCATGTTGTGGCAGTTTCCGCATTTGGATATGCAATCTTCTGATGTGAACTCTGCATGAGGAATCTATTACCTTATGATTATAATTCATTAGTTTTTTCACCTTGAGAAGTTTCTATTCATTCACACACATTTGTTTTATGATTTCAATGCCCGGTGCGACTGCTATTATTGGACTGTTATTGTTTTTTTCTGAGGTTTTTGGACGTATATATGAGGATTTTTTTACTATGTCAAATGTATTGAAAAACATTTTATTATCCAGTTATTGCATTAATTCACACTGTTATGGGTTGCATGTGACTGTGTTATGTGGTACATTGCTGGGACTTTAATTAATTGTATGTACATTATAAAATGAGCGCTACATTTACTTGCTCTACTTGTGTGAAATTCTCTACTTAGCCCTTCATTAGTATTCATGACATGTTCCAACACATTTATGATTGCTGGTGTAATTACACTTCTTACCTGTGAACAAGGCAATTTTACGCCAAAATGCATCAGGTTTCTCTGTTACTGTTGCACATCAAGATGGAATCCATTTCTTAAGAAAGCAGATTTGGAGTGCCTGGCTCTTTTTCGTTAGCGAGAGGAGGATTGTTTTGAGATATACAGCCACAGCCCATGCAGGTAAGAGCGGTGGGGTTGTAGGGCTGTGTGGGGGAATTTATTTTTTATTTAAATTTTCCTCATCGTCATCCATCGAAACCCCCCCACCCGGCCCTACCGCCCCACAGCTTTTACATTCATGGCCCACGGCTGGATATATATCTATACCTATATTATTATTATTATTAAATTTATAATGCGCATGGCTGCCTCAGCAACGAGGCGTCCCAGCGCAGCAGCGAGAACCCGGCACAGCTGTTTCTTCCTCGACGTAAGCCAGTGAACAAGGGAGATTGCTCCCGAAACGCGTATGGCACAAAGGATTGAGCTGCGAGAGCCTCGCGGTGTATGCTGCTGTCTTCCAGTAATAAAGGATTGAATTTACGCTGTGTGTGGCGCCTTCATACTTCGGGACTCTTCGATTGGCATATATGTGGTCTTCCCTGGCCACGAAGGCTGCCCCACTGCATACCCCAGCAGGTCCACGTGCCTGTGAATTTTAAGGGCACGAACGGAACAGCGTTTTTCTCTGGTGAGGCACGAAAAAGCAGCAGCCCAGCCAGACTTAAAACAGCGACCCAGTGGGATTTCAAATGCTGCAGGGAAGTGAACGGCAATATCCATTTGGGACATAAGAACTTACCTGTACTACAATGACCAGAACACCTTGCGAAGACACGCCCATTGGGGCTGGACTCACTTCTAAAAATCGCGAGTGTGATTCAAATCTGCACAGCTGTTTCTTCCTCGACGTAAGCCAGTGAACAAGGGAGATTGCTCCCGAAACGCGTATGGCACAAAGGATTGAAGTGCGAGAGCCTCGCTGTGTATGCTGCTGTCTTCCAGTAATAAAGGATTGAATTTACGCTGTGTGTGGCGCCTTCATACTTCGGGACTCTTTGATTGGCATATATATATATATATATATATATATATATATATATATATATATATATATATATTACCTACTGGCAGTCGCCAGTAGGTAGTTATAGTTAGGACCTATTTTCCACAGGAAATCCGCAAGATTCTATTTGAAATAACGTTGGCGCCGATTGACGAATCTTCGCGAAATTTTCCAAACTTTTGGCCAGCTCCGGTCCACTCCTATCCTGAATTTCATGGTGATTCGTCAAGCGGGGGCTGAGAAAAAAGGGGGTCCCAAAACGCATTTTCCCCATGCATTTTCCCATAGGACCTGTTGACGCAGCTACAGCCCGAACTGCTGAACGGAATTACACCAAATTTGGCAAAGAGGTAGTCCTCAGTTCAGACTCATGCCTTTTGCTTAAATGGTGTAAATCCGTTCAGTAGTTCCTGAGAAAATCAAAATCAAAATCACATATATATCTGGGCGGAGCCTAACCTCACATCTCATCGTGAGATCTGATTGGCTGTCAGCACTTCATCCAAGAAGTGTTGACAGCCATCTTGGGACCAATATACATGATAGCACCTCATTAAAAAGCATTGCAGTTAATAGAAGGTGTTAAGACTTTAGTTACATTATAAATCATTTGTTGATAGTACCATACTCATTTTAGGAATTGTGGTGTGTTCTAAGGTGATTTTACCATGTGAAAAACCCTTTTACTGTGATATCATGAATCATGTTTGAGAGAAAACCATTTTCTCATGCTTTTCCCACAGAGGTTTGGAAAGTGATCTATAAGCTAAACTGAGAGCATATTTTCGGTAAATTCACATTATCTTTCTCAGTCATGTGAGAATGAAGTCTGACATTCTCAGTAAAACATGTACATCCAACAAGGGCAGAGACTGTCAGTTGATTCCTATGTGTTCTACTGCAGCTTCCCAGAGTGTTCTAAAGAACAACTAGAGCGCTAACAGTCCTACTTATGACAAACGTATTGCACACCTGAAGCCATCTTGAATGGAATAAGGTGGTAACTCTTAAAATATTTAATTTAAAAAGGAAGACAATGAGGGGGTTCATTTTGCCATAGAAAGTATGATTAGTGCTGCAGAAAGAAAAATTAGGGCATATTTTGAGTGACTTCTCAAATCCTCTTCTCTTTCATTAAAAAATTCTGACATGCAGACTGAAACATGCACTTTCAATACCAGCATCAGACTTCCCTGGTGAGCAGTAGCTTTACTACAGTGATCTAATAAGCAACTAGAGTGCTAACATTCTGAATTTATGGCAAACGTGTGACACACTCGAATGCCTTCTTGATAGAATCAAAGTAAAAAACTGAAAGTATTTCCTACTGAGGAGACTGTAGTAAACGAGGAAATTAGGAAACTTCATAACAAATAAGTCTCCCAAAATAGACACCAGAGACAAAAGAGCCCAAATGTAGCCCAAATATCACCCAGATGTAGCCCAAGTACAGCCCAATGACAGAATGTCCCAGAGTGTTCTAACGAACAACTAGAGCGCTAACAGTCTTACTTATGACAAAAGTATGGCACACCTGAAGCCATCTTGATTGGAATAAAGTGGTAACACTTAAAACATTTAATTTACAAAGGAACAAAATGAGGGGGTTCATTTGGCCATAGAAATTATGATTAGAGCAGCAGAAAGAAAAATTAGGGCACATTTTGACTTCTCAAATCCTGACATGCAGACTGAAACATGCACTTTGAATACCAGCAGCAGACTTCCCTGGTGAGCAGTAGCTTTACTACAGTGATCTAATGAGCAACTAGAGTGCTAACATTCAGAATGTATGGCAAATGTGTGACACATCTGAATGCCTTCTTGATGGAACCAAAATAAAAAACTGAAAGTATTTCCTACTGAGGAGACTGCAGTAAATGAGGAAATTAGGAAACTTCATAACAAATAAATCTCACAAGATGGCCACCAGAGACAAAAGAGCCCAAATGTAGCCCAAATATCACCCAGATGTAGCCCAAGTATAGCCCAATGACAGAATGTCCCAGAGTGTTCTTAAGAACAACTAGAGTGCTTACTGTCTTACTTATGACAAAAGTATGCACACCTGAAGCCATCTTGATTGAAATAAACTGGTAACACTTAAAACATTTAATTTAAAAAGGAACAGAATTAGGGGGTTCATTTTGCCATAGAAATTATGATTAGTGCTCAAGAAAGAAAAATTAGGGCACATTTTGAGTGACTTCTCAAATCCTCTTCTATTTCATAAAAAAATTCTGATATGCAGACTGAAACATGCACTTTTAATACCAGCAGCAGACTTCCGTGGTGAGCAGTAGCTTTACTACAGTGATCTAATGAGCAACTAGAGTGCTAACATTTAGAATTTATGGCAAATGTGTGACATATCTGAATACCTTCTTGATGGAATCAAAGTAAAAAACTGAAAGCATTTCCAACTGAGGAGACTGCAGTAAATGAGGAAATTAGGAAACTTCATAACAAATAAATCTCCCAAGATGGCCACCAGAGACAAAAGAGCCCACATGCAGCACAAATATCACCCAGATGTAGCCCACATGTAGCCCAATGACAGAAGTGTGCAAAACACTTATTTTTTGTGTATTTGCAGTTTTATATAGTGCAGACTTGTCATGTATGGGAGTGCTTTACATGAGCATTGATTACATCACACAAGATCAAATTCATTTTGGTTGTCGACATGGGGAGATTAAGTGATTTGACCAGAATCACAGAATGTTGAGCTGAAGCAGAAACTCCAACCTGGTTCCCCAGTTGCAAAGTCTGCAGCTCTGGAAGTAACACCACATCCTCTCCCCTAAGTGCAACATTTAATCAAGTGGTCAACTGGATAAAAAAAATAAAGATTACAAATAATTCGAAAGTTCTTTGTCGCTATTTGAAAACTCAGAAAATATGTCCTCATTTTAGTTTTTTAGAGCACTAACCATAATTTCGATGAAAATAGGACCCTCTCATATATGTAATTTCTAAAGGAAATGCTCTAGGTATTACAGTTTTGATTACATCAAGATGACGTCAGGTGTTCCACACTTTTGTAATAAATATAGAATGTTAGCAATCTAGTTGTTTATTAGGATACTGTTGAGAGGCAGAGGCCAGGGGCACGGACTCTGAAAATTGAAGGCAGGTAGGAGAGTGCAGAGGCAACAATTTGACCACACTGGGCAGGCAGGAAGGGCAGTGGCAGCACAATAGACTATGGAGGGCAGTGGAAAGGGGGACAGGGGCAACAAACCAACAATACAGGACTGGCAAGAGAGGCAGTGGCAATATAATAGACCATTGTGGGCAGAAGAAAGTGGCAGCGGTAGTATAACCATACATGCCAACAGACCCGTTTCAGCCAGGAAACGTCCAATGTTTTTAAGCTCAAATGGGCTTTATTTGATCTGTCTCCTGTCTACAATCTCCTCTTTTTCAATGTAACTCAAAGGGGAAAATCAATACCCCAGTTTTTTTTCAAAATCTCCCTCTTACCAAGTTCAAAATGTTCGCAAGTATGGTACATTGGATAATGGTAGGCAGGAGGAATTGGGGTAGGGACATGGACTCGGATAACAGAGGACAGAAGGGACATGGAGAGGTGCACCAAACTGACACTACAGGGCAGGCATCAGGGTTTGCAGCAGCACAATACTCCACACAGGGCATGCGGGACGGGAGTGCAGCACAACAATCCATAGAAAGCAATAGGAAGGGGACAGGACCATGCACATGGACAACAGAGAACAGAGGGGAAAGAGGCAATGGTATCTAGCTGACCATAATGGAAAGACAGGAGAGAAAGCTGCAGCATAACAGACCATAAAGGGCAGGAGGGACAGATCAGAGGCATTACAATGGAACAGACAAGCCATGAGGGAGGGAATAGGGGTCTGCACATGGAAACAGAGGGCTGGGGGCAAGGGAGCAGGGCAGAAGCAGCAAGATGACCATGGAGGTCAGGCAGGATGGGCACTAGAAACAAGACACACCATGGAGAGCAACAATGAGACTATGATGGCATACACACAGACCATGGAGGGAAGGTGGGAGGGGGTCAGGGGCAGCTAGCTGACCACACAGGGAAGGTGGGAGGGTTAGTGGCAGCACAATGGCTATGATGGGCAAGAAGGAGGGTGCAGGGGCAAGCACAAAGGACAATAGAGGATAGAAGGGAGGGTCAGGACCTGGGCACAGACAAGAGAGTTCAGGGGAAGGGGCCTCACAACAGACCGCGTGGGCAGGCAGGAGGAGCAGTTGCAGCACAACAGACCAGGGAGGGCAGAAGGGTGTGGCAGTAAAATGGACAATGGAGGACAGGAGGAAGGGGATAGGGGCATGGCATGCGGACAGGCAGGGTGGAGGTGGCAGGGACAGGTTGCAGTCATCTGACAATGCTAGGCAGGTGGGAGGGGAGTGGCAGCTCAACAGTACACTCAGAGTAGATAAGAGTGACAGGTCCATGGAACATGGTGGGCAAAAAGGATGGAGCAGGGGCATGCACAAAGACATCGAGGGCAGGGGGAAGGAGAACAGGGGCAGCAAGCTAAGCACAGAGGCTAAGCAGGAGGTCAATGATGGGCCATAGAATTGGGCAATGGAGGGCAGGAGGAGTGGACTGGTACATCATGCTAAATGGAGGGCAGTGGCAGTACATCAGATCATGCATGGCAGGAGGGAGGAGGCTAGTCCATGGATTCAGACAACGGAGGATAGGGAGGAGATGGATGGGGCATCAAGCTAACTGTTCAGAGAAGGTGGGTTTTAGGAACTTTATTGTTTTTAAAATGTGTGTCCGTGCGAACTACTTAAAATATGAACAAGTATGCAGCATAATCTCACTTTTATTCAGGAAGAAGAGGACGTTTGTGACTGTGACTCTGGGCTCACTTGGCAGAAACACCCCCTTACCCTCCACCCCTCATCGCAAAATGTAATGCCCGTGAAAATGGTAGGTGGACGCAGTGTTATATAGAACATAGTCCTGAGAGCACGATTGAAAATGAAAACTAGATATAGTATAGGGTATAAACTATGCACCAAAAAGTGTGATATAAGATGAACCGGGGCGTGAAATATAATATGCAATACGTTGTGCGCAATGACAGATTAATTGGAGAGCGCGAGATAGCACAGGCACTAGCGCGTGCTATGCGTTATGCGCCTTGGAGTGTAATATGCACAGGGCTGTGTTGTGTAACCTAAGTAGTCTCTAAAGTTGTAATATAAATTATGTGCTGGGGAGTGTAACATTGCATATGCACTGTGACAAAGATATGGATCCCAGATTGTAATATGTATGGTATAGCGCTGTGTGTTATAACATAGGCATTGAGGAAGGCACGTTAGATGGGGCAATATAACCCCGTGCGAAGGCAAGTGTGGCATGACATATTCACGGGGTGGTGTTACAGTGCACATGGGCTAGAGAGTGTCATAGCATACGCACTAGCTGGTGGAATACAACACAGAGGTGTGTGGCACTCGGCGGGCTGTGACTCTCAAGTGAGGTTTGTTTCCTTTCCAGAGAGTAAAATAAAAAGTATTACACATCCGGTGGTGGATGTGTGTTTTATTAACCGTGAGGGGGGTTTCTTGCATAGTTTGGTCGAATTTTTGTTGAATCCCCTTTGAATGGCTTGGTGTGCGTGTGTATTAAAGGTGCCCGTCAAAAGCTACCCATGTTTGTATAAATAAATGACAAGGGTGTCTACTTGGAGAGTACCCACCGGCGGGGGCGCCGGGATTAGGCACGGTAGGGCGTCAGACATGTCAGAGCTTCACTAGCGGTGTAATTACATTCCACGTGGATTCATTGTATGCATAGTCGCCTTTTAATGAATATCACGCAAATCGTCATGGTGATAGGTACATATGGTTTGTCCAGCATGTCCTAGGTGTTTCTATAAATATATATTTTTTTTAAATAATAAAAAACAAAGGCCGGCCCCTGGGGATGGGGTCCCCGGGGCCATAAGTGGCGTGAGGAGGGGGGCAACGCAGCCCCCCTCCTAAAGAATTTTTTTTAAAAAGGCCTTTACCTGGGGGTTGGGGTCCCGGGGCCGACCGATTAAGGCCTTGGGAGGGCCAAATTAATTTTTTTCAACAAAAAAAATTAGGGTGCAGGCCCTGGGGGATGGGGTCCCCAGGGCCAATAAATTATAAAAAGAAGGGGGGCCACACAGCCCTCCTTCTTAAAAAAATAAAATAAATAAATGACCGGCATCACGCCGGAGGCCACGCCCCCTCCTTGCAGCACTCTGCAAACACGCCCCCTGGCCAGTTGTAAGTTGGGGAATTAATTCCCCTTCAATACTGAGGGTCCCTGAGGGCCAACTAGCCTAACAGGTATCTCCAGTATGCGCCAGGGAGCTGCATTGCAGACAGGTGTTCTGAGGCCATGTCCCTTTTTACACCTCTATGCAATGCAGCTCTGTGGCGCTTACTGGAGGTACCTAGTGGGCTAGTTTGACCCTAGGGACCCTTAGGATTCAAGGGGACTTAATCTCTCAACTTAGAACTGGCCAGGGGGGCGCGTTTGCAGAGTGCTGCAAGGACGGGCCATGGCCTCCGGCGCGATGCCGGTCTTTTATTTATTTTATTTTTTTAAGAAGGAGAGCTGTGTGGCCCCCCTTCTTTTTATAATTTATTGGCCCTGGGGACCCCATCCCCCAGGGCCTGCACCCTAATTTTTTTTGTTCACAGTGGTGAAGGGAGGGGACGGGGCCTGAGGTGACGTGTGCAAACACTCCCTGTGGCGCGTTTTAAGTTGGGGAAATAATTCCCTTTCAATCCTGAGGGACCCTGGGGGCCAACTAGCCCACCAGGTGCTCCCAGTAAGCGCCACTGCTCTGCGTTGCAGAGAGGTGGTGCAGGCCGTGCCCCTTTTTACACCTCTCTGCAATGGTGCTTACTGGACGTACCTAGTGGGCTATTTTGCCCCTAGGGACCCTCAGGATTCAAGGGGACTTAATCTTCCAACTTAAAAAACGGCCACAGGGCGTGTTTACACAGTGGGGAAGGGAGGGGACGGGGCCTGAGGTGACGTGTGCAAACACGCCCTATGGCACGTTTTAAGTTGGGGAAATATTTCCACTTCAATCCTGAGGGCCCCTGGGGGCTAACTAGCCCACCAGGTGCTTCCAGTAAGCGCCACTGAGCTGCGTTGCAGAGAGGTGGTCCAGGCCGTGCCACTTTTTACACCTCTTTGCAACGCAGCTCTGTGGCGCTTACTGGAGGTACCTAGTGGGCTAGTTGGACCCTAGCGACCCTCAGGATTCAAATGAACTTAATCTCTCAACTAAAAACGACCACAGGGCGTGTTTACACAGTGGTGAAGGGAGGGGACAGGGCCTGAGTTAATGTGTGCAAACAAGCCCTGTGGCACGTTTTAAGTTGGGGAAATAATTCCCCTTCAATCCTGAGGGACCCTGGGGGCCAACTAGCCCACCAGGTGCTTCCAGTAAGCGCCACTGCGCTGCGTTGCAGAGAGGTGGTCTAGGCTGTGCCCCTTTTTACATCTCTCTGCAACGCAGCTCTGTGGCGCTTACTGGAGGTACCTAGTGGTCTAGTTGGACCCTGGGGACCCTCAGGATTCAGGGGGCTTAATCTCCCAACTTAAAATGGCCACAGGGCATGTTTACACAGTGGGGAAGGGAGGGGACGGGGCCTGAGGTGACGTGTGCAAACACGCCCTGTTGCGCGTTTTAAGAGGTAGTTTTAATCCCCTGCCCTATTATATACTAGGGGCTTACAGAGGAGGTCATGCTAATCACAGGGGGACCCCAACGCATAGTGTTTCCTAGTGTATGTAGGTGTTTTCACTGTATTCTGAGTGTCTTTTAACATAGCACTGGCTCTAGGACTGGTTAGTCGGACTCAGTTACCGCCAGTATCCGTCTGAAAAAGTTGAGGGTACAGGATGATTTTGCTCTTCTGTTTTTTCTTTCTGCACATTATCCTTCTTCCTGCACTTTTCTTCGTCTTTGAGGACTTCTGTTGCTTCTTTCTGAATTTCTTTTTTTTCTTTCTGTGCGTTTTTTCTTCTTTCTTCACATGTCCTATCTCTGTAGGCATAGTTAGAAATTAGCATTTAAAAAACCTTTGAAATTCACTGAAAAAAACATAGGTTTCAGGGGCGTTATAGTTAGCTGGACTTTTCACTCGTACAAAACCATTGAAATTCCCCCGTTATAGTTAGTTCAGCTAACTATAACTCGCGCGCCTGCAATGCACTGCTGATGGCGTCACATATTACATCACTCATGACATGGTCAGTGACATCACTCATGACATCTCAAATGACATCACTGACGACATCTATAGGAATAAAAAATGGTATTCATTTTTTGCTGTTTTTCATTGCAGAAATGGAACTGGTCCGATCATTTTTGTCCACAGATTGAGAAAGCTAGGAAACATATGAATAAATCTTTTTCTGCTTTTCTCCGAGACTACAGGATGGGGTCCATTTACAATAACAATCTGCGCTTTCATATGCAAGAGATGTATAGGAGAGATGGAGTACACTTTACTGATGAAGGAAACAGAGTCTTCCTCAACAACTTTAGACTCTGTATAGGTACTTACTTATAAGTACCAAAAACTCTCAATGAACACAACGGCTCTTTTTAGAGCCACTCAAGAACAAAACACTTAAGCTTAATCTTTATCTCCCAACAATTTCATTTTTTTTCCCTTGGCTCCGCGAACCCACCGCGAGAGGATCCGTGCATCCAACGCGATAGGATGCGCGCACCATGCGCGCATTTCACTGTTTTTTTTTTTTTTAAAAAGGGGGGCCCCAGGGGGTCCTTCTGGGACCCCCTAAGCAGCTCTAGAGGGTCAGAGTATTTCCACTCTGCCCCCTTTATATGTTTTACACACTTATTCCCCTTGCTTCTTCAGCCTCGCTTCTACCGAGGCAGAAAATGGCTGCCAACAGTTCCTGGTTTCGAATGTAGAGAGACACTCGACAGCCAATTAGCATTCAGCGCGTGATCGGGAGGGTGCGCGCTCGGTTCGAGGAGGGTGCGCGTACGGTGCGTGTACGGTCTGCGGATCCTCCGAGGCCGTAGATATCACGAACTTTTTTACCCTAATTTTCTCAGGAACTACTGAACGGTTTCACACCATATATGCAAAAGGCACGAGTCCGAACTGAGGGCTACCTCTTTGCCAAATTTGGTGTTATTCCGTTCAGCGGTTCGGGCTGTAGCTGCGACAACAGATCCTATGGGAAATTGCATCGGGAAAATGTGTTTTGGGACCCCCCTTTTTTCTCGGCCCCCGCTAGACGGATCACAGCAAAACTTTGAGGGTAGGAGCGGAGCGGAGCTGGCTAAAAGTTTGGAAAATTTCGCGAGGATTCATCAACCGGCGCCAACGTTATTCCAAATAGAATGTTGCGGATTTCCTATGGAAAATAGGACCTAACTATAACTATCTACTGGCGACTGCCAGTAGATAATATATATATATATATATATATACTAACACAATCCAGTATGTGGAGTAATAAAACTCACTGGTGCCGTGGCCTCTATGCAAAAAGACGTTTATTAAAGCAAACGGAAGTCCCTACGTATTTCGGAGTTTCACTCACTCCTTGTTCAATATATATATATCCATTACCTACTGGCAGTCGCCAGTAAGTAGTTATAGTTAGGACCTAGTTTCCATAGGAAAAGCGTTTTTTGTTTTCCCAATAACTCTGGCGCCGTTTGACGAATGTTCGCGAAAGTTTCAAAACTAGTGGGATGGTCCGGTCAGCTCCTGTCTTGAAAGTTACGGGGTGATTCGTCAAGCGGGGGCCGAGAAAAAAGGGGGTACCAAAATGCGTTTTGCCCATGCTATTTTCCATAGGAAACTTTAGACAAAGCTACAGCCCGAACTGCTGAACAGAATTACATCAAATTTGGCAAAAATGTAGTCCTTGGTTCAGAAAGAGTCCTTTTTGTTAAATCCGTTCAGTAGTTCCTGGGAAATGTGAAAAAGAAAAAGTTGTGATATCTAGGGCAGCAGTGGGTTCACGAACCCTCCCGAGCACGAGCTTCATTCTCATTGGCTGCCAACCATCTAAAGCAGGAACTCAGTAGAATCGAGTCACATGAAAACAGTAAAACAAGTGCTGCTTAGGGGGTCCCACAAGGACCCCAGGGACAAAAATATAGATATATATTATGTTTTTTTAAACGGCAGAAGTCGTGTTGGGGTCGCAACTCCTGCTGAGAAAATTAAAAAAAAGCGTGGACTGTTGTTTTCAAAAAGCCCCGGGATGTGCCAGGTCCCGGGGGCACTCGCGCATTAATGTGTGGGGGCCGGCGGGTCCCCCGCAGCCCCAGGGACTGCCACCTTCCCACAGAAGAAAAAATATAGTGTGTATAGTGGAGGCATTACCCCCAGCATTTCCCCGGGGACCACCACCTCCCCGGGGCAGGTAATAATTAAATACGGGGGTCCGTTGTGGACCCCTGGGGACCACCACCTCTCCGGGGCAATGAAAAGGAGGGAGGGGGCCACGCAACGCCCCTCCAGGAGCCCTCGATGGCCCTGGGGACTGCCACCCCCCAGGGCCAGCTCCTGCAGTGTCCCGGGGTGCCCACCCCCGGGACACTGCTGTTTGCAATGACAGGGCAGAAGCCGTGCGGCTCCAGCCCTGCTATAGCAAACTCCTGCATTGCTTCATGGAAGCGAGAGCAGGGAAACCTGCTCACACTCCCACGAAGCAAAGCAGGATTGCTTTTCCACAAGGGGAGCTGCATGTCGGCAGCTCCCCTTGTGGAGAAGCAATGCCAGCTCCAGCAAAAGGTGGAGATTAGGCGGGACCGTGGGGGAATTGGGACACCCCCCACGGTCCCCAACTGTGAGGCTTTGCCCCTGGAGATGGGGTCCCCGGGGCCAAAAATTGCCACCTGGGAGGGGGGCCACGCGGTCCCCCTCCCTTTTTAAACAGGGGCGAATATACAGGTTTTTTTTGCCAAAATTTGGAGTCGCGACCCTTGAGCAGTGCTCAGCGCGGTCCCCTGGTGTGAATGCGAGGGGTGCGCGGCGCTCAGCGTGACCCCCTGGTGTGACCGCGAGGGGTGCATGGCTCTCAGCACGGCCCCCTGGTGTGAAACCGAGCAGTGCGCGGCGCCCAGCAAAAATAGATACAACATTTTTTGTATAAACCTAGGTTATATGTTGGGCTATTGAGTGGCTCTAAAAGGAGCCCTTATTTTTATTGGGAGATTGTTGTAGGTACATGTAAGTGCGAATGCAGAGCTTCAGGTTGTTGAGAAACACTCTGTTGCCTTGATCAGTGAAGTGTACTCCATCACTTCTCTAGATGCCATCCATATTGAAACAAAGATTGTTCTTGTAGATGCAGCCCATCCTATGGTCCCTGAGGTAAGCAGAAACAGCTTTATTGACATTTTTTCTAGCTCTCTCAATCTGAGGACAAAATTGATAGGACCACTTCCATTTCTGTCTTTGGCATATGTTAGAGTATACAAAGACAGTTTCGGGGAAAAGCAACATCAATTCTGCAAAGGTGTCCTTCATTAGCAATTCCAGACCTACCCCAGTCAATATGCCTAGGTCATTGCCACCACAGTGCACAATCATGAGGTCAGGGGCTTGGAGATGCAAAAAGGTTTTAACCAAAGGCATCAATTGGTGCCACTTTAATCCTCTCTGTCCAATCCATTTAATGTCTACATTTTGCACAGATAGGTCTTTGTCAATATCTCTGCGTCCAGCATACCTTTTGCACCAGAAAACATAGCTGTGCCCAACAATCCACATAGAAAGCATCTTGAAGGGATGACTGTAGGTAATGAAAAGATGTCTGTAGCTGAGGTAGTCAGTTGGTAGAATGAGAGATATCTAAAATGGTGGAGAAGATGCTGTTTTTAAGAAAGTAGAGATTTGATTGGCTGTTTAAGAACATTGTACATTAAAAAATAGGGTGCATTTTACTTTGTTTAAAAAGCAAGTTTCTTATTGGTTTGTAACAAATGTTTGAAAGGTACAGTAGAAAGGAGAAGGTCATGTTTTGCAAAGCCAACCTGTTGTTTTCATTTGCAACATTGTGTGGTGAACTTGAAAATATGGTGAACTTCTGACCTGTCAGTTAAGTTGAATGTTGCATGACCTGTTGCTATGGAAACTGGCACTAAGCAGAAGGGGTGAAGAAGTCAGTTATTTAGGGTTATTATCTGTGACCAATGGAAATGTGTTTTACTATTTGAATATCTCTGGGAAGCAATGTCATTTGTTGCTTATGTGTATTTGTACGGAAAAAGAGAGGGAAACCTTGCCATTACTGGTTTCACCTTGCAGACTCTGGTGATTTATATTGACTGCGTGTAAAAGAAAATTCTGTCTGAGTGTGTGAGATTTTTCAGTCAACACATGTATTTGCAAGGTGAGTTATACATTTTCTAGGTTTATTTAAAAAAGATTTGGCATTATTCTAAAACTGTGTTGTTTGAAATATATTAATAAATGCTGACGTATATATTGGAATTAGTTTCATTGTACTTGAAGATTGTTTAAAAAACAGTCTGTACAGTAATATGTGTATTTTTAAAGATGATTACTGATGTAATTAATTAAGCTTGTTTTTTAAGTCTGTCCTAAGGTATAGCTGAATGATGCCGCATATTTTTAGATAGTTGGTTGAAGATGCAGTACAAATGTGTATTTTGAAATATATTCATATAAGGTGTAGATTATTAGCCTTCATTTTTTCTTCTCTCTACAAAGGTATAGTTGAATGACACTGCATAATTATAGATACTTTGGTAAAGATGCAGCACAACTGTGCTGTTTGAAAGATGATCATAGAAGGTGTTATTAATTAGGTTTCTGTTATTAGTTTGTACAGAAGGTAAAGTTAAATGATGCCATATATTTAAAGATAAAATGGTGAAACAAGGTGCTGTTAATTAGGTTTCTTTCTGTAGTTTATGCAAAGGTATAGTTGAAAGATGCCACATAATTTTAGATACAAAGATGAAGATGTATAATAAAAGTGTGGTTTTAAAAATGCTCATTTAAGGTGTTGTTAATTGCTCTTCTTTCTTAAATCTGTTGAGAGGTATAGTTTAATGATGTCGCATATTTGTAGATTGAATGGTCAAGATGTAACTCAAAACTAAACCACCATATATCACCCTTTCTGGCATGTTGTACTTATCTACTTAACTAGATAGTATGTAATGAGTTATCTATGTGTTCAGATTCTATGTATACAGTTGCATGTATGCTTAGTGTACACCTGCAATGGTCCAGGCACTAACTCATACATTTCTACAATCCCTTGAGCACTACCTATACAGTTCAGTAATCTCCCTGTTACTACGTATGCAGTCCTCTAATCACCCAGCCAGTCCCATGTCCTTATCCAATCACTGCGCCAGAACCCAAGCACTTATAAATTTACCATGCACTCTCCTTGCAGTACTATAATCATCCAGTCACGACCCATGTAGTCATGCAATGACCCAAGCACTAACTCATGCACTTCTACAATCCTTTGAGCACTACCTATACGATTCAGTAATCTCCCTGTTACTTCCTATGCAGCCCTCCAATCACCCAGCCAGTCCCATGCCCTTATCTCATCACAGCACCAAAATCTGAGCACTTATAAATTCACCATGCACTCTCCTTGCAGTACTCTAATCATCCAGTCACTACCCATGTACTCATGCAATGAACGAGGCAATAACTCATGCACTTCTACAATCCCTTGAGCACTAGCTATACAGTTCAGTAATCTCCCTGTTACTACCTATGCAGTCCTCCAATCACCCAGCCAGTCCCATGTCCTTATGTAATCACTGCGCCAAAACCCAAGCACTTCTAAATTCACCATGCGCTCTCCTTGCAGTACTCTAATCATCCAGTCACTACCCATGTATTCATGCAATGACCTAGGCACTAACTCATGCACTTCTACAATTCCTTGAGCACTACCTATACAGTTCAGTAATTTCCCTGTCCCTACCTATGCACTCCTCCAACCACCCAGCCAGTCCCATGTCCTTATCTAGTCACTGCGCCAAAACCCAAGCACTTATAAATTCACCATGCACTCTCCTTGCAGTACTCTGATCATCCAGTCACTACCCATGTAGTCATGCAATGACCCAGGCACTAACTCATGCACTTCTACAATCCCTTGAGCACTAGCTATACAGTTCAATAATCTCCCTGTTACTACCTATGCAGTCCTCCAATCACCCAGCCAGTCCCATGTCCTCATCCAATCACTGCGCCAAAACCCAAGCACTTATAAATTCACCATGCACTCTCCTTGCAGTACTCTAATCATCCAGTCACTACCCATGTATTCATGCAATGACCCAGGCACTAACTCATGCACTTCTGCAATCCCTTGAGCACTACCTATACAGTTCAGTAATTTCCCTGTTCCTACCTATGCACTCCTCCAACCACCCAGCCAGTCCCACGTCCTTATCTAGTCACTGCGCCAAAACCCAAGCACTTATAAATTTACCATGCACTCTCCTTGCAGTACTCTGATCATCCAGTCTCTACCCATGTAGTCATGCAATGACCCAGGCACTAACTCATGCACTTCTACAATCCCTTGAGCACTAGCTATACAGTTCAATAATCTCCCTGTTACTACCTATGCAGTCCTCCAATCACCCAGCCAGTCCCATGTCCTCATCCAATCACTGCGCCAAAACCCTAGCACTTATAAATTCATTATGCACTCTACTTGCAGTACTCTAATCATCCAGTCACCACCCATGTACTCATGCAACGACCCAGGCAATAACTTGTGCACTTCTACAATCCCTTAAGCACTAGCTATACAGTTCAGTAATTTCACTGTTACTACCTATGCACTCCTCCAATTACCCAGCCAGTCCCATTTCCTTATCTAATTACTGCACCAAACCCCAAGCAGTTATAAATTCACCATGCACTCTCCTTGCAGTACTCTTATCATTTAGTCACTACCCATGTAGTCATGCAAAGACCCAGGCACTAACTCATGCACTTCTACAATCCCTTGAGCACTACCTATACAGTTCACTAATCTCCCTGTTACTACCTATGCACTCCTCCAATCACCCAGCCAGTCCCATTTCCTTATCTAATTACTGCGCCAAACCACAAGCACTTATAAATTCACCATGCACTCTCCTTGCAGTACTCTGATCATCCAGTCATTACCCATGTAGTCATGCAATGACCCAGGCACTAACTCATGCACTTCTACAATCCCTTGAGCACTAGCTATACAGTTCAGTAATCTCCCTGTTACTACCTATGCAGTCCTCCAATCACCCAGCCAGTCCCATGTCCTCATCCAATCACTGCACCAAAACCCAAGCACTTATAAATTCACCATGCGCTCTCCTTGCAGTACTCTAATCATCCAGGCACCACCCATGTACTCATGCAATGACCCAGGCAATAACTCATGCACTTCTACAATCCCTTGAGCACTAGCTATACAGTTCAGTAATTTCCCTGTTACTACCTATGCACTCCTCCAATCACCCAGCCAGTCCCATGTCCTTATCTAATTACTGCACCAAACCCCAAGCACTTATAAATTCACCATGCACTCTCCTTGTAGTCCTCTTATCATTCAGTCACTACCCATGTAGTCATGCAAAGACCCAGGCACTAACTCATGCACTTCTACAATCCCTTGAGCACTACCTATATAGTTCAGTAATCTCCCTGTTACTACCTATGCAGTCCTCCAATCACCCAGCCAGTCCCATGTCCTCATCCAATCACTGCGCCAAAATCCAAGCACTTATAAATTCACCATGCACTCTCCTTGCAGTACTCTGATCATCCAGGCACCACCCATGTACTCATGCAATGACCCAGGTAATATCTCATGCACTTCTACAATCCCTTGAGCACTAGCTATACAGTTCAGTAATTTCCCTGTTACTACCTATGCACTCCTCCAATCACTCAGCCAGTCCCATGTCCTTATCTAATTACTGCGCCAAACCCCAAGCACTTATAAATTCACCATGCACTCTCCTTGTAGTCCTCTTATCATTCAGTCACTACCCATGTAGTCATGCAAAGACCCAGGCACTAACTCATGCACTTCTACAATCCCTTGAGCACTACCTATATAGTTCAGTAATCTCCCTGTTACTACCTATGCACTCCTCCAATCACCCAGCCAGTCCCATTTCCTTATCTAATTACTGCGCCAAACCCCAATCACTTATAAATTCACCATGCACTCTCCTTGCAGTACTCTTATCATTCAGTCA
The DNA here is from genome assembly GCF_964204655.1 of Triturus cristatus. Classification (NCBI taxonomy): domain Eukaryota; kingdom Metazoa; phylum Chordata; class Amphibia; order Caudata; family Salamandridae; genus Triturus; species Triturus cristatus. Next base: position 726,468,016 of record NC_140585.1, read on the forward strand.
CTACCCATGTAGTCATGCAAAGACCCAGGCACTAACTCATGCACTTCTACATTCTCTTGAGCACTGCCTATACAGTTCATTAATCTCCCTGTTACTACCTATGCAGTCCTCCAATCACCCAGCCGGTCCCATGTTCTTATCCAATCACTGTGCCAAAACCCAAGCAGTTATAAATTCACCATGCACTCTCCTTGCAGTACTCTAATCATCCAGTCACTACCCATGTAGTCATGCAATGACCCAGGCACTAAGTCATGCACTTCTACAATCCCTTGAGCACTACCTATACAGTTCAGTAATCTCCCTGTTACTACCTATGCACTCCTCCAATCACCCAACCAGTCCCATGTCCTTATCTAATTACTGCACCAAATCCCAAGCACTTATAAATTCACCATGCACTCTCCTTGTAGTACTCTTATCATTCAGTCACTACCCATGTAGTCATGCAAAGACCCAGGCACTAACTCATGCACTTCTACATTCTCTTGAGCACTGCCGATACAGTTCAGTAATCTCCCTGTTACTACCTATGCAGTCCTCCAATCACCCAGCCAGTCCCATGTTCTTATCCAATCACTGTGCCAAAACCCAAGCACTTATAAATTCACCATGCACTCTCCTTGCAGTACTCTAATCATCCAGTCACTACCCATGTAGTCATGCAATGACCCAGGCACTAACTCATGCACTTCTACAATCCCTTGACCACTACCTATACAGTTCAGTAATCTCCGTTACTACTTATGCAATCCTCCAATCACCCAGCCAGTCCCATCTCCTTATCGAATCACTGTGCCAAAACCCGAGCACTTATAAATTCACCATGCACTCTCTCCTTGCAGTACTCTATTTATCCGGTCACTACCCATGTACTCATGCAATTACCTAGGCAGCAACCATGCAGTTCTACAATCTCCTGTCCACTACCCATGCAGTCCTCTAAACACCTAAACACTACTCATTCACTTCTCCACGTATCCAGGTAGTACCCGTATACTGCAGCAAACCCAATTTGATTTAAAAACAAAGCATTTCATTAGTTTTTTTAGAACGTATTTGTTTAGTAATAGAATAGTATATTTCTATATAGTTATATTAATAAAATTATATATATATATTTTTTCAGATATTCTTCATCATCATTAAAAAAGACTTACCATGACCAAAAAAACAACAAAGAGAAAACAAGAAAAGAAACAACATTATTTAAAGAAAAGACAACAGCAAGAATTAGATGAAGGTACAACATGTGGTAAAAAAGAAGAAGTCTTGCAGTAAGAGAACAAAATAATTTATTAAAAGACTTTCAAGAACTAGAAACAGTTTGCACAATGTAGAAAGTAGAAAGAATACCACAAGAACAAAGAAGAATGAAATTAAAATAGGACAAATTAATGGCAAATCACGTTCTGAAAATACAATCTATGGTAAAAGAAAAACGGATCAATTTGATGGAATAAGGAAACACATGTTTCATAATAGAGTAGTACAAAATGTATTACAAGATGGCAAGAAATATAAAAAACCAGCGTTTTATAAAAAGAAAAAACAGATTGAAACTATTGTTTAAAAAGATTTTAAATTTAAAAGGAAATTATTCATTTTAGTTTTAAACAGAATGTGATCATTGTGTAAGCCAATACGTTTTATGAAGGCCAAAAGTAAAAAGAAGAGACTGATTACGAGAACTAACTTTTGTGATACTGTTTTGGGTGAATGAACACAAGTTCAGAGCCTTTTTTCTAATGAAGAGAGCTATTTTCAAACCAATATATTAGTTCATGCAGTTGATACCAGTGGTCATGCTTATGAAGTGAAGAACGGTTGTGCAATTGAAAAAGATAAGATGGTTCCTAGAAATGTAGAAGAAGTTATAGGGAGACGTACTAAAGCCCCAGTGTATACTTGGGATTGTAGTAGTATTTGTAGTATACGACAGGAGTCTATTGATATTCTATGAAATTTCTTACAAGAGTATACAAAATAGTGTTAAACAAAAGATTAAGATGCTGCAAGGAATAGATCCTTGGAAAGTGAGAAAAATACTGGTTTGCAAGGTCATTCTCTGGCTTGTCTTTCTCAAAAAGTGTGTAAAAGTGTTTTTCATCATTTGAAAATGTTAGCAGTACATCACTCTCCAATGCGGAAGTTAGTAACAAGATTGTACTATGCAAAAAGTCCAGCAATAATTTTAAGTGACTTAAACAGTGCTCTTTTGCATGGGTCAGTATCAGATGTAAAAAAAAGTTTGAAATCGAGTTTCGTTACTTTGTTCCTGAACAAGAGTGTAGAGAAAGTGAGAGTTTGATAGATGTAGGTGTTGAAGAAGATGTGGAAGATAGTAGTACTGAGAAGTTTGAAGAAGAGATTACGAAGTTTAAGGCAATTTGTTGTGAAAGACCAAATTATGCTTGTTGGCGATGAACTCACTATAGAAATCAAACTAGGAATGTTGATCTGTATTTAAAAAGTGAAAAAGAAAACAATGATAAGTGGAAGGAATTTGCAACTTATTTGTACGTAGAAGACTGCTTTTATTTGAGTAGTGATCAACGTATGTGTAAATATTGTCATACCAAATTAGAGGATAACAAAATGCCAGCTTGAGCTGTACATAAGAACCTAGAGTTGGTAGGTATTCCTCCAGAGCTGGTAGATTTAAATACTTATGAGTCCATTCTGATTCAATCTGTGCACCCGTTTCAGGCTATTATTCTTGTGGAGTTGCCTCCTACAGATTTACAGAGAGGATTAAAAGGAAGAGTTGTGTATGTACCTTTAGATTTAAAGAAAACTATTGAAACTATTGGTGTAGAGAAAGAGGAAACTGAACCTGTAGTCATTCTAGTTAACCCCTTCGCTGCCAGGCCTTTTCCCCTCCTGTGCCACGCCCTTTTTTGGCTATTTGGGGTAGTGCGCGCTGAGGCCCCTGTAACTTTTTGACCACATAAGGTATCCACACCAAATTTGCGTCCTTTTCTTCCAACATCATGGGGATTCTAAAGGTACTCAGGGTTTGTGGATTCTCCTAGAGGGGTCACAGAAATGAGCCAAAATAAAGCAACATTTTGTTTTTTTTTCTGAAAAATGCGAAAAACGGGCTGCAAATGAAAGCATCTGGGTTTTTCCCTGCAAATGTTATCAAAAAAGGGTTTGAGGGGTTGAAATCACCATTTTCCCAGATTTTCGGGGATACCAGACTTTTGTCAGAAAACCAACATTTTTTACACAGTTTTGGCATTTTTCTGGGACATAGCCTAATTTTGCTATTTTTTGTGCTTTTGACCTCCTTCCAGTTAATTGCAGAAATGGGTACAAAAGCAATAATGGATCCTGGACAGCTATACATTTTCGAGAAGAAGACAAAATTCTGAATTCAGCAAGGGGTCATTTGTGTAGATCCATCAAGGTTTTTTTATAGAAACTAACAGTTAAATATAGGATAAATTGAAAATTAGTTGAAAAAAACAGCCTTTTGTGTCAACGTTTTCACCTGTACTTCTTCTAATTATGACAGCTCTTTGAAAGCAATATACCATTACATCCGCTGGACATTACTGGTTGTGGGGATATATAGGACTTGTAGGTTCACCAAGAACCCAACGAACCCAGAGCCAAAAACTGAGCAGCAACTTGCTATGGTTTTTTATTATGTACCGGGTATATAGTAATTATTCTGTAAAAATGTGTACATGGAAAAATCGGTATGAAAGACACCTATGTGTTTCTGAAATGGGAACAAAATATAGAGTTTAGAAACAGTAGATATTTGCACATTTCTGAAATTGGGAATACTCATACTAGCATGAGAATTATCAGTCATTTTTTAGAATGACTTCTTTTTTACACAATATCTTTCATTTGGAAGGCAGAAATGCATCAAAAGTCAATAGATAATAACAGTTCCTTTACAAATCAGAATTACCATAAGTCTCCCGATAAACATGGTACCTCACTTGTGTGGGTAGGCATAGTGCCCGCGACAGGAAACGGCGCAAAATGCAACGTGGTCACAACTCAATATCGCAGTGAAACTTTACCCTTTTTTGGCAAAGTGCCTAGCTCTAGTTTTTAAACCCTAGCTCTGCGGGCACCTTGGGAAACCTAGCAAACCTATACATTTTTGAAAACTAGATACCCAGGGGAATCCAGGATGGGGTGACTTTACTGCCTCCCATCAGGGTCTGTTACCCAGAATCCCTTTCAAACCTAACAAATTGTCAAAAAAACAGATTTTCCCCACATTTCTGTGGTGGAAAGTTCTGTAATCTGCGTGGATCCACAAATTTCCACCCACCCTGCGTTCCCCAAAGTCTTACGAGAAAAACGGTACCTCACTTGTGTTGGTCGGCCTAGTGCCCGCGACAGGAAATGGCGCAAAACACAATGTGGTCACACCTCAATTTCGCAGTGAAAAATAACCCTTTTTTGGCAAAATGTCTAGCTGTAGTTTTTGAACCCTAGCTCTGCGGACACCTTGGAAAACCTAGCAAACCTATACATTTTTGAAAACTAGACACCCAGGGGAATCCAGGATGGGGTGACTTGACTGCCTCCCACCAGGGTCTGTTACCCAAAATCCCTTGCAAACCTATAAAATTGACAAAAAAAAACAAATTTTTCCCACATTTCTGTGGTGTAAAGTTTCGGAATCTGCGTGGATCCACATATTTCCACCCACTCCGCGTTCCCCAAAGTCTTACGAGAAAAACAGTACCTCACTTGTGTGGGTCGGCCTAGTGCCCGCGACAGGAAACGGCGCAAAACGCAACGTGGTCACACCTCAATTTCGCAGTGAAAAATTACCCTTTTTTGGCAAAATGGCTAGCTGCAGTTTTTGAACCCTAGCTCTGCGGGTACCTTGGGAAACCTAGCAAACCTATACATTTTTGAAAACTAGACACCCAGGGGAATCCAGGATGGGGTGACTTGACTGCCTCCCACCAGGGTCTGTTACCCAGAATCCCTTGCAAACCTAAAAAATTGACAAAAAAACCACGTTTTCCCCACATTTCTGTGGTGGAAAGTTCCGGAATCTGCGTGGATCCACAAATTTCCACCCACCCCGCGTTCCCCAAAGTCTTACGAGAGAAACGGTACCTCACTTGTGTGGGTCGGCCTATTGCCCGCAACAGGAAATGGCGCAAAACGCAACGTGGTCACACCTCAATTGCGCAGTGAAAAATGACCCTTTTTTGGCAAAATGTCTAGCTGTAGTTTTTGAACCCTAGCTCGGCGGGCACCTTGGGAAACCTAGCAAACCTATACATTTTTGAAAATTAGACACCCGTGTGCTTCCAGGGAGGCATGGCTTGCGTGGATCCCCCAACGTTTCCTTACCCAGAATCCCCTGCAAACCTCAATCTTAGCTGAAAAAATCACATTTTTCAAACATTTTTGTGTGGGAAAGTTGTGGCATCACCGGGCTCACTCAAATTTCCTACCACCCAGTGTCCCCCCGGGTCTCCTGGTAAAAATGGTGCCTCACTTGTGTGGAAGGCCCAGGTACCCGCGACAGGCAAGGGCCCAAAACGCAGTGAGGCGATATCAAAATTGCCTATCTCAAAACCACCTGGTTTTGCAAGGGGGGTCACTTGGGTTTTTGGCCCGGTGCTCGGCGGCCATCTAGGGAAACCTACCAAACCCATACATTTCTGAAAACTAGACACCCGGGGGCTTCCAGGGAGGTATGGCTTGCATGGATCCCCCAATGTTTCCTTACCCAGAATCCCCTGCAAACCTCAATTTTAGCTGAAAAAAATCACATTTTTCACACATTTTTGTGTGGGAAAGTTGTGGCATCACCGGGCTCACTCAAATTTCCAACCACCCAGCGTTCCCCCGGGTCTCCCGGTAAAAATGGTGCCCCACTTGTGTGGAAGGCCCAAGTACCCGCGACAGGCAAGGGCCCCAAACGCAGTGAGGCGATATCAAAATTGCCTATCTCAAAACCACCTGGTTTTGCAAGGGGGGTCACTTGGGTTTTTGGCCCGGTGCTCGGCGGCCATCTAGGGAAACCTACCAAACCCATACATTTCTGAAAACTAGACACCCAGGGGCTTCCAGGGAGGTATGGCTTGCATGGATCCCCCAACGTTTCCTTACCCAGAATCCCCTGCAAACCTCAATTTTAGCTGAAAAAAATCACATTTTTCACACATTTTTGTGTGGGAAAGTTGTGGCATCACCGGGCTCACTCAAATTTCCAACCACCCAGCGTTCCCCCGGGTCTCCCGGTAAAAATGGTGCCCCACTTGTGTGGGAGGCCCAGCGACAGGCAAGGGCCCAAAACGCAGTGAGGCGACATCAAAATTGCCTATCTCAAAACCACCTGGTTTTGCAAGGGGGGTCACTTGGGTTTTTGGCCCGGTGCTCGGCGGCCATCTAGGGAAACCTACCAAACCCATACATTTCTGAAAACTAGACACCCAGGGGCTTCCAGAGAGGTATGGCTTGCGTGGATCCCCAAACGTTTCCTTACCCAGAATCCCCTGGAAACCTCAATTTTAGCTGAAAAAACACATTTTTCACACTTTTTTGTGTGGGAAAGTTGTGGCATCACCGGGCTCACTCAAATTTCCAACCACCCAGCGTCCCCCCCGGGTCTCCCGGTAAAAATGGTGTGTCACTTATGTGGGAGGCCAAAGTACCCGCGACAGGCAAGGGCCCAAAACGTATTGAGGCGACATGAAAATTGCCTACCTCAAAACGACCTGCTTTTGCAAGGGGGGTCACCTGGGTTTTTGGCCCGGTGCTCGGCGGCCACCTAGGGGAACCTACCAAACCCACACATTTCTGAAAACTAGACACCCGGGGGATTCCAGGGAGGTATGGCTTGCGTGGATCCCCAACGTTTCCTTACCCAGAATGCCCTGCAAACCTCAGATTTAGCTGAAAAAATCACCTTTTTCACACATTTTTGTGTGGGAAAGTTGAGGCATCACCGGGCTGACACAAATTTCCTACCACCCAGCGTTCCCCAGGGTCTCTCGATAAAAACGGTGCCTCACTTGTGTGGGAGGCCCAAGTACCCACGACAGGCAAGGGCCCAAAACGTATTGAGGTGACATGAAAATTGCCTACCTCAAAACGACCAGGTTTTGCAAGAGGGGTCACCTGGGTTTTTGGCCCGGTGCTCGGCAGCCACCTAGGGGAACCTACCACACCCACACATTTCTGAAAACTAGACACCCGGGGGATTCCAGGGAGGTATGGCTTGCGTGGATCCCCCAACGTTTCCTTACCCAGAATGCCTTGCAAACCTCAAATTTAGCTGAAAAAAATCACCTTTTTCACACATTTTTGTGTGGGAAAGTTGAGGCATCACCAGGCTGACACAAATTTCCTACCACCCAGCATTCCCCCAGGTCTCCTGATAAAAACAGTGCCTCACTCGTGTGGGAGGCCCAAGTACCCGCGACAGGCAAGGGCCCAAAACGTATTGAGGCGACATGAAAATTGCCTCCCTCAAAACGACCTAGTTTTGCAAGGGGGTCACCTGGGTTTTTGGCCCGGTGCTCGGCGGCCACCTAGGGGAACCTACCAAACCCACACATTTCTGAAAACTAGACACCTGGGGGATTCCAGGGAGGTATGGCTTGCGTGGATCCCCCAACGTTTCCTTACCCAGAATGCCCTGCAAACCTCAAATTTAGCTGAAAAAATCACCTTTTTCACACATTTTTGTGTGGGAAAGTTGTGGCATCACCGGGCTGACACAAATTTTCTACCACCCAGCGTTCCCCCGGATCTCCCGATAAAAATGGTGCTTTACTCGTGTGGGAGGAAGACTGTGGCTATTTTTTGTGGGGGTGGGGGCATTGGTATGACCATTTTGGGCAGCCCCCACCCCCACGCATAAAAAAGCCTGCGTACTCACTGGCGCCTAGTGGGCTTTCTTGGGCAGATCAGGGGCCGCTGCCGCCAATTACCGTCCCAGGGGGGCGGAAAGACTGGAGTTTCTCTGGGGGTGGGGTGGGGGTATTGTCATGCCTATTTTGGGGAGCCCCTACCCGTACACTAGTAAAACAATAAAATCTATGGTTTCTAGTGGGCTTTCTGCGCCCCCCAGGGGGGGACAGATTGGGGGCTACAGCTCCCATCTGCCTCCTGGGGGCAGAAAGACTGTCATTTTTGTGGGGAGGGAGGGTGGGGGCATTGGAGTGCCCGTTTTGGGCAGCCCCCACCCTAAAAAAAACCCTAAAAACTAATCCCTGGAATTTAGTGGGCTTTCTGCTCCCCGAAGGGGCAGATTAGGGGCCAATGCCCCATCTGCCCCCCGGGGGGGGCAGAAAGACTGTAGTAATTGGAGGTGGGGTGGGGGCATGGGCCTGCCCATTTTGGGCAGCCCCCACCTCTATTTTTTTTATTTTTTTTATTCCCTGGTGTCTAGTGGGCTTTCTGCCCCTCGGGGGGGGCAGATTGGGGGCCGATGCCCCATCTGCCCCCCAGGGGGGGGGGAAGAAAGGCTGTAATGGTGGCGGGTGGGTGGGGGCATTGGGGGCATTGGCGTGCCCATTGCGGGCAGCCCCCACCCTAAAAAAAAAAGTAAAAACAAATCCTTGGTAGTTAGTGGGCTTTCTGACCCCCCGAAGGGGGAGATTAGGGGCCAATGCCTCACCTGCCCCCGGGGGGTGCAGAAAGACTGTAGTAATTGGGGGGTGGGGTGGGGGCATGGGCCTGCCCGTTTCGGGCAGCCCCCACCCCTATTTTTATTGATAACAATTCCATGGGGTCTAGTGGGCTTTTTGCCCCCCTGGGGGGGCAGATTGGGGGCTAATGCCCCCATCTGCAAAAAGACTAAATTGTGCCAAAGTTATTTGGGGGCCAAGGGGCCGCTCCCCCCTCCCTGGTGTCTAGTGGGTGGATCCCTGCTTGGGGATCGCCCTCCTGTGACGATCCCCAAGCAGGGATCCACTGGGGATCTCCCCTTTCCAACGATACCTCTCCCGTCTTTCTACGAGCACGTAGAAAGTGAAACTGAAATGACCCTCTTGGCTCATGTCAGTTTCACTTTCACTGTAATGACGTCGCACGACGTGCGCGCCGATCGTCATTACAGTGAAAGGGGGGGGGGGGGCTCGGGAGCTGGGGAAGCTCTTCCCCAGCTCCAGAGGCTATTTTGGTTTAAAGGGAATCCCTCTGGTGCCCGCACCAGAGGGATTCCCTAGGGAATGCCTCATGACGAGCTGGACTCGTCATGGGCACAGCGCGACTGTGCTCCATGACGAGTCCAGCTCATCATGGGCACAGAAGGGGTTAATGGTGTTCCTACGAAGAGTCAGAAAATATGGCAAGAATTAGTAGATGTGAGCAAAGTGCAAAAGACTACATTATATCTCACAAAAAACAATGATTACAACAATAATGTGTACGTGGAAGAAGACTAAATAGTTTTAGGAGATGATAGCGAAATTTCAAGTGGCAAAATTGAAAAAGTGCACTTGTCCAAAAGTGAAGACATTTATGAACATTATAGTGTACATCCTTTACATTCCAAAGAAGTGATGGGAAATACTATTGAATTATTCCAAATGAAGAATGCGAAGGGGAATCCCATGAGTATTTGGGAACAAAGTTTGGAAGCTCGTTGTTTTCCACAGCTCTTCCCCACTGGAAAAGGTGGACGATATGACGAACAACCAGTACAGATTCCCACATCAGAATATCGGACAACAAGATTGTACTTAGCAAATCCAAGATTTTGACAATGTATCCCATGTATATTTCATCTTCTGTTTGAAAGTGACTTGTCTGGACTTTCATATGCAGTCAACCACATATTAAAAACAGGAGATCATGTTCAAAATGTTTCTGCAAAGGAACTCATGGACAAAGTACGTCAGAGAGATGATCATTTAGAATCTCAATTGATTTATTTGATAGTGTGTCAACTTGGTACTAATGAGTACTGGTATCGTCATTATGGAGAACTTAAATGTATGTTAAGGAACTTAAGAACTCCTACGTGATTTGTTACGCTAAGCTGTGCTGAATATGCATGGGACGATTTACTTGAATTTCTTTGAGAAGCAAATTCAAATATTATAAACAGTGAATTCAAGACACCTGGAGAACTGTGTTCCTTCGATCCTGTAAATGTGGGCAGATATTTTAATCATAGGTTTCAAGCTATGATTTCTTTTATCAGCAATAAAAACAATCCTCCTCTTGGAGAAGTTATTGATTTCTTTTGGAGAAAGGAGTATCAAGCTAGAGGTGCTCCTCATATACATATGCTTTTATGGATCAAGGATGCACCCAAATTTGGAACTGATTCGGATGACACTGTTTTATCTTTTATTAAAGACTATGTTACATGTGCTATAATGAAAACAAGACAAGAAAACAGCGTAAGACAACAAGTTTTACTGTTTCAAACTCATCAATGTGGCAAATACTGTCGACGGAAAAACATAAAGGAAAAGATTTATACCAAATGTTGTTTTGGATTTCCACATCCAGTAATATCCAAAGGAAGAGTCAACATTTTCATGTCAGCAGTGAGGCATACTATCACTAGAAAATCTCCAAAAAGCACTTACAATTTACAAAGAAGTGAACAATCAAAGTATATTAATGATTATAATCCAGTTATTTTGTCGATGTGGAATGCTAATATGGATATCCAGTATGTTGCGGATAATTCCATTGCTGTTGCTCGGTATGTAACGTCATACATAGCAAAATCTGAAAAGACGGAGTTGAAGGAATTGTGGGAAGAAATTTCCCAAGGGAAGACTCTTATTAAGAAATTGTACAGCTTTAATTTGAAGATGCTGTCCCATCAAAAGATTGGATCCTATGAATATTCAGATCAGTTGTCCTCTGCAAGTTTATATTCAAAGTCAAGAGGAATCATTTGAGTTTGTCTAGGTCTTGCTGCAACACGAAATCGAGTACTTAAATCTGCACAAGAAATCGAATTTTTAGCATTAAATGAACCAGAAAGCACAGATATTATTAAAACAAACATGTTGGATACGTACTATCCAAATAGAAGTCCCCATCTTGAAAACATATATCTCTATGAAGTGCTGCAATATTACAGTTTTAAGACAAATATTACAGAGAACATAAATGAAGAAAAATATGCAGTGATTAGTTCAGAAGTATGTTTGGTGAAACATAGTAAAGGAAATCTGATTAATCGCAGGAAACTGAGTTGAGATACTCCTGATAAAAGGGAATTTTACTATTTTGTACTTCTGCAACTCTTCAAGCCTTAGTGTACTGATCTGGAATTACTTGGAGATTTTCAGTGCCATGAAGATTCTTTTAATGCATGTAAAGATAGCATTGAATGCGCTGTTTTTCCAAATTATCTCCAAATGTTAAATGAAGAACTTGACCAGAAAGCTAGTATTGCAGCTGAGATTGCTAGAGACAGTTCTCAAGATAGTCAAAGTTCTGCTTCATTGAGTCAAGATCCACTAGGACAACCAATTATTGGAAATGAAGCAGCAATCGGCATGAGTGAAGGGGTAACAGCAATGCATCAAGCTCAACACAATATTATGGACTTAGGAAATTTGGAAGAGCAAGCAAATATTGAACAGAAAGAAATATATCAGCAAGTGACACAACAGATAGACCATGGTTTACTTCATGAAAAAAGAATGTAACTGTACATCTTCTAAACCTTTTCAAATGTATGTCAGTGGTCAAGCTGACACATGAAAAAGTTTCTTAGTTAAAGTTTTGACCAGTTATTTACAGAAAGTCACTGAATCACATTTATCTTGTGTTGTAACTGCTCCAACTGGGTGAGCAGCACACAACATTACAGGGATTACCTTACATCATTTACTAATGTTACCTGTTGAACATGAAAACAAGTTGGAATATCACAAGAATTCTGGAGAAGCTTGTTGTGAAGTTTCAAGTGTACTAAAGAAAATGAAACTTCTGATTATTGATGAGGTGAGCCTGGTCTCAAAGTTAATGCTTGCCTTTGTGCATTTAAGAATGCAGCACATTTTTAAAACAGAATATGTTATTTGGAGGAAAGCATGTGATAGTTTTCGGCGATCTACTGCAACCTACTCCTGTAAAAGGGCAACCAGTTTTTAAAACACTTGTGCATGAAAACACCAGAATATCTTTGGAAAATATCGGTAATGTCAACATTTGGTCATATTGTGAATACAAAGCACTTATTAAAAATATGCGACAGGCAAGTGATGAAGATTATGGAAGCATTCTCCAAGATGAAAGAATTGGTGTATTCAAAGAACATGGAAAAAAATCTTTGCAAAGTCGGCTACTTACAAACTTATTTCCAAATGAAAATGTTGCTCCGGAAATAATATACAAAATAATTGGAGAAAAGAAATCTATAGTCTGCCTAATGCCAACACTGCGAGAGTGTTCTACATTCAATGAATACATTTTAAAGCTGGAAAAACAACAAATAATAAAAATTTAAGCCATTGATAAAATAGAGCATGACGAAATTACTATTATTTTGTCAGAAAAATTAAAAACAAAATTGGATTCTTTGGAAAAAATCTATATCTAAGACTGCTGGTTTAGAAAAGAATTTATATGTGTGTGAAAAGTGTCGGTAATTTTATGGCATAATATGAATGTGGAAAAAGGTTTAGTAAATGGAGCATTGGGAAAAGTTGTTGATTTTGTTAATGATCAAAATAGAGATGGAATTGAATTTTTGAAGATTAAATTTGATCAGATTGAAGAAGTAAAACAGATTGGACATTGTTCTGTTAGTTTTTTGCTTGATAAAGATTTGTATGTTCGTAGAAAACAGTTTCCTCTTTCTTTAGCATATGTGGTGACCATTCATAAATCTCAATGTATAAGTGTAGACAGTGCTTTGGTAAACATTGAAAGTACCGTGTTTAAAGAGGGAATGTCATATGTTGCATTGTCCAGAGTCTGAACTTTATATGGATTGTATTTGATTGATTTTGATGAGAGAAATATTAGTGAAGATGCAAATTGTGTAAGAGAGTATAATCGGATAAGAAGACTGTATGCTCCCAATTTAGGTGAATATCCTGTATATGAAAAGCGTGTAGTAGGTCGAAAACGAACATTTCTTATGTTTATGCTTGCAGTATTGGAAGATGAAGGAATACGAATTGAAAATCTGTTTGGACTTCATTAAAGATAGAAACATGAATGTGAAGACTGTACATTTACTTCTACCACTGAAATAGACACTGATAGATTTATATATTTGACAATACCAGATTGTAAAACAGTGTCTTTTAAAACATTTGTAAAATCAAAATATGGAATGTAGTCAGTGCAAATCTGAAATGTTATCAACATTATTTATAGAACAATTTAGACAATATGTCATTTTAATGATACAATGCCAAAGTTCTGAGAACATCATTCGGTGTATTGGGAAGACGTCAACAGGAATTAATGAGTTTATTTTTTAAATGTTCAATACAAATAAATTCAGAAACATCATTCGGCCTATTGGGAAGATGTGAATATGAATTAAGCAGTTTATTTTGGATATTCTCAATACAAATGATTTCAGAAACATCATTCGGACTATAGAGAAGATATCTAGAATTGCTGATTCAATTATCGTTTAGAAAGAAATATTTCATATATAGTAATAGTAATAGGAATAGTAAACAGATAGATGAGTTTGTTGTAAATATTTTGAACACAGATTTTATACAATCTTATTGATTGTATTTTTTTGCCCGCTGTTACATGATGAACAACACTGAAATCACTGTGCATGGTAAAATTCAATAGAATCTGAAAGCAGCAAAAAAGGCAAACTGAATATGTTATGTAATTGAAAAATGATGTTGTGTTCTTAAAACTATGATATTATATGGTATAACTGTATTTTTTCTTCTCTTTTACAGACCCAAATTCTAAAGTTTGAAACTATTTTAAATTTAGATTATAGTAAAGAGAACTGAAAAAATTGATTCAATGACTTTCATATCTACTATAAATAAGGTTAGATTAAGTAACCGAAGCTCTACCAATGCAGTACTACATTCCCCTGTGTACTTCCCATACTATCCTCTAACTGCCTAGACACTGCTCATTCACTACTTCAATTACTAAGGTAGTATTCATGCACTCCTCTAGTCACCTAGCCAGCACCATCTCTTTATGCAATCACTCCGCCAAAACCCAAGCACTTATAAATCCACCATGCACTCTCCTTGCACCACTATAATCATCCAGTCAGTACTCATGTACTCATGCAATGACCCAGGCACTAACACATGCACTGCTATAAACCCATGAGCATTACCTATACAGTTCAGTAATCTCCCTGTTACTACCTATGCACTCCTCTAATCACCCAGCCAGCACCATGTACTTATCCAATCACTCCGCCAAAACCCAAGCACTTATAAATTCACCATCCACTTTCCTTACAGTAGTCTAATCATCCAGTCGCTACCCATGTACTCATTGAATGACCCAGGCACTAACATGTGCACTGCTACAATCACCTGTGCACTTCCCATACAATCCTCTAACTGCCTAGACACTGCTTACTCACACCTTCAATTACCCAGGTAGTACTCATGCAGTCCAGCAATCACCATGTCACTTCCCATGCACTCCTCCAATCACCCATCCAGCACAATGTAAGTATTCAATCACTCCGCCAATACCCAAGCACTTACAAATTCACCATGCACGTTCCTTACAGTACTCTAATCATCCAGTCACTACCCATGTACTTATTCAATGACCCAGGCACTAACACCTGCACTGCTACAATCAACTGTGTACTACTCATGCAATCCTCTAACCACCTACATACTGCTCATGCACTCCTCCAATTCCCAAGGTAGTACCCATGCACTCCAGCAATCCCCCTGTCACTTCCCATGCACTCCTCCAATCACCCAGCCAACACCACGTACTTATCCAATCACGCCGCCAAAACCCAAGCACTTTTAAATTCATCATGCACTTTCCTTACAGTACTCTAATCATCCAGTCACTACCCATGTACTCATTCAATGACCCAGGCGCTAACACGTGCACTGCTACAATCCCCTAAGCACTATCGATGCACTCATCCAATCACACAAGCACTAGTGATGCACTCATCCAATCACTTATGCACTACCCATGTACTCTTTCAATCACTCAAGCTCTACATATTTAGCCATGCAATCATCCAGGTACTACACATGCTCTTTTTTAAACAGATTAGGTGTTTCT
This sequence comes from Triturus cristatus, assembly GCF_964204655.1. NCBI lineage: Eukaryota > Metazoa > Chordata > Amphibia > Caudata > Salamandridae > Triturus > Triturus cristatus. The sequence continues at coordinate 726,483,208 of NC_140585.1, forward strand.
GAATAGAACCGTTTTTTTCTTCTTTTTTCTATTCTATAATTTTGTAGTGTTTGTTAACTATTTTGTATTTTTGGGGGGTTTTAAAAAAAAAAAAAGAAAAATCACAGAACAAAGAGTCCAACTTTACAATTAAACAGTGATTGCAGGAAAAAATGCAATAAATAAAATTAACATGAGTGGTTTCTTGCGGCAGAAACCACAGCTTCAACAGACTGCTCGCCAAAACACACTACAGCATTGCACTTGATGCAGAGTTGTTTAAGTTTGGCCATCTCGGGATGGATATCAGGTCCACAGCTTACTGGTGATGTGCTCGGTCCAGCAGTCTGGTCATCATGCTGTGCAGCTTCCTGGGCGCGACGATGTTGTTTGCGAGCCAGATGCGAGGATATAGTGTCTGGAGATGCTTGAGCATGCTGGACATCCCACAGGAGTACTTCCTTTCACTTCCTCGTGAGATCACCCTTGGACAGAGAGTGCAACACTTTTCTTGCATTGACCTTCATCTGTCCGTCCGGAATTGTGAAGAAGACCCAAACAACTGACTCTTTTCTTTTTTTAATAGGTTCCTCAAACACTTCTTCTTCCTCTGTTGCCAAGTTAACTTCAGTTGAAGAAGCCATTTTTTTAATTAAAAAAACACCCCAAAAATGTACAGAGTAGAGAAGGAACACAACAGGTGTGTCTCCTATAATGTAGAAGAAGGAATGAACAAAAAAGGGAGATTCTAGAAAGAAAACCTTGTAAACCAATCAAATTCTTTATTTTCAAATCACATGGGGTTCGTGCAGCGGGCGTGCAACCGGCGCGCACCCGGCGTGACTTCCGAAAAACATATTTAACAATAATATAACTTTATTCCAATTAGAAATATATGATTTTTATATTTAGTTTAGATAATCTCTTGCTTTAATACACATATTAAAGTTCTATATATGTACTTAAAACATAAACATTTTACGGGCGTCGCGCACCCTGCACGACCGCATACGGCCAGAAACCGTGCATTCATCGCTTAGCAAACGTGCATCGGGCGCGAATATCAGAAAATAAATGTATCAATAATATACCTTTATTGCAATTGCAAATATCTGATTTCTATATTTAGTATAGATAATCTCTTTAATACACATATTAAAGTTATATATATACTTTAAAACATAAACATTTTACGGGCATCGCGCACCCGGCATGACCGCATATGCACATTCACCACGACTTTAGCAATATGGCCGCTTGAATCCATTCACCCACCGAGATAGGTACACGATTGGAATGCAGCTCCACTTTTTTTGATTTTTTAAATATATTTTAAAAAACAAAAACATTATATTATTTTTACAACAAATAAAAAGCTATATAAAAATATTTTTTACAAATAATGGTTACAAAAGATTTCTTTAAAAAACCTTTGAAAATCACAGAAAAAGCAGAGGTTTCAGGGACGTTATAAGTAGAAATTAGCATTTAAAAAAACCTTTGAAATCACTGAAAAAACCAAGGTTTCAGGGACATTATAGTTACAAATTACCATTTAAAAAACCTTAGAAATTCACTGAAAAAAACATAGGGCTGTATGGATGAGTGCATGCTTGTATTAGTTATTGTATAAGAGAGTAAGTATGCGTTAGTATCTGTATAAAAAAGTGAGGTGGTGTGTGTATAACTGTATAGGTGAGTAAATGGAAATGTGATTGATTCTTTGCATAACTGACTAGATGTGTGAGTAACTCTGGATGTGTGGCGGTGTGTGAGTGTCTGTATAGGTATATGAGTGCATATGATAGTGTTGTATTGATGAGTGAATGCATATATGAGTGACTGTATAGGTGAATGAGTGGATGTGTGTGTAGACCTAGGAATCAGTGAGTGTGTATGTAGTAACTGGTATTGGTGTGTCTATGGTTTCGAAAATGGTAGTCTGTATTTTAGAGTGGGTGTATCAAAGATTATATTAGAGTGTGAGGAGGTACATCAGATTTTCAAGTGGATGATGTCATCAGTGATGTCATTTGAGATGTCATCAGTGATGTCATTAGTGATGTCACTGACCTTGTCATGAATGATGTAATATGTGACGCCATCAGCAGTGCATTGCGGGGGCTCGAGTTATAGTTAGCTGAACTAACTATAATGGTGGAATTTCTCTGGTTTTGTACGAGTGAAATGTCCAACTAAATATAACGTCCCTGAAACCTATGTTTTTTTCTGTGAATATATATATATATATATATATATATATATAACTCTGATCCTCCACAAACACTCCAATAAAGAAAGTGGGCCACTCCAAGCTGTTTTACCAAGTGGATTTATTTTTCACTCTTCACCTACATAAGACACGGTCCCTCAGGATGCATTTCGGCTTCTCGCCTTCATCAACTGATGAGTAAACATTTTGTTTTAAATTTAGAGTGAAATACACACATTGCAGGACTGTAACTAGTAGACATGGAAGAGTTTCAATAAAAGCATACTATGTTTTTGGCACATTTTAAATGTATACAAAACACAATTCTGCCTCAGTAGGCATTGGGCATTGTCGTACACAATTATACATCAATTAGAACGTAATTGAAAAACATTGAATAAGGTGTTAGAAATATAAGGAGCAATACAAAACCATCATTCACAACAGACACAACTACTATTCTGTTGTCATGTCAAAGAGACTTAGCTATTTATGCTATAGCTATGCATGTGGAAAGTCTATTTTGATCATCAAACAAAGCAAAGCAAAATAAAGTGCCAGTGGGTCATATCAAACTTTAGCTTTGAAGTGATTTCTCATCACTGAAAAAGAAGTGAATGAGCTGTAGGTGCAGCTCAAAAATCCGTCAGTAATCTAACACTTCTGTGGAATACCTGTATGTCACACAGATCCACATATTGAGATCTAGACCAAAAACTAATGTCCACACTACATCCTGTCTCTAAAGCTCCTTTTCTTACGTAGAAAAAGATAATTCTTACTAACAGCTCAACTAGTGGATGAAACTCTGCCCATTATGGTGAATATCTTCCAGTGTTTCTTACTGGTCTCCATGACTTCTCTGAATGCACACACATTCTCTAAAATCTGCAACAAGATAAAAACAGAAATATCATATTAGTTGACTTATCACCAACCAACATACTCAAATTTAAAACCAATATATACAAAATGGATCCTATGACATGCTTCTAGCTCCTATGTACAGACATCTAATTATCTGCAAAAGCTGACTAGTTTTTCTAAACATAGAAACAGATCACAAGTGGACATACATTTCTGTGCTGGCATCGAGTCCCTTCGGTTCCATACTATCTAGTACAAGTAAGTATTTAGATTCTAGGATTCTGAGTTTGTTTTCTCTGTCCCCTCTTCTCTCATCACTCTTCACTCCATCAATGACACTGTATTTAGGAGTTTTGAAATCATGGATTTGGTAATTTTGGCAATGCTTAGCTAGTGCATAACTGATATCACTGTTTTTGACTGCTCTTAAATGCTGTAGGATACGCCTGAGAACTTGTAAAGTTGTACTGCTCACATAGACCTTCCATCATCCACACTCGATAGTGTACTCAACTAATTCACTTTACCACGTGTAATACTCTGATCGCGTGCGTTCTGTTGTGCAGTGTAAACTCTTTCAGAGTTTCCCGGCTTTATACTTAGTGCACTTGAAAAAACCTTCCATAGGACATAACCAAGTTTTCTTATCAATCCTTACATCACTATGTACCAGCATATCTCATATGGAATCCACCTTTTTGTATGTGATCTGAGGATTTTACTGTAGATCTAAACCTATAATGGGATCCCCTTTGATTTTGTGCCAATTTTGTTTGCAATATGGATCTTACTTTCAAGTGTGCTGTGCTGTTGGTGGTAATGAACCAAAATTCTGGTTTCTTTTCAGTTTTGTGTTTGTTTTTGTAAAGTAAAGTCTCTCTGGGTATTTTGGCTACCCTATCTGCTGTGGGGTCTAGAGTCACTCTATTGTATCCTCTTGTTTCAAACCTGTAAGTCATATCTCTTTGTGTGGTGGTGAAGCTTTTTTCAGTATGCAGATTTTTCTCTGACTCTAAGATATTCTCCATGTGGTCTACTTCTGATATGACTTCTCAGGCGTTAGCTGCGGGCGTGTAGTAAACTGTTCCCCGCACTCGGTTTTCTATATAGTGAGGTGACAATTTCTTTCTCCACTATTTCAATTTTAACATCCAGAAATTCTGCCTGTGTTTTGCTAATGTGACTAGTAAATTTGAGATTAAGGTTGTTGTTGTTTATCTCCTCTACAAATTTCTCCGCAGTGCTGACCAGATGATAAAAATTTCATCAATAAAATGAAGCCACATGTAAGTGTTTTCGTTATATTTTTCCAAGGGAGGTTTGTTGAATATCTGTTCCTTCCACCATCTCATGTGGAGGTTCACAAAACTCGGGGCAAAGCATGTGCCCATGGCAGTCCCCTGCTGTTGCTCATATATGTCATAATTATAGAAAAAGATATTGTGTTTTAGACACCATCGCATCATTTCTTTGATCGTCAAGTTATGCTGATGCCATCCTAATGTTTGATGCTGGTGTAGAGTGATTGGACATCTAATGTCATCAATACAAAGTCCTCTTCCCATACTATATTTTCTAGATGTTTAAGAAAATTAATTGTGTCTTTGATGTGCGAGGGTAGCCTTTCCACAAAGGGTCTCAGGAAAAGTATCTATGTATTTGGATACATTTTCAAAAAGACTACCCAGAGCGGAAATAATAGGTCTGCCTGGTGGTCTCATGCCATCTTTATGAATCTTAGGGATAAGATAAGATAGAAGACTGGTAACTTAGGTATAGACTTCAGAAAAATGTATTTATCACTGCTGATGAGACCCTCATTTCTCCAGTGTGTAAGCCTTTCAATGAAACTGCTTTCTATTTCCTCTACATGGTATATGGTCACTTTTTTGCAACATGTGCGGTTTCGGAGATGGTTATAGGCCTCTGTCATGTACACTTTCTTAGACCACCAGATAATATTGCCCCCTTTATCTGCATTTCTGATGACTACGTCATGATTTCCTGCGGTCTTTTTAAGAGTTTCTCTTAGATTAGAATTGATTTTGAAATGTCCTTGTACTTTCGAATCTCTGAGCTCCTTTATTTCGGCTGTAACTCTAGCTGAGAATTTGTCAATATCATGTCATGAGTGATGTAATATGTGATGTCATCAGCAGTGCATTGCGGGGGCGCGAGTTATAGTTAGCTGAACTAACTATAACAGGGGAATTTCAATTGTTTTGTACAAGGGAAATGTCCAGCTAACTATAACGCCCCTAAAACCTATGGTTTTTTCAGTGAATTACTAAGGTTTTTTAAATGCTAATTCCTATCTATAACTTATCTCTAAACCTATGATGTTTATTGATTTTCATAGGATTTCTAAATCTTTATATTTCAGTGTATCAATTCCTTAAATTTTTTTTTATATTGTTTTTCACCATTTTTATAAGTATTTTTTTCACTTAATTCTTTTAAAAATAAAAAATATTATTTGTTTTTAATTAATTTAAAAAAATAAATATTTGTAAATTTGTTTGAACTATTTTTTATATTTAAAAAAAATATATTTAACCTATATTTTTAATAGTTTGTTATTATTTTTTTATACTATTTTTTTGGGATTCGCACACCCTATGCGCACCTTTCTCGAAACATGCGCGGAACATAGTCGCCATTTTATGATTGTAGTGTAGGATCCGCGTACGGTATGCGTTGGGTACGTATTTTCGTGCGCAATTGCTATGCAACCGGTACGCAACTCCAAGCCCATACGCGATGCTCGTGCGCTTCCGCGTGATGTCATATACATGCTCGACGGGGTGGATGAGCGAATTCCGTGAAATTTCTTAATGTTTTAAATTCTTTATATAAGTATTTAACACACATATTAGAGCAAGACATTATCTAAGCTAATCATAACAATAGTATACTTTTGGTTTTAATAAACTTAAGTCGCGTTGGGTGCATGCTGTGTATGCACATGGTGCACGGACCCCATGTGACCTGAAAAAAAGAGATGATTGATTCATTACAGTTCCCATTGTAACTATTGAAGGACCCCACCCATTTCCATCATTCTTCTTTGAGCTTCTTTGGAGGAACATCTCACACCTTAGAACTAGAAGAAACTTTTTGGGGGAAGATTTCCACAGCTGCAATTTTTCATTATCTGAAGACAATGGCTTCTGGACAGCAGCCACCATCAGATTCAGACCATTCTTCCGATGAGGGATTTGTTGTGGAACCTCCAGGCCCAGAAAAATACACCTCTGTGGTGTAGACATTTTTTTCCTTCCCAGAAGAACAAAATAAAACAAATTCAACTAAAGTGACATGCAAAATATGTCAAAGAGTGCTTTCCAGAGGGGATCCATCAAAAAAATACTCTTGTGGGACTGCGAGTATGAACAAACACCTGCAGACTCTGCATCCCGTGAACCTGGCCAAGGAGGAATGCAGAAGACTCCGACAGCAGCCTCTGCCAGCAGTGGCAAGCCCTTCTGCAGCATCACCATCAACCACTCACCCGGACATACGTCCAGAATTTGGAAAACTGAAAATTAGTTGCATTAAATGCAACAAACTGCTCTGTTATGGCGAGCAGTCAATTGAACTTATCTGCCGAGCGCAGCAAAACCACAAGTGCTAAACTTGTGTCTATTTTTTTTTGCAGAAGTTGAATGTTTTGTTCCTCCTGTTGTCTTTTTTACCTTTAAAAAAAAACAAAAAAATAACAAAATTGTTCCAAAAAGTACAAAAAAAAAAAAAAAAAGAAGAAAAAAAAGTTCATTTCAGAACTAATTTCTCTGTTTAATAAAAGAGCTGTATTTTTATGATCGTGTGTGAAAGTTTGGTTGGATGTATGCGTAGTGTATATTTGACTGAAAGAATGTATTAGTAGTGTATGGTGAATGTAAAAGTGCAGCACTATAAGGAAGTGCTGCAGCATCACACTATAACCTCTTTAGCTGCAGTGTGCTGTGGTACTTCCGAAGCACAGGGATGCAACATATGTCCATAATATGTTGCAAGTCTGTCCTTCCCTCTCCACAGCTGCTTAAACTGCAGCCATGTGGTGACACAGGCACCCTTGCACCATGGTGCAAGGATGTCTGTGTCATGTGGAGATTGTTTTTGTGCAAAAAGGTACACCTTCCTGCACAAAAACAATCAGGGAAGGCATTTTTTCCTTCAATATATGCTGTGCATTGTAGCATATATTGAAAGCGAAAAATGAAAACAAATCTCCTTGTTGTGCCTTGCTGCACCAATTGGAGGATGGTGCAGCATTCACATACATGTCCAGATTTATAATTTATGATAAATCTGGAGATGTGTTTTCTTCTATGAGTGTTCTGTGCAAAGACGCACAGCAACACATATAGAACGCCCTTTCAACGCAAACTGGTGTGTATGATGAGGTCGTATTTACATGGAGAAGAAAAGGTAGACAGAGTGCCTTTTTCTCTCCTTGTAAATATGAAAGACTGTCTTGTGCTATAACTTTGTCACAAACAGTGACATATTTCTGTTTGGATAATTGCTTGCAAATGATAGGAGGTAAATACAGAGTTTTGTCTACAAAGATGCTCAAAGAAGAATGATTGATATCATTGCGATCCTTCAATAGGTACAATGGGAAATATTATGAACCACTCAAATCTGTTTTTTTGCAGGTCACATGATATCCTATGACAGGGATATTGCAAAACGACATAGGTATAAACAGGATGTTTTGAAAAATGTATTCAAACTTTGTAGCTTCTTGCAGATCTGCCCATTGTGGATATTAATACTTAATTAAACTTACCTTCACAGTAATAGAAATACAAATTGGTACACATTTTTTTCAGATGTTTTTTGTAATGTAAATTGGGGTAAATTGCTTATTTTAGAATAGGATCTGTGAAATAAAAGAAAAAATAGTTATAACATGTAATAATACATTTTTAACAACACAGCATAATTTAAACAAAGTAATTTGTTTGCCTTTTTTGCTGTTCTCAGAATATATTGAATTTCACTAGAAATAGTGATTTCAATTGTACTCATCACATAACAGCGGGCAAAAAAAACCAATCAAAAAGATTGTTTAAGAAAAACAACCATGCTATTCTCAGTAAAATACCAGAAAATACAAATCACACATATGAAATGCTTATTGCTAACAACATTTTATAACTTTAATTTATAACAATTGTAAATGTTGTCGCTTTAAAATATTCACCGAGTCAATGAGTACGAAAAAGTCCATAATTCAAACATATACCTTTCCTTGAGGTCAAATGGTATTTTTGCATGTTTTTTATGTAAATTGTCCAATGGTAATCCTGATAAATTATAATAATAAATTCCTCAGGGAGTGAATTATCTTCCTAAAAATATTAGCTAGGAATTTGGTAATTCACTAGGCAAACGTTGTTTGAAAACCAACTGGGCATCATTACAAAGTGTCCAGCCTTTGTCACATTTTAGATAGGCAGTGTAATGTCCAGATGTTGTGGAAGGACCATCATGGAAAATTATTGCAATTGCTACAAAAGTCCTTCCTGATATTGATAGTTGTGTTGATACAAATTACTTTATTAAAGTATCCAATTTTCTTCCATCAGCTGTACAACGTTGCATCATTAAAATTATATATTGTCCATATTTTTTTTTAAAATAATGTGGATAACATTTCTGATTTACATTGGCTACACTCCATGTTTTGATTTGCACCTTTAACTAATTTATTTAAAGACACTGATTTACAGTCCGGTAATGTTAAATATAGAAATCTTTCAGTGTCTACATTAGTGCTAAATGTATACATGCAATTTTCACAATGATGTTCCCATTTGTAACAAAGGCCAAAAATATTTTCTATTTCTACAACTTCATTTTCAAAAATGGTAAGCATATACATAAAAATTCCTGAGCATCTTGTTGGATATTTTGCGTAACTTGTGTAGAACCAGAGCACACATCCAAAAGAATTACGAACATCTGAAACCCTTTGTATTTTACTTGTATCTGTTGTCAATTTTTCATAAACAGAATGCAACAAAGGAATAGAGTCTTTTTTCCCGATTCTGCATAATTTGTTCTAGCAAACCTTCAAGATAAAAAACAACATTGACCACTACATTAGCATAGCAGTTGACACCTGAACTATTTTCAAACTGATAACCAACAATCTCTTCAATAGTGTCCTTTTTCTTTTTACTTGCTATCACAACATTATCTTGTTCTTTTGCCTTCTCTACACCTTCAGTACAGATATTCTCAAACCTTCTTTTTCGACCAACCACACGCTTTTCAAATACAGGATATTGACCTAAATTGGGAGCATACGCCCTTCTTAACCTATTATACTCTTTTACACAGTTTGCATCTGCAGTAACCTTTGTGTCATCAAAATCAATCAAAAACAAACCAGATAATGTTCTGACTCGAGACAAAGCAACAAATGCCATACCCTCTTTAAACACAGTAGATCCTTTATTCACCAATGCACTGTCTACACTTAATCCTTGAGATTTATGAATAGTCACTGCGTATGCCAGAGAAAATGGAAATTGTTTCCTACGGACATATAAATCTTTAACAAGCCAAAAACTAACTGAATAACGACCAATTTCTTTAACTTCTTCAATCTGATCAAATTTAATTTTTAAAAATTTAATTACTTCCTTTTTTCTGATAATTAGCAAAATCCACCACTTTACCCTTTGCTCCATTAACTAAACCTTTTCCTACATCCAAATTAGGCCTTAAAATTACCAGACAGTTTACACATGCATATAGAGTCTTTTCTAAACAGGCTGTTTTAGATATCCTTTTTTCTAAAGAATCCAGTTTTGTTTTCAATTTTCCCGTCAAAATAATAGTGATTCCTTCATGCTCTATTTTATTGATGGCTTCCATTTTTATAATTTCTTCATTTTCCAGTTTCAATAGTTCTTCATTGAATATAGAACACTCGCGCAGTGTTGGCATTAAGCAGATCACTGATGTATTTTCGGCAATTTTCATGTACACTTTCTCAGAAACTACATTTTCATTTGGAAACAAATTGGAAAGTAATCGACTCTGCAAAGCTTGTTTGCCATGTTCTGTCAGAAGTCCAATTCTTATATCTTGAAGAATACTTCCATATTCAGCATCATTTGCCAGTCGCATATTTGTTGTCAGTTCTTTGTATTCAAAATATGTCCAAATGTTCACGTTTCCCACACTACCAAGAGACTTTCTGGTATCTTCATGCGCAAGTGTTTTAAATACCGGTTGTCCTTCTACCGGAGTCAGTTGCAGTAGATCTCCAAAAACGATGACTTGTTTTCCTCCAAATAACACGTCATACTCTGTTTTAAGAATTTGCTGCATTCTTAAATGCACAAAGGCAAGCATCAAGTTTGAGACCATGCTTACCTCATCAATAATGAGAAGTTTCATTTTCTTCAGGACTCTTGAAACTTCACAAGAAGCTTCTCAAGATAGCTTTGTGGTATTCCAATTTGTTCTCATGCTCTACTGGTAGCATTAGTAAACAATGTAAAGTAATTTCTTTAATGTTATGTGCTGCCAACCCAGTTGAAGCAGTGACAACACAAGACAAATGCGACTCAGTTGTTTTCTGCAGATAACTTGTAATTACTTTAATTAAGAAATTTTTTCCTGTTCCAGCTTGTCCACTCACATACATTCGGATAGGTTGTTATGATGTGCATGAGCACTCTTTCTTTTCATGAAGTAATCCATGGTCAATCTGTTCTTTCACTTGTTGATATATTTGTTTCTGTTCAACATTTAGTTATTCTTCCAAGTTTCCTAACTGCATTACATCTTCTTGAGCTTGATGCATTGCTGTTTCCACCTCATTCATGGCAATTGCTGCTTCATGTTCAACAATTGGTTGTCCTAGTGGATCTTGACTCAGTGCAGCAGAACTTTGACTGTCTTGAGAACTGTCTCTCGCAATCTCAGCTGCAATTGTAGCTTCTTGATCAATTTCATCATTCAACATTTTCACATAATTTGCAAACACACTGCATTGTGTGCTATCTTTACAAGCAATAAATGAATCTTCATAGCTCTGAAAATCTCCAAGTAATTCTAGTTCTGAACGCCATGGTTTGAACATTTGCATAAGGGCTAAATGGTAAAATTCCCTTTTATCAGCAGTGTCTCAACTCAGTTTCCTGTGATTAATTAAATTTCCTTTCCTTTGTTTCACCAAACATCCTTCGGCACCAATCACTGTATATTTTCCATCATTGATGTTCTCTGTAGTATTCCGTTTAAAAGTGTAGTTATGCAGCACTTCATAGAGACACATGTTCTCAAGATGATGACTTCTGTTTGGGTAATATGTGTCCAACATATTCGTTTTCAAAATATCTGTACTTTCTGGTTCTTTTTCTGCTAAATATTCAATTTCTTGAACAGATTTTAGTACCCGATTTCGCATTGCTGCAAGACCTAGACTCACCCAAATTATTCTTCTACTTTTAGAGTATAGACTTGCAGATGATAACCGATCTGAGCATTCATATGCTCCAATTTCACGATGCGATAACATCTTCAAACTGAAACTGTATAATTTCTTACTTAGAGTCTTCTCATGAGAAATCTCTTCCCACATTTCTTTCAATTCTGTCTTTTCTGATTTAGTAATGTAGGACGTTACATATCGAGCAACAGCAATGGAATTGTCCGCAACATACTGAATGTCCATGTTAGCATTCCACATGGATAAAATAACTGGATTGTAGTCATTTATGTATTTTGACACTTCGCTTCTTCTTAAGTTGTAGGTATTTTTCGGAGACTTTCTTGTGATGGTATGTCGCATAGCTGACATAAAACTGTTCACTCTTCCTTTGGATAATACAGGACGTGGAAATCCAAAACGACATTTGGTATAGAACTTATCCTTAGACTTGTACTTTCGTCGACAGTATTTTCCACATCTATGGCTTTGGAATCTTAAGACTTGTTGTTTTAAGTTTTTATCTTCTCTGCTATTGGGTACAGCACATGTGGCATATTCTTCAATGAAAGACAAAACAGTATCATCTGAATCTGTTCCAAATTTGGGGGCGTCCTTGAGCCATAACAACATATGTATATGAGGAGCACCTCTTGCTTGATACTCCTTTCTCCAAAAGAAATCCACAACTTCTCCAAGAGGAGGATTCTTTTTATTGCAGATGAAAGACATCACAGCTTCAAATCTATGGTTGAAATATCTGCATACATTAACAGGATCCAAAGAGCACAATTCTCCAGGTGTCTTGTATTCAATATTTGTGATATTGGAATTTGCCCCTCGAAGAAATTCAAGTAAATCATCCCAAGCATACTCAGCACAGCTTAGTGTAACGAACCATGTAGGAGTTCCTAAGTTCCGTAGCATACATTTCAGTTCTCCATGACGACGGAACCAATATTCATTAGCCCCACGCTGACATGCCATCAGATTAATCAACTGAGATTCTAAATGATCATCTCTCTGATGCACTTTATCCATAAAATCCTTTGCAGTTACATTTTGCAGATGCATTCCAGTTTTCAAAATGTGATTTACTGCATATGAAAGTCCAGACAAGTCACTTTCAAACAGAAGATGAAACATATAAGGGATACATTATCAAAATCTTGGATCTTCTGCATATAATCTTGTTGTCCGATATTCAGATGCAGGAATCTGCAAAGGACGTTCATCATATCGTCCACCTTTTCCTGTTGGAAACAACTGCGGGAAACAACGAGCTTCCAAGCTCTCTTCCCATACACTCATTGGACTTCCTCTTGCATTTTTCATTCGGAACAACTCAATCGTATTCCCCATCACCTCTTTGAAATGAAGTGTATTTACACTGTAATGTTCATAGATTTCTTCACATCTGGACATGTCCCATTTTTCAATTTGTCTGCTTAATGTTTCAGTATCTTCTGCTAAATCTATTTCTTTTTCTCCTACAAACACATTTCTATAGTACTCATTATCAGATACAATGATGCCTTTTGCACTTTTCTAACATCCACTAACTCTTGCCAGATTGTCTTATTCTTAGTAGGAACACCATTAACTAGAATGACTAGTGGTTCATTTTCTGCATGGTCTATATCAATAGTTTCAATGTTTTTCTTTACATCTAACGGTAAATACACAACTCTTTCTTTCAATCCTCTTTGTAAGTCTGATGGAGGCAATTTACCTGTTTTAGGATCCATACGAACTATAGCCTGAAACGGGTGCACACATTGAATGAGAATAGACTCATAGGTATTTAAATCTATCAGCTCTGGAGGAATAGCAACCAACTCTAGATTATTATGAACAGCTCTAGCAGCCATTTTATTCTCATCTAATGTGTTATAACAATATTTGCAAATACGCTGCTCAGATCCCAAATCAAAACAATCCTCTACCAACAAATAAGTTACAAATTCCTTACACTTATCATTATTTTCTGTTTCACTTTTTAAATACAGATTGACACTCCTAGTCTGATTTTTATAGTGACTTCGCCGACAACAAATACAAGAAACATTTGGTCTTTCACCTAAAATTACCTTAAACTTTGTGATTTGATCTTAAACATTTTTTTGTAATCATGGGTTCTACATTGTCTTCAACATTTTGTTCTACTAATGTGTCAGTTTCTGCACTCTCTTGCTCAGGACCAAAGTAGCAAAACTCAATATCATCACAAACCTTCTTCACATCTGATACTGACCCACGCAAAAGAGCACTGTTCAAATCATTTAACTTTAGTGCTGGACTTTTTGCATAATACAATCTCCTCACTAACTTCCGCATTTGAGTACGATATACTGCCAACATCCTGAAATGGTGAAAAACATTTTGACAAACTTTCCTAGAAAGACAAGCCAGAGAATGACCTTGCAAACCAGTATTTTTTCTCACTCTGCAAGGGTCTAGTCCTTGCAACACCTTAATCTTTTGTTTAACACTTTTTTTACTATATGCTCGTAAGAGACTACATAATTTATCAATAGATTCTTGTCGTACACTACAAATACTACTTCAATCCCAAGTGTACACAGGGTGTTTAGGACGTCTCCCTAGAACTTCATCAGCTATCACTTCTTCTGCATTTCTTTCAACCATTTTCTCTTTGTCAATTGGACAACCATTTCTAACCTCATAACCTCGACCACTGGTGTCAACTGCATGCAATAAATTATTGCTCTTTAAATAACTCTCTTCATTAAAGAAAGGCTCTGAACTTGAACTGTGTTTCCATTCTCCCAAAAACACATCACAAAAATGTGTTTTATTAATTACTCTTTTCCTCCTACTTTTGGCTTTCATTAACTGGATTGGTTTATCTAGTGATCGAATTCATTTTAATACTAAAATGAATAGTTTCCTTTTTACTTCAAAAGCCTTTTCAACAATGGTTTCAATATGCTTATTCTTTTTATAAAATAGAGCTCTCTTTTTATATTTCTTCACATCTTTCAGCAAATTATGTACTACTCTCTTGTAAAATATTTTTTTGCGTATTTCCTTATACTGATTTTGCCTTCTTTTACCATACTTCGTCTCCTTTGACTGTTCATTTGCTTTTTTGCTTTTCCTATTATTTTGAATATTTTTTCTAGTTGAAGCATTCTCAGAGGTTTCAGCATTATGTACATTCTGTCTGGTCCTACAAACATTTTTAATAAATTGCTTTGTGATCTTACCAGAAGATTTTTTCTTTTTAGCCACATTATGTTGTTCATTCAATACTTGTGGCTGATTTTTCTTCAAGTAACTCTCCTTTCTCTGTTCTTTTCTTTTCCGGCATGATTTCTCTATTTTAATGGTGAAAAACAGTATCTGTAAAAATAATCACAAATAAATGTATAGCCGCTGGGGGGCGAGAGTGGGGTTTCACGGAGAGGAACATGGCGGCGGCAGGCTGACGCCAGTCGTAGGAGTCCCGAGGCCGGCAGATAGGCGCAGCAAGCAATGAACACTATACGATGAGGAGTTTCTCCCACATTTAGGTGAGCAGATATCAGTTATCTCCTACATTACCAACTATCGGATAACCTGCTTTCATTCTTTTTTTTCCGTTGGTCGAGGCACTGGAGTGAAGATCTGATCCATCGCGCTCGGGGGCACTAGGACCCAGTAAAGACACGAAACAGATACGGACCCGGATGTTCCTCGTCGACGCTGAGGCAGCAGAGGCAGTGGTGTCGGTAGGGAGAGACGAGAGGCTGTATGAAGCGGCACAGGGGGTAAAGAAGATTTCAGCTCTACAGCAGACCGGAGGAAGCAGGAGGACGCTTTGGTGTAGGGCACGAGCTGCTCTGTTATCAGTTCAATTCCGTGGTCCGGTATGCCGTATCTCCTTTCCTTCCTGCCAAACAGGGAAAAACTGGGTAAGGAGCATCCAGAGAGGGAAAGGTGGTGCGTATGACTACATGGATCTGATTTCTGCGGAAATTAACTTAAATACTCCCTGTGGTGCAGCGAGCGAGGTCGAGGGTGTGGAGAAGCTAGGGGGAGTTGAGGTGCATTTGAGGAGGAAAGATTCCAGTGACTCCCATCTTGTACATAGACCTTCGTTAAGATCACCAGTGAGAGGTAGGAATAGATATCAACTGAGGTCTCAGCGGGAGCTTATGTCAAACGGGGTGCTAGATTCCGGTATTAAGGAGGGTCCAACTCCGCTTACTCCACTTAAGAAGAAGAGAAAGCAAGGTGACATTAAGAAAACAAAAGCCCATAGGGGTCCGCAACCTCAGAAGAGTACACCATCACTTAAGACCTTCTTCAAAATTATGCAACAGGCGAAGGCTGGAGATGAGGAGGCTGCACCAATACAGGGAAGTAGTAGTAGTATGGGAAGTTCCCCCTTAGAGCTGATAAACCGATATGCGCCTTTAGAGAATATGTTAGTTCTGGAGCGGGGCGACGAAGGTGGAGGGGCGAGCCTGCCTTTGGCAGATAGCTTACCTCTATCCCAATCCCAACCCCCACATCTCTTATTAGGGGCCTCACCTACTCCGCCCGTAGATGGTTTGATGGGTAATTCCGATGGAGGGGAGAGTGTTTTAGGCTCTCTGTTAAAATCCCTGAAGGGTGACCTTATGGCTAAATTTGAGATCTCTGAGAGTAATCAAAAAAGTATACATGATAGATTTGACACTCTTGAGTCCAGGTTGGATGACATTTGTGCTCGTACTGGCTCGTTGGAGCTTAAAACTTCTGCACTGTCAGAGGCGGTTCAAGAGAATACAAAGGTGATTAACACTTTAAAAATGCAGAACCGGTCTCTCACGATGGACATGGAACAGCTAGAGATGCAAGCGCGCAGGAATAATCTCAGAATTTTGAAGATTCCGGAAGGCGAAGAGCGCGTGGACATTAAGGATTTTGTTTGTAAACTTTTGAGGGAGGGGGTCCTAAAAGACCGTCCTGATATTGTTTTGGAGAGTGAAATTCAAAGGGTGCATAGGGACCCGTTTAGATTACATTCAGACAGGAAAGCTCCGAGAAAGATTCTGGTGAATTTTCAAACTTATAGCGTGAAAGAATTAATTTTGGGCAGATGCCTATCTAGCACTAGTCTCCTCCACAATGCACATCCATATCAAATCAGATCCGATATTGGTGGGAAAACTGCACAGAGGCAGTGGGAGCTGGGCTCTAGAATGCCAGAACTAAGATCCTTAGGTGTACAAGTCCAGATGAAATTTCCTGCCCTTCTGAAGGTGATGTGGAGGAACAAAATGTATAACTTTAGCCAGCCAGAGGATGTGGACATCTTCCTATCTAAGATAAAGGAAGAAGGAGGCAAGGGGAATTGAAATAAGAGAGTAGAGGGAAAAAAAAAAGAGCTTCTGAAGGAGAGAGGTATGTGGGACAAAGAGGAGGGAAAGGAAAAAAAAAAAAGGAAGAGGGGAAAGATACATAGATACATAGATACACAGATACATAGACATAGACATAAGATAAAATTAAATAAACAAAAATATGGAATACGGGAGTAGGAGATGGACAGATATAATTAAAAGTTTCTGTAGTAAGTATAATTGGCATATGAAGTAATATGTATTGTGGTGATTAACTCTTAATCTGTTTTTTTTTTTTTTGGCATGTTGTTTGCATGCTGTTGCCACTGGGTCTGGGCTCCTGAATAGGCGAATTCCAACGCCAGGTATGAAGGGTGGGTTCCTCACGGGAGGGTGTGGGAGGGGGGGAAGGGGGGTTAGGAAATGTTTAAAATTGTTCTCATATTGCGCAAGATTGTTTTTCCATTTTAATTGCTCTAGAGGTCGGGTAAGGTCGGGTAAGATCAGGATTGTATGAGTGGGTGAGTATATATTAAATTTCTCTCCTGGAACGTCAATGGTTTAGGATGCAGTAGGAAACAGGGGAGGGTCCCATCTTATTTTGCTACAAGAAACTCACCTAGAGGTAAAATTATGTGAACAAGCTTTTCGCACATTAGGGTGGGTTCAAGATATATTATGTTCATATCAGACAGGTTGTACCAGAGGTGTCGCCTTAATCATTAGATCGAATAGAGGGATCAAGGTCCAGAAATGGGAAACAGACAATTCAGGAAGATGGCTAGTGGCAGCTCTCTCTATAGCGGGTTTAGCCTTCACATGTGCAGTATACTACGGCCCGAATGAGGATGATTCAGGTCCCATTATAAAATTGAATGCATGCCTCATACAGTACCCTGCCCCGGTTATTTTAGGGGGAGACTTTAATTTAGTTTTTGATGGGCAGGTTGATCGGACCTCAAGGGCTAAATATTCTGTTCCAACTAAAACTTGGATATCATTGAAGTATATTATGAAGGATTATGCGCTTTTGGATATCTGGAGAGCGAAAAATCCAGTTCGAAGAGAGTACTCTTTCTACAGTAAAAAATATAAGCAGTTTTCCAGAATAGACTTCTTTTTGGTGGATCAATCTTTGCTTTCTAATACTGTCTTGATTGCCTATACTTCGGTAGGCCTTTCTGACCATTCAGTGGTCGAACTTGTTCTTAGTTTAAGTCTTACAAACACAGTGACTAGATGGACACTCGATAGATCATTTCTCGCGGATGATGAAGTAAAGATCCTAGTAAATACGGGAATAACTGAGTTTTTTAATTTTAATCTTGCTTCCACTACAGTACAAATGGTTTGGGAGTCCTTCAAAGCTTATTTAAGAGGCTTGCTAAGCTCTCAAATGTCATACAGGAGAAAGATGCGTAAGAGAGAGGAAATAGAGGATATTAAGGCTATAAAAAACAAAGAATTGGATTTACAAAGGGCGGTTCTGATGGATAGGGAGAGGATCCCCAAACTTGAGAGAGAACTGCTGGAACTACAAGCGGCGTTTAGCGCGAGGTGTGATAAGATTAACAAAGAGAAATGGGAGGCTAGTAGGTTGAAAAATTTTGAGTATGGAGAAAAGTGTGGAGCCCTTCTAGCCTGGAAATCTAGGGCAGATAGGGTGAGGAATAATATAAAGGCTGTAACACAAAGGGATTCTGGCTTATTAACTTCAGAGGACGAATTGATTAGAGATGAGGCTAAGGGGTTTATGTCTACTCTATATCAAGAGGATACTAGAGTTGGATTGGATGAGGTGGATGAATGGCTCAATTCGGTTAATTTGCCTCAACTGACAGAGTCAGAGAAAACATATTTAGCCAGCGAGATCAAAGAGGGTGAAATACTGGAACAAGTAAAGAAAATGAGTAGAGGGAAAGCCGCTGGCCCAGACGGGCTCCCGATAGAAATTTATGCTGATAACTTTGAAATAGTGGTCCCTGTGCTTAAGATACTTTTTAATAGTGTCCTTTTAAAAGGAGAGCCTATCCCTCCATCTTGGTCGGAGGCTACCATAACCTTGTTAGTTAAACCAAACAAAGACCCACAGAAAATGGAGTCGTATAGACCAATTTCCTTATTAAATTCGGATCTAAAAAAATTTTCAGGGATACTGGCCACTAGATTGGCGAGATCTATTAAAACAATTGTACACTCTGACCAGAGAGGCTTTATACCTGGGAGGCAGCTGAATGAACTTACGTTTCAGGTTTTAGGAGCTATTGATTATGCTGAAGCAAAGGGACTGCCGCTTGCCATTGTAGCAATAGATGCAGCCAAGGCCTTCGATCGGGTAAATTGGGGGTACCTTTGGGCTTCTTTGAGGATGTTTGGTTTCCCCATATTGTTTATAGAGGCAGTCAAATCCTTATACTCTGGACCTCGTGCAAAAGTTTTAGTAAATGGTGGGCTATCGGACTGGTTTAATATAACTAGGGGTACAAGGCAGGGTTGCCCCCTGTCCCCATTATTGTTTGATGTCTATATAGAACCTTTTGTTTGTACACTTAGAAGAGATAATACAATTACTCCTTTTAAAATCGGTGAATTAGAGTTGAAAACCGCATTGTATGCAGATGATCTTTTATTGTATACTTCTAACCATGTCGAGGCAATTCCACGGCTTTTTGAACTAGCGGAAGAGTTTGGAAGAGTCTCGGGGTATAAAGTTAACAAGGAAAAATCGGATATAATGGGATGGAATAACTTAATCCCGATAAAAGGGGCTAAACAAAAAATCAGATACTTAGGAATTTTTTTAACTCAGAAATTGGCGGATATTTCTAAAACTAGTTGGGTGCAAGTTGTAAAGGAAGTCTGTAAATTAATGTTGAGATGGGGAAATATCCCGCTTAACATCTACGGGAGAGTAAATCTTAAAAAAATGATTATCCTCCCTAAAATAACGTTTCTTTTTAATGCTATCCCTTTGGTATTTAACCATAAAGATATTGCCTCTCTTCAAGCAAAGATAAGTTCATTTATATGGGCCACTAAATCGCCCAGGATAGCGTGGAAGAAGCTGAGGAGGGGTCTGAAAGTAGGGGGATTGGCTCTACCTGACTTGTTAATTTACTGCCACGCCTTCCACTTTAAGAACTTTAGAATCTTAGCCAATAAATTGGACTCTTTTTCACAAGGGCGCCTCTTTCAGGCTCTATTATATGATCAACCGCATGGTTTCGAATGTTTTCTTCTTAAATTTGGAGACCAAAAATTTTTCAAAAAGGTCCGCCTCAAGATTTTATTAACAGCACTTAAAAATTGGGGATTTATTCAGAAAACTTTTGGGATCCCTTATTTCAATCTATATGCTCCAATCTGGGACTCCCCAGGCACTCCCGAATGCCTCCTGGATCAACTATCTCAGCCTCTTAAATTAGCTGGGGTCAAAGTATGGGGTGACCTGTGTTGTGAGTTTAAGCTTATGGATTGGGAGTCTCTAGCAAATCTAACGAATAGATCCCTGACTAGGTTTAAGTTTTACCAACTGTCTGGGTGGTGGGCCAGACAATCTTGGGGACCGACAGTTGATTTCCCAATCTTTGATGCTATACGTAAGGTGGGAGGCTGGAAACGGGAAGTCTCGTTTTGGTATCAAACACTGGTTGGCTTTGGGGATAGTTTAATATTAGAGGTAGAGAAACTTTGGGGCAATGGTTTAATAGGGAATACGGAGGAGACACAAGAAATTTGGAAAGAATCGTTTCACATGTCTCAGAGAATCATTAAACCCGCTAATCTGAAGAGAAACCATTTGTTTACAGCTTATAGGGTCTATTGGACCCCGGCTAAACTGTCCCGGGTTTCTTCTGCTAATCACTTTTGTCCAAGATGTAAGCTTCCGTTAGCAGATGACACTCATATGTTTTTGAATTGTCCTAAGATTTCCGGTTACTGGGGGTCTGTCTGCCGTTTTCTAGAAGAGCTTTTAGGTATACCAATTATAAGTTGTCCCCGATTGATCTTTTTTCGTACTCTACCAGGACTCTGTTCAAATATTGTTGCACAACTCGTGTTTTATGTGATTGTTATAGCCAGGAGAGAAATCTGTAGACTATGGAAGTCTGAGATTCCTCCTAAATTTGTTGATTGTATGAGAAATATCATGTGGATTAGTCAGTCAGATATTGCGTGTGATCAAAGAAGCTCGGAGACGCTTTGGTCTCCTCTTCTGGCCTGGTTAAAGAAGACTGATGAGTCCAATGATTAAGCCAGGGGTTTGTGGTCCATCCTTTCTTGGCACCAACGGGATTCCCAGTGGTTGATGGAAATGGATAAGGAGACAGCCCTTCTCTGGGGGAATCCAGTAGCCCTGAGGGTAGGAATCGGAATCGAAATGGTCAGTGTGGAGGGCCTGGATAGTTCCCATCTAGAGCATTTACTATCTGGCGTATGTATGAGGACAAAAAAAAAAAAAAAAAAAAAAAAAAAAAAATAAAAAATGTATATTAATAACTTTTAATTTATACTTTTCTATTACTATACAAACACATGTTATATAAATACTGACTAAGAAATTAAAGCACTGAAGCACAAGTGTGCCGATGGTTAAAACACTACATGCATAGTACATGCTACTTTGAAGCAGTTCATGCCCTAAAGCCTGCCTCACTGAAAGACTACATGCTAACTGACTGAATGATTACACTACTATAAGGAGAGAAACTGAGTGAAATCACAGTTGTTTGAATTTTACTTCATTGAATAGATCACTACATGCTACTAAAAAACTCACAATGGGTTTGCAACAGCAGTCACAGTGTGTTTGCTGGAGTGTATGCATAGTAACTGTGGAAAAGTAGGCCTGATGCACAAGTGTAAAACTGGTTAGACGACTATATACATAGTGGATAGTTACTTCAAACAGTCCTTGTCAAAAGGCATGCTTCACTGCATGACTACCAGAATACTGACTGGAAAATTAGAGTAATGCAAGGATAGTACCTGAATGAATCTTTTAAGGGCTTGTTTTTTTTTTGAAGTATAGATTACTACATGGTGCCGGATGAGTCACTAGAAGAGAGTAAGGGGATTGACAGGGTGTCTGCTGGAAGTGTATGGATACTGACTGGCGAATTGAAGGTGTGAAAGACAATTGTGTACGTGGTTAGAGGCCTACATGCATAGTGGATAGGCGTTTGAATCAATCCATGTGCTAAGGCCTGCCTCACTCCATTAGTACTTGGGTACTGACTGAATGTTTAGAGTATTGCAAGGAGAGTGCCTGCATAAATTTATAAGTGTTTGTTTTTTGGCACAGTTAATGGATTACTTCATGTTACTGAAAAAATCACTGGAGAAGTGCAAAGGGAGTGACAGGGTGTTTGCAAGAACTGTATGGATACTGACTGTGATATTGATGGTGTGAAAGACAAGTGTGTAGGTGGTTAGAGACCTACATGCATAGTGGATAGGCGTTTGAATCAATCCATGTGCTAAGGCCTGCCTCACTCCATTAGTACTTGGGTACTGACTGAATGTTTTGAGTATTGCAAGGAGAGTTCCTGGATGATTATATAAGAATTTGTTTTTTGCGCAGTTAATACATTACTACATGGTGCTGAATGAGTCACTGGATAACTATAAGGGAGTTACAGGGTGTTTGCTGGAACTGTATGAACACTGACTGGGAAATTGAAGGTGTGAAAGACAAGTGTGTAGGTTGCTAGAGACCTGCATGCATAGTGGATAGACGTTTGAAACAGTCCATGGACTAACACCTGGATCACTGCATAACTACCTGGGTACTGACTGAATCATTAGAGTACTGCAAGGAGAGTGCCTGGGTGAATCTTTTTAAGTTTTTGGGTTTTGGCACAGTGAATAGATTAGTACATTGTGCCAAATGAGTCAGTGGAGGTGTGCAATTTGAGTGACAGGGTGTTTATTGGAGTTTATAGATACTGACTGGGAAATTGAAGGTCTGAAAGACAATTGTGTTGGTGGTTAGAGGCCTCCATGCATAGTGGAAACGTGTTTGAATCATTCCATGTGCTAAGGCCTGCCTCACTCCATTAGTACTTGGGTACTGACTGAATGATTAGACTATTGCAAGAAGAGTGTGTGGGTGAATTTATAAGTGTTTCAGTTTTGACGCAGTGAATGCATTACTGCATGGTGCCGAATAAGTCACTGGAAGAGTGCAAGGGGAGTGACAGGGTGTTTGCTGGAAGTACATGGATACTGACTGAGGAATTCAAGCTGTTAAAGACAAGTGTATACTAGGTTAGAAGCCTGCATGCATACTGGATAGACATTTGAAGCAGTCCATGTGGTAATGCATGGTTCACTGCATGAGTACCTGGGTTCTGACTGAATCATTAGACTACTGCTAGGAGACTGCCTGGGTGAAACTTTTAAGTTTTTCGGTTTTGGCGCAGTGAATAGATTAGTACATGGTACTGGATCAGTCACTGTAAGAGTGCAAGATAAGTGACAGGGTGTTTATTGAAGTATATAGATACTGACTAGTTAATTGAAGAAGTGAAAGACAAGTGTGTAGGTGACTAGAGGCCTGCATGCATAATGGATAGACGTTTAAACAGTCCATGAGCTAAGACCTCGGACACTGCATGATTACCTGGGTACTGACTGAATCATTACAGTACTGCAAGGAGAGTGCCTGGGTTAATCTTTTTAAGTTTTTGTGTTTTGGTGCAGTGAATATATTACTACATAGTGCCAGATGAGTCACTAAAGGTGTGCAAGTGGACTGAAAGAGTGTTTACTGAGGTTTATAGATACTGCTGGGAAATTGAAGGTCTGAAAGACAATTGTGTAGGTGGTTATAGGCCTCCATGCATAGTGGATACGCATTTGAATCAATCCATGTGCTAAGGCCTGCCTAACTCCATTACTACTTGGATATTAACTGAATGTTTACAGTATTGCAAGGAGAGTTCCTGGGTGAGTTTATAAGTGTTTAGGTTTTGGCGCAGTAAATGGATTACTACATGATGCAGAATGAGTCACTGAAGGAGTGTAAGAGGAGTGACAGGGTGTTGTAAGAACTGTATGAATACTGTCTGGGGTATTGAATATGTGAAAGACAAATGTGTAGGTGGTTAGAAGACTGCATGCATAGTGGATTGGCGTTTGAATCAATCCATGTGCTAAAGCCTGCCTCACTCCATTACTGCTTGGATATTGACTGAATGTGATTCTAGACAAGCAACACTATCCCTTGGAATTTACCAAAACTCATTCACTACTCTGGAAGGGGTAAGGGGACTGCACACAATCTACATATTTCAGTACTGCACGTTAGTGTCAAAGCCTAGTGTATGGATACTGACTGGGGAATTGAAGGGGTGAAAGACAAGTGTGTAGGTGGTTAGACAACTGCCTGAATAGTGGATAGGGGCTTGAAGCAGTCCATGTTCTAAGGCCTGGCTCAGTGCATGAGTACTTGGGTACTGACTGAATAATTATACTACTGCAAGGAGAGTGCCTGGATGAATTTATAAGTGGTTGGGTTTTCGCACAGTGAATGGATTAGTACATGGTGCTAAATGGGTCACTAGAGGAGTGCAAGGGGAGTGACAGGGTGTTTGCTGGAAGTGTATGGATACTGACTGGGGAATTGCAGGTATGAAAGACAAGTGTGTAGATGGTTAGAGAACTGCATGCATAGTGGATAGGGGTTTGAAGCAGTCCATGCGCTAAGGCCAGGTCTCTGCATGAGGACTTGGGTACTGACTGAATGATTAGAGTACTGCAAGGAGAGTGCCTGGGTGAATTTATAAGTGGTTGGGTTTTGGCACAGTAAATGGATTAGTACATGGTGCTGAATGGATCAGTAGAGGAGTGCGAGGGGAGTGACAGGGTGTTTGCTGGAAGTGTATGGATATTGACTGGGGAATTGAAGGTGTGAAAGACAAGTGTGTAGGTGGTTAGAGGACTGCATGCATAGTGGATAGGCGTTTGAATAAATCCATCTGCTAAGGCCTGCCTCACTCCATTAAGTTCCTGGGTGAATACATGAGAACAGGAAAGGTTTTTAAGCAGTTATGTGTATGCAAAGATATGAAGTAACCAAACGCTTCTCTCACAGTGGTTCCCAAATGCACACAGACTCACAGTGTGATTCTAGACAAGCAACATTATCCCTTGGACTTCACCAAAACTCATTCACTACTCTGGAAGGGGTAAGGGGACTGCACACAATCTACATACTTCAGTACTGCACTTTAGTGTCAAAGCCTGACTCATTTTATGAATGCATAAGCAATGACTGGCTTCTAATGGTACTAAAACTTGACAACATAACAGGTTTTAAAACAGTTATCTGTCAGCAAATACACAATGTTACCAAATGCTTCTCTCACAATGGTTACCCAAATGCACACAGACTCACAGTGTAATTCTAGACAAGCAACACTATCCCTTGGACTTTACCAAAACACATTCAGTACTCTGGAAGGAGTAAGGGGACTGCACACATTCTACATATTTCAACACTGCACACTACTGTGAAAGCCTGACTCATTTTGCAATTGATACTCAAACTTGACAACAAACCAATTTTTAAAGCAGTAATCTGCAAGCAAATACATGATGTTACCAAATGCTTTTCTCAAAATAATTGCCCAAATGCACACAGACTCACAGTGTGATTGTAGACAGCGAACTATCCCTTGTTAAAAATACATTTACTAGTCTACAAGATGTAAGGTGACTGCACACATTGCAGAAAATGTTCTACTACACATTAGTACCAACATGTTTCTCTCAAAATGATTCCTAAATGCACACAGACTCACTGTGTGATTCTAGACAAACAACCCTATCCCTTGCACTGTACCAAAACACATTTCTTAATCTAGAAGGAGTACTACATTTTAGTGTAGAAACATGACTCATTTTGCAAATACATAAACAATGACAGGTTTCTAATTCTACCAAAACTTAAAAACAGCACATTTATCTGTCTTCAAACACATGAAAAACACAAATGCTTATCACAGAATGGTTTCTACATGCACACACACTGACAATAAGATTGTAGACAAAAAAAATACTCCCTGCACTTTAGCAGGAGAAATATATTAGTCTGATTAAAATCAAAATAGACCACATACATCCCCTCACAATTAAATAACTCACCTTTCAAGTTGTTTTGTAGATTAAGAAGTATGTCAGTCACACATCAGATTTTCTTATACAGAATCTCTGCACTGTGCACCTGTCAGCAAAACCAAAGAATGGCAAAGTTTCCCTCTCATTTTCCATACATATACATGTAAACATCAAATCACATTCCTTCCCACATTAATTCAAAAGCTAACACACATTTCTATTGGTTAAACATTTCAACCCTTTCCAAATGACATAAATTAGAACCCTACCCCCAATCTGCCTTCTGCCTGTTACCATAGAAACAGGTCATGGAACACTTAACTGAGCACACAGGTCACAAGTTCAGCACACAATGTTGCTAATCAAAACAGCAAGTGTGCTTGACTTTTCAACATATCAGCTTATCATATAAAATGTTCCTTTCAATCAGATTTTGTTAACCAATAAGAATCATGCTTTTTAAAAACAGAAAAATGCACCCTAGTTTTCAGTGTAGAAGGTTGTCAAACAACCAATGATTTCTTGTCTTTTTTCAAAACTGCATCTTAGCCACCATTTTAGAAAAATCTTACCTTTCAAACTGCCATTTCATTTACAGAGACCATCTGAGTGCATCCAGACCTCCCTTCATGATGCTTAGAGTGTGGATTGTGGGACACAGCTATATTTTCGGGAGCCAAAGGTATGCAGAAAACAAAGGCATTCACAAAGACCTAGGTTTGCCAAATGTAGGCATTAAATGGATTGGACAGAGAGGGTTAAAGTGGCACCAATTGATGCCATTGGTAAAATCCTTTATGCATCTCCAACACCCTGACCTCATAATAGTGCCCTGTGGTGGCAATGACCTAGGCACTTTGACTGGAGTAGGTCTGGAAATGCTTATGAAGGACACCTTTGCAGAATTGATTTAACTTTTTCCCAAAACTGCCTTTGTATATTCTAACATATGCCAAAGGCAGAAATGGAACTGGTCCAATCATTTTTGTCCACAGATTGAGACAGCTAGGAAACATGTGAAACAAAATCTGTTTCTGCTTTTCTCCGAGACTATAGAATGGGGTCCATTTACAATAACAATCTGCGCTTTCATATGCAAGAAATGTATAGGAGAGATGGAGTACACTTTACTGATGAAGGAAACAGTCTTCCTCAACAACTTTAGACTCTGTATAGGTACTTACTTATAAGTACCAAAAACTCTCAATTAACACAACAGCTCTTTTTAGAGCCACTCAAGAACAAAACACTTAAGCTTGATGTTTATCTCCCCAAAATTTCATTTTTTTTCCTTGGAGTCGCGCACCCAACGCGTTAGGAACCGCGCACCCTACGCGAGAGAAATCGTGCACTCAACGCGGTAGGATGTGCGACTCTTAATTTTACAGTAAAAAAAAAAACCCTATCACAAATTTGTATTATCCCCGGGGACCCTATCCCCCGGGCTTATAAAAACACGTTGGGGACTGTGGGGGAAGCCCCAACGCCCCGACGGTCCCAGCCGGCTCCCCGCGTCCTTTGGGAGCCGGCATTGCTTTTCCACATGGGGAGCTGCTGACATGCAGCTCCCCATGTGTAAAAGCAATATGATTTGGATTTTGAAAGAGAGAGCAGGTTTCCCTGCTCTCAGTTTCAAAATCCAAACAAAGTTTGCTATGGGAGGGCGGGAGACTCCCGCCCTCTCATAGCAAACAACAGTGTCCTGGGGATGGGCACCCCAGGACACTGTAGTAGCCGGCCCTGGGGGGTGGTGGTCCCCAGGGCCCTCGAAGGCTCCAGGAGGGGGGCCACGCAGCCCCCCTCCCTCAATAAATAAAGCCCCGGGGGTGGTGGTCCCCGGGGCTTGGGGGGGCCATTCAGCCCCCCCACCCTATTTATTTTCTAGCCCCAGGGGGTAGCGGCTGGGGGGCCCCCCTTTTAATTTTTTACGCATTTTGCCGCCGGGAATTGGCACTCCGGGGACTAATTATTAAAGAAGCGCGAAAGGCCGGATCCGCGCACCCTGCATGCATTTTGCCGTTTAAAAAAAAGAGTCCCTGGGAGTCCTTCTGGGACCCCCTAAGCAACACTAGAGGGTCAGAGTATTTCTACCCTTCCCCCTTTACATCTTTCACACACTTTTTTCCTCTACTTCTTTAGCCTCGCTTCTACCGAGGCACAGAATGGCTGCCAACAGTTCCTGGTTTGAATGTTGACAGACACCTGACAGCCAATTAGCATTCAGCGCTTGATAGGGAGGGTGCGCGCACGGTTCGCAGAGAGTGCGCTCAGGGTGCGCATAGGGTGCGCGGATCCTCCGAGGCCATAGATATATATGTACTTTTAACTCTAATTTTCTCAGGAACTACTGAACGGATTTACACCATTTAAGCAAAAGGCACGAGTCTGAACTTAGGACTACCTTTTGCCAAATTTGGTGTAATTCCGTTCAGCAGTTCGGGCTGTAGCTGCGTCAAAAGGTCCTATGGGAAATTGCATGGGAAAAACGTGTTTTGAGACCCCCTTTTTTCTCAGCCCCCGCTTGATGACTCACCCCAAAACTTTTAGGATAGGAGCGGACCGGAGCTGGTCAAAAGTTTGGAAAATTTCGCAAAGATTCGTCAACCGGCGCCAGACTTATTGGGAATAGAATGTTGTGGATTTCCTATGGAAAATAGGTCCTAACTATAACTACCTACTGGTGACCGCCAGTAGGTAATATATATATATATATATATATATATATATATATATATATATATATATATATATATATATATATATATATTATCTAGTAGATAGTTAAAGTTAGCACCTATTTTCCATAGGAAATCCACAACATTCTATTTGGAATAACGTTGGTGCCGGTTGACGAATCCTCGCGAAATTTTCCAAACTTTTGGCCAGCTCCGCTCCGCTCCTACCCTGAAAGTTTTGCGGTGATCCGTCAAGCGGAGGTTGAGAAAAAAGGAGGGTCCCAAAAGCGTTTTTCCCATGCAATTTCCCATAGGATCTGTTGTTGCAGCTACAGCCCGAACCGCTGAACGGAATGACACCAAATTTGGCAAAGAGGTAGTCCTCAGTTCGGACTCGTGCCTTTTGCATAAATGGTGTGAATCTGTTCAGTAGTTCCTGACAAAATTAGGGTAAAAA
Organism: Triturus cristatus; assembly: GCF_964204655.1. NCBI lineage: Eukaryota > Metazoa > Chordata > Amphibia > Caudata > Salamandridae > Triturus > Triturus cristatus. The sequence continues at coordinate 726,512,312 of NC_140585.1, forward strand.
AGTTAGTGATATCTATGGCCGCGGAGGATCCGCGGACCGTACCCGCACCGTATGCGCACCCTCCCCGAACCGAGCGCGCACCCTCCCCGAACCGAGCACGCACCTTCCTCGATCGTGCACTGAATGCTAATTGGCTTTCGAGTGTCTTTCTACATTCGAAACCAGGAACTGTTGGTGGCCATTTTCTGCCTCGGTAGAAGCGAGGCTGAAGATGCAAGGGGAATAAGTGTGTAAAACATATAAAGGGGGCAGAGCGGAAATACTCTGACCCTCTAGAGGTGTTTGGGGGTCCCAGAAGGAGCCCCTGGGGCCCCCTTTTAAAAAAAAAAACAGCGAAATGCGCGCATGGTTCGCGGATCCTATCGCGTTGGATGCACGGATCCTCTCGCGGTGGGTGCACGGATCCACTGCAAAGTTTTTTGAAAAACAACAAGAAATCATTGGTTGTATGATAACTTTCTACACTGAAAGGTAGGGTGTATATTTTTGTTTTTTAAAGGTATGATTGTTATTGGTTAACAAAAACAGATTGTAAGGAACATAATATATGATAAGCTGATATGTTGAAAAGTCAAGCACACTTCCTGTCTTGTGTAGGAACATTGTGTGCTGAACTTGTGACATGTGAGCTCAGTGCAGTGTTCCATGACCTGTTTCTATGGTAACAGGCAGAAGGCAGATTGGGGGAAGGGTTGAAATGTATTTCAGTTGGAAAGGGTTGAAATGTTTCACCAATAGAAATCTGTGTTTGCTTTTGAGTTTATGTGCGAAGGATTGTGATTTGATGTTTACATGTATATGTGTGGAAAATGAAAGGGAAACTTTTTCATTCTTTGCTTTTGCTGAGAGGTGCACAGTGCAGAGATTCTGTAAACGAAAATATGGTGAGTGATTTATATACTTCTTAATCTACAAAAGAACTTGAAAGTTGAGTTATTTAATTGGGAGGGGCTGTATGTAGAATATTTTGATTTTAATCAGACATGTATTTTTCCTGCTAAAGTGTAGGGAGTACTTTTTTTCTCTACAATGTGTGTACATGTAGAAACCATTCTGTGATAAGCATTTGTGTTTTTTATGTGTTTGTAAACAGATAACTGCAGTTTTTATATTTTGGTAGAATTAGAAACCAGTCATTGTGTATGAATTTGTGAAATGAGTTATGTTATGTTTCTATACTAAAATGTAGTACTACTTCTAGATGAAGAAATGTGTTTTGATATAGTGCAATGGATAGTGTTGTTTGTCTAGAATCACACAGTGAGTCTGTGTGCATTTGGGAACCACTGTGAGAGAAGCATTTGGTGACATTGTGTATTTGCTGACAGATAACTGTTTTAACTTGTCATGTTGTGAAGTTTTAGTAGCATTAGAAGACAGTTATGGCTTATGATTTGATTAAATGAGTCAGGCTTTGACAGAAAAGTGCAGTCCTGAAATATGTAGATTGTGTGCAGTTCCCTTACCAGTTGCACTGTAGTGAATGAGTTTTGGTAAACTCCTAGGGATAGTGGTGCATGTCTAGAATCACAGTGTGAGTTAGTGTGTATTTGGGATCAGTGTGAGAGAAGAATTTGGTGATATCATGTATTTGCTTACAGATAACTTTTTTTAAAACCTGTCATGTTGTGAAGTTTTAGTAGCATTAGAATCCAGTCTTTGCTTAAGCGTTGATTAAATGAGTCATGCTTTGACACTGATGTGCTATACTTAAATATGCAGTTTGTGTTCAGTACCATTAACCCTTCTAGACTAGTGAATGAGTTTTGGTAAACTCCTAGGATAGTGTTGATTGTCTAAAATCACACTGTGAGTCTGTGTGCATTTGGGTAAGGATTGTGAGAGAAGCATTTGGTAATATTGTGTTTTTGCTGACAGATAACTGTTTTAAAACTGGTCATGTTGTCAGGTTTTAGTAGCATTAGAAGCCAGTCTTTGTTTATGCTTTGATTAAATGAGTCAGGCTTTGACACAAAAGTGCAGTCCTGAAATATGTAGATTGTGTGCAGTTCCCTTACCACTTGCACTGTAGTGAATGAGTTTTGGTAAACTCATAGGGATAGTGGTGCTTGTCTAGAATCACACTGTGAGTTAGTGTGTATTTGGGATCAGTGTGGGAGAATCATTTGGTAACATCATGTATTTGCTCACAGATAACTGTTTTAAAATCTGTCATGTTGTGTAGTTTTAGTAGCATTAGAATCCAGTCTTTGCTAATGCGTTGATTAAATTAGTCAGGCATTGACATTAAACTGTAGTCGTGAAATATGTAGATTATGTGCAGTTCCTTTACCACTTCCACAGTAGTGAATGAGTTTTGGTAAAGTCCTACGATAGTCTTGATTGTCTAAAATCACACTGTGAGTCTGTGTGCATTTGGGTAAGGATTGTGAGAGAAGCGTTTGGTAACATCGTGTATTTACTGACAGATAACTGCTTTAAAACCTGTCATGTTGTCAAGTTTTAGTAGCATTAGAAGCCAGTCTTTGCTTATGCGTTGATTAAATTAGTCAGGCATTGACATTAAAGTGTAGTCGTGAAATATGTAGATTGTGTGCAGTTCCTTTACCACTTCCACTGTAGTGAATGAGTTTTGGTAAACTCCTAGGGATAGTGTTGTTTGTCTAGAATCACACTGTGAGTCTGTGTGCATTTGGGAACCACTGTGAGAGAAGTGTTTGGTAACATCGTGTATTTGCTGACAGATAAGTGTTGTAAAACATGTCATGTTGTCAAGTTTTAGTAGCATTAGAAGACAGTTATGGCTTATGCTTTCATTATATGAGTCAGGCATTGACAGTAAATTGCAGTTCTGAAATATGTAGATTGTGTGCAGTTCCCTTACCACTTGCACTATAGTGAATGAGTTTTGGTAAACTCTTAGGGATAGTGGTGCTTGTCTAGAATCACACTGTGAGTTAGTGTGTATTTGGGATCACTGTGAGAGAAGCATTTGGTAACATCATGTATTTGCTGACAGATAACTGTTTTAAAACCTGTCATGTTGTGAAGTTTCAGTAGGATTAGAATCCAGCCTTTGCTTATGCGTTGATTAAATGAGTCATGCTTTGACACTGATGTGGTGTACTTAAATATGTAGATTGTGTGCAGTACCATTAACTCTTCCAGAATAGTGAATGAGTTTTGGTAAACTCATAGGGATAGTGGTGCTTGTATAGAATCACACTGTGAGTTAGTGTGTATTTGGGATCAGTGTGAGAGAATCATTTGGTAACATCATGTATTTGTTGACAGATAAGTGTTTTAAAATCTGTCATGTTGTGAAGTTTTAGTAGCATTAGAATCCAGTCTTTGCTTATATGTTGATTAAATGAGTCATGCCTTGACACTGATGTGCTGTACTTAAATATGTAGATTGTGTGCAGTCCCCTTACCCCTTCCACAGTAGTGAATGAGTTTTGGTAAAGTCCTAGGATAGTGTTGATTGTCTAAAATCACACTGTGAGTCTGTGTGCATTTGGGTAAGGATTGTGAGAGAAGCAGTTGGTAACATCGTGTATTTACTGACAGATAACTGTTTTAAAACCTGTCATGTTGTCAAGTTTTAGTAGCATTAGAAGCCAGTCTTTGCTTATGCGTTGATTAAATTAGTCAGGCATTGACATTAAAGTGTAGTTGTGAAATATGTAGATTGTATGCAGTTCCTCTACCACTTCCACTGTAGTGAATGAGTTTTGGCAAACTCCTAGGGATAGTGTTGTTTCTCTAGAATCACACTGTGAGGATGTGTGCATTTGGGAACCACTGTGAGAGAAGTGTTTGGTAACATTGTGTATTTGCTGACAGATAAGTGTTGTAAAACATGTTATGTTGTCAAGTTTTAGTAGCATTAGAAGACAGTTCTGGCTTATGCTTTCCTTATATGAGTCAGGCATTGACAGTAAATTGCAGTTGTGAAATATGTAGATTGTGTGCAGTTCCCTTACCACTTGCACTGTAGTGAATGAGTTTTGGTAAACTCATAGGGATAGTGGTGCTTGTCTAGAATCACACTGTGAGTTAGTGTGTATTTGGGATCACTGTGAGAGAAGCATTTGTTAACATCATGTATTTGCTGATAGATAACTGTTTTAAAACGTGTCATGTTGTGAAGTTTTAGTAGGATTAGAATCCAGTCTTTGCTTATGCGTTGATTAAATGAGTTATGCTTTGACACTGATGTGGTGTACTTAAATATGTAGATTTTGTGCAGTACCATTAACTCTTCCAGAGTAGTGAATGAGTTTTGGTAAACTCCTAGGATAGTGTTGCTTGTCTAAAATCACACTGTGAGTCTGTGTGCATTTGGGTAAGGATTGTGAGAGAAGCATTTGGTAACATCGTGTATTTGCTGACATATACCTGTTTTAAAACCGGTCATGTTGTGATGTTTTAGTAGCATTTGAAGCCAGTCTTTGCTTATGCTTTGATTACGTGAGTCAGGCTTTGACATAAAAGTGCAGTCCTGAAATATGAAGATTGTGTGCAGTTCGCTTACCACTTCCACTGTAGTGAATGAGTTTTGGTAAACTCCTAGGGATAGTGGTGCTTGTCTAGAATCACACTGTGAGTCTGTGTGCATTTGAGAATCACTGTGAGTGAGGCATTTGGTATGATCGTGTATTTGCTGACAGATAACTAATTTAAAACCTCTCATGTTGTCAAGTTTTAATAGCATTAGAAGCTAGTCTTTGCTTATGCAGTGATAAAATGAGTCAGTGTTTGACACCAAGGTGCAGTACCATGTACTATTCTGTTCACTGTGGCAGAACTGAAAATTTAAAAGTTTTATCTAAGCACTGTCGTAGAAGTAGTCTGATTATTTAGTCAGTTTGTAAGTACCAAATAGACTGCTTCAAATGTCTATGCAGTATGCATGTAGTGTTCTAACATATACACTTGTCTTTAACACCTTCAATTCCCTAGTCAGTATCCATACACTTCCAGAAAATATCCTTTCACTTCTTTTGCAGTCCTCTAGAGACCCATTCAACAGCATGTACTAATCAATTCACTGTGCCAAAACCCAAACACTTATACATTCACCAAGACAGTCTCTTTCCAGTACTCTAATGATTCAGTCACTGCCTAAGTATTCATGCACAGAGACAGGTTTTAGCATATGGACTTCTTCAAACCCCTATCCACTATGCATGCAGTCCTCTAAGCACCTACACACTTGTCTTTCACACCTTCAATTCCCCAGTCAGTATCCGTTCACTTCCAGAAAAAACCCTGTCACTCCATTTGAACTCCTCTAGTGACCCATTCAGCATTATGTACTAATCCATTCACTGCGCCAAACCCTAATAAATTCACCCAGGCACTCTCCTTGCAGTACTCTAATCATTCAGTCAGTACCCAAGTACTCATCCAGTGACCCAGGCCTTAGTATATGGACTGCTTCAAACCCTTATCCACTATGCATGCAGTCCTCTAACCACCTACACAATTGTCTTTCTCACCTTCAATTCCCTAGTCAGCATCCATACACTTCCAGGAAATACCCTGTCACTCCCTTTGCAGTCCTCTAGTGACCCATTCAGCACCACGTACTAATCCATTCACTGTGCTAAAACCCAAACACTTATAAATTCACCAAGATACTATCTTTGCAGTACTCTAATCATTCAGTCAGTGCCTAAGTATTCATACACTGAGCTAGGCCTTAGCACATGGACTGCTTCAAACCCCTATGCACTATGCATGCAGTCTTCTAACCACCTAGACACTTGTCTTTCACACTTTCAATTTCTTAGTCAGTATCCATAAAGTCCAGCGCTTGACACTTCCTTTGCACTCCTCTAGTGACTGATTCAGTACCAAGTACTAATCCATTCCCTGTGCGAAAATCCTAGCACTTATAAATTCGCCTAGGCACTCTTCTTGCTGTACTCTAATCATTCTGTCAGTAGCCAAGTAGTCATGCAGTGAGCCAGGCCTTAGCACATGGACTGCTTTAAATGCCTATGCAGTATTAATGCAGGCCTCTAATCACCTACACAGTTGTCTTTCACACCTTCAATTCTCTAGTTAGTATTCATACTCTTCTAGCAAACACCCTGTCACTCACCCAGTGTGTCTCCTTATAGTACTGTAATCATTTAGTTAGTTAGCATGTAGTCTTTTAGTGAGGTAGGCTTTAGGGCATGAACTGCTTCAAAGTAGTATGCACTATGCATGTAGTGTTTTAACGATCGTCACACTTGTGGTTCAGGGCTATAGTTTCTTAGTCAGTTTTTATATAAAATGTGTTTGTACAGTAATGGAATAGTATAAATTTGAAAGTTATTAATATACATTTATTTGTGATTCTTTTTTACAGATACAGAACAGGAGTGTTTCTCATCTGTTTGCACTCTTCTCGTGCAAGATTGTTTGGATGAAGGGTCCTTAGGTGTTTCATCATACTTGCTGTGCCGCACGAGTATTTTTTGTTAGGATCCCCTCGTAACAGAACTCTTTGGCAAATCTTGCGAATGAAGAAGGTGGCATTGGTCTTTGTTTGCCCCTTGGAAAAAATTTAAAAAAATGTCACCACTGATGAAAAACGTTGTGGGCGTGGTGCCTTCTGCAAAAAAATTCCTCAGATTTGTTAAATATTTTAAAGCGGCAACTTTACAGTTTTTGTAAGTTAAACTTATAAAATTTTGTTAGCTGTATACATTTTATATATCTGTGATTTGTTTCTTGTGGTATTTTGATAAGAATACCATGTTGGTTTTTTTTTAACAATCTTTTTGATTTTTCAGGTCTGTCGTCGACATCCGTGGTTCCCACAGGAGTGTTCTGCTTTGTTGTTTTGGATTATTGTTGTTACATTTTGTTTATTAGTTTATTGTTTATATTTATGTTAATAAAAATATAATGTTTGAAAATAGTTTATCGTTTATATATTTATTATTATAAAAAATAAAGTTTGGAAAAAAAATTAATAATGTTTTTGGTTGTTGTCTTAACTGTTGTGTGACTCTTTCTTGTTCTTATTACTGTTATTTGATGGAGTCCACCATGGTGTTAAATTTTGGGGCACTTATCGCTGGAATACTAGTGATATCTGTAGTTTGCACCAACTTCTGAATAGTGTGTTAGATTTATCTCAACTTTACTTCCGTTAAAGTGCTGATAATGAAATGGAGAGTAGCCGTTCCCATGCAAAAAGACATGAGGTGCACCTTTGCGATTTATTCTAAATACTAAAATCCTGTATTGTATTGCACTGAGGTATTGGCTGCACTTACAGTGTACACACGAAATCTATTAAGAAATCTCATTGTATTTATATTGATTGGGAATAGTGCGTCAGGTGCTGGATCTTGACGAGATACACTGCTCAGTTCGTATATTGTTCTGCATATGAAAAAAATCACATCACAACTTTCACACTAATTGCAATGCGAAACAAATTCCAGCGATACGACATGTTAGCACAAGGGATTTTACACCTGCTTTCTGCTGGTGTTAAGCAGGACAACTACCTGCACCATGAAAGGGAACACAGCCAAGAGCCACACCAGAACACCCACAGGTGCCATGAAGTCAATGAGCATGATACAGGGATACCCATGAGGGCCAAAAGACTCATCTCAACAACTCCAGGACCGCCAATGCCCCCCAAACCCATATCTTAGTAAGTGTGTCCCTGTGGTCATTGTCTTAGCATGATAGGCACGAGCCCTGCAACATCACAGTGTGCTGTCACCTCAGCGTTGGCAGTGAGCCTGGATGTGTAGCTACGTATGTATCCTCCTGCATGCACAACTGGCGTGTGCTGATCTGGGGTTCACGGGTCAGTGGAGGGGTGTGCCTATCCGGCAAGGGGAACGGGGTGTCACGGACATGTCCGTGTACAGGAAGTGCGGTAAGTGTGTCTCTGTGTTCTGGTGTGGCCTGTTACAAGAGCCGCAGCAGCCGATGTTGTAAAGTGGCATGTACCACCTCCAAACGGCACTGTGATGTTGTTGTTGGAATGTAGCAGGACATGCGCAAATAGGCATTCCAATGGTGTGCCGTACGAGTGCACGAGATACAACAGCTCACCGTACAAAAGTGTGGGGACTCGTGGGAGGGAGGAGCAGCCGTTTGGCAACATAACACACAGTGAACTCGACCATGTGCCACATGCTGGGCATCTCATCCATGATGACCACGGTCGCAGACATCCCACAACACCAACGACTGGCCTTTGTACACATCCTGTATGAATGCAGCGTGGTTTTCACTTCTATGCTCATTCAGTGGTGTGATGTTGGCGGGTTGTGTGACTTGTGCTCCTTGTTGGTGGGTTTCATTTTGGCCATTGTTTGTCTATACTTGTGCTGTACTTAATTGTGCATGTGTGCCATTCTGCCCATCTCCCCTCCTCCCCCCACTCCCTGCTTCTTCCTCTTCCTGGTGCTGTTGTGTCTATAATTTTGTTGCTGCACACATAAATACATGTAAAGAATATATTAGAATAGTTCCTTGATTCTTTTAGGTTTCAAAACTTCTCTATTGGTTTCTTTTTAATTTTCCATATGAACCGTTTTTTTTAATATTCAACAACACATAGAAGTCAGAAGTGCAACGTATTCTATCAACACACTTTCTAGAATATTCTACAACATGTGCAGGTTAAAAGTTCATCAATTTTTTAAAACTTTACGATATTTTTTTGTAACATATTCTTGAACATTTAATGACACGTGCAAGTTAAAATTTGACGATTGTTTTAAGTTCGAACAGTGCCTTCCAAATGCAGGTAGCAGGTATGGTTGAGCTGAGCAAATTTTATCCTATGATATGTACTCCACGTTGAAACTGCTTTTTCTTAACCAATCACAAAGATGCTTTTCCACAAAACTAATGTGCACCCTACTTTTAAAAAAGAATGCCTTTCATGATATCTTCAGAGATAAGTTATTGATAGGAATTAGCATTTAAAAAACCTTTGAAATTCACTGAAAAAACCATAGGTTTCATGCACGTTATAGTTAGGAATTGGCATTTAAAAAACCTTTGAAATTCACTGAAAAAACCAAAGGTTTCAGGGGCGTTATAGTTAGGAATTGGCATTTAAAAAACCTTAGAAATTCACTGAAAAACCATAGGTTTCAGGGGTGTTATAGTTAGCTGGACATTTCCCTCGTACAAAACCCTAGAAATTCCCCTGTTATAGTTAGTTCAGCTAACTATAACTCGCGCCCCCGCAATGCACTGCTGATGACGTCACATATTACATCACTCATGACATGGTCAGTGACATCACTGATGACATCTCAAATGACATCACTGATGACATCACTGATGACGTCATCCATTGAGTATGTGTTTCTGAACAGTTTTAATATGTTTAATATATATAGGTAAAGGCCTGTTGAAGAATAAGTGGGTGTACAAGTGTGTGAATGGGTGATTTTCTAGGTGCGTAACTGACTCTATAAGTGAGTCATTAAATGTATCTTACTGCAGACTAGTGACTAAACTGTGTGAATGTCTGTATCTGTCTGTCTGTTGGTGTATAAGCGGCTGCATGGTTTTGTGAATAGCAATATGAGTGTCTCTATGGGTTATTGATTGGTTGTCTGAGTATCTGTATGGGTGCCTGAGTGTATGTGTGGGTGGGGTGGGTGTGACTCTGTGCATAGATGTGTGAGTGGGTGATTCTATGGGTGCATGGTTTTAAGAGTGCAACTTTGATGGACTGTATGGTTGAGTGAGTGTATGTATGGGTGTGTTAGGGATTGAATGTATATCTCAGTGGTACATTTGTGACTAACTACATATGTGAAAGGCAGTATATATGCGTGTAAGAGTATATAAGTGGGTATATGTGAGAGTGTGTGATTGTGAAAGTGGCTGTATGGATGAGTGTGTGCTTGTATCAATGATTGTATAAGAACGTAAGAATGTGGTACTATTTTTATGAGTAAGTGAACTTGAGTGTGTATAACTGCATAGGTGAGTAAATAGGAGTGTGATTAATTATTTGCATGACTGACTAGGTGTGACAGTACCTCTATGGATGATTGGTGGTGTGTGAGTGTCTATGTAGGTGTATAAATGCATATGATAGTCTTGTACGGAGTGACTGTAAGTATGAGTGACTGTACATGTGAATGAGTGGAGGTGTATGTAGACCTAAGAGTAAATGAGTGGGTATGTAGTTATTGGTATTGGAGTATCTATGGTTTTGAGAATGGACGTCTGAAATTTTGAGTTTGTGTATCAACGGTTAAATTAGGGAGTGAGAAGATGCAGTAATTTATCACATGGATGATGTCATCAGTGATGTCATCAGTGATGTCATTTGAGATGTCATCAGTGATGTCATCAGTGATGTCACTGACCATGTCATGAGTGATGTAATATGTGACGTCATCAGCAGTGCATTTGCGGGGGCGCGAGTTATAGTTAGCTGAACTAACTATAACAGGGGAATTTCTAAGGTTTTGTACGAGGGAAATGTCCAGCTAACTATAACACCCCTGAAACCTATGTTTTTTTCAGTGAATTTCTAAGGTTTTTTAAATGCCAATTCCTACCTATAACGCCCCTGAAACGTTTGGTTTTTTCAGTGAATACATATATATATATATATATATATATATATATATTTTATGTCATTAGTGATGTTCTCAGTGATGTCATCAACATGTCAGCAACAGCAACATGTCATTTATCATGTCATGAGTGATATAGTATGTGAGGTGGGGTGAGAGTAATTCAGGCAATTCACAGTAGAGTAATAAGGCCCAGTTATCTAAACATTCTGCAAAATTATATGGAATTACATAAGAAGAGAAATTTGGCAGTTAGCTCAAAATTTACACTCAAGTCCAAAATGGATGTGAGGATGCTTTTTGCGCTAAAAAACAAGCACTAAATGCAACATATCATGAACAGCAGCATGAAGAGCTGCTCACGCTTAATAAATATGCTCTTGCTGTAGGATTTTTTCCTACAGCTTATTCTTAATTACACAAGCAGGCGTAATGGCATTATTATCAGTAATACAAAATTACTGAAATCACTCCAATTACTCTGGATTAATTAAAATTACTCCAAGGCCTAATTTGAGGTAATAGTCTGTGCATGGTGGGGGCTGCAAGTAATAGTTTGCTCACTAAACTATAACTAGCAAATTTCAGTGTTATTTTAGTTTTTAAGAGTTTAATTTAAATTTATTTCAACATGCGTCACTTTAACCTTTGTTTTTTTTTCAATGAACGTATGGGGTATTTAATGTTAGGGAAGATCATATTGTCATTACCCGGCATGACTATAATGTCTAGCTAACCTTTGGTATTTTCAGGGAAATCATATTCAACTGAAAACCTACATTCCACAGATCCTTTGGCTAATTTCAACAGGGGGTTGGCATAGGCAAACTCCCTGCAGTATGCCCTCAATGGTCAGCCTACTGTCCCTGCTACTCCTGACCTCCTGTTTTCCCTTTATTCTCCATATTTGAGCCCCTGCTCCCAGCCTCTGTCCTCCATGGTCAGCTTGCTGCCTCTGCCCCTGCCTGCCTGCCCTCTGTTCTCTGTCTGCATGTCTGGACCTCTTCCAAATTCCCGCCATGTTAGGTTGCTGCTCTTTCCCCCCTCTTCACTGCCCGACATTCTCCATTTTCATGTTCTCCACCCCTCTTGTCTGCCCTCTATAGTCCATGTACTACCCTGTACATGCAGGCTTGCCCTCTTGGTGGTTAGTTCACTACCCTCCCCCCTAAACCTCACCCCTGCCCTCCATTCTCCGTGTGCATACCCCTGCCTCTCCCTTATGCTGTCTGTAGACAGCTAACTGTCCCAGCCTACTTGGCTTGCTGGCTGTCCCTGCAGTTGCCCTTTTTCCTGCATTCACTGTGGCCATGCTTCTGCCTCCTCCCCCCTGGCCTCCATGGCCCATTGTGCTGACCTTGGAGTACTTTCCTGCAAGGTCAGTTTTCTGCTCATGCCTCCTTCTCCACTCACTCCATTGTCTGAGTCTGTGCCCCCATCCCTTCACTTCTTCCCTGCGTGGTCCATCATGCAGCCACTGCCCTACCCCCCTGCTTTGTGATTAGCCTGCTGCCCCTACCCTGCTTCTCCATACCCTACATTGTACATGTGCATGCCTCCTTGGACTTGCCCTGCATGGTCCATTGTTCTGCCACTGCCCTTCCACCTTCCCAGCAAGTTCAGGTTGCTGCCCTTGTCCCGGCCTCTCCCCCTTGCCTGTCATTAATCTATGCCTTCATCCACTTCCTCCTGCACTCCATGGTCCACTGTGCTGCCACTCCCCCTTCTACCGGACCAGCCTGGTCTGTTGTTCTCCCACTACCTCTTCCACCTGCACTGTATGGTCAGCTTGCTGCTCTTGTCCCCTTCCCACTGGCTTCAGTTTTCTGGTTTTCTGAGACAAACCCCAACCCCCTCCTTTCTTTCCTCTATGGTCCTTTATGCATTCCCCTGCCCCCTCCATCTTGCCCACTATGGTCTGCTGTGCTGCGACTTACCTCCATCCAGCCTGCCCTGCATGCTCCTGTAAGCATGCCCCATGCCCTCCATCCTGCCATCCATGGGGTACTGCGTTTCACTGCTCCTCCTACCTGCCTGCATGATAGGCTTCTTGTTCCTGCCCCTGCCCCCTCTGCCTTGGCCTCTTTTGTCCATCTGTGTGCTCCTGCCCCCTTCTTCCTGCCCTCCATGGTCCATTGAGCTTACATTGCCCTTCTAGCCTGTCCTATGTGGTCTGTTATGCTGCCACTACCACTCTCACCTGCACTATATGGTCAGTTTGCTCCTCCTGTCCCCTCTCCTAGCCCAGTGCTCTACCCCCTCCCTCTTGCCTTCCATGGACTGTTGTGCTGCCATTATGGTGTTGTTTATTGTGCTGCCACTACCCCTGGTGCCTGAGCTATGTGGTCACAATATAAACAGAGTACACAATTGATCTCTTTTATGACGTGTACCATCCTCTTGCATATGTCTGGGGAATCCAACAGCCAATGTATTGTTTCAACAACCTAGTGGACAGTTCTCACCCAAGCTGCATCTCACATAAATAATCAAAATGCGACTGAAAGGGTTTCTGTTGCTAATATCAATTATTATTCTCAAATATATATATATATGTAAACAATGGCACAAATAGTAGTAATCGAGGTGCAGGTGATGCAGTGCTTAAGTGTGTGGATACATACAAAGTATATATACAAAAGATACAAAACAGTTCTCACTGGCTCCTTACACTTTAGTTTAGACAAGCATGTGCTTATAATGTAACACAGTGTAGACTATAAATAATCAGGAAACCAAGGGAGATATATGTCTATGTGGTTAGTTTGCTGCCCCTGCTACCACCCTCCTGCCCTTTACTGTACAAGTCCCTGTCCTTATCTCATCCTTCCTTCCCTCCATGGTCTGTTGTGCTGAACTGACCCTCCATCCTGTCTCCCATGGTCTTCTGTGCTGCCACTCCCACTTGTTCCTGCACAACATGGTCAGCTTGTTGACCCTGCACACCTCTCCCCTACCCTCTGTTGTTCAAGTCCATGCCCCTATCCCTTCCCTCCTGTAAGCTTGGTTCATTGGCACGGCCCTGTCCTCTCCCTCCTGCCCTCCATGGTCTGTTGTTCTGCTTCTTCCCCTTCTGTTAGCCCTGCATGGTCACCTTGCTTCCCTTGCCTTCCTCTGGCCTACCTTCCATTAACCATGTGCATGACCCCACCCTCCCTACTGTCTGTTGTGCTTCCACTGCTCATCTTATATGAACTGAGTGGTCAGCTTGCTGTCCCTGCCCCCTCCATCTGCCCTCAGGAATAGGACACATTACAACGCAAACTTTTACAACGCATGCCTTTACAACGCGGTTTTTACATCGCAACATCCATTACAACGCATGATTTTACAACGCATGCCATCACAACACATTTTTAGAAACTACACTTACAACACATTCCATTACAACACATACTATTACAACGCATACCATTACAATGCATAATACTTTTAGGGCAACAGTAGTGTAAGTGTTGGATAGTGTAGGGGTACAAAGTACCATTCCCACTCCAGTGAGTGCAACAGTAGGGTAAGTGTTAGATATTGTAGGGGTAAAAATTACTATTCCCATTCCAATGAGTGCTACAGTAGGGTAAGTGTCTGATAGTGTAGGGGTAAAAATTATTATTCCCACTCCAGTGAGTGCAACAGTAGGGTAAGTGTTGGATAATGTAGGGGTAAAAATTACTATTTCCCATTACTTAACACATAATGCATTGTAATGGCATGCGTTTTAATGGCATGTGTTGTAGTGACATGCTTTGTAATGGCTGTTTTGTAATGGCATGCGATGTAAAGGATGTTGCGTTGTAATGACTGCGTTGTAATGGTTGTTTCCCGCCCTCAGTTGCTAGTGTGTGAGCCCCTGTCCACTCTCTCCTTTCATCCATGGTACATTGTGCTACCACTGTTGTGCTGTCTATTGATAAAATCGTTTAGGTTTGAATTCATCTCTTATGTAGATGAACTCATCTTGTCATCACAATGGGACGTAATCCAGAGTCTATCAAAGAGAGATTCCGGAACTGTATGGAAAAGATCACCTCCTGAATGCAGTCTTACTGCCTGCAGCCAAACACAAGCAAAACTGAGATTATGCTCTTCGTAAAAGCTCATTCTGTGTGATTGGAGGATTGGTGGCCTCAGGGTCTGGGCCCAGCTCCCACCCCCTGAGCCACAGTAAGAAATCTGTGAATTTTGGTGGATGAAAATCTTTCTATGAGGGATTATGGGAACGCCATTGTGGGATCCTGCTTTGGAGTCATGTGCCTCTTCAGAAAGTTCTACCAGCGGCTGCCATTGCAGATAAGAAAAAATCCCTAGTCCAGTCCTTCATAATTACCCGCCTGGACTATGGTAATGCTCTAATGGTAACAGTGAATGAAGCACTGTCTTCCAAACTCCAGGTGGTTAAAAACAACAAGACATGGCTAATTAGTCATTTTCCACCCTTCTTGCCCTCAGAGCCCAGTCTTAGATCCCTCCACTGGTTGTCCAGAAAAAACGGGCAATGTTTAAACCTCTCTGTCTAGTCCACAAAACCTTGTACGGAAGTGGGCCATCCTATCTGCATGGTAAACAAGAGTCACATGCCTACACCCAGTGTGAGAAGCTGGCCAGGTATATGATGTCCACTAATGTAAATGGGCACCTTGCATCAGTCCAGACAACCCTTATGGTGATTTAAGAGGTCTCAGACAACCTTAGAAAGTTATCCAAGTTGTAGCTTGGAAAGCAGCCTTCAGGCTTAGTCTTGAAGGAGTATATAGCAGCTTGTTTTACCAGAGTATAATATTATAGTTCACATTAAATGAAAGAGAACCACACCAAGTATTTATAATAAAATGCATTTATTATTTAAACTATCTAGTACGTTACAGCATCTCCTACACAGAGATAGCCCCCAAGAACACAATATTAAACCAAAAGAATCACATGAAATAGCACTAATACACAGTGGGCCCCAGGGGGGAACAAACTGTATACTAAGAAAGTAGTATAAGAACCACGACTCGAGTAAGGACAATGTCGAGAGGACGTAGAAATGCTGGGGACAAACAGAACCACCCAAAGTAAGGAGATAGGGACCCCACGGAGAGCGTGTGCAGTGTGTGACCACAACCGTGTACTCCGTACACGGCTATGTGCAAGTCGCAGTTGGATTGTCAAAGATTAGGGACCCTTCCCAGTGGACCCTGAAGAAACCCTGTGGAAGACAGAAGGTTGGAGAGCCACCCCACCCGTGGATACTGAGGTACCCAAGTTATCTATCCCAGTGAAGCAAGGTGCATAGGTGTGAAGTGGTGTCGGAAACTGCTGTCGAACCCAATGGATAACTTCAGCAAAGTGTCGCTGCTGGAAGAGGAGAAAGTGTCCGGAGGAATCCAACTGTGGATTCTTGAAGAGGAGTACCTGAAAGCAGTGTCTATGTCACTCGGGAGTGACCAGGAGACTTGGAAGATGAACACCCTCCAATGTTGAGTGCCACAGGAAGGACAACGGTGACCTTAACTCTGCAGCTGGGAGGACCAGGCGATGCTGAGAACAACCAGGACCCAGATACAAGCTGTTCCATGAAGGATGTCGAGTGCTGAGGGGTCTGTGTCCAGCGAGAGCACCAACAAGCCTTGGCAAAGGCACACCATGCAGGAAGTCAAGAAGGTGCACGGTTGGGATCAGCAAGGTCCAGAAGACTCACCACAAGCAGGGGAGTCAGGGAAGGGATCGAACATTCAGGAAAGCCAAAGGAAAACACAGATAACTCTCAATTGGACCCACAGGCTAGAGGCACAGGGATTGCAAGGGGACCTCGAGCAACTCACTAAAAAGTGCAGGCCACGGTGCCCACTGAGCGATGTGGCTGAAGATGTTGGTGGAAGAAGTTGGCACAGGTTGGGGCTACTTGGAGCCCAATGCACTTGTCGCAGCGCTGCCAAGAAGTATTTGCACCTGCAAAAGTACGTGATGCACAAGGGTTCAGTTAATGCAGTCCCCACAAGGGATTCTGACCGCAGATTTGGTGAGAGGGCAGCTCAAGCCTCGGAAGACGTGGATAACCACTACCTGTGTTGTTGAACCCTTCGAAGCCCACAGGAGCTCAGGATCAGCAGAACAGCCAGCACTGTAGAGGTGCCTACGAATGTAGGGGAGTGACTTCTTCACTCCAAGGGAGATTACTTTGGTTGTCCTTGATTCTTCACAGGCCTTGGAAGATTTATGTATGATGCACCGGCACAGACAATGCAGCAGACTGGAAGGGAGATGAAATCAGGCCCAAACTAAGTCCAGGGAAGTCCAGAGTGCCCAGACAATAGAAGTGCAGAGGTTTCAGTTCTGAATCTTATCCCACAATGAATTTAGGGACCTACACCCACGTAAGCCCTTAAGTACCCTAGGAAAAGGGTTGCGAAGATTCAGGGGGCCCTCCCAGGAGAGGATCTGAAAAGGGGGAAGGTTACTCCAATGTCCTTTGTCCAGTTTTGTGCCAGAGTTTGAACTGGAGTATGCACAAGGACACCAAATGTGCCCCTCATGCAGACTTTCAGGTGCTGGCAACACTCCCACCCAGCCCTAGTACACTAAATCCTGTCTGGGAGGTGGTCACACCTCCCTGTGACAGGATGCCTACTGTTGTGCCTTCCCCTGCTCGAGGTTGGTTCAGCAGCAGGAGGGCAGAAATATGTCTCTGGTCAGCAGCAAGCATTTTGTGCTGTCCAGGACTAAAAGGCTGGTACTGGTAACACCTAGAACCAAACGGAGGGCTCTTCCAGTTGTTGGAATCATACCTCCCACACCGTTTATGGTGTGGAGGTATGATTCCAACATGTCTGATACCTAATATGATAAGATTTGTTAAAGCCGTTTCAAGATGGTCATCATGCGGTCACGCGATGCCCCTCAATATAGTATATGGCTGTTTCACTGACAACAAGGAGAATGGACTCCGTAGGCTGCAGGATTGTCCTGCTCATGCAGGGGCACCATCTCACTTAGAAGCAAGCACCCTGCACTCAGGAGTATAAAGGCCTGCTATAGGGGGGACTTATATGTTTTAAGTGAAGTGATCCTTAGCTATAGTGAACCTATATATTTCGTAAGTGGTGCATGCACCAACTTACACATGCTGCAATGGCAGGCCTGTAGTTCCATTTTGAATTGTCGTTCATGGGTGGCATAATACATGCTTCAGCCCATGGGAGACCTTTGTGGTACCTATGCTCTGGGTACATGGAAACCATATACTAGGGACTGACAAGGGTACGCCAGTATCCAATCTGGGATGTACCTAGGTACTGAGCACAACAGTTTAGAGAGAAAGCAGATAGACTGGGGTCCTGATTAGAAGGATCCCCATCAGATTAATCAATAACAGCATCACATCAAGCAAAAGGTGGGGATAACCATAAGACGCAGATACTACTTTCCTACACCTGGTATCTTAGATCCAGTGGTAAATTCCTGTTACTTCCTCAGCATATTCATACCATGATGCATGGTGGGCGCTCTTTCTCACATTTAGCCCCCAGCACTGGAATCTGCTTCCATTGTGTCTGAGTGCATGTACTGACCTTAAACAGTTAAAGAAATCTTTAAAGACCTGGCTTTTTAGCTGCCTGGAAGTTCCACTCTGGGTCTTGGAATACTTTGGAGTTGCTATGGCGCTGTGAGAGCCCAGCTGGAGTGACACATGCACTTTATAAGCAAACCTAACATAACAACATAACAGTTTGCACTGCTAAACAACCTGCTGCCTGAGCTACATGGTCATTGTGCTGCCCCTGCTTCCTCTCTCCTAGCCTCCATTGCCGAGCCTGTGCTCCTAGCACATCACTCCTGCCCTCCATGGTGTACTGTGCTGTAATAGCCTCGCTCATCTGCCTTGCATGGTTGGCTTTTTTCCCTAGCCCTCCCCTCTGACCTCCATTGTCCTTTACTTTGCCACTGTCCTCCTGCCTGCCCTGTGTGGTCCAATTTGCTGTCACTGCCCCTCCGACCAGCTGAGCATTGTCAGCTTTGTGTCTCTGCCCATGTTCCCTTTCCCTACCCTCTGTTGTCTGAATCTATGACCCTGCCCCCTCCTTTCCACAGCATTCTAATTAACAACTAGAGAGTTAAAATTATTTATTTATGACGAAAGTGTGTGTTAGACCTGTCAGCCTTAGGGTGGGCTTCCCTCAAACTTTTTGCCAATCTCCTCTAATTTTGCTAATTTCGTTTTGCTGGCCTTAGGACGGTGTACTTTACCGTCAAACATGCTGAAAATGGCTTACAACGAATTGGGAACATTTTATTTAATTGCAAATCCCTAGCAAAGTGGTACTACATGTACCCAGGGACTGCAAATTAAATCCCACTAGTGGGCCTGCAGCACTGATTGTGTACCGACTTAAGTAGCATTTTTAATAATAGCTCAGGCCTGCTATGCAGCCTGTTTGTGGTTTTGAACTGCCATTTTGACTGGGCAATATAAACTGTTTGCCAGCCCAACGCCTTCATTTTTAAATCAAACAAGTCACCCCGAGGGTAGGACAGAGATAGCCCATAGAGATGTGTGCAGTGTGTTTCAGAGGTTGGATATGTTCTTTTAATTGTTACATGTCCTGGTAGTGAAAAACTCTTATATTAAAGATTTCACTACTACAATGCCTACCTCGCCCATTAGATAACATTGGGTTAACTAATGACATTTAATAAAGGATAACTTTCAATTGGGAGCAGGTAGGAATATCAAGCTTGGTGTCTAAAGTATTGTACTATAAAACCAGTTGTAAAGGTAAAGTTAGATTTTATGTCACAATTCTGAAAATACCAGTTTTAGAAAGATGGCATTCTCTTATCCCAGTCATTTGGTGCCTGCAGTCTGTATCTTGGGTCACATGACTAGGTTTATCTGGAAGTTGAGCCTTGTGTATTGCTCCCAGACAATGAGACAATTGGGAAATAGGTGTTGGCAGGATATGCGATCTCTAACTTGATGAGGGGGAGGAGCTGTTACCTACCTTACTTGTACATCACAATCACAAAGTGGTTTGACATTAGTCTTTTGTGACCTCAGACAAGCTGGGGCTTGAGCAAGGAGGCAGGAAATTCCAACCACCTCTTGGGGTGGAAACACCTAAAATGTTCTCCTACTTCAAATTGGGCACCAGGTATATATAGAGGGCCCTCAAACTAATCTTGTCAGTACACGTCTGGACCTGTGGAAGACTCAGAAGAACTGTTGTGCTGTTCTGCAAGGACTGCTATTCTGCTGTTCTGCTTTCCTGCTGCCTAGCTGCTCTAATGTCCGAGGGTAAAGGACTTGACCTGTATCTTGATCCCAGGACCACCAGAGTGACTCCAAGGGCTATTTGTCTGGTCTCCTGATCAGTGCCTCAGGGACAGAAAAGGCTCCAATCATCTTAAACTCAGCACCTGGACTCTGTCTGCTGTGAGTCCTACCCCTTCAAGTGGTGCCAGCCCAGTCCTGGACCCTTGGAAGTGGGCCGGAAGGTGCTCTGCCAACCCAGCTGGGGTCTTGTGGGGAGAACCAATGCAGGGCAATGCATCTCCAACGCCAGGTGTTGCATCGCAGCCAGCAGTCTTCTCGGAACTGCCACTGCGCAATGAATCCTCAATACAGGCCTTCACATTACAAGCCCCGCATTGACTGCATTATCAGCAACAATGCAGAACTATGCATTGCAGCCCTGCAGCTTCTTCAGAACTACCGGTGCGCTACGCATCTTCGGTGCAGGACTTTGCATTGCAAGTCCCTTGTTGATGGCAACCTTGACGAAGATGTAGGACTTTGCATCACAGCCCTGCAGTGTCCTCTGAACCGCCAATGTGCGGTGCATTTTCAACAAAGGATCTTGCAACTCTCCTCAAACAGGTTCTAAGATACTTTGTTCAGCCAGCCTAACTGGGTCCCTATATCCAACCTACTTCATTGTGGTCGGCCTGAACTTATGATTTTCACCTGATCTGTTCCAACCAGATAACTATAGTTGGCACGCTGTACTTCTCGCACCATTTTCACTTTCATTTTTTAAATTGCATATCTTCAGTTGTACTGATTGGCTCTTTGTTGTTTTGATCTCAAATAATTGATTAAACTATACTCTGTTTTTCTAAATCGGTGTGGGGTTTTCCTTGGGTTGTGTTTTCACTTTATTACTGTTTGATGTGCTACATAAATATTTTACACATTGCTTCTAAGTTAAGCCTGACTGCTTGTGCCAAGCTACTAGAGGGTTAAACATGAGTGAATTTGGGGTTTGCTTGTGACTTCAGCTGGAGAGACATTGTGTTTGTTGCTTGCTTTTGTTTTGTACCCCTAGGTCAGTAACTCAATTTACAACAGTGTGGCACATCAGAAGTCATCTTGATTGAATCAAAACTGTCAAATCTAAAGCCTTTCGTTCAGAAATGATGATCATCAGGGATTTTATAATAGGTTATGGTTAGCGCTTTAGATATCTAAAATGAGAACACATTTTCTAAATTCCTAAATAGTGACAAAGGTTTTTTCAACTAGTTGCTATTTTTGTGATTTGTATCTAAATATTAACTGGATTATTTGTTGCAGAGTTTGCAGTCCCATGGCGAAGTGTTCTGTGCGCTACTTCTGTATTGGTGGTGTTTAGCGTGAGGCAGTTGGATTTCATCAATTTGTCTCACTTCAGTCTTTCAGGTGGTGATCTTGCTTTGGAGGTGTTGTCTAAGAGGGAGAATATGATTTGCATATCGTCGGCATGGGAGAGGATGTTGATGTGAGTGAAGATGAAGTTGGCCAGGGGAATCATATATGCTTTGAAGAGGATAGGACTGAGGGACAATCCTAGAGGCACTCCATAGAAGAGATTGCAGTATTCCAAGGAGTACGGTGCCGGCTGCCAGCTTGTGTTATCAGTCAGAAAGGAGCAGATCCAGTGTAAACAGATCCTGAGATGCAAATCTCACAAAAATGAGAAAGATATATTGAGGGAATGTATTTTCACAATTCACTTATATTGAAATAGATGTAATTTTAGGCAGGAGACAGTCAAAATACAGTAATTTGGGGATTTCATAAATTGGGGATCTCCTACTTGAAGCGCATCTGTTGGCATTTATGTGAATTACTTAACCATTTTTCACACTTCTTTCAGTAGGCTATATTTGGGCTATATTCAAGTGATATTTGGGCTACATTTGGGCTAATTTTGATCAAGAGGCCATCTTGGAAATCTCTTTTGTCATCAAGTTGCCTAATTCTTCATTTACTGCAGTATCTTCTGTAATAAATGCTTTCAATTTTACAGCTTTGATTCCATCAAGATCGAATTTAAGTGTGCATCACTTTTGTCATAAATACAGAATGTGAGTGCACTGGTTGTACATTAGAATACTGTGGTAAAGCTGCAGTTGAATACCAGGAAATTAACTGGCAGGTTGCTGCTGGTGTCAAAACGATATGTTTCAGTCTGTAAGCCAGAATGTTTACTGAAATGGATGAGGAAGATATTTGAGACCTCAAACAGAATGTGTCCTAATTTTGCTTTCTACAGCACTAACAACAATTTCTATGACAAAAACGCTTGGTACAGTGATACCTGGCCAAGCACATGGCAGACATTTGTCTCCTACAGGAGACTCACCTAAAGGAAGCTGCTCATTCCCGACTAACCAACAATAGATGGGGGGAGGTACACATGTCCAGCTATTCCTGATCAGGAGAGGAGTACCCTGGCAGACACAAAAAGCGCTGTGCGATCCAGAAGGTCATTATATAATATTAAGGGGGCTATTGTTCAATCAGCAGGATATATTGCCACCACATATGGCCCCAACACAGATGATCCCATTTTCTTCCAACAAGTTTGGCATAAGATACAGTCACTGGGGGATGCAGCATTACTTTGGGGTGAAGACTTCAACATCGTCCTGTCACTATCAACCAGACAGAGCGGGAGTTCCCGTACACACCACCCGCAGGCTGCGGCGGTTTTGCATAGCTTGATGCTGGACCACCACTTGATTGACTCATGGCGCACGCTACACCCTACTGCTTGAGAAGGCACGTGCATCACGCAGCAACATCAAGCATGATCCAGACTTGAGTTCTGGCTAACGACAAAGGACTCACACACCTTGGTTGTTGAGCCAAAGCATCACTCCCGCACAATTTCGGGCCATGCTCCAGTTGCTTTAGTTCTCTCTGCCAAAACGCTACATACAGCCATTTACGTGGCGCCTGCCTCCTAATGCACTCCTAGATACGGCCTTTTGAGAAAGTATCAGGATGAAAATCACGGAATACTTTGAACACAACACGGGGTCGGTAGACACAGAAGGAACACTGTGGGAGGCGTTTAATGTGGTGATACGGGGGTTCTGCAGAGCTGGACAATCTGGTGTGCTCCATGATATCCGTGGAAGCTTAGGCAGACTGGAAACAGACATACAAGTACTAGAGACACAATATTTTCACTCACCCACTCCTGTGATCCTAGCAGGCATTCGCAAGAAATTGACAGAATTTCAGGAGGACGCCACCAAGACGTTTGACTCCTTGGAATGGGGGTTCATGTTTCCACTTCTATACAGACTGAGCCTGAGTCTGCTCTTTATTCAACAAATTAAGCTGCTCTATACTTCGCCCACAGCGCGTCTGAGGTTTAATGGCCTGATTTCGACCCAATGCCTATAACAAGAGGTACTAGACAGGGCTGTCCCTTGTCTCCATTATTATTTGCAATTGGAACAGAGCCATTAGCGGCCAGAATCAGGCAGTGCCCTATACGCGTATAATGCCCAGGCACAATTCTTACACTGCTGGATACACCCCACCCCATTTCAGCCCCATGTCGCCATCGAGCTGGACAGGGTTGCACCCCTTCTTTTACACACCGCCATTTATCAAACATTCAAACGTTCCACAAAACAAAGTGGACACTGTTGAGGCGCTGCGGTGAGCGTGAGGGGGACTATGCAAGCGCGCAAGCACCCGCATACTCTATGCCCCTTCCAAGAAATTGGCAAAAAACCCACTGATCCCACCTCTCATGGACAGCAAGGCGCAGGAGCGAGCGTCAGGACCTATACCCTGGGGATAATTTTCTAACACTACAACAGATGTGTGGCCCTACGGCTCCCTCTGCGCTAGACATGCTGTTATATTATCAATTGCGGGCTTCCTGAAAAGCAAATTTGTAGCATTTCCGAACCCGCTCCCGAAATTATCTGCACTCGAAGATGTACTTACTGTAGAATCGGGTCGCAAGTTAATTACACAAATTTACACTATCATGCAGAGAGACAATCCAATCAATGTGCTGACATCCTGCGCAGCATGGGAGATGGTTCTGGGGGAGAGTATTACAGACGAGCAGTGGGATTTTAGCTGTAGACAGCTAGAGCAGCTGTCTCCAAACTATCGCCTCAGACTCACCCACTTTAAATACATACACTGACTCTATCGTACTCCGATGCAGCTCCATAGGATGGGTTGCATTCCAATGATGGCTGCTGGAGATGTGGGGCTCCCCAAGCATCATTCATACACTTGGTATGGCAGTGTTGACCTATTGCCAATTTCTGGGTAAAAATACTGCAACATATTAAAGATATAACGGGACAAAAATTGTCTTGCATGCCACTGTTGGTGCTGCTGGGAGTTATTTTTGACATACCACCGAAGCTTAGGAAACTAACGGCCATGCTACTGCTGATGGCTAAATGATACGTGGCCCTTCATTGGGGTGCCGTTCCTCCTCCGACAACAAAGGAGTGGGTCCGGGAGGTTAGCTATTGTAGGGCCCAATTGGAAGGGTTTTGGGAGCAAATGCCGGCACGATCTCGGCCCTGAGATATATGGGGCCCGTTTGTGACCTGGTTGAGTTCAGGAGACGTAGGCGATCCCCGATAGGGCTTTCATTGTGATGAATGCCCCGAATTGCACTGGGATACTGGGTGTGGTTTCCTGCCACAGCGATTAGCAGGCATCTTTTAACTTATTATGCTTTTATGTTTGTCTAAGATATCACAATAGGGCAACCCACTCTTCCCCAAGGAATTGGGTAGATTCAGTCAAATAACAATAGAACACTTGAGGATTTATTCAATTTAAATTAATTAATTAAACAGTCACAATAGTGATCTTAATTTCCAAGAACTCAAGAAAAAACTCAGAAAGTGAACTTTCAAAAAAGACCCAAATTCATCTTTTATACTTTTTATATCACAAATAATTTTATATATTTTTGATATTTTCAGTCAATAAAGTAGTGAAACAATCCACTTGACATTTCATGAAAGGCAACATAAAACTACTGTCTTATTTAGAATCACATCAGCAGTAGTCAATGACACTTTTTACAAATAAATACAAGCCATCCACAAATTTGGCCATGTGTTGAACTCAATCCATACAAACAGATGAATTTTCTAACAGCATCAAATGCCTATTAGATATGTAAAAAAAGTGTCGTAGCGTCCTTCTTTTATAGTACCTAACAAGTCTGTCAGCAACGTACTACTGTTTAAGTTGTGTTATTGTTTGTAATTTACACATAATGTTATTAAAAACATTTTTTTTTAAAAAGCTATGATTCAATCAAGATGGCTTTAGGTTTGACACTTTGTTAGTGCTCTGGTTGTTTATTAGAGCATTGTGGGCCAAATACACAAAGGTAAACTTAGACCTCAAATCTAAGTTTAGACCTGAAGTCTCAGAGCCCAATTCACAAAGGTAAACTTGAACCTGAAGTCTAAGTTTACCTTTGTGAATTGGACCTTTAGACTTCAGGTCTACACTTAGATTTCAGGTCTAAACTTAGACTTAAGGTCTGTCTAAGTCCCCCTTTGTGAAATGGGCCTTTAAACTTCAGGTCGAAACTTAGACTTCAGGTCTAAACTTAGACTTCTTGTCTAAGTTTACCTTTGTAAATTGGGCCTTGGGGATAGCTGCAGTAGAACACTGGGGAACCAACTGACAGGCTACGGGTGCTGTTGGAAATATATTTTACTCAGTATGTCTGACTTGTTTCTCACATGGGTGAGATGATAGTGTGAATTTACAGACTATATGTTCTCACTTTAGCTTCTGGAGCATCTTCCATAACCTCTAAGAAAAAAGTATGAGAACAGTTTTCTCTCAAATACAGTCCATCAAATCAAAGCGGCGGATTGCAATTTCACGCAGGATGAAATCACCTTAGAATTCATTACAATTTCTAACATTAGTATGATGACTAAAATCTGTAATCATCCATTATATGGCCTCCTTTTTGTGGCCTATAACAACCAGCTTTCCCTACAATGCATTTCAATGAGAACCAGTAATGGCTGCCACATCATGTTGTCAATGTTGTGGCCAGCCAATCAAGGGTATGCCCTTTAAGGTCAGGGTGTGCTGACCCTGCAACCTTATAGATATTTTTAATTTATTTTCAGGATGCAGTGATAATGCCCCTGAGTCCTATAATCGCTGCTACACAATATTGTTCAGGTTGTGGCCAACTACTCAGTTTTCACTAGTTCCCTTTGAAGTTGCCAATTGGAGCATATCTGGACACCAACAGTACAGATATACCTATGTTTTACTCCCTTCATAACCTCCCAGGCACCTCTTTAAATGTGAATTTCTCAAAAACAGCAGAATAAATTTACCCTAAATACATAAACCATGCTTTCTGAGTGTAATTCTCTTCAGCTGTTTTTTCTGTATTGGTTTCCAAAATGACCTATGAGAACTGACATGCGAAATAAATGTTTTGTATCCCCCCTTTTTTCTTGGTCCCTTGCTTAACAGATCACCCCAATCTTTCCAGGAAAGAGCTCAAGTGTATGAAATTCTTTTGCTTGATATTGTGTCCCTTGATACTTTAATCACAATAGTCTCAGCTCTTGATTCTTTGTCCTTGATATACCCTACCACAATTAGAAACAGCTACTTTTTCATCTTCATTCTTCCTCTTTTCCCTTAACTGGTGCTGCAAGGTACACATATGGTTTCTTGATGATCTGCCTGATTTTTATGAACAAGCAGTCACCAGGACTTTCACTAGCAGTGGTGGCCAACACAGGTAAACACAGTGGGGCAGGAAGGGGTGGGAGGTTTGGCAGTCGACAGACGACGGAATAGGTATAATTAAATAAATAAATAATGCCTATTTTGTCGTCTGTCGGCTTCCCCCATGCCACGCCCTGCCCCGCCCCATTGCCCTACCGCACTTACCTGAGCCGGCCACCGCTGTTCACTAATATCGTAATATGCCAATTGAGTAAGGCAACATGTCTATGTTATACTTAGTATAATGAGTCTCTACAAGGCCGAGGAATTAAAGATATGCAGGCTTTGTTGAGTTCAGAGTGCAGACAGCCCCTTTCAGAGGCTTCGCAAAAAATTTTCCCACAACAAGCACAGACTTGTTGTCCCTAAGTTTGTAGAATTCTAGGGCTGTGCTGTCGTATGGGAGTTTCACCCATTTGCACTGTTTTGATTGCTTTTTCTGCATCAGTTGTTTTTTGATGCAGGTCTTCTCTGATTTCTAGAGGCCGGCATAGAATTCTTAGCCGATCCATATTTTTTTTTCTCACTGGGATCTTGAGTGTCCACCCCTGAAGCACAGAATTTGGAAAATAATGAAGCAATTTGCTATTATTTTGAGTGGGCTTAAAAGCGCTCTCTCTGCTTTGTTGTAAATCACAAGTATTGCTGACTTAGTTTCTCTTTGTTTCCTCTGTAGGGCTACTAATCTTTCTGCCTTTTCTCCATGCTCATAGTGCTTTCCTTTAATACCATGCAGCCTTTTTCCAGAGGGAATAACGTATTTGGTTCAGTGTTAAGGCTCTTGCTTTGATGGGGAACTGCAGTATGACTTCTGAAGCCTTGACATTTCTGTTTCCAAGATTATCTTCTTGTTTGATGCCTTCTGTGCAATTGCACAATCTCCTACCCTTAAGCCCCACATATATTATTTGCCCCTGCCGATAATTCCTCATTGGGCTCGAGTGTATGCTAATTTATGTGTGGGAACTCTTTGAATTGGTTTCTTAGCTTGTTCTTCTCTTTGCAAAGTCTATAATGAAACACATTCATTCTCCATGTTTTGGATTTGGATGTTGTGGTTTGTAAATCAAGTAAGAAATGAGCCAGTTAATTATTCAGGACACTCCTCATTCACGTCTTGCAGTTGTGAACCCTAGAAAGCATACCACCATTCAGTAGTAGGTAGTTGATCCAGGTTTCAGTGCCATGGGCGCACATGAGACACATGAATTCTCCGGTTGATATCGTCGCTAAGGGTCCAGGATGGAATGGACTGGCAGTTAGTTCTCAAACATGCCTCTGTTCATTATTTCTGAAATCTGAATGCCCGGATCTTTCTATCAATGGCTCTACTGTTATGTTCCAATCTCCTCCAATGACAACCAAATTCTGTACATAATCTATGTAATGTGGGGAAGAAAGTTTGCTTTTGGTCATTTGTAGCATATATAGACCCAGGATAAACATCTAACTTCTAGGGTAAGCGTGTATGATAGTGTTTGGTACACTTGATTTCCATTTTCATTTCTTGTTCCTGGAGAGGAGATTACTGTGCCCACTCACTCACTCTATAATTTCTCAGAGTCTATTTATGATAGTTTTGTCTCTTGTATTACTGTAATATCCATTTTTAGTCACCAAATATGTTAAAATATTTGTGTGTTTAACATAGCCCGAGACACTGTTTACATGTAAGGACCACAGAGAGAGGTCTCTATTCTTTGACATTTTTAGTTTGACATTGTTGTTATTTTGTTCCAATGTGTTTCTAGGGGTGTTTTTGCCCATCTTCTGCATATTCTGTCTGCACTTATCACACTAGTCATTAGTAAATTTTAATCATGGTTCATTGTGTCCCTATGATACACTGATGAGTGCTGTCAACTTTGAAATAACTTGTCTATCTTCTCTTTCCGATACAACCACTCTATAGGTACAATAGGTCTCATTGTTAATGTCTACATATAAGTGTGTTTAGCCTTTTCAGAATATGAATCTGAATTCTGTGATGGTATAATCAGAAAAAGCATGGCAAGATTTCGCTTCAGATTTTGAAGGGTGATCTTGACTTTTCTCTATCTCTTGATGAGGTTTCTTCAGACTGACGATCTCTGGTGAATTCTCTTTGATGTGGTATAGCACTTTGTGATGTATGATTGCCCTCTTTGGGTTTCATGGCGTTGGGCATCATCAGTTGATGCTTGTTACCTTGCCCAATTTCTTTCACATCCTACTTAAATGGATCTAACTCTTCAAAAACTTTTTGTAATTATTCCTGGTCCACAAAGTCTCTTGTTTTACATTTACATTTAACAGCATTGTTGTAGGGTGATGTAATCCTTTTCTTGTGTCTTTTTACTTCAGCAAGGGTCTCACTGCTAGAAACATTGTTTTTTAAGAGAACATTGCTGCAAATTATATCTTATAACCACTATTTGTGTAAGGACTGAGCTCATGTATTTTTGTTTAAGTGAATGGCCATGTTGGTGGCATAGTGAACATGATACTATAGATCCGGGGCATCATTGTTTGAATTTGTCTTTGGTGTAGTCTATTAACCCTCTGAAATTCACCAGGAGGCCAGACATCTAAGTTCAAGATCTTTGATAGAAATTTGTTTAAACATCTATTCATCTCTTTTCCTCCTCGGATTCAGGAACCTCAATGATGCTGATATTGCCCCAACTATTTCTGTCTTTTAGTCAATCACTCTTTTTTGGCTATTCCACTATTCAATTCTCCGGTCTGCTGTCTCACGCAATTTAGTTTCAGTTGTATTGAGTTGTTCTTTAAAGGTTGCCAGTTCTGTGTGAACAGATTTGAGTTCTCTGTTGATGTCTCCACTGTGTTATTTGATGCAGGGCACATAACTGATCTAATGTGACAACATCCACACAAGTTCCTAGAGATTGTTGGGTTGTCTTGTACCACCAAAAGCAGTGTCAGTAAAAGTAAATTCTCTGAAAGCTTTATTGCCTGGAATCAGGCATCAGTGACCCATATGTACCAAGAGTAGATATGGAAGCTTTAACCTTTTTCAGTAACGCCTTCCATTTTTATGAAAACAAATGTGTGTGATATCTTATTCATCAGACTTTAAATACATTGAATAATACTGATGTCCTTCTCCACTGGTAGTATGCAGTCACTACAATTCCTTTTATATGATTATAATGTGCCAGATTTATATAGTTAGGAATTTATCTCTTTGCACATCCGTACTTTTCTTGAATGCAATAGCCTCTGCCTGATATTAGGGGTAACTTTTGTTATTTATTTGGTTTGCGCTGTATTTCCCAAACTTGGGGGCAGATTTACAAGTTATGGAGCACCTCCGCAAATCTGCAGGGATGCGCCAGAAAAGATGTGACACACAATTCTCTCCTTGCACCACCACGGATGCGTTGCATTTTACAATGCAGCTCACCGTGGCGCAAGGATAGGGCGATGCGTGTCACATCATGTTGCGTAAGGGCGGCGCATTGCTGGAGTCGTGTCGTAAGTGTGACGCGGATCCAGCAATGCACAGAGGCTGCCCATACCTAACGAGGTGTGCCACTCCTTACACCTGCCTCAAGCAGGTGTAAGGTTTTGTCGCAGCCGCCTCGGGAAAGTGACTCAGTGAAATTTTGTACATTTCACTGTGTCACTTTTACAAGGAGTTCCTGCGACGGAACGCCCACCCTGTGCAGGAACGCCCACATGAAACCTAACGCAGGTTTCATGTGGCGCAGGGCTTTCTAATGTGACGCATCTCCCTAGATGCGTCACGTTGTAAATAAGGCGCAACATGGCAAATGGTTTAAGCCACCGCTGCGTCACAGAAGTGACGCAGCGGCGCCGTAAATGTGCCCGTCCCGATCTAAAATTACCACCTCCACCCAGGATCTCATTGCTCTCCTCCTGTAAGCATTAAAGCTTCCTTGCTTTTGCGCAATCACTTTTATCACCGGACGTTGGGGCATATTTACAAGGACGGCGATAAATAAACGCAAAGCGCGCTTAGCGATTTTCTATTTATCCCCGTATTATATCGCCCTATTAGCGCGTTAATTACAATGCGTTTCCCCAGGGCAATATAATTACCAGCGATAGTGGGGAAATCGCCGTTTTGCAGGGAACATCGCTGGTTTTCCAGCGATGTTCCCTGCAAAACGACGATAACCTTGCTGATACGACCCTGTGGTCATATCAGCACAATCCACCCCCATATTAGGTATGCCTAAATCTGCATTTTAGCAGACGTTAGTTTTCGGTGGAAACAGCGGTTTTCGCCCAAAACTAACGTCTGCTAAAATGCGTTGGCAGCCTTGTAAATATCGCGATATTTACAAGGTTATACTGCCCAGTGACGCCCACTTTGCATCTCATTAGAGATGCAAAGGGAGGCATCGGGTAAAAGGGTACTAACATGCGCTAATGCATGTTAGCACCCTCTTGTTAATAGGGCGATAGTTTTATCTCTGCTTTTTTGGCTTTAAAAGCAAAAAAAGTGGAGATAAAGCCCTTGTAAATATGCCCCGTAGTTTTTACATGCACTCTTTTTTCTGTTACTCTCCTTATCACCACTATGCTCACACTCAATGCAGGCTCCACACCATGAGGCAGCTTGCAGCAGAAACAAATGACATTAGCATCACCCTATCCCTGTTTGCCATGTGGTTCTCTATGAGGCTCTAGAGCATGATATTTTTGCACCAGTCCTCTTCAATGCTGTCTTCTCTTATGTTCAAGTGCAGCTTGCACTGTAGTCTATCAGGAATGGGAGGGGGAGATTCCTTGATGTACTTTTTACTGGACGTGAGTGTGTATCTAGCAAAAATACTACCAAAGGGGGATTCAGGGTCATAACAATAACTATTGTATTCCAATTTAGGGACACCTGAGTCAGGTTATTTGCCTTCTATAGTGGCCGCCTAGAAGTCTGCCATCTTCCCTGTGGAGTAGCTCTGCTTCGAACAGACAGTCTACAAATTACATTAACAAACGATATACAGGGATGAATGAGCAAAATGCAAAAAACATGCAAGATCATTTAAACCTCGGTGGGTGGCACACCAAACCACAAGGTTGATAAAAAAAACCCTGGTAAGGCTCTCTATAATGACGAATGCTGCAGTTGCACCGTCTTTGCAGCTATGTTGGCCTGCTCAGTATTCTCTTGTTTTACAGCAACAAATCCACAGAGCAGGGGTGCATTGATGAGAAATAAAAGACATATGTCCCTGATGCCAGCAAGCTTAACAGGGGGTGCTTCAGAGACATTTAAACATTTTCGCTCATAGGGCTGGAAAAACAATGATGGTCACCCTACCCTAATTAGGGCAGGGTGATCACCACAATCACCCAGTGCTGCCATGGTGGATGGGACCCGACCAAATTAAGAGTTTACCCCAGCAGAGCCAAATCAGGCTCTGCCTATGGACCCTTGAGGGCAGATTTATAAGCCCCTTGCTCCACTTTTGCGTCACTTTTAACATGGGAAAAGTGACGCAAAAGTGGCGCAAGGGGCTTGTACATCTGCCCCCAAGTGTTCCATTAATTCTAATGGGTGGGAGAACCAGATGTTTGGTGGGGCAGGTACTCCGCCAATGTATGACATTGTTCCTGCTCTGACAAAACTCCAAAAGACTACTCTCGAGATAGGAAATCAGTTAAAAAGAATTACAACTAAAACGGGGCAGATGTCTTTGGCCACGTGCGCCTTTCAAAGACAGCACCATATTGAAATAGATATTTCTGTGTGTCCAGTAATAACGCCTGTTATGAAAATGTCATGAAAAAAGTTAAATATTTTGGAGTAAACAATAGGAAAACCAATTCCACATGCAAAGCAAAGACCTAGTGTTGTCTATCAATAAACAGCTGAAAACTGAGTGATATGTTGACATTTAAAGGTGCAGGAACTTATTTTAAAATGGGAACTGCTGCTCTTGAAACGTTTTGCTTGCAAAATCTTGAAAAATCCTGAGATAAAGTGAATTCACTTTTATTTCCTAATGCATCCCCACAAATAGTAAAACTTTTGTTTTACATACAAAAACTCCCAGATCGGGCATTTGTGTCTGGAAAACGAAAACTGTCTCTTAGACTGCGTGAACTGCCTCCCAGCTGCGGGGGTATTGATTGGTTTTCCTGTTCTAAACTGTTCGGCTTCCCCAGGCGGTTCCGAACAATAATGAAAAAAACACTCCGAAAGTCAGCCCTAAATAGGGAGAAAGGTCTGAGATATTTAAACTGTCATCCCCATCATGGCGGAAGGCTTCCGCCAGTGGAGTTAGAGAAGGCTCTGCCATCATAAAGAAAACTATGGGGCAGATTTATGTTCCCTGGCGCGTCCCTGCAAATCAGCAGGGATACGCCAGGGAAGATACGTCGCGCAAGTTTGTTCTTACGCCACCGCAGATGCGCCGCATTTACAATGCGGTGCATCGTGGCGCAAGGACAAGCAGATGCGTGACGCATCTGCTGGGGTAAGGTTGGCGCAGTGCTGAAGTTGTGTCGTAAGCGCGACGCAACTCCAGCACCGTTCCAACCTGCCCTATCCCTAACATGGTGCGTCAATCCTTACGCCTGCTTGAAGCAGGCGTAAGGATTTGATGCACCAGCGTCCAGAAAATTGACTGCGTGAAATCTTGTAGATTTCACTGCGTCACTTTTCCGATCCTTTTTCCGAAGTAACGCCCACCCTGCATGCATTAAACCTGACGCGGGTTTAATGTGGCGCAGGGCTTTACAACGTGACGCATCTCCCTAGATGCGTCACGTTGTAAATCTGTCGCAGCATGGCGCTAGCTTTGCGCCGCCGCTGCGTCACAAAAGTGACGCAACAGCGGTGCAAAAGTGGCGCACGGGGCTTGTAAATCTGCCCCAATTACCTTAGCTCTAAAAAGAAGCAAGGGGCATATTATCAAGCACAGCGTGAAAATTATCGCCGCTTTAGCGGCAGAAAACTGCCACTAAAGCGGCGATAATGGGCTTGATAATATGCTCTATGGAATTCCAATTGAAGCCCAACCTGAGCTTCAATTGGAATTCCATAGAGCATATTATCAGGCCCGTTATCACCGCTTTAGCGGCAGTTTTCTGCCGCTAAAGCGGCGATAATTTTCACGCTGTGCTTGATAATATGCCCCAATATGCCTAGAAAATAAACATGTTTATGAGCCCTACTCATGCACTCATACATAAATTGGAATCCATGGGCTTTATTTCACTTATTTCTGGTGTCCAATGTAGTTTTCACAGTGAGGAACCTGAAATTGTGATTGTTGATCACATAGCGACTTCCACTACAGCTTGCGAATACGTTTTAATAGGATATGTAGACTGTGATTAAGCGATGGCATTTTAATGCCCCATCCTTTAATAAAATGCACCCATCGCCCTATTGCTTTCTGTTATTCGAGGTAGCAAGCAGAGTGTTTTCAGTAAATCAAAGAGACTTTCTGTCGGGTTATCGGAGGATATAAAAAGCGTCACAGAGGGTCTTTCTAAAAATGTAATTACATAGAACAGTCCCTGGTGAGGAGTTTCTTAGAAAACAGATGATCAAAATGATTTTGATTAAAAAAATAAAATTTCAAAGGAAATTATTTCTGCCAAACTATGACATGATATATTATGAAATAGAAAATGCATCCACAGGAGCTCGGTAGGAGTGAACATCTACAGTTTATCATCAGTAATACTACACAGGGGGTTTCGTTTGGGGGAGCTCTCCAGCTCTTTATCTGTTATTGTATTTTAGCTATGTTTGCCAGGACATGCACTTGCCTCGGAAATATATTGCTATATGGAAAACATCTTGTTTTTATATCTATTAATTATCCTTTTTTCCCATTGATATTGTCGAGGAAGTGGCGAAATATAGGATGTTTTTGCACTAAGGCAAACAAGTGAAACATGTATGGGCTCACTGCAAGCCCATTCATCAATTTTTATATTTGTTATGATCAAAGACCTCGTTACATTTGTAAATAGCCTACCCATAATTTTGGATTGTGATTACACGAGGCTTTATGTTCCCTGACAGAATCTAGTAGTTTTCATGCACCCAGATATCTAATGTAATCCAATTATTAGGGTATTTTTGAACCTCAGAATGATCAATGGCATGACCCAAACAGTCAAGTAGCCACCCCTTTTGTAACAAACCAGCGAATAACACTGAGTGAAATATAATTTTTTTCTGCAAGTAATCCATAGGTGGGTTTTCCAGCACTAATTATCCCGTACTCTGCTACCCCTTTCTCCCCTAGAATGCTAATCCTTTCTTAGCTATTTCTGTCAGTTTGCCCTTAGCGCTCCACAACCTTTCTTCCACATTAGGTATTCATGCCAAATTTGGGTCCTCTTTTACAACATCCTGGAGGTTCTAAAGGTATCCAGGGTTTGAGGATTTCCCTGGAGGGGATTCAGAAAATAGCCAAACTATCGCAAAATGTTGGGTTCTTCTCTGGGAAAAATTGAAAAAAAAGTGCTCTGAAGAAAGTGTCTATTATTTTCCTAAAAATTGCCTCAAAAGAAGGTTTGCTGTATTCAAGTCACCATCTTCATAGCTTTCAGGAGCATGTAGAGTTTAATCAAAAAAACTATTTTAGTTTTGGCATTTTCAAAGCGGTAGCCCATCTTTCCTACTTTTTCATTCTTTCAACCTACTTCCAGTTTGTGGTGAAAAACAATATGAAACCCATGGGTGTTCCTGGAGACCTATCAATTTTTGAAAAGTAGAAAAATTCTACATTTAGCAAGGGATCATTTGTGTAAATACCTCAAGGTCTCCTCAAAGTAACTAAGGGGCCCATTATGATGGAGGGCGAAGGAACCACCGCGGTGCTGGCGGTGGCGGAAAATGCTTTTTTCTGCACTCCAGCAGTGGTCCTCACGCCCCCCATGGGAAACAACCTTTACAACGCAACTTTTACAATGCAATGCTATTACAACGCATTTTTTACAACGCAAAAGCTTTTACAACGCATGCATTTACAACGCATGCTTTTATATGGTAAGTACTTTTACAACGCATATACCATTACAACGCATTTTTTTAATTTTTTAATTTTTTAGAAAAATGATGTTTGAAAAATAATTAATTAATATTTTATTATTTATATTAAATACTATATTTGAAAAATATGAAAGAGTAATTATTGAGTATAAATTATTTAATAATTAAGAAAAATTAAAAAAAAGAATAGTATAATAAAAGATTAATACTTGAGTATTTATAAAATATGAAAGAGTATTTTTTAAGTTTAATTAAATAAATAAAAAATATATAATAAAAGAGTAGTATTATGAGAGATTAATACTTGAGTATTTGTTTCTTTCTAAATAAACAAGTAATTAATAATATAAAGTTTTTTTAAAAAGGAAGAGTACTTTTGGAGTATTTAAAAAATAATTAAATAAAAATTTATTATTTATATTAAATACTACATTTTAAAAATATAAAAGATTAATTATTGTGTATAAATAATTTAATAATTTAGAAAAATTTAAAAATATTAGTATAATAAAAGATTAATACTTGAGTATTTTTAAAATATGAAAGAGTATTTTTAAAGTTAAATTAAATAAATAAAAAAAGTATAAGAAATGAGTAGTATTATGAGAGATTAATACTTGAGTATTTTTATCTTTCTTATTAAAAATGTAATTAAAAATATTAATTTAAAAAAAAAGAAAGAGTACTTTTGGAGTATTTAAAAAATATTTAATTAATATTTTGTTACTTATACTAAATACTATATTTTAAAAATATGAAAGAATAATTATTGTGTATAAATTATTTAATAAATAAGTACAATTATAATATATGAGTAGTATTATAAAACATTAATACTTGAGTATTTTTTAAACATGAAAGAGTATTTTTTAAGTAAAAAAAAATAAATAAAAACATATATTAAATGAGTAGTATTATGAATGATTAATACTTGAGTATTTTTAACCTTGTTATTTAATGAAATAAAAAATTTAAAAAAAGAAAGAGTACTTTTGGAGTATTTAAATATTAAATATGAATAATGTTAAAAAAAATTCCAAAAATTAATAATAAATTAAAAAAATTAATACATTTATTTAAAAAGAATTTAACATAAAATTATACCAAAAGAAAATAGAACTAATAAAATAGAACTTACTTTAAAAAAAATCCCACGCTTTTGCATTGAAGTCTATGTGCTAAATTGTCCATCATTTATTTTGGCAGCTTAAGAAGATACAAGCCGCGGAACAAGAAAAGAAGGAGCGAAAAGAGAAGAAAAAGCAAGTTTGAAAGGAAAAAGAAAATAGAGTTAAGGTAAGGAACACATTTAGTAAATTTACATCTTATAATTTACATTTTACATGTTTATATTAAAATTTAAAAATAAATAACAGTAAACATATAAGGTTTATTAAATATTTCTTTATTTGAAAAAACATAGAAAAAACATTTTTGATTTATTGTTTTTTAAACATAATGTACATATTTTAGAAAACATATACATAATTTATTATTATTTTTAAACATATATTTATTGAAATATTAAAAAAATAGTCCTTTTTTAACATTGATGCACGCGATGACGTCATGACGTGAACGTAAACGTAAGGCGCCATTTTGAAGAGCATCGGAGGAGGAAGCAGCAGGAAGCTGATCTGCGTCCAGGTAGGAAACTTTTTCACATTTATTTATAGATATAAAGTTAAAACAAGATACATATATAGTAAAAAAGGAATAAGGAGAGGTTGCGGAATAACTAATTGATGTTTAAAATGTAAAAAAGCATGTCCACGTTCATGTCATTAGTGTATGCCTATGTCGAGTCGCGAAAATGTATTTGTTCATAAAAAAATGTAAGTAACTGTAACAGTAATTAAAGTTACAATTAAAAATGTTAATTTCAAAACTTCGGAACGATTAACAATGATTTATATCTTCATTTTTTGTAAAAAAAAAGTTTCCGTATTAATAATTTGTGAAAAAAAAGATTCATATTAATTCGGTGTTTATGCAGCAATGTGCATTTCGGAAAATGGATTGACTTTTGAAAATTTGAATAGGTAGAGTTTTTTTGGATTTTATGGGTGGTAGTTAGTTAGGAAGTTTTCTAATAATTATTTGCTTGCGATTGATCTTTGGAAAGTTGGTCAAATATTATGGAAAAGTTGCTTTGTATACATTGGTTGTTTGGAAAAAAATGAAGATTTGGAAAAAAAATACAAAAATTAGGAGACCCGGCTCGTAATTTTGAAAAAATGTTTGAAAAATAATTGTATGCCAATTGTAATTAAAGGATATTTAAATTTGTAGCAAAGCAGGAAAGTAAGTACATAACTATTTTTAGAAAGATAGAATGTTAGCAAGATTTTCCAGGTAGTCTAGAGCCACACACAACGAAAATTGTTGTAATATAGCCAATAGTCTCTCAGACATTTCCTTAGTTTTGACAGTTACTCGTGGGTTTAGACTACCTGCAAGTGTTTGGGCAAGTCTCATTTCTTGAAAACTTTGCTCCTTCTTCAAAGTTTCCAAGAAAGAAGTTATGTCATCCCTCAATGGCATTATTTGTTTTTGCTTCTCCCTCTAAACAGCTCGTGTAACAGTTCCACCACTCCACATGGAATCGTGGCTTCCTCCTGCGACCCGATCTGCTTAGGTGCCCAATCCATGTGTCCTCGAAATAATTTAGGATGGGTGCCAATTTCTCTTCATTACTTGTATAAAAAACAGATTCTATAATAGCAGTGTAGTACTCGTCCACACTATCGGGAGGAACAAAACAAAGTGCTGTTAATTTTTTTAATTCAAACTGTAGTTTGCTATCTCGACAGTATTATGCAACTAGGGATGTTTTTTGTAATTTACGCCAAAATGCCTGGGAAAAATGGAAAAAACATCCCTGAATTTGGGTATCCGTGTACGTTTTATTGATCACATTGATCATGCTCAATTCAAAATCTAATATTATTTTCCTAGGACTTTGAGAAGTTTTACTTTTAATAACTGATAAAAGTTCAGAGTATGTTGCAGAAGTCTTATCAGGTAGCAAACTATATACTAAGGGGATTACATTATTGTAAATTTTTGCATGTATAGTGTAAATTTGAGTGAAAGGATGGGGTGTACTTTTAAACGTCCCATCCATCATCCAAATTTCACTATTTTCTAACTTTGCTAGGTTACGTGGGGTACTAAAAATAAGAATTCGTTTCTGAGGGTTTTGGTTATCATGCAGAAGGAAAGGTTCATCAGAAAAAGAAATAGAAAAATCATGTGGAATTCTAATATCAGAAAAAGTATGTGGTGTAGATAATTGGATGTTACTTGCATGCTTTTGTCTTTGAATAATTCGTCTCAAATTAGGAATTATAGGCATGTTACTAGCAACATGACTGGGGACATGCTGTGCAACCTCTCTTAAAATGGATCCTGTAGAATCATTGGAGGTGCTTGCAATAGCTTTCATTTCATTAACAGTTTCTCTTATTTCTACCTCCATTGCAGAGGCAGAGTGGTTATGTTCTGTTGTTTTTACAACTAAATTATCAAGTGTAACCGCTCTGCCACTGCAATGGGTAGTGTAGTATTGCACACACCTCCAATGATTTCTAGGAAAACTTATTCTTTCCTTACTATATATGTATCCTGCATGGTTTAATAAATGTTTCTCTTTCTTCGATTTTATGTATTTAGCTGCTTCAAGAGTAGACATTATCTGTGAAGAGAAGAAAAGAAAAACAAATTAGGATGTAAAAGTAAATACACTAGCTCTAATGTTACCCCTAAACCATCCTACACTTTCCCTACTGCTGCACCTTCCTGGAGTTATAATAGTAAATTATACCCCTACACCATCCAACAATTTCCCAACTGCTGCACCTTCCTGGAGTTAGAATAGTAAATTAAACCCCTACACCATCCAACACTTTCCCTACTGCTGCACCTTCCTGAAGTTAGAATAGTAAATTTTACCCCTACACCATCCAACACTTTCCCTACTGCTGCACCTTCCTGGAGTTAGAATAGTAAATTATACCCCTACACCATCCAACATTTTCCCTACTGCTGCAGCTTCCTGGAGTTAGAATAGTAAATTATACCCCTACACCATCCAACACTTTTCCTACTGCTGCACCTTCCTGGAGTTAGAATAGTAAATTATACCCCTACACCATCCAACACTTTCCCTACTGCTGCACCTTCCTGGAGTTAGAATAGTAAATTATACCCCTACACCATCCAACACTTTCCCTACTGCTGCACCTTCCTGGAGTTAGAATAGTAAATTTTACCTCTACACCATCAAACACTTTCCCTACTGCTGCACCTTCCTGGAGTTAGAATAGTAAATTATACCCCTACACCATCCAACACTTTCCCTACTGCTGCACCTTCCTGGAGTTAGAATAGTAAATATTACCCCTACACCATCCAACACTTTACCTACTGCTGCACCTTCCTGGAGTTAGAATAGTAAATTATACCCCTACACCATCCAACACTTTCCCTACTGCTGCACCTTCCTGGAGTTTGAATAGTAAATTATACCCCTACACCATCCAACACTTTCCCTACTGCTGCACCTTCCTGGAGTTAGAATAGTAAATTATACCCATACACCGTCCAACACTTTCCCTACTGCTGCACCTTCCTGGAGTTAGAATAGTAAATTATACCCCTACACCATCCAACACTTTTCCTACTGCTGCACCTTCCTGGAGTTAGAATAGTACATTTTACCCCTACACCATCCAACACTTTCCCTACTGTTGCACCTTCCTGGAGTTAGAAAAGTAAATTATACCCATACACCATCCAACACTTTCCCTACTGCTGCACCTTCCTGGAGTTAGAATAGTAAATTTTACCTCTACACCATCAAACACTTTCCCTACTGCTGCACCTTCCTGGAGTTAGAATAGTAATAGGTATTCCAACTACAACCCATATTTTAAGCATTTTGGGATCTAAATTAAATTAATAAATAAAAGGTTTGACTAATATATGGTTGGATTTATAACAGTGTTGATTTGAAATACCTTTTGTTTTTGGTGTTTTTTCCTTGGTGAGGCTTCTGCTGTGGTTTTGGCCTGCTGGCTGGAGTTTTGAGTTATGTGTTTAACAGATTTTTTCCACAAAGTTGCAAACAAATGTCTGGGAAAATGAAAAAAAAAAAAAAAAAAATAAACACTTTGACAACGTTGGTGACAAATGCAAATTTTGAAAAAATGTTTGAAATGATGACATTGTATTTAAGTATAACTATATAACACTTTCCCTACTGCTGCACCATCCTGGAGTTAGAATAGTAATTTTTACCCCTACACCATCCGACACTTTCCCTACTGCTGCACCTTCCTGGAGTTAGAATAGTAAATTATACCCATACACTATCCAACACTTTCCCTACTGCTGCATCTTCATCGAGTGAGAATAGTAAATTCTACCCCTACACCATCCAACATTTTCCCTACTGCTGCACCTTCCTGGAGTTAGAATAGTTATAGGTTTGACTATTACATTGTTGGATTTATAACAGTGTTAATTTAAAATACCTTTTGTTTTTGGTGTTTCTTATCTTGGTTTGGATGCTGTTGTGGTTTTGGCCTGCTGGCTGGAGGTTTGAGTTATTTCTTTAACAGATTTTTTCCACAAAGTTGCAAACAATTGTCTGTGAAAATGAAAAAAATTAAAACAACTTTGACAACGTTGGTGAAAAAAGCAAAATGTGAAAAATTGTTTGTAATTCTGACATTTTATTTCAGTGTAACTACATAACATATCATATTTTCAATGGTGCTGCACCACACTTGAGTTACAAAAAAAATTGGATTGGTACCCCTAAATGTACTACACTTACAATAATGCTGCACCATTATGAACTTAGAGTAGTAATGGATATCCCTACACCATCCCACACTTACCTTACTGCTGCACCTTCCTGGAGTTAGAATAGTAAATTATACCCATACACTATCCAACACTTTCCCTACTGCTGCACCTTCCTGGAGTGAGAATAGTAAATTCTACCCCGACACCATCCAACATTTTCCCTACTGCTGCACCTTCCTGGAGTTAGACTAGTTATAGGTTTGACTATTACATTGTTGGATTTATAACAGTGTTAATTTAAAATACCTTTTGTTTTTGGTGTTTCTTATCTTGGTTTGGATGCTGTTGTGGTTTTGGCCTGCTGGCTGGAGGTTTGAGTTATTTGTTTAACAGATTTTTTCCACAAAGTTGCAAACAATTGTCTGTGAAAATGAAAAAAATTAAAACAACTTTGAGAACGTTGGTGAAAAAAGCAAAATGTGAAAAATTGTTTGTAATTCTGACATTTTATTTCAGTGTAACTACATAACATATCATATTTTCCATGGTGCTGCACCACACTTGAGTTACAAAAAAAAATGGATTGGTACCCCTAAATATACTACACTTACAATAATGCTGCACCATTATGAACTTAGAGTAGTAATGGATACCCCTACACCATCCCACACTTACCTTACTGCTGCACCTTCCTGGAGTTAGAATAGTAATTGTTACCCCTGCAACATCAAACACTTTATCTACAGCTGCACCTAAGTGCAGTAACCTTAGTAATTGTTACCCCTGCACCATCCCACACTTTCCTTTATGATGCACCTTCAATGTGTAAAAATTATTATTTACCCCTACACCATACAACACTTTTGCTAATGCTAAAAAAAAAAATTAAAATAAAAAAAATGAAATATTACATCATTTACCTTCACAATAACAAAGGTGAGTCGAGTAGGTTGAGGTGAAGATAATTAGGCAAACGATATGTTGCTTTTGATAGAAAAACAAATTTCTGTTTTAGGAACAAAAAAAAGATGTTTTAAGTTGGTATATATTAAAGTTACTTCAGAGAAAAAAAATTGGTTACAGTAAATTTTATAAAATATTTAAATTATTTTTAAAGCACTGTTTGGATGGAAATAAAACATGATTTAGGACAAAACAAGGTGTTAAAATTTAATAGTGACTTACTAGTAGTTGGAAAGAAAGAATGCTTCTCCAAAGGATTGCAGTTTTCTCTCAGTCGAGGTCACAGTCTAGGTGTCAGAGGGTCAAGTATTTGTGTCTGGTCTCTCTGGTAGTTGATAATCAACTGATTGCAAAATGGTGTCTTGCTGGTATTTATAAGTTTTAGTCAGTGTCACTATTAATTTTTTTAAAAACAGCGTTCGTTGTGTTTTTTAGTATATTTTATTTTGCTGTGGAAAATGATAATTTAAAAAAGCATTAAAAGATGTATTGTTTTCATTTATTTGCTCCGTTTTGGCATCCATTTTGGAACATGTCTTTTGCTATTGTTTTCATAGAAAGTGATGTAGGACAAGTTTTAGAAGTGAGATGGATAAAATGGCGACTATGTGTATGTGTCTTCTGTTTTAATCCGTTTACTTATTTTCTGATATAATCATGATTTAAATGTATATGAACTGTTGTTTAAATATTCGTTATTTGTGTAAAACTTTTAAATGTGTTAAAACGTTTTTTGTGTGAAATAGGAGTATTAATTTTAATACTCGAGTATTAATTTTAATACTCAAGTATTAATTTTAGTACTCGCGCATTTATTTGGTAATGCATTTCAGTAGATTTACGTTCAGTTTTGCTCCACATTTTAATACACTTCCCCACCCTAAAACCCCTAATTTCCCTGCATCCCGTGCCAGATTTTATTGTACTTTTTAATAAAAAATATATTTTTTGGCGTTGTAATGGTATGCGTTGTAATGGTTTTCGTTGTAAAAGCACTTTTAAGTATTTTACTTAGTTTTGCGTTGTAACAGTATTCGTTGTAAAATATTGCGTTGTAATAGTGTTTGCGTTGTAAAAAATGCGTTGTAAAGGTATGCGTTGTAATAGCATGCGTTGTAACGTCATACATCCGCCCGCCATATTAGTATGGCCAAATATGGCCCATTTCCCGTCCGCCGCGGTGCGACGCAAACTGCCATCAAAGTGCGCCGGCCACCGCGGTGGTTGAAGCCAATGGAGACTCACCGCCGTGCAGAATGACGTCCCGTCTGCTGTACAAATCAGGATGCCCCAAACAGCAAGCCGCACCGCAGTGGAGAAACCGCCCAACCAGAGACGGCGGAAGCACGACAGCGGAGTGCGAAACCAG
The DNA here is from genome assembly GCF_964204655.1 of Triturus cristatus. Classification (NCBI taxonomy): domain Eukaryota; kingdom Metazoa; phylum Chordata; class Amphibia; order Caudata; family Salamandridae; genus Triturus; species Triturus cristatus. The sequence goes on from NC_140585.1 coordinate 726,556,006, forward strand.
ATTCCGGGTCCCTTCTACCTGGTCCAGACTGCAATGGATCCAGCTCTACACATCTTCCTGGTGCTGTACCTGATACACTACCAGCAACTCATGCACTGTTGCGGATGCCACCACAGGTACGCTAACACACAACTCTGCCCACAACCACAACACACAACTCCAGGGCTGATATATGGTTCCTGTCCACACCAGACACCCTGGTGGGGACAGGAACACATCCACAAGTGTACCCACACATGTCTTACCCTGTCACAAAATCACATCTCTGCATCCAGGTAACCCACCAACTGCAATATTGATGCAATGTCCCAGTCACATCACCGCAGTGGTGATGACGTGGGAAAACATGCACACAATGCAGAAGGCAGGGCCAGAGCCAGGTATGGGCAGTGCACAAAGATCATAGGGCCACACCTCCACCCTCCACACACTCGGCCCCCCAGACACATGAAGGGACATGCCATGTGCCTCTCTTGTGCTCCCCATGTACAACAACTAACCAGGTGAACCCACACCCTGCACCACACACCAAACAACTAGGGAGACATCCTCAGCAGGTGGAGCACAGAAGCACAGGGCCAGGGCAACCTTCACACCACACCTACACTACACTCATGGCAACAAAACTGAGTCCAAGCACAAAATGAGCACATATACATTACAGGAACAATCACTCAACTGGACACACAGCCTGTCAAGTCACACAGACATACCCCACACTGACACACAGCCACATACTCAGACCAGATGTCAGCAGCAATGGAGGACAACAAATAGGAAAGCCAAAGTGAGGTGCACACAAATGGAAGGCCAAGGAGACAACCACTAAGCATGTGTACATCACATGCAAGATAAAGAACATATAACAACACCCTTAGCCCATCAAATCATACATGCCTGGCACAGTGAGTGAAATCAAACCACAGCCACCTCTGTGCAACAACTCAGGGAGCCAGCAACGCAAACCATGTATAGACCCAGGAATGAAAGGAAGTCTCTGAAGTCAAACAGTGAACAGCCACGCATCTGCATCCAACTACTTGACAGGTGGGTGTCAGCAGCACAACACACAGGGCCCATTGTTTCACTCCATCACTGTCAAACACAAATAGGATCCTTCACACATCCCCCCAACCTCACACCTGCAGCACACAACACCAGTGTCAAACACACAGGAGGGTGCCAACAATGTCCACTGACAAACAATCACACTCCCTTGGGGGGCATCCACAAAAACCACACACACACTAATGGATGCCTGAACCAATGCTGGTACAAACACACTAGCCAAACACAAACCTCAATAACAACATACACAGAAGGACCACAAGACCAGACCTGGGCAGTAAAACAGTGGAAAGGCAATGGGAGCCCAGACAGAACAGGAGTACACAACATCATCACTCAGGAAAAATGCACAGACAACATACCCCAACACAGACAAGAAGTGCATCATCTCAAAACAATCATGGACACAAACTGGGACCAATGAGCCTACAATTAAACACAGACAGACATACCACACCACCCATCAAGTCAACATGGTGTCATAGTGTACCACATGCATGCACATGCACCATCCTGACAGATGCCAGGCCACATATGAGAGGAGAAAACCCAAAGATGCACCCAAAACAGCCCCAGGAACAAGAATAGCCCTAAGTGCATCTGACAGACACACGAGTAAAGCACACTACACTGGAAACACACATCTGAATTAATCACAACACACTAACAAAACACACACACTGACATGCAAATAGAACATCACACACAGAGCATCTGCCAGCTGCAAGAGACAACACAGCCCAAACACTGCACACATCCACACCAAACACACAACAGATTCACATGCTAATACATCACTTTGCAAACACAGTAGGACATCAGGGGGTGCACACCAGGCAAGGACAAGGCAACATACACTCACAGCACTGCATGCACGACAAGCAGTGTGTGCACACCAAACATACCAGTCCCACACAGATATGAGTGACACAACATAAACCCACACAACACTAATCAGCACAGCACACAGACAACATCACACTCAGGAAGGGAAGCAGTACCTCAGCAAACACACATGCAGCTAACCCAACACCCACAGATGCACAAGTCTGGGACTCCCAGGTGACAACAACATGATTAGAGGACTGTGCAGCACAAACAGTAGAACTGCATATGAGCAACAATGATTGCAAAACAGTACAAGAAAATCACATATAACCAATTGGTATACTGTCCTGAGTGGCACATTGGTCCCCTGCACAGATCAGCACCACAAAGCATAGTGTAACAAATGAACTGATGGGGAGGCAAACACACTGACAACCCAAGGGGACAGCTGACATGAAAGTGAAGTGGTGTGTACGCCAGTAGTGGACAGGTGAGGAGTGCCCCATACAAAAATAGATGGAGTGCGGACACAATGTGTAGGCATCAGAAGCACAGATAGGGAATGGTATGACTCCACACCCCACATGCCATAATGGAGCCAAGAAAGCCCCAAGTGACAGCAATACATGAGAAAACACACCCACAATGTCAGTGTGGCTGAGCAGGTCTGCACAGTGAGCACAAACAGTATCAAGACACATGGCTGATCAACAAAACACAACACTGACTTGCCAGTCACACACTCTGCATACTCACAATTGCCACCAACAACAGGTAGGTGTCCCCCAGAAGTGCAAGGACACACCAACACACTGCACAGTGCACAACCTACAACTCCCACATGTGCACACAGTCACAAGCACAGGGCTGACCAATCCAAACAACAGGCACTCACCTCCTGGGTGACACATGTGTGCAGTTGACATTGCAGGGGCACAAACACATCAACACTACTGACAAAGTCACCCCCTTCACACTGCACACTTCATGACCACCCAAGTGCACACTTTGAATTTTACCCAGGTGACTAGGACGCCTGGCCATAACTAGATGAGCATACACCAACACTGTTGTGCACACATCAAGAAAGTTCACACAGACATGATGACCCTGGCCAGTCAGCCTGCAATCCTGGGGATAGAATCCCACTTTGTGCTGGCAGTACATACAAACATGACATGTGCACAACATATCTAACCTGACCAAAGAGTGATTATGATACCAGTAGTTCATCGCAAACCAACACCATTGCACCCCCAAGCCTCAGAGTCAAGAAGAACTGAAGTGCTTGTCACCTCCGTAGAACCCTTAAAAAATGAAACAAGCCATTGTCAATTTTGAAGTCGCATATAAACCATACCCACACAGAAAACGCTGTATTTAGCAAGGACACTGACAAGGCAGACAACAGGAGTAACTGTTTTTATTCACATATTACACAGATAGGCACCAAAAGTAGACTAGAGCAAGGCCAGTGGCTAGCACAAAGTGCAGATGCGGTACATGAGATCCTGCACAGGGAATGGGCAAACAGCTGTGAACATCAAGGCCAGTGGCCATTCCAAGGTGCAGAGTATGTCCATGAGAAGCTGCACAGGGAATAGTTTAACACAGCAAGGAGCAACAAGACCAGTGGCCAGTACAAAGTGCAGAGTATGTCCATGAGAAGCTGCACAGGGAATATTTTAACACAGCAAGGAGCAACACGGCCAGTGGCCAGTACAAAGTGCAGAGTATGCCCATGAGAAGCTGCACAGGGAATAGTTTAACACAGCAAGGAGCAACAAGGCCAGTGGCCAGTACAAAGTGCAGCTGAGGTACGTGAGAAGCTGCACAGGGAATAGTTCAACACAGCAAGGAGCAACAAGGTCAGTGGCCAGTACAAAGTGCAGAGTAAGTATATGAGAAGCTGCACAGGGAAGGGTCAAACATCAAGATCAGTGGCCAGTCCAAGGTGCAGAGTAAGGACACGAGAAGCTGCACAGGGAAGGGGCAAACATTAAGGCCAGTGACCAGTCCAAGGTGCAGAGTAAGGACATGAGATCCTGCACTGGGAATGGGTTATACTGTACCCTGCCATGGTCAGCAACACAGTCAGGGGGGTAACAATGGGCAGTCCAGGCACTGCTGTGGGAGAGACATGTGTGTGAGGGGGACTTCCACTCAGACTTGGCTGTCAGTCAGACTGGGAGGTAGCTGAGTGTCGGGGACAGTTGGAGGACTGGACCGGGGAGAGAGAGGCCCAGCTGAGGTAGAGGTATCAGTGGCTTTGGAAGCCGGAGGACTGCTTGGACCGGGTGGTGTGGTGGCACATGGAGGTGGAAGTGGAGTCATGCTGCCGTGAGATACAGTGTGGGTGGGAGAATGTGGAGGGGTGCCTTTCCACTTCATGGGTACTCAATAGCCAAGAACTGTCTTGGTAGGAGTGGTAAGTGGGGCGGGCACAACAGGCACACTCTCCACCAAAGGTGCATCAGGTGCATCCGGTGTCCCTCCCTCTGGGGACATGCTGGAACCAGCGGTACGCTTGGCCAAGCCTTGCCTCTGCCCCTCCATTCCCTGTTTACCAGGTGTACCCCCTACAGTGGCCTCCTTTCCCTGCTTCACAGGGCTCTGGTTGGGAGTTGAGGTTGGAGCTCTTTTTATGTGTACTCGTAGCAGGCACCTGATTCTCAGTGGGCACAGCAACTTTCTGCTTGTCTTTGCGATACACTTTTTGGACAGGAGAGTCCTTGGCTGGGGAGGCCTCTGAGGCATGTGAGCCTGAGGCCTGATTCTAGTCTTTCTGACCCTGGTTGGTGCCTGAAGGGCTTTTTCCTTTGCGCTCTGGGGTGGCTTTAACATTCTGTGGGGATTGTGTCTGCGCCCTGGACCGCTTGGGCTGCTGCTGTTGTGTGCTGCGTTTGCTGAATCTTGCCCTTGAGGTCTGTGGTGTGTGGTCACTATCGTCAGATGTAGCCACTGGCAGGGGGGGTGGCCAAAGGTTCTGGAGCTGGACTCTGAGATTTTGCCAGTTGAATGGCTGCCGTCACTGCGGAGGACAAAGTCTGGACAGTCCGGTGTAGCCCACCCACGTCTGAATGAATGTCCTCCATGAAAGAAACCACCTGTGCGAACCTTTTGTCGTGGTCTAGGAAGGCATTGATGAGAGTTGTCTGGCCCACACACAGCTGGTGCAAAAGGTCCACAGACTCGGGCAGCAACAGTGGAAGTAGCTGGGAGGGTGGGCAATGTGCGCTGTGCGGTGGAAGAGGAAGCAGAGTCCCCGTTCCCTGTGCCCGCCAATATAGATGTGTCACCGCTGGCGTCAGATGATGTTGAGGTTGGGGTCTCTGGCTGTGATTCCTCAAGCAGACTCCTTTCCCTCTCCGAGGTGATGGTCACATCTGTGTCACTGTATTCGTGTGTAGCAGTCGTGCTTGATGCCTCACCACTGGTGTTCGTCCCCTGTCCTTAAATGCTAACCCTGGGCGTAGTGTGCGTAGTAGCACTACGCGTAGCTACATAAAGTACACTTTGAACTACATGCAGCTACGCAAACTGCGTATTGCGCAGCTATTGGCACTGTGTGCTTGTCTGCTCTGTGCAATAATTGCAAACAACATCTTGCACAGTGCAAGTTATGATAAAATATGTATCTCTGTCTTTATATGCTAAAATGCATATAGTCATTTCACAAAAGTGAAAATTATAAATTAGCACACAGTGAGAGAGGTGATGATTTTGGGATCCTCCCTAACCTAGGGAGAGAACCAAGCAGATGCCTTGAAAACAAAAAGCACATCTTGAACGATTTGGTGGTGGTCCCATCCTCTTAAGACCACCCCAAGCACAGTTATTGGCAAAAATACAATCCAAACCAAAGGCCCTGCGAAGCATTATGGGACGAGATTAGCAGTGGGCAGTGAATAGTATAGTAACCAATATCAAAATAATTCTACAAAGAGCTGCAGTTCAACTAGTCGTTACTTGATGTCCCTCACGAGTCCAATGCAAAAGCATTGAAATTATTATTACATCAAGCTGCAGGTCCACTAGTCGTTACTAGATGTCCCTCACAAGTCAAATGCAAAAACTTCATGAAAGGGTTTCAATGCTTTTGCATTTGACTCATGAGGGACATCTAGTAACGACTAGTGGAACTGCAGCTTGATGTAATAATAATTTCAATGCTTTTGCATTTGACTTGTGAGGGACATCTAGTAACGACTAGTTGAACTGCAGCTCTTTGTAGAATTATTTTGATATTGGACACTAAGGGGCATATCAACAAGCAGGCGATAAAAAATTATCACGGTCGAAAAGCGGCGATAATTTTATCGCCTAATCAGCAAGGTCAAGCTAACGCGTGAAACCTTGCTTTAGCGTCAGGATTCCTAACGCCCAGCTTTGCATCTCTAATGAGATGCAAAGTGAGCGTTCCTGACCTGGCATGACAGGAGAAATGTGGCTAAGCGACATTTCTCCTATCAGCAAGCCTAACGCTATGAAGCATAGCATCAGGAAAAGTAGCGATAACCCCTGTTATCGCTACTTTCCTTACGCCTGCTTCAGGACTAACTTAGACATGATATCCTATGGAAGGTGGATATCATGGCTAAGTTTGTGAGTCCCTATCAACTAGCTAACGTGAGATTATCGCTGGGTTTCCAGCGATAATCTCACGTTAGCCAGTTAGCCCTAGGATTTTTATCGCCGATGAGATAAGCGTTGCTAATAGCACGCTATCTTAGTGATAAAAATCGGCGCAAGCCGGCGATAATTATCCGAGCGCTAAGTGCGCTCAGCGATAATTATCGCCGGTTGTTGTTGATATGCCCCTATAATATTCACTGCCCACTGCTAATCTCGTCCCATAATGCTTTGCAGGGCCTTTGGTTGGGATTGTATTTTTGCCCGTAACTGTGCTTGGGGTGGTCCTAGGAGGAAGGGACCTCCACTGAATCGTTCGCCAGCATGATATGCTCTTTGTGTTCAAGGCATCTGCTTGGTCCTCCCCCTAGGTTAGGGGGGACCCCAAAATTGCATTAGTCTACCGCGATTGCGGTTCCCATTGGCAGTAAGGGCATGGGCCATGGCGGTGACACACCACAGGGGCCAGGCGGTCGCTACCATGGTCGTGCATTTTTCAATTGCATCCAATGACCGGCTGCATGGTGGAGGAGCACCCTACCACGATTTTCAAATTTGCATTAGTCTACCGCAATTGCAGCTCCAATTGCCTGCAAGGGCATGGGCCATGGTGGTGACACACCACAGTGGCCTGGCGGACGCTACCTCGATATGTGTGCCATGCATTGCTAAAGATGACGGTGATTTGGGGGGTGAAGCCTGCCAACCGCCATTTGACCATGTGTATATCACTATCACTACTGCAAGTGTGACTTGGGCATTGGCAGTGACACACCGCTGGAGCCAGGCGGTAGCTATTGCGATATGTGGGCCATACATTGCTAAGGATGACCGTGATTTGGGTGGTGAAGCATGCCAACTGCCATTTGACCATGTGTATATCACTATCACTACCGCAAGTGTGGCTTGGGCATTGGCAGTGACACACCGCTGGGGCCATGTGGTTGCTACCGCGATATGTGTGCCATACATTGCTAAGGATGATCGTGATTTGGGTGGCAGAGCATGCCAACCGCCATTTGACCATGTGTATATCACTATCACTACTGCGAGTGTGGCCTGGGTATTAGCGGTGACACACCGCTGGGGCCAGGTGGTAGCTACTGCGATATGTGTGCCATACATTGCTAGAATGACCGTGATTTGGGTGGCAGATCACCTTGACAGCACCTATGGGCACGTCATGCAGTGTGAATGGCCAGAGGCCATTTCTCAAGAGTGCACAGTAGACACATGATTCATGGCACACGATTGTGCACTCAATTGTAATCTGACCTTTACCCCACTGCTGACTACACATGCAATGTTGTTGTATATGATTAGGAACATTGGAATGTACTCACTTACATGTCACTTGTGATGTAGCTTGGCATGTACACAGAACGGTGTTGTGATGGACACTCCAATGGGTACACATGTCAATGTGTGAAAGGGCTGAGCAACTCACAGTGATGAATGTCTTACTACACATTGTGCAGATTTGACTGTCTACTGTTCAATAAACCCACAGTCTTGGCTCATTGTGTGGTTGATGTGTGCCCTGTGTGACTTACGCAAGAATGTGCGGCAGGTACAGCAGCTATGGTAGGAGACAGTAGTGTGGCAGCTAAACATATATGCTGTTAGTACTACTCTCAGGGCTGCCCATGCAAGATGTGGCCATATTCCTTTGTGCATTCACATAGTCATATATTGTTTGAGACATGCTAGTTGTGTGAACAGTGGACAGGTGTACGGATGGTGTAGCTAAAGGTGTCCCTACAAGTGAGTTGTGCTGTAAGCTGGACTGTGATGCTAGTTATTGTTTCTGTTGTGTCAGTCAAAACGTAAGCTGTCGGACACATCTCCTGGTGGATTGCATTGACATGTGTCCTCTTTCATCTCACCTAGGAGGAGACCAAATGTGCATCATCCCTTCACAGTGCTGGCAGACATGGAGGATGAGGAGGTCATACCTAAATTCAGTCTGGATCGACCCACCCTACAACACCTATGTGTTATGTTGGAGCCCCACCTGCAGCCTCGCAGGACATATCCGGATGCTTTCACACCAATGTCTAAGGTGATGGCGGCCCTTTACAGTACACAGTGTCCAACGTAGGTGGGATGTCGCAACCTATGTTCAGCATGGTACTACGTGATGTCCTGTCCGCTATGATGATCTACAAGGACAGAAATATTCATTTCCCCCCGTAAGCAGAGTTATAGAAGGGATTAGCCCGTCCAGCCGACCCAGCCCCGTGCCGGCTCCAGTGGCAGACGCGCCTTGCTGATCCCCCTCGCCCTCCCTTGCTCTTTTCCTCCCCGTGCGTGGCCTGCGGGGCGCCCCCGGGATTTCCAGATCTGTTGCGCGCTGTCAGATGACCCTGCACACCTCATACCTCCGTGAGGGGCGGGGGTGGGGATGGGTTTGCCGCTTTCCCCCCCCCCCTCCCCTTGAGCCTTTGGTAAAGTGGTCCTTACTTTTTGGGGGGCACGCACTGCATGGCATTACGGGAAGCACCTCGAAGGCACATTCCCTGGGTGGGTCATAATAATACTCTCCTAGGTCATTGGCTTGGTCAATGCGGTGCGGGGCGGCAGTGAACCGGGCTCTAGCTGCACTCTGCGGCGCATTTTACTGTGCTGTCACTCTGCGCTGCGAGGTCCTCCACGCCACATATTGCGTATGGTGGTTATATCCTAGGAGGGAACAGTCATTATCGTGTTTTTATTTGTTGGTTGGTTTTATACGCCGAAAAGAAACCTCAATGCTTTCCTGGTTGGATATATACTGTTGATTGCCCGCTCACTAATATGACCTTAAACAGCTTTCGTCACGTTACTGTGAAGCCGGCCCTTATGGGTTGTAGGCGATATGACTAAGCCTGGGCAAAGCACTATGCTACGCTCGCGTAGTTTGCGAAGTTTGCGCTACTTCGCACTACGCGAACTGCACGTAGCACAGTGCGAACACGTGTAGCATAGTGTTGCGTAGTGCTGCGGTCATTTTTTGCTTGCTCGCGGTCCTCAACGTCAAGTTGGCGACCGCGAGCAAGTAAAATGACATCCCCGCGAGACTTTTCCTTGTTCGTGATCAGCAACATCAAGTTGGCGATCGCGAGCATGTAAAATAAACCTCCCGGCGAGATTCCCAACGCGAGGAGGTCAGGTTTCTCATTGCGAGTGGTCGCGTATGCTCGCGACCGCTCGCGATGAGAAACTACCAGTTTGCGTTGAGAAAGCTGCCGCTCGAGTAAAAATCTACTCGAGCAGCAGAAAACTAAAGCTCTCACTGTGCAAGATGCCATTTTCAATGATTGCACAGTGCCGGTTGCTTGTCCGCACTGTGCAATCATTAAAAACGACATCTGGCACAGTGCAAACAAGGTACTACGCAGTTCGCGAAGTGCTACGTGTAGCTCGCGTAGTGCGAACTGCACTTTGCGTAGCTTCGCGAAGTGCTACTTCGCGAACTACGCCCAGGTTTAGATATGACGTGTTCACTGATGGGTTCTTGCCTACTGGCACTCCTGTGTTTAGGACACTGTATTTTGACGCTGCCGGCCTGGTCACACAGGATGTAGGTGAACAGCTGTGTACTATTTGTTGGTGACTAATAAAGGTTTTCAAAAAAAAAAAAAGAAAAAAAAAGAATAAATATCCATTTCCCCAGGAGGCATGAATTGGCGGCTGTAAAGGGAGATTTTTATGCACTTGGGCACATCCCAAATGTTGTTGGTGCCATTGACTGCACACATGTTGGCCTGGTTCCACCATAGGCACGTGAGCAAATCTACAGAAACAGGAAACATTTCCATTCCATCAGTGTGCAAGTGGTGTACCAAGCGGATATGATCATCTCACATGTCTGTGCCAAATTTTCAGGCTCGGCCCACGACTCGTACATCATGCGAAACAGCATTGTGCCATGACTGATGGATAATCTTATTCTGGAGCATGCATGGATTGTGGGTGAGTAAAGAGTCCAGTAGCGTGTGTGTGACATGCTGTACTGTGCCACAGTTACATTTCAAGGTTTCTCTGTGTTTCTCACACCTAGGTGATTCAGCATATCCCAACCGTCCTTGGCTGCTGAGCCCACTGCGGAATCCCAGGACACCAGCTGAAGTCCGCAACAATGATGCCCATGGTAGGACACGTCGTGTGGTGGAGCATACTTTTGGTCTCCTGAAGTCACGTTTCCGTTGCCTGGACAAGACCGGAGGTGCATTGATGTACTGGCCCAAGAATGTGTGTCAGATTGTAGTTGCATGCTGCATGTTCCACAACCTGGCCTTGTGCAAGGAGATACCCTGTTCCTGGATGCAGATGAGCAGCCAAGGCCCCCGCCTGAAAACCAACCCGTGTCCAGTGATGAGGATAGTGGAGAGGAGGAATGTGTCGACCTCCGTCAACAGCTTATCAACCGCTACTTCACTTGAAGGTGAGTGACAATGTACAACAGACCAATTGTCTGATGATGTAGCTGTTGTAGGCAAGGTGTATGTTAGATTTGTGACTGCAGCCGGTTGTTGACTCAGTGGTGGCTGACAATGTTTCGGGGACAGGGTGGTTTGGCACATCTACAAGATGTTTTTGTCTGCAGTGTCGCTCATTGTAATGTGTGCATATTGGAGTAGCTTGATGGCAAGTGTTGTGTGATGGCTGTGATGCCAACCCCTGACTAGTGAATATTGTTCTGTTGTGTTTTCCTAGGTCCCTTCAGCCTCTCCTTGCCTACAATCATGCCATACTCCAGGTACATTGTAATCATGGTGAAGCCTGCACATCCTGGAATAAACACTGAACAGACACAACGACGTGTGTGTAAGGAGTGTTTATTTACAATGGTGACATGTGAGGGGGTGAATATTTACAATAAGGTGATTAGTGAAGCAGTGTGTTGACTGTTATGGTACATGAGACAATCGAGTAATCACCAAATTGATGCGGTGACCCAGTCCAACAGACAGATTGCATTCGCAAGGCAGTGTGGGCAAGGACAGTCCAAAAAGTCAATGCAGTATTGAAGAGTGTTGTCATCATGGCTGGCTCCGTGACTGGCGTTTGGAAGGTGCTTTGCCATGGGAAACTCCCAGGGATTTCTTAGGATGGCCCCTTGGTCGTTTTGCGGGGGCCCCTGCTGCGGGGCCAGTGGGGTCTGAGGACACACCCCTCTCGGTGTCTGCAGGGGAGGATGGTGAACTGTCATCCTGCAGGCCACCAGAGAGAGGTGGAGGTGTTGGTTGTGGCGCAGGCCTGTCCCTCAGTACCGCCACTAGCTGGCCCAAGAGGTCCACAATTTGGCCCATGCGGGTGTCTATGGACCTCAGCAACAAGAGGAGCTCACGTGAATCTTCCTCAGCCAGCCCCGTTCATCCCTGGGCCCGTTAATAGGCTCCAAGGACTCTGTTGATGTTGTCCAGGGCTTCGGTCCCAGTGTCCGGTTGTCTGTGACTGACCCTTGTCCTCCCACCTGCCCTGCTGCCACGGACCTGTTGCCTCACCACTGTGGGCACCCGCATCCTCTCCCTGCCCTCCTCAGTTGGTGGTGTGGGCTGGTCATCCTCAGGGACAGGGAAAGTGTTGCAGGCAGCACTGGTGGAGGACACACAGGCCGTTACAGCAGGGGTCTGCGGATAAGTTGATGTTGCTGCAGATGTGGTGGGGGTACAATGGGGTCCTTGGACCTGTGGCGCCCTGGCACACCAGATGGGCAGGCTTCAAGCTCCTCATCCTCAGAATCCCGGGAGTCAACATCCGAGAGTCCATGTTCCGGGGGGGAGACTGGCTCTGCAGGTTGCTGTTGTTGTCCTCTGCAGTCAGTTCTTGGTCACCTGTGGGACAGATGGGAAATGGTCATTGAAGTGCACCCCTCAAGCTTGGTGTTAGATCTATCTTATTCACTGTTTATACACCACACAGTTGGCTAGTTGTCACATTGTTTGTATGCACACTATTGGACATCCTGACATGATGAAGTTGAGGTACATGCATTACTTGTCCATGGTGTGACGTGTCAATACATACCATGCGCCACGTGCATATTTTATGATTACAAGGACAGGTTGCCATGTAACGATTAGCGCAACAACAAATTTATGTGAAGCCTTTTTGTTGATTACTCTGCCTGGCAGACGTTACATCTGAGCATAAACTGGACATTGTCATCTCATGCATACCTTTGTCATGTCATGTACAAATCTCAATTTGTACTACCGACCATGCTTGATTTGTTTTCATATGGTCCTTGCTGCTCTGGCCCTATGGCACTTACACATGGCATTCAGTGCTGTGCATGATTGTGCACAGACTTTCTTCAACATGTGAATTGGTGTGTCACACTTTGGTTGCTGTAACAGTTACATTTGCTTATCTGTCTGCACACTGTAAGTGGAAATAGGATCTGTGTGTATTTTTGTGTGATGAGAGGGCTGGTGTTGTCATATGTCACCATGCTTTTTGAGAGGAATGGCTGGGTGCATGTACTGTCTACTTACCTGTTCTGTTTTCACATTTGGGTGGAATTTGTGACACATCCTTGTGTGTGTATGGTGGAGGGCTCCATCCTGCTCAGGGGTGGGACAAGAGAGCATAAGATGGCTACCTACCTGTTAGTTTTAATTGTACAATGCAATGGCTGACATATGCATCTGGTTTGGAGGGAGTGCCCCATCTTGATGATTTGTGGTACAAGGGGGCATGATGGTAGTAATAGTGCAGGACTCCCACCCACAAACAGAACAATCTTGGTAACTGGCTGCCTACCTGTAAGTTTGGTTGGTGTACTACGATGGCTGCCACATACTTCATGGTGGTGGGTGAGTGCCACATCCTGCTCAGGGGGGTGACAGGGTTGACTGTTGGGATTTGTGGTGCAGGCCTCCAACGTCCAAACACCCTTTCCTGTGAAGATGGTGACCTACCTGTAAATTTGGTTGTTGTAATACAATGTCTGCCACATGCTTCTGGGTGTGCGGAGTGCTCCATCCTGCTCAGGGGTGGGACAGGGTGGCCTGATGGGAGTTGTGGTGCAGGCCTCCCACCCCCAAACAGCCCTCCCTGGGAAGATGGCAACCTACCTGTTAGTTTGAAGTGTACAATGCAATGGCTGATACATGCATCTGAGTGGGAGGGTATGCTCTATCTTGATGAGCTGGGGAACAAGGGGGCATGGTGGGAGTAGTAGTGCAGGCCTCCCACCCATAAACAGAACAACATTGGAAAATGGCTACCTACCTGTTAGATGCGGGTGAACCATACAATGTCTGCTACATGCTTCTGGGTGCGGGGAGTGCTCCATCCTGCTCAGAGGTGGGACAGGGGTGCCTTGTGGGAGTTGTAGTGCAGTCTTCCCACCCACAAACACCCCTCCCTGTTAAGATGGCTACCTACCTGTTACTTTGATGGGAGAAATGCAATGTCTGCCACATGCGTCTGGGTGGGGGGAGTGCTTCATCCTGCTCAGGTGTGGGACATGGGGCATGGTGGGAGTTGTGGTGCAGGCCTCCCACCCACAAACAGAACAACCTTGGAAAATGGCTACCTACCTGTTAGGTGAGGGGGAACCATACAATGGCTGACACATGCTTCTGGGTGGGGGAGTGCTACATCCTGCTCAGGGGGGCCTGTTGGGAATTGTAGTGCTGGTTGCCTGGACACATTCAACCCTGTGAATGTTGGCTACCTTTGGGGTGAATCTAATGGAGTGAATGTTGCATCTGTGGTACGTGTGTTGGATATTGTGGTGCATATTAATGTACTTGGGCCTCGGAGATGTAGTTTTGTAGTTGTGCTGGGCAGTACATAGCAGTGTGATGGTAGACATTTGTTGGTACTTACCAACCTGTACTCCCCCGGCTAGTCCTGTGAGACTCTTTTGATGCAGTATGGCAAGCACCTTCTCCTCCCATGCAGTGAATGTTTTGGTGGAATGGAAGGGCCACCACAAGTCCTCTGAGCCAGTTCATGGTTCTTGTTCCACTTCTTTTTGACAACACTCTTCAGGTCATGCCACCGCTTCATGATTTCCTGTCTGTTGCGCAGGGTGGTCCCTACTGCATTGACCTTGTCAGCTATCCTTACCCACATTTGATTTCTGGTGGCTAATGGTATCTGTTGGAGCAGATTACTAAAGTCTTGGGGTTCTACTCTGATTATCTCATCTACCATGACTGTCAACTCACTCTCTATGAATTTGGGCATTTTCTATGGTGCCATGGTGTGTGATGTGCAAAGGGGTTAGAGGTGCAGGTGTGTAAGTGGTGACGGTGGGGTCCTGTGTATGGTGTGTGATGTGCAGAGGGACTAGAGGTGCAGGTGTGAAAGTGGTGGTGTGATGTGTGTGGTGTGTGTAGTGATGGTGTGTTGATTTTCCTCTCCTTTCAGCTGTGGTGATTGGCACTTCACTTCTGGAGTATTGCAAAGGATTGTGGTCATGTAAGGGGCTGGTTTTATACTCTACTATGTGGGTGTGTCAATATGGGGTATTGCTATCAGGTGTGTTGTGTGGGTTGTGCTGGGATTTGTATTTTTGTAGTTGCCATGGGGGTGTGTCATTAGGGTGTGTTAGTTGTTTTGGGGGCAGGGCTAGTTTGCTGTGTTCACTTGGTGGCCTTGTTGTGAGTTTTTTTGTTTTACCGCCATATTTGTCACAGAGCGTCCACAGCGGTGGCTATACTTCAGCTCCTCTGCAGGATCTCCCATTCATTACTGTTTGCATCCGCGGCGGTCGGAAACAGCGGAACGTACCGCTGTCACATCGGGGGAATGCTAATTTCACAGGCGGTGGTTTTGTGTGTTTCCGGTGCGAATCTGACCGTCGCGGACAGTTTTTCAACAGCTCCGCCCACTACGGGTGGTTTTTCGTTGCCTCTTTCCGCCTCAGTCGGATTTTTTGGGCAGTTGATCCTAATAGGACCGCCGGTTATGCCGTGTTACCGGCGCGCAGTTGATTTCCGCTACCATGGTGGTCGAGGTGGTTTCCCGACCGCCATCCTAATAGACCCATAACTGTTGGATTTTTTTTTTATTGAAAATGAGTAGAAAAATGGCCATGTGTGAAGACATTTTCATTTGTATTTCCTTTCATGATGGCACATTTACAAAAGCAGTATACCATTACAAATGCTAGGCCCTTCTAGTTGCAGGAATTTATAGGGTTTATATGATTTCCAAGAAACCAAGTCAATAACTGAGCTGCACCTTACAATCGGTTTTCATTGTGTACCAGGTATAGAGCAATATATATGGTAAAATACAAAAAGTGAAAAAACAGAATCAAGGAAACCTATCTATTTCTGAAATGGACATCAGATGCTGAGTTTATGAGCAATGGTTATGTGTACATCTCTGAAATTGTGGGTAGCATACCTGCATGTTATTTAAAGAACATTTTTCAAAATATCTCCTTTTTTACACACTGACTTACATTTGGAAGGTTCAAATAAAGTGAAATCCAATAGGTAATAACAAATGTTCTACTGTTCTATGTCTTCCCAAAATAAATGGCACCTCACCTATTTGGCTAGGGCCAGTGCCCACGACAGAAACGCTCCAAAAAGCAACATGGACACATTACATTTTTCCACTGAAAACTGACCCTTTTTTTGCAATGTGGCAGCTGTGGATTTTGAGCCCTACCTCTTTCAGCACCTAGGGAAACCTAGCATCCTTGCACATTTTTTAAAACTAGAGACCAAGGGATCCCAGAGTGGTGTAACTTGTGTGGCTTGTGCCAGGGTGTCTTACCCAGGAGTCTTTGCATACCTCAAGGTTTATCTAAAAACAAACTTCTGGACTCTGGGGAGCCACAATGTTCCTACCACCTAGCATTCCCTCAAGTCTCCCAAAAAATGGCTCTTCACATGTGTGGGTAGGCCTAATTCTCACATCATGACAGGCCACACAACGCAACCAGGACACAACCCATTTTTCCAATGAAAACAGACCCTTTTTGCTATGTATCTTTCTGTATACATCGTAGCAGCATCACCATAAACAGAGCCATATCGCCTATTTTCGCATTGTGTGAATACTTATGCCCGGACATTAGCTGCAATGGCAAACCAGTATGCTCACTGCACATCATCTATCATCCTCCAGGAAGCAACCTCCTCTTCATCGAACACCTCATGGACTTGATCTCTACAAACAATGGGCGGCAAAATACCCAAATATTCCTTGATGACTTCAATCTCCATTGGAATGACAACAATGACACAGCGGTCAACAGCCTCAAAAACTTCCTGGAAGATCTAGCCCTCATCCAATCCTGCAACAGCCCGACACACAATAAAGGTTCAACCCTTGATCTTATAATCTCCAAAATTGACGTCATCCAGTTGGAGTCGATCCAACCCTGTGACTGGTCGGACCATCATATTATCGCCTTCTATATCAAGGAAACTATAAAACTCAACCCCAAAAATCTACCCTCTTCCAGCTACAACCTGCTTCAGCCCCCTGTAGGCACCTCTGACGTCCATGATCTCACCAACCACTAGCTCAACGCTATGCCCACGATAATCAATGAGGTAGCCCCCCTGCAACTTAAGAGAGCTCCCACTAAAGACTCCAAGCCCTGGTACAACGTTCTGCTTAATGAGGACAGACGGGCCCTCAGATCCTTGGAACGCAACTGGAGATCAGTCCCATCTGCTAATCACCTTAAAGTACTAAGGAAAAAGAGAAATGCCTACTACAAAAAGATTAAGCGCACTAAAGCAGACTTCTTCAGCCACCAACTAGACCAAGCAAAAAATCGTCCTAAATTTTTTTTCAAATTAATCAAAACTCAATCCAAGGATGCACCCCAATGGCTACAAGACCCAGCTCACCCACAACCCAACTGTGAAGAATTCTCTACCATCTTTAATCTGATGACAGACAATATTAAGAACGATCTCCTCAATGACCGATTACTACACACTGCTCCTCATACGGAAATCACCACCTCATCTCCAACTGCACCATGCCAACTCCCCCCTAAGCCTGGCCCAAAAAACGAGGCAGCATGGTCTTCCTTTGACACGTACACTGAAGACGCTCTAGGTAAAATTCTCAACGGCCTGAAACCGGCCAATCACCTCATTGGCCCTCTCCCTGCTAACGCAGTCAAAGACCTTTCACCTTGGCTTCTTCCACTTTGGACCAAAATCATTAACAGCTCACTTCAACAAGGCTGCATCCCGGACGCCCTCAAAATAGGTCAAGTTTCACCCATCCTAAAGAAACCTACAGCTGACCCTACGGACCTTAACAACTGTCGTCCCATATTCAACATTCCCACCTTGGCCAAACTTCTGGAAAAATGTGTACACCGAAAATTGGCTAATCACATTGATCACTTTGACCTCCTAAATAAACACCAATCAGGTTTCAGAGCAGGCCACAGCAAAGAATTAGCCATGACACACATTATTGATGATGCGTTACAAATCCTTGACCAGAACGGATCGTGCTTACTCATCCTGCCAGACCTTTCCTCAGCCCTTGGTACGGTCAAACACCAGAACCTAATCGATCTCCTGCCAAAAACTAGTTCAGCATATAATTCATAAGAAAGTGGCAGTTTCGTCCTTTAGAGAGAGAACGACCTACATTCAAGCCCTGTCCTCTTGTGGTATAATATATGGAGTAAAGTAGGGACAGAGTTTACAAAAGCTATAATACTAAACTGCCTAATGTTAGATGCATGGAGGAACATAAGATGGCTGACTTAAATAGACAGCCACCTAAGAAAAGTGGATAATAGTATCAGAGTTAAGGAAACTGTTAAAATCTTACAATATACAAAAACCGAAGTTGAAACTATACTCAGGGGATGGAGAGAGATAGATAGAGATACCTGAGAGCCCAAAAAATCAACTGTGAATAGATATCTGTCATGCCCAGTACAAGTGGGCCTACAAAACTACTTGCTAATTGTAAAAGAACATCCAACACAGGTTCTATCTCACCAGATTATGCCTAGGAACATTGCACTTAAGGGTTGCCTTCCCAAAAACTGAGGCATGGACTGATATCTTACCAAAATGCCCATTTGATGATTGAACCAACCAAAGAATAATGCGCTTTATTTTATTCTGTAGTTTTTATAAGGTCCTTAGAAATCTATTTATAGCGCCTATTTTTAAAACTGGCACATATATTTATTCTCAGGATGCCTTTAATTATTTATGTGCTTTGGAAGATGGGGATATCTGTTTGTCTGTTATTACATTTATTATAACTGTACTGGGAAGAAGAAAAAACCTTGCATACTTGGAAGCTCTAACTTATGAGGTCACATTATAAATCCCCTGAAGATGTTAATTGCCATGCAAACTTATGAATATCAGCTATCCCCTCTAATATGGATGCCTTCATCTAGAGTAAAGAAATGGTCACTTTATGTCCCTGATGATATAAATACAGAAAAAGTGAGAGATATATATTTTAATAATTGAAACAAATCTATTATATTTTTTTTAATTTGTATTAATTTGTTGATTATAACAACACTTGACTGATTGATCACATTGTTTTGAATTAGAGATTGGAGTACCAGGCAACCATTAATATGGTCCGATCCTTTAGTAGATTCTTGACTATCTCTATGGTCTAGAGATCCTAAGTTGTTACGCATAAATGTTATTGTTTATCGTCTTTGGGACTGGGCGTTGAAGAACCAGAACCTTTTAGGCCTGGCGGCGCAGGGTACGCCTTAATCTCCTGGGTTCTCCTGCTTCAGCTAAGAGAGACACGGGGACACTCTGTCGACGTAAAAGATCAGATTTTATTAGCTGCAGCTAGTACAGTTGTCCTAGAAGTACACACGGTATGTTCTCAGACTGCCACTTCACTCCGTGGCGTACAATCTTTTATAGTGTATAGGAGACATATACATTAACCAGAAAACACACCTATCACACACATCGAGAACCAATAAGGGAAGTTTGAGATAGGACAGAGCCAATAGAGAAGGTTGAAAAACAAAGTATCGAGTAACCCGAAGAAGCCTCTCCTTCAACTGTGTTTGTCACTCCTCCTTTCGGGTTAATTTATTAACATGTCCGTAGCTGACTCGCAGGTGGTGAGATACATTTGTGTGTTTTGGAGGACAGTTGTGAAACGAGAGAATACGAGCAGAGGACAGCGAAGGCCAGAAGATAAGATAAAGTCAGAAGAGAATAGTGTGAACCAACAGATAGTTGAGACAGGGATTAGGAAAACCAGACAGGGATTAGTGTACTCGGCTAGTCCCTAACACCAGCTTTGTAAACAGAGGCAGAAGGCTATTTTGACACAATATTGCAGGAAAAGCAGAAAAGACTTCGTTCGCCGTGCTGCCTGAGTGAGGGCAACACAAAATGGCGGCGGTTTACAAAATGGCGGGTCAATACGATCGAGATCGAAAATCGAATTTCCTCAGACCCTTCTTTTGCCAGAACTCAGGCAATAATATACGGACTCATGTTTAATCTGAGTCGATGTCAATGGCCATGAGGTCATCAAGCTTCTGTTGTAGCATCATTTTAATATTCTCTGTTCTCTGTGACTTAGGGTTTGGGATGCACATAGTAGCACAAAGGTCACAAATGGCGGGACCACAGTGCATACAGAGACAACAAGAGAAAATGATGGCCAAAACCATTCCAAGGAATGTTAATACCTTCCAACCCCACTTAGACAGTAGTCCCCAAAACCACCCCAATAAAGACCAATCTCCTTCGTCCTGATGAATCGACTCGGAGATTATGTGTAATTTAGAGATGGCCTGGTATACTGTCGGAGCATCGTCAGGTATATAAATACAGCAACTTGATTTGATCAATTTACAGACTCCACCACGATCTGCAAGAATAATATCTAAGGCAACTCGATTCTGTAATGTCATAAGACGATCCGCCTGTAGTTCCGCTGTAATGTTACTCAAAGCTCCTACAGTGACGTCTATAGTAGTCTCTACAACACGAACCAGTTGCCTCATATTCCTACTGTTTGCCATAGGACCCCAAAAAGGAAGAAATCCTTTTAGGAAGTCTCCTCCCTCTTGTCCTGCTGTGTCTTTGGAATCAATAATCCCTCGGCCATATCTGTTTTTATAAAAATTTGAAGAAGCAGTATATGTAGGGGGAAGAAGGAAAGCGATATAGCAGGTTCCAGAAAAAACAGTCGGTAACCACGTATAGGCTCTATCATGACAGATAAAATACGTGCCCTGAGATGGTACTAACGGCGGCAAATTCTGAGATGAATGGATGTACGTATGGGAGCAAAAGCTTTTTCTCTGTTCGGTGTCAGCAGTCTGATCATTTATTTGCAAACAGAAATTGCCTTGATGAGGTACAGTCCAAATTGGTGAAGATTTTCCCTGTTTAACCTTATCACTAAGACTAGTGATATAATGGGTGACGTTCCAATAAGTGTATGCTTTTTTCTCATCAATAGCAATTTTACTATTTTCCATGATTTTAGCCATAGCTACCATTCCCTTTATCAATGAACTATGACTGAAATCTGGTCCACCAATTTAAGAACTGACAGGTCGTTTAAATCGGCTTTGATAGGCATGAGAGAACATTACAAAATAAGCCCAAGCAGAACCTTCATAAGAGAATGGAAAGACTAAATATGGCATTCCTTTTTCTGTGAAGAGAATTTGTGGAGAGTATCACCTACCCACCAAACAGGTGCGCGCTGTGTTGAATGGAACACTAGGGTTTCTTCACATGTCTCAGTTTATTGTTTAGAAAATAATATCTCCATCGATTCAATTTCAAATATTATTGGATCAATTGCATGTTGTATACATAATCATCGTCTGATGAAATCATTCATTCATGGTTTTCAATGTTAGACATCCACCCAATGCATTTTGGGTCAATAAACTCTGACCCTTCATCAGGGTTCTATAAGAAATAAAACAGGACCATTAAGTTCACTCTACAATTCGATCAACAAGATATACAGTCAAATAAAACAGGATATGCAACAGCACATGAAAGTAAAACATGAACTCAAAAATACATCAGCATGAGTTGACAAAATAATCAACATGATGAGCAATAACCATCAGGTTAACTCTGGAAGATTTTTTTAAAACGATGAACACACTGCGATATGGCGCGGGAGAAACTAATTTCAAAGACCTCGATATAGTGAATGTTATAAAAGTATAGCTTTACGCACATTAATGGTAAGAATCTATAATTGCTGACATGAAGCCTCAATGAAGTTCTATTATGAGCATACGCCACCATTTCAATAGCAACAACTTACGTAGGACCGGTGGGTCTCAGTCGCCATGGGTTCATACTCTGCTAACGAACTTCAGTTTACGCGCCCATACGATGGCGGTTAAAAAATGAAAAGGTCTTAAAACCACTGATCTGTTGTGGTAGTAGCCACGTGATCGTGATGCGCTTCGTACAGGGGCGTGTTTGGTGAAATGGCCAATCCTATGCTAAATTCTACAACGTCTACCCCACGTGATTGGGGAGACGACGGCAGTAACTACAGATGCTCGTAGTGAAAGACACTTGCTGGATTAATAAAGTTAAGAAGTGTTATTAGAAAAAACTCGCCAGAGTGTGGTGGGCTAATGAACTTCGCATTCATCACAATGTTGAATGTGCAAAATTATATGCTGATGAACAAAAATTCAAATGTATATATAATCAATCAATACATTCACAATCAATATGAATAGATAAACAACTAATAATGGGTTCGGAGGATTCCTTCAGCCAAAGTGCTAATGTAAAATATATTATAGAAAACATGAATATTCAATCCGATCATTTAGCCCAATAGGAAGGGAACAGTTCAATTTTTTGATCCAGAAGTATTCTGTTTTTAACCTCTGCTTCATGGGAACTTGGTCTCGGCGTTGTGTGATCGACTCCAGAATCGTGAAGCGTAATTGAGATATTTGATGCCGAGCTTCAATCCAATGACATGCCACAGTAGATTTAGGATTCTTCGATCTTATGTTACTTTTGTGTTCTGTAATACGGATTTTAACTTTCTGCTCAGTTTGTCCCACATATATTTTGCCACAGGGGCATTTAATGGCATAAATACAATTGGCCGTATCACACGTACTGGTGTGGTTTAGATCAATTTGGTAACCTTTTGTTGGATGAGTGAACTTATTTCCGACGATAACATTACTGCAATGTGTGCAGTTTTGGCATTGAAGCATGCCACGCCTATTCATGGTAATTTTTTTAGGAGTATTCAAAAGTTCTTTCAAATTTTTAGAACGTTGAAATGCAAATGTAATTTTTTCATTGTATAGATCTTTCAATTCTGGTTCCATTTGGATTAATCTCCAATTTTTATTGATGGCTCTTTTAATCTTTGATGATTCAGTAGAATATTTCAAGACACATACAGTCTTTTTCTTGTGGATTGGTATTCGTTCTTGTAATAAATCGTCCTGTGATTTCATTGATACTTTTTCCAAAGCTGTCTGGAGGACGCTTTCCGGATAACCTCTTAGGCGATACTTGGCAGTTTGCTCCTTGAGGGTTACTTGTAAAACTTTGCCGTTAGATGTGATACGTTTAATTCTGATGAACTGAGAAGTCGGTAAATTTTTTTGGATTGATTCTGGGTGGAAACTCTGAAATAGTAAACTGGAATTTTTATCTGTCTTCTTGGTATATACTTCAGTACTGATTTGGTTTTGATCTAATTTCACTTTTACATCCAAAAACGCAATGGATTTCTCATCAATGGAATGTGTGAATTTTATTCGATCATTGTAGGTGTTTAGCATGGAGATGTTGTTTTCAAGTTCATGACGAGATCCTCTCCAAATTAAAAATAGATCATCAATGTATCTTTTGTACATGACTAATCCTTCGGTCCATATTAGATTCTCAAGAATGTAATCAACCTCAAATTTATTCATGAAAATATTGGCGTACGAGGGAGCCCCCCCGAAGCCCATAGATGTACCGCTCGCTTAATTGTAAAATTTTCCTTGCCATTCAAAGTAGCTGTAATATAATGCAAATTGCATCAGCTCCATAATGAATAATTTCTGGGTGTCTTCCATGTCACTTCTTAACAAGCTCCATTCTAAAGCTTCTAATCCCTCATTGTGGGGAATTGATGTGTAAAGTGCCGTCACATCTATGGTGCATAAAACATATGATTCGTCTTTTACCAGTTCAATCATCTTCAATAAATTCAAAAATGATGTGGTATCTTTTATGTAAGTGACACTCTTTTGCACAATGGGTTGTAGAAACTTATCTACAAATTTTCCAATTGGTTCAGAGATAGACCAACAAGCCGAGACAATCGGTCTGAATGGAGGTTTAACTGCATCCTTATGTATTTTCGGCAACATATATAGTTGCGGTCTTCTGGGATATTTCGTATCAAAGAATTGTTTGGTTTTGCCACTGATCCACTTCATTTCAAATGCTTGTTCAACAATGTTCTGAAGAATTTTCTGATATTCAAAGGTTGGATCAGATTCCAAAGGAAGATAAATATCTTGGTTCTTAACATGGTTATTGACACTCATCGTGTAGAATTCTGTGTCCATGACTACTAAGGCACCTCCTTTATCTGCTTTCTGGAAAGTCAGCTGTTTGTTAGAGCTTAAATTTCTGAGTGTATTCCATTCTTTGTTAGACAAATTTGTTTTCTTCGGTTTGGTGAATGTGATTTCTTTGACATCAGCTAACACTGATCTTTCAAAAGCTTCAATAGTCTTGTGGGTAAATGGCGCACAAAAGGTACTTCGCATTCCTTTTTCTGTGGCATGGGGCATTAGTCCATACACCCAACAGTCGATTGTATTAATTACCAATTGGTGTTGATGTAATAACTGGATAAAGGAGTTATTGTAATATTCGGTTCTTCGAATCAGTTCATGTTGAGGAAGTGTATGAAATAGATGTGGAGAGATAGTGGAATAAGAAGGCACAGTGATAGAAGAAGGGACAACTTTTTGCTGCATAGCATGAACAATCCAACCTATACACGCCATTAAAATACACAATTATATGAAAATACATAAGGTTACACCACAACGACTATACATTAATTTACAGTAGTTTTTCATCTTTTCCTTTCTCTCTCTTTCTCCTAATGTAGTATCCATCTTCTAAGTGGATGCTCACGGCAATCTTCCTCAATCAGTTGGTTATGATTATCTGCCGTCCTATGACACTGCACGTCCTGCAGACCTATTGTCACTACTCAGGTCACAACCAAGACTCCTACCGTGACCCTGCAACCGGGATAGAAACTACACGGAAGAGAGAATCTCAAGTTTTCTTCTTTGGTCTAGGTCTCAAATTATAACGAGCCTTATCAGGTACAGTCTGATCCTGAAACAATGTTCGTGGATCTGTGGTATTCAGACGAAGGTGCGGTGGTACAGCTTCTTGGAGAATGTCGTCATTTTCTTTCTCTGACAATGTTCCATTCAAGTGTGCATCACTAAATGGTACAAAACGAGGAACCTTCTCACTTTCAAAGTCTCTTATACCCTTACGAACCCACTGATCGAAAGCAAAGGCACCTTCTTGCAGTGCACACCGTGAATCAAGTTCTTCTTTCCTTCAACTTTCACTGCTGTACGGGTGGTTAGTAGCACCTGCCGGGGTTTTCTCCAGCGAGGCTCCAAATTCTTCGTCCTTTGGAAATTCTTCATACAGACCCAGTCACCTGGCTGGATGGAATGACCTGAGTCTGTGGAGGCCTCGGGCAAAGCGCTATGAACCTGTTGATGGAGAACACGCAATTTAGTTGTGAGGTCATGCAAATAATCAATCAACATCGGGTAGGGTATATCAGAGTACTTTTTAGGGCGAGGGACTCCCTATACATTAGCTGGGCGTCTGAAAACTATCTCATAAGGGCTAAGTCCCAAACGAGAATGCACAGCCGTTCTGGTGGATAAAAGAGCCAAAGGAAGGGCATCGGGCCAACTAAGGACTGTACTGGCTTGTATTTTAGCCAGTTTAAGTTTTAGTGTACCATTCTAGCACTCCACTAGACCCGCTGACTGTGGATGGTTTGCCGCATGGAATTTTCGTTTGGTGCCAAGACCCGCACAAACTTTTCGCATGACTTGGCCCACAAATTCACTCCCATTGTCACTCCAGACAATGCGCGGCAACCCAAATCTAGGGAAAAACTCTTTTAAAAGTATTTTGGCTGTGGATAGAGCCGTATTGTCTTTCAGGGGATATGCCTCTATCCATCTGGAAAAGGCACATACCACCACTAGAACATATTTGAGATTGTTGCATCGTTCCATGTGAATGTAATCGATTTGCAACACCTCAAATGGTAGGTCGGAGGAGCAAAATGACCTGCTGGAGTTGGGGTTCCCTTTCCCAGATTGTACATAAGCAAATGATACAATGTTTCACTACATTTTCTGCACACCTCGGTATTCCTTCATTCTGCCACACTGGAGCCAAAAGCTTGCATATTCCTTTCGCACTTAGGTGGGCGCCTATGTACAGGTAGTACATAGGCGTCTGGTAACAGCCAACGCTGGTGCTCTGATAATTCTACCCAACATCCCATCTCATCTAACATTCCTGTACTTTCTTTCCACTTACTCAATTCTTTCTCTGTAGCCTCTTCTTGAATTGATTTCACACTTTCTACTGTGTCCTCATACATTCCTCTTTCTCTGACCCAATTTGCAGGGCCCGCAACATACATGCGACTTGTAGCATCTCTGGCTGTCTTTTTAGCTACCTCGTCCGCAAATGCATTCCCACGACCAACATCGTCAGTAATTTACTTGTGCGCACTACACTTCACAATTGCTATCTGGGTAGGTAAAGCAAGTGACTGAAGAAGGTCAGTCACCAACTGACCATGTTGTATCTTAGTGCCATGGGAAGTAAGGAATCCCCTTTCTTTCCACAGACGTCCAAAATTGAACGCTACACCAAAAGCGTACTGGCTATCGGTATACATGTTCACTCTTTTTCCTTTGGATAACACACACGCTTATCAGGGCTATCAGTTCAGCTGCCTGAGCTGAGTTATGTCTGAGGCGTGCTGTTTCCATGACTGTATGCAAGGTAGTAACCGCATTGGCTGAAGTTGTCTCTCCATTAGAAAGCTTAAAACAAGAACCATCTACCCATAGCGTTCCATCCGGATTCACTAATGGCGTATCTGTTAAGTCAATTCTACCTTTTGTCTCTTCCTCAGTACGGAGGAAACAATCATGTGGTTCTTGAACATCTTTCTCTTCTGGAAGAGGCAACAAAGTAGCTGGATTTAAAGTGTTACATCGTTTGATGTGTACGTGACTAGCCAAAAGCGTCAGCTCATATCCAGTCAAACGAGCACTTGTGAGATGCTGTGTTTTTGTTCTGTTTAGCAAAGTATCTACTGCATGTGGCACCATAACAATGAGAGTATTATCTAGCACCACTCCAGCCGACTGACGAATGGAAATAGCTGCTGCTGCTGTCGCTTTAAGACAGCTAGGCAATGCTTTAGCTACTGGATCTAACGTAGCCGAAAAATAGGCACATGGTCGCTGTTTATCTCCAAATCGCTGCGTTAAGACTGACAACGCACAACCTTCTTTTTCATGAACATATAGCGTAAAAGGTTTGCTGTAATCAGGAGTACCTAGTACAGGAGCAGAACACAGAGCAGCGCGTAAGTCAGCAAAACTCCTCTGAGATTCGTCAGTCCACGGAAGGGGCTGAGGTGTATCTTTCAAAGTGAGTGCCAACAAAGGTTTGGCCAACAGAGAGAAGTTAGGGATCCACTGCCTACAATAGGAAGTAATGCCCAAAAAGGCACGTACCTCTCTTTGTGTAGATGGCACAGACATTTGCGCAATTGCTTCCATACGTTCTGGGGTTAGTCGTCTTCCCTCCTTTGATAAGATATGACCCACTTAGGTAACTTCTCGACGAACATATTGTAGCTTAGAAGGTGAAACCTTATGATTAAGATTGGACAAGTGTTGCAACAATGCAACCGTCACATTCTTACATATCTCTTCTGAATCAGCAGCGATCAACAAATCGTCCATGTACTGAATAAGAGCAGCACCAGACGGTAAAGAAAAAGCATCAAGATGACATTTTAGAGCTTGACTATAAATGGAGGGACTTTCACAATAGCCCTGAGGTGTGCGCTTGAACCGGAAGCTTCGGCCTCCAAGAGAGAACCCAAAAATATCCCTACTTTCTTCAGCAATGGGAATATTAAAGAAAGCATTTTTTAGATCGATAACAGAAAACCAAACCGCGGTGGAAGGTATCATTGTCAACAGCGCAGTGATATCTGGGGCAACAGGAAATTGTGGTATAACAATTTTGTTTACCTCCCGAAGATCAATCACAAAACTATAAACAGTCCGTTTAAGAATAGGAAGAATAGGGCTATTACATATGTTTCCTCTCGTTTCTTCAACCACTCCCTTCTGGATCAAATCATGAATGATTTCCAAAAGCGCTTTTGCACCTTCAGTGGAAATTCTATATTGTGGAACGTGTGGCAATTCAGCATTGGGCTTGAGAGTAACAACATAAGGTGGGATCTCAAGACAACCAACATCATTTGGACCCGTAGCCCAAAGCGTCACAGGAAGAGAGAGCAATTCAGGTGGGAACTGATCTTTAGACAAATACATTGGAGAAGTTAATTTCTGTCCTAAAGTAAGATATACACCAGAAGGAGAACAAGATATTGTGGCATGTATTCTTTTCAGTAGATCTAAGCCCAATAGATTCTCGCCGCAACCATTCGTCAAGAGAAGCGGAGCTTCCAAATCATATGGGCCAATTGAAATAGGCAAAGGGCCAGAGACCGGATTACGAACTGGGGCGCCAGAAAAACCTACAGATACATTTGTTAAGCCAGACAAAGGTGCCCCAGGGAGTTTTGAATGAATGATAGAACTTCTCATCGCACCAGTATCTAAAAGAAATGGCTTTGAAAAACCCATTGTAGTGACATTAACATAAGGTCCATTCTGATCTACTGGAATCGACACAACTCCCTTACTTTGTCCATGGCTGTCCTAGTTAGCATGAAGACTTTCATTCTCGCCTTCAACATAACAATCCTCATTGTAGTACTGTGTAGACCGAGCGTTTTGCTGATCAACATAGTTCACGGAATTAGGAGGAGGAAGGGAACGCTGTTCTTGAGTCAACATACCTCGACCTCTACCTCTGTTTACTGACTGGAGGCCACCATGACCTCGTGAAGCAGATGGTGTGCCATTGCGCTGCAATAAAACCAGAAAACTATTCTTAAAATGACCTTCCTCCCTACAACAGGCACATTGATTAGGACCTAACAAAGGTTGCGGAATATATGCTCAGGCTTTTGAAAAACCCTCTGAAACTGTGGAGGCTGTTGAAACTGGGGCTGAGCATAACGAGGTGGATAAGCCTGTTGCAAGAGAACCTTAGTTTTTAATTCTTTAGTCTTTTTCTCTTGCTTATCTTTTTCTTCTTTATCTCTATTTTCATAATATTGAGCAGTAGCCAATATCTGGGCTGACGAAGAAACAGCCCATGAACTCTCGGAGTCTTTCAACTTGTGTGACAGCTCGGGAAGCAGGTTGAACACAAATTTATCTACAAATAATCGCTGTCCACTTTCCGTAGTCATATCCTGACCACTGTGATCAATGAATGTCTCTTCGAAACGAGTGAAGAAATCAGAGACACTCTCATCTTTCTTCTGTTTGCACGAGGCTAGTTTATCCTAGTTAACTCTCAAGGCAGGCATCATCGTTTTCATTAATGTAATAATCCTACCAGGGAGTTCTGAAATCAAAGCATCAGGCTTCGCACCACCCACTTGGTTTCCATCTGCGGCAATTATAGCAGCCCAGTCTCCACCTAATTCTTGGGCATGATTCTCTTTACGAATTCTAGCCCATAACGCTTGTGGGACTACATTCCCCATCAACATGTCGATGTCTGCTAAATTCATGATACAGGCATCAACGGTCTGTGACAATTCTTTGTAATAACCTGCAGGGTTCTTACGAGGATCCGGTAGAGACTGTTTAAGAGTCAAAACGTCAGATCCTTTCCAGGGGACATGTACCCATATATGCTGGAAGTGAGCAGGAATAGCTTGATTAGCGCCGACGGCTGCAACCTCTTCTCTCCATACTGGAGGAACCTCTCTCATTGGGTAATTTTTCAGTGTCAACCTAACTGAGGGATCGGAGTCAAGAAAAGTCTGTGAGGTAAATAAGGTTCTAAAGGTAACAAGTCGCTTTACGGCGTCCTCAACCTTGGAACCCACAATGAGTCCCTTATCAAAATCAGCCTGAATATCTAACAGACCCTGAGGAACCGAACCCAAATCCATATCCTCCCATCCTTTAACGAGAGTATCACACATGACATTAAAAACATATCTCTGCGTAGGCGAATTCCACTGTGAGAAGGTAGGCATAATGTCGAGCACACTATACTGAGGACCCTTCTCAATCCATCTACGAGCGAGTGAGTGCAACCTTTCTCGTTCTTCGGAGGCTGGGAACTGACTTCGAGACTGTCTTCGAGAAAAAGCCGGAGACACATTTAAAGCCTCAAAGAAAGGAGATAAAAGACCAGAAACCGTATCTGTGAGTCGTTTACGCATAGACGGAGAATTGGTCATAAGGATAGGGGACAAGGTATTAGGCGAACTAACTGAAGAGGGATCAGTAATTGCCGGGGGAGCAGAGGGCAAAGAAGATGAAGGCAAAGGAGTCGATGGCAAAGCTGGCAAAGGCGGCAATACTTGAGGGGGCAAATGTGGAAGAGCCGGAGCGAGCGGAGGCGCAGCTGGCGACTGAGCAGGCTGAAACAACGGGGGTGCATTAGCACCTTGTACATAGGGCGGAGGCAATCTCAGTAAGTGAGACATCAAGGGATCTTCCCCTGAATCCTTTCTTTTATCAGAAGGGGAAGCTGGCAACATCGGATAGCATTTATCTATCGCCATATGATGCTGTCTCTCTGAAATTTCCATCGCATTATCGACTTCATCATCTTTAAATTGCTGAGCAGCCTGTATAATTGTCATACCCTGTGTTTTCCTATCTCGTTTTTCTTGCTTAATTCTTTTCTGTTTGGCTTCCTTACTCCAAAAGCGGAAAGAGTCAAACATTGCCGGCCGGGCTTTTCTTTTAAATAAAATAGCTTCCAAATTATCTAGTATGTCAGGCTTAAAACTACCATTTTCTGGCCATTTTAAAACACCATCATTCTTCGTGTATCGGATCCATGCCTCGTTAAAGGCAATGGGGCCAACACCATGTTTAGAATAGAGCTCATAAGTGGGAGTTCCAACCGAAGGAATCGGACAAGAGTCCTCCAGCCGGGAATCCCTATTACAACCAAAGCAACAAAGTTTCCTAAACTTAGTCAGACCAGGCATCGTTATTTCACTGGACTGTTCACAAACATTAAGGGGGTTAAATTTAGTTAACACAGCACAAATGTACTTACCCCTCGGCTTCGGTTATTGCAATACCCGAATCAAGGACCCAAAGAACCTAAGAACCAAAGTACCAAAGGACCAAAGAACCAGAGAACCAAAGAAGTGGGAGCGACCCACCAATACTTAACTAAGATGTCTTCTTACATCAACAGAGGCCCGTCTATCGTCTCGCCTTACCATACATCACCAAGAAGAGGGCCAAGGTAGGGCGGCAGTCAGGGCAGCAGTCGTCAGTAGCCGTCAGGAAGGAGTAACCACGCTGCAAAAGACCTTCGGACCACTTTCAACATACAGGGGTCGCTTGACGTGGCTCGCGATTTCTCCAGAATTTTCTTGCGGGGTTCCTCACGACCTTCAGGCAGAACCACTACCTCTGAAACCGCCCCACATTGGGCGCCAGTTGAAGAACCAGAACCTTTTGGGCCTGGCGGCGCAAGGTATGCCTTAATCTCCTGGGTTCTCCTGCTTCAGCTAACAAAGACACGGGGACACTCTGTCGGCGTAAAAGATCAGATTTTGTTAGCTGCAGCTAGTACAGTTGTCCTAGAAGTACACACGGTATGTTCTCAGGAGACTGCCACTTCACTCCGTGGCGTACAATCTTTTATAGTGTATAGGAGACATATACATTAACCAGAAAACACACCTATCACACACATCGAGAACCAATAAGGGAAGTTTGAGATAGGACAGAACCAATAGAGAAGGTTGAAAAACAAAGTATCGAGTAACCCAAAGAAGCCTCTCCTTCAACTGTGTTTGTCGCTCCTCCTTACGGGTTAATTTATTAACGTGTCCGTAGCTGACTCGCAGGTGGCGAGATACATTTGTGTGTTTTGGAGGACAGTTGTGAAACGAGAGAATACGAGCAGAGGACAGCGAAGGCCAGAAGATAAGATAAAGTCAGAAGAGAATAGTGTGAACCAACAGATAGTTGAGACAGGGATTAGGAAAACCAGACAGGGATTAGTGTACTCGGCCAGTCCCTAACACCAGCTTTGTAAACAGAGGCAGAAGGCTATTTTGACACAATATTGCAGGAAAAGCAGAAAAGACTTCGTTCGCCGTGCTGCCTGAGTGAGGGCAACACAAAATGGCGGTGGTTTACAAAATGGCTGGTCAATACGATCGAGATCGAAAATCGAATTTCCTCAGCATTGAAATGTGAGCTATGTGTCATATTTTCATTTATCAACCAATTGTATTGTTTTTATTGAGTACTTGTATGGTTTTATATCTATAAACTGAATAAAGAAAGAATGAATGAATGGACATAAAAACGTATGACTGTGAAACATATTTACTGTGGTACTCCAAAAGAACTGTAAATGCCCATATATACAAATTTGGTTTTCCTTTAACCCCTTCCACGTGGGGTAATTCCCCCGCGGTGCGGGGGGGCGGCGGCGGTGGCGCTGTGCTTGTGACGAGCCCAGTTCGTCATGAGGCACAGTGGAGCTGTGCTTATGACGAGCTGAGCTCGTCACGACCCCGCCCACTGATTGATTCTCCCGCACAGGCAGGGAATCAATCGCGCGTGGGCAGGCCGCGACGGTTATTACGAGCCCAGCTCGTCATGAGCACAGCTCCACTGTGCCTCATGACGAGCTGGGCTCGTCATGAGCACCAAAGCGGTTAATACCTTCAAAACTACTGAAAAGATTTACACCAAATAACAAAAAGTGAGATGTTCATAGTTACATGAGCTAACCATAACTTACGCCCCCGCAATCCACTGCTTATGGTCTCACATATTACATCACTCATGACCTGGTCAGTGACATCACTGATGAAATCTCAAATTACATCACTGATGACATCATCCATTAAGTGTAATGGTGAAACTATTTCTAATATATGTTATCTAACTGATTGTGAGACTGTATGAATCAGTCAGTGGCTGTATAGGTATGTGACTGTATATCTTAGTGGCTGTATGAGTGTGTGAGTGGGAGAGGCTGTATAAATGTGTTAGTGGATACATGAATAGCTCTATGGTTGAGGGAGTGGCAGTGGTATAGATGAGTCGCTGGCCATGTTGTGAATGGGTGTGTGAGTAGCTGTATGGATGACCCAGTGACTATGTGAGTGGCTGTATACATAACGCAGTAGGTATGTGAGTGGTTGCATGGGTTACAGAGTAGTTATTTGAGTGTGTGTATATGTACGTGAGTGGGTGTAAATACCTGTAATGGAGAGCGAATGTGTAGGTGAGTGGATGTAAGAGTGCCTGCATGGGTGACTCAGTGATTGCATGGATGTGTTAATGGCTATGTAAATGGTTGTGTGAGTGAGTAAGCAGGTGTAATAATGTCTATATGCATGATTGTGAGGACACATTAGTGACTGTATGGGAGAGTTACTGGGTGTGTGAGTGGGTGTATGTGTGAATTAGTGAGTGTGTGTGACTGGTTGAATAAGTAAGTAAGTGAGTGTGAGCGAGGCTTTATTGGAGAGTAAGGGGTTGTCTCAGTGGCTGTTTAGGTGAATAAGTACACATAGTATATATATGAATGTGTGAGTGGGTGTGTAGTGGCTCTATGCATGAGTGAGTTGGTGGATGAGTATTTGAATTTGTGTTTGATAGGTTATCTGAGTGATTGTATAAGAGTGAGAGTGAGTGTATAAGAGATAGTATGGGAGTGTGAGTGGTTCTATGGATGATGTCATCAGTGATGTAATTTGAGTTCTCATGTTATATTAGTAAAATTTGATACAGTGCACGACTCACGCGGTGAGCCAGATTTCACCATCTTTAAGGCTCTCTGTCAACCAACAACTGTGATAGATCTGTTTCTACATTGAACGGTCCATTAGAAATAAAAGACCAGTACCTATGATCAATACAGATAAGATAGAATGTTGTTGAATGATCATACCAATAATGTATTTTTATATCAGCAAATAGAAGAGTCTGCTATGCATTTCAACAAGGAACATCTAGCTCATAACATCGCATTTTAGGACATTACTGCAGCCATCACAACAAGACCTGCAATTGCAACTTCATGCGTTTCCGCTATCTTTCCTAATGGCTACATGATTCAATGTTTTATGGATGTATCAAACAATATCAATAGTTTGATTGCTAAACATTATGTAAATAGTGCAGTAAAATTAAAATATAGTGGTATCTTTGTAAGATGACAGCTAATTTTGATGATAAATTCTTTCTGGATACATTTTAGGATACCTTTTCCCATGATGGATTTTTAATCTGTCTGTTCAGTGATTTATTTTGTTACATCTAAAACAATTGTCTTGTGCTGAAAACAATATACAGTTTTTTTTCATTGAGGTGCATCTATGGTACATATAGCTCTGTGTTTCAATACACTGGAGGACATATATGGGTGGCATATTTGAACCTCTATTAGAGACAGTTTTATAATATATTTTAGTTCAATTATTCAATTGATCTCTGTTTTTGAAATTCCTAGATATATGAAGTAACTGGTTCATTCTGTCCACATTCAACATTAACCACATTGGGATGCCTGTTATCATAGATCCACACCTATTTTTAAATATGTCACATTTGGTCAGACGTTCTCAGCAGAGCTTAGGATAATGGTTTCTAGCATCTTTCTCTTTAACTACAGCAAAACCCTATGTGGCAGTTACACATGTTTGTAGCCAGGACACATTACTTTAAATATTGTACCTTTTAAATTATGCCATGGGCTAATTTGGCCAGAGTCCCCAAGCTAAACAGACACATAATCTACTTCATACACACTAATACCAAGTTGTTCTCAGACAGGAATATTACACATGCAAACACATACCTACTCAAGCACACACACGTATGCAAACAAATAAAGATGTGAATAAAGGTACAGAAGCCAGCAATGGAGTACACAGAAATCTTTATAGAATCACACACAGATTTTTATGCAGACAAATGCAAGAATATATTCACTTACAAAGATGCTCACAGTTAGGTATATTTACTCACCGATAGGAATGTTAGATTACAAATTATGCCTCCTTATTGTTTCACATAAGTTAGCATTCGCAGCGCCATTTTGTGTACTGGCGCCATTTTATATTATAATCAAAACTAACTATCTGCCATTTCTCGGAAATGGCATTCTCTAGGTTATGTTTCTTTGGAGCTGAGTTTTGCTACACTAATGAATGTATTGTTCATATTAGTGCATACCATATGCAACCCTATCTCACTTGTCTAGTGGCGGGCACAGGCAGAGTAACCTTGAAAGATAGATATTGTGTGCCCGGTCTCAGATTCAAAACTTACTCCTTTGTAATTTATTGTCCAGCTGCGTCCCTCTGGAAAATTCCATGGTGGGCGGATTTTCATTGGTTCTGAAATGTACATAATGTATTGTTATGCTTATTGAAGTCAGACCTTCTCTGCAGCACTGTTAGTGACTGGGCAGACAGGACTCCGCTCTGAGCGAACTTTGAATAAACTGTTATTGGTTTGTATTCTCTACTGTCTGACTGACTCTTCATTTCGTAGAAGGCAGAGAGGTGGTCGTGAGTGGCCCGGGTGACCCGAATCGGGCCATTTCCTTCAGGAATACCAACCACACAAAGACATAAAGCACTCTCTACACATAGAAACATAGTCTCACATAAAGAATAGTGACATGCTCATACTCTCACAAAGATGAGCTTCCAGTAGGCTCCAATTACACATCATGGTGCTAAGGTTAAGGCTTCATGTCATGAAACAGCCACCAGGTAGCACAGTGTTGTGGTATGTAAAGCAGGCAGTAAAGGGAGCCTGGAGATGTAAGATGTGACTAGAAACCTGGTCAATCTGTTCCCCAAATGAGGGGACCATTGTTACATTTTCAGGATTATTTCCTGATTCCAGCCAAGCAGATTTCACTTGACCTTAGTAAGTTGGTATACCTTGGCATGCTGTGGGATAACAATTATGTTCTGGCGCACAGATCTCTCACAACTTATCTGGAGAGAATGAAGGTGAGACGCATAACAAAACCTATAACAAAATCAAAACGCTGTCAGAGACACTAAAAATATGTATTGGAAATAGCCATCTTTTGAGTGGTGTTCCCCCAGATTTATGCATAACGTGTTTTTGGGGCCATAGAACTCTGCACACTTTACTCCTGCTTGCCAGTGGTAAAGTGCTTGCACATTCTTTTTTAACATGTTGAAATTAGTATATCCATACTTGGCATATTTAATTTACCTTTAAGTCCCTAGAATATGGTACAGAGTGTACCCAGGGCCTGTAAGTTAGATGGGACCATTGAGCAGCAGCACCCATTGTGCCACCCACGTCAATGGCCAAGCAAATAAAATCTGTATCGATACTTAGCATTGTAGCCTGGCTATGGAGTTTTAACCTGCTAATTTGACCTATCAAAATAAAACCTTTTTAACAGTTCAAAAACGTCTTTTAAATATTAATATGTCACCCCTAAATAGGACATAAGGCATGGTGCATGGTATTTAAAAGTAGGACATGCTCTTCAAGTAAAACAAAACCCAAAAGCTATTTTCGTTATAGCAAGGTTTGCTGCTTCATATGAAAACACTGGGTTACATTATTATATCACTAAACACTTAGAGAGGGGGGGACAGGGAGCGTTTAAAGAAAAAGTAGGTCCAGTGCCAATGCTCCCAAGAACTAATATGTTCTCACTGGTTGGTAACTGTCCTGAAAGAAAGTGCGGTAACCTACTTGGTTATATGGAACAAATGTGAGAAAATGGTCTCCAACAGACATGGTGGACATACAAATAGAGACAGACATAAGTTACAGTGAATCAAATCATATCCACATTTGACTTCATTAAGGCAGCTGCACGTGAATCACACCATGCAACTTGTGTTTTACTTTGGTAGGCATGTGTCTTTCTATTTAATCATACAGCCACCTGAACATATATTGATAGTGCAAACTGTCTATATTGGTGGGTCAAATAGAGGTCTCATGCGTAGGCCTCTCGTTATCTGTGCAGGTTATGCTATAGCCTAGACGCATAACTCGAAATCGTTCGTTACGGTCATGGTGGCTCCCACTAGTTAGAAATGTGATCACAAGCACGTTAGTGAATAATGCGATAAAAAAGGTTATGGTGGCGCTTGTGCATGGGAATAGGATATTTCTGCCCACTATGTATTATACAAACATTCTTTGCGAAGATAAAGTAACGTGACTAGGTATTCCTATGTGGATGTAAACGCATAATGACAACCAGGATGACGTAAACTTTTACCCCTTCGTATGAATGGAGTGCCTCAACGGCGAATCCCAGCGGTTTTGAGGAGGGATTTCCTTGGGAAGAAAACCTCCATGAGTCTCATGGCATGCTTTGACATACCTGATTCTGATGAAGGTCAGCAGAGCAATACTCATGGATGAGCCCCTTCGCAATAGCGTTGTGCCTGCCCAGCCACTTGGAGGCTGCCGGTTTGTTTAAACTGTTTCCAAAGCGGAAATAACGTAGCCACGCCTGGAGGCGTGGTGACGTTTGCGACACGTAAGGTGTACTGTGGGGGAAGGCCATCTTGGGGTGGCTACGTGTGTTTTTATTGATGATTAATATGATAAATATCGTCAGTTCCCAAATACCCTTCATTTGGACCTTCAAGACACCATCGGCTTATCCGTTATAGTTATCTCTGTGTATCTACATGGGCAAATTGTGGAATTAGTGGCAAAACGGTCGTGTAAACAGTGGGTTAATATCCTTAAGGAATTAATTCACATTATTAGCGGTTCACGATTTTTGATAAGCATTGCTACCAATAATGAATATGCTTATTTTAGACCTCTGAATTGGTGCACTGAGGGCCCGAGAGGTGATAATAGACACAGGGTCCAGGGGCTCACCCCTCCTTCTCAGTCGATAGCCTACAGGCTTCAGTGGCTCATGACTCTTTAGGTGTAATTGTTTCCTGCCATATGGATATATGCAGAAAAAAAAGGGGGGCAAGGGACTGTTCCATGGTGGTCTGTTCCCTCTGTGGGACAGTGTAGTGAAAAGTAAGCATTACTCATGTATATGGCTAGCTCACTGCGGTGCACTAAATGGTCAGCCCACTGTATCTCATCATTTAACCCCCTTGTGTTACATTTTAGTCTGAATACCCACCGTTGCTCCTGTCTGAATAGAGTACTTGGAGTCCAGTTAGGACTGGATTCGATTATAGTCAATTTTAGGCTAGTCGTGGCACGGTTCATCTCCAGGAAGTGGCTCAGTAACTTCGTACTCATTTTCTTACATCGTATAGTGCTCTTATGCTCTCTTATGCAGATTTTGACGGGACTTGTTGTCATCCCTACGTATTGCATGTTACACCGGCATGTTATTAGATATTCACAGTTTTTCGTGTTACAGTTTGTGTGCCGCTTTTGTATCCATGGTCTAACCAGAACTAGGTCAATTTGTTTGGTAGCTCCTGTCAGGGGACACACAGAGCATGACCTGCACGGGTAATGGCACTCTACTGGTGGCAGTGTCCACAAGGATGGTTGTGCGGGAACAATCGTCTTAGGGCGTGTGTGGACCAGTAGGTCCTTGAAATTCTGCATTCGTTAGAATGAAAAGAGTGGCGGTGGCCCAGGTTTGAATTCTCCAGTCTCTAGGATGCTCCAGTGTTTCTTGATCACTTTTTGGATTCTGTTGGAGCTGGGGGTAAATGTGGTTACACACGTTAGTGCCTCCATTTGATGTTTCTCCTTCACCTCCAATAGAGCATCCCTGTGATTATTCCTTGCTCATTTTTTTGCTTGACGTATCTTCCTTGTGGGATAGTTACGTGACGACAGGTTGTTTGTCAGAATGGTGGACTGTTTTTCAAATTCGCAGATGGTGTTGCAGTTACGTCGTCAATGTAAAAATTGGCCCACAGGAAGGTTGTCTCTTAGTGCCTTGGGGTGATGGCTCTCGTACATCAGAAGGCTGTTCAGATCTGTGTTTTTTTTTTTAATTGGTCGTGAGTAGAGTTCCTTCATGTAGGGTAATACAGAGGTCCAAGAATGTGACGCTCTCTTTGGATATTGTCCTTGTGAATTTAAGAAAAGGGTCTAGCGTGTTCAAATATTCGCAGACTGTTGTGCATTGGTCTTCCTCTCTTTTCCAGAAGAGCAAAATATCATCGATATAGTGACACCACGTCATTATGTTTTCCTTGTGAGGGTTGGTATCCTCCAGAATGTATTTGTCTTCAAAGTTAGCCATGTACATACATGCTAGACTTGGAGCGAACGTGCTTCCCACACTGGTCCCTTGGATTTGATGGTACAATTGTTGTTGAAAAGCAAAGAAGTTTTCTTTAAGGGCCAAAGAAGCACACTCGCAAATGAAAGAGACTGGTGTGTCATACAGCCACAGATGAATTCTCATGAGCATAGTTTCCATGACCTCCCGGGTTGCGTTTTGGGGGATATTAGTGTATAACGCTTCAACGTCAAGGGTGACAAGAAGGGTTATTGATTCTGGTTCTGCAACGTTTTTGATGAGATTTAGGACTTCTGTGGTATCCCTCAAGTAAGTTGGAGTTTGCGTGACTATGGGGCG
Source organism: Triturus cristatus (assembly GCF_964204655.1). Taxonomy (NCBI): domain Eukaryota; kingdom Metazoa; phylum Chordata; class Amphibia; order Caudata; family Salamandridae; genus Triturus; species Triturus cristatus. Next base: position 726,595,500 of record NC_140585.1, read on the forward strand.
TAGAAAAAAGTCACAAAATTTGCTCAGTGGCTCTAGCAGTGAGTCGATACCTGATATTATCGGGCGTCCTTGGGGAGGGGTGGTACCCTTGTGTATTTTGGGTAATGTGTAGAAATATGGCGTGCGTGGATGTTCATTGATCAAAAATGCTGCTTCCTGGGATGTTATCCAATCTACACTTTCCGTCTCTGCCACCAGACTTCTGATCCTTGTTGTCAGTCTTGCTGTAGGATCTTCTGCAATGGGGAGATAGTATTTGCTATCAGTGAGCTGCCAGCGACACTCTGCATCATATGTGCCAATGTCTTGAATTACAATGGCACTTCCTTTATCGGCTGGTTTGAAAATAATCGATGCGTCTTCCATCAAACATTTTAGAAGTGTTCTTTCTTCCTTAATTAGGTTGTCAAATGTGCATCATTGTGGATGATTAGTAACTTCTTTCAAGACCGCCTGCTCAAACGTGAGCACTTCATTAGCGGTCATGGCTGCCGTAGGTGTGAATTTAGATTTCCTCTTCAATCCGGTGCCTCTGGATGTAGTCTCTAATTTATCATGAAAGAAGGCCTTCAATCTGACCTTCCTGAAAAACTGGTGGAGTTCCTGATGTAATCTGAATGTGTTGTCACAGGGTGTCAGGACAAAACCCAATCCCTTCTCCAATAGCACCGATTCGTCTTTTGACAGTGACCTGGAGGACAGGTTGACCACTAATGTTTCGGTCCTGACGTCTTGCTCCTCGGGGTCATTTGTTCTGGTACCTGCCATTGAACGTTCTTTACTCCACTTCTCCGTCTGCCTCTTCCTCTTCTTACATTAATATATCTCATAATGTTAATTTTAGTTTAGAAGCAGCTAGAAAATAATTCAAAGAATCATTCTAATAGTTATTCAGTGTCCAGTTTAATAACAAAATTGAATGGTATGTAGCGATAAATGAAAAGGCGCTGTTGGAAAGTCAGCTTTTTCCTGTTTCAAGTCAGTTTGCTTTCTCACTTCTGCCAGCCAGTATTTGTCATTTCAATTGGTCTTGTTGTTCCCTTGACATGATGGTCTGTAGGCTTAGATTAGGAACTTGATTAACTTCAAAGAGGCCTACCCTGTCATAAGAAGATGTAGCTAACAAACAGGTCAGTCAGCACCCTTCCCCCTCTCTCCACCCTGGTGGGCCTCTTGTTGACTTCCTAGAATCAAATCCTGCTAGGGATTCAAGACCTACTTGACAGGTCTGCTGAGGTTTTAAATGTCAAACTTGGAGCCCACGTAAAGGGCTAGAGCTTGATGCCCAATCCTTGTGTAGCTGCTGTCCGGTTTGTGATGAACTCTGTTTTGTTCTACCCAACCTCTGTCTTGTGGTTCCTTGGTTGTAAACGGACTGCCTCAAAATGGATGTTGGTGTTAGAGTTGGGAGGACACTAGGATTGCCATAGTACACTCCCCACACACATAGTCAGCCCTCACAGCTTAGTTTAGTGTGGGCATCTTAAATGCCCAAAGTGAAAAGTGTTAGTCACAGGAATCTTTATCCCATTGGTTACGGAGTGCCCTGTGCCATTCCCACCCACTATCTTGTGCCAGGCACAAGTGTGGCATCCTTACACACACACTTCAGAATACTGCTTGACTTGAGCAATATCAGAAGAGGATTGAACCTGATGTCTGAGAGGAGCCATGGATGAATGAGCCTGCATTCCCTCTAACTTTCTCTGCTCTTCTTTGTACCCAGGATAAATAAGTGGACTCCAAGGATCAAAAGGCTGGCCTCCTGTTCAAGCTACAGGATACAACAAGCCACAAGAGGCCTTTATTACAGCTACTATTCTCTGGCAACTAAAACTGGACCTGAACATGACTCCGTCTCACACCTAGTGAATCTCACAGTACCTCTCCAGAGGTCCCTGTGGGCTTTAGAAGTGGACTCCTGTGGTGCATTGGACCAGGGAAAACCAGGTTAATGCATCTGATCTTCACTCCATCCTGGTTAGTATCACATCACGTCTCTTCTGCCTGAGTCCTGCTTCAGCGCAACCATTGACTGTCATTTGCACCATGTGCTTTTAAGTACTATTTCTACTTAAAACTTTAAAACACTCATATATCCGGTTCTATCTATTGGTTTTCCTTTCATTTGGGTGTTATTTTATTAAATCTTATTTTTCCAATTGGGTATGGGATTTTATTGTTTTTAAAGTTTAAAGTGTTACTGTTTGCTACTGTACAAATACTTTACACATTGCCTCTAAGGTAGGCCTGTCTGCTCTGTGCCATAGCTATCAGGGGGTTGAGCTCAGTTTTATTTCGTGACTTTAGCGGTTGACTCTGAATAGGATTTTGATTATTATTTGAGCTGGATACTTTCCTCTCTCAATAAATAACCCAATTTCCTCCAATTTTAATTTATTGTTTTGAATTACTGGCACCCTTTTATCCAAAGTGCAAACACAATAAATCCACTAGGTTATTTTTTAGTTTAGAATAAATGCAAAAGTATAATCCCAGATATCAAAAAAGTGGAAGAGAATATAAATGAACAGAATGTAAAAATTATGAAAGAAGGAAACGGTACCTACTTCCTTGTGAGATTCCCTACACATCTAACCTAGGTAATACAAATATTATCACAAAATACTACTGTTTTATGGTTGTGTAGTTCGTACCAGTCCTAAGGATCTGCACATTTATGGGACATCATCAACTTTGGATGAAGTGCCTAGATTGATTCCAGGCATCCCCGCAGGATATGTTGGGCTAGAGACCAGATAGCTCACTTTCCACCATAAGCTCCTCTACCTCAGAGGGGAGTGTATTGTTTCTGGCAAGCACTGGATCACAACCTTTCGCTCAGTCACGTGTGCCTACTCGTGCTCAGAGAAATATACAGAATACCCAGTGGGACGTTTTCAATATATTTATTGAACCAACGTTATTCTTGTATAGAATACATGTGCTGCGATAATCAGAAGACAGAAGCAGATGAAAGTGATCACAAGCACCAAAAGCTTAAATAGTAGATACAGTTTTATCATGGTGCTAAAAAAGTGTATATATGCAGGCATATGAACAAGGCAGTAATCTGGCGTACTCCTACTATGCAAAACCCTAATCTAAGTGTGCCTAGAGTGTGTGTAGGTGTGAAGCCAAGAATCCCCTTAAAGGACGATCCAACCCCATTACCTGGCAGGGAAAAATGTAGGACACTTGATAACGAACTGGACACCCCTCACGGAGATGTCAGACCACTGTGTGTCGAAGTCTCAGCATGCAGGGACCCTCTGCGTCAGCGGAAATGCTTCCTCTACTAATCTTATGGGATGCTCTTTATTTATAATAGAAAGCAGCCTTGCAATTTTCTTATAGATTAGTTATATAATAGATATGTAGATAGCTTTGTCGCCCGTGGTAGAAACAGCATTTGTACATACTGCATAAAAGGGCCTTGGACATGATGTTCGAGGGATTGTGATAATGTTGTGTGAAGCTAGATGAATAAACAAAGTAGTTTCAGAGAAACGAATCCAACATTGTCGTGCAGGCACATTTGTGCAAAAAGATCATGGCAGAAATGTTATTGTAAAAACTAGGACAATTTAAGAAATTAGTCGCTTTACTACATGGGCCTAGTCCGAGCACACAACAGTATGAGGAGTCAATGTTTTGCTAGTGCTGCAAACATGCAAGACAAGGGTTAACAGTGTATTTGTGCCCACATTTGTTATCAAATGATGGTTTTGGTGCAGTTACCCGCTGTCCTCCTTCTGGGATCTGATTTTCCTTGTTCTCATTTAGTGAATATCATTCATAACATAATTTTGGGACACATTAACCTTGGGCTTCATGGTGGAGTTGTCACTTACAAATTCACGTTATAAAAGTATGCCTTTCTCGAAACATTCAAATGAATATATTTCTATATGAACTAGAAGCATGCTATCAGAATTTACAATACACACAGCACATATTGTAACATGATAATAAGCATGAAGGCATATGTACCAATCAAAGATTGTAAACAAATAGCAATCTTGGGAAGAGATGTGGACTAACAGCTAGAGCTGCCATCTTTAAAGTTCCAAATATTTTATTAAGTTTTCTAAATAGATGAACAAGTGACAAACAAAAAATGACTTGTAACTGTACACTAATAAATATATTGGAATTAATAATAACCTAAAAAATAAATAGAAATTATAAACATAAAGAGGGCTTCATGTGGAACACCAAATTAAAAATCTTAAAAGTAGGCATATTCAAAATTGTTCAATTAGAAATATATGTATCCAATGTTTTTCATATAAGAGCTTGAATTAAAGGAGGTTTTTTTTCAGATTTGTTAAAAGAGACATCAATTCCTTTCCTTATATAAACAATCCAATCCCACCAGACTAGCAGATTTCAAATTCATAGTGATAGATTTGATTGCACATGAAACAATTTCATTGTCATATTTAATAAAGATTTAGGGAAGGAGAATGATATGTTTATAAGAATGCTAAAAGTGAGGGATATACATATAAGTTAAAAATATCAGAAAGTTTTTCCCAAATTTTAGATCAAAATTAAAAAATGAGCGGACAATCAAAAAACATATGTTTCAGATTACTAGATTCTGAATTACAATGCCAACAATCTGATTTATCAGAAAGGTCTGCATCATATAACTTGAAACTTGACAGGAGACCCATAGCAATTGTTTAAAATAAATTAATTGGATTGACAGATAGTCAAATGTAACCAACTAGAAATATTTCTGAGCTAAATTGTCATCATGCTGAGTGTTGTATAATTGGTTTTAAGAATAGGTTTCCACAATTGACATAGCTGAGTGAGGTTGGAAGGATTAGGAAGTATTAATTTGTTGTATGTTTTAGAGGCAGTATGGCCAGAGAGCCTATGTAGATTATGGAAAAACTCCATATCTGAACATGAATGGTGAGGAATGGAGCAAATGTATGTAATGGAAAGTGACTTTCATAAGATCACAAATTGACAGTATGCAGATGCTGGAATATGATAATTGGATTGTAGATCTGAAAAGGATAAAAACATGTTGTTATAGCAAATGTCAGAAACATACAATATCCCAGCATCAATAAATGTAGACCAAGAAGAGATAGGAGAATGTAGTTTTATCTTAGAATGATTCCATAGAGATTCTTTTTTAGAGTAGATAATTGTATTATGAAATTACCCAACAACCTTAGCAAGAACATGTTTTGTTACATTTAGAATTTTTGAATTCAAGCCTCATTTACGAAGGTCCATGGTAAGGAACGCAGGTAAAGGAAAAGGAGTTGCAATATTCCTTTTAATTAGGACCCAAACTGGCGTGTTACCAACATTTGAGCTTGCAAACCAATGAATGCTCTGTGCGTTTAAAAAAGAGAAATTATATTGCTGAAAATCAGGAATAACCAAACCACGTTTTAGTTTGGAAAGTTGTAATGTTTTATATTTAATTCTTGCAGGTTTGTTATTCCAGATGAATTTAATGAGATTTGTATTAAGGGTCTTATAAAAAGTTGGAAATGACAAAGGCCGCATTGATAGCACGTATAATTTTTGAGGTGGGATTACCATTTTAATTGCTTCTAGTTTCCCCACCAGGATAAGTTCAAAGCAGACCATTTGTCTAATTTCTCTGAAACATGGGAGATTGTATTTTTACAATTTATATCAACAATGTTCTTAATTGAATTGTTTAAATTCCTAAGTACTTTAAAGTATATGAATTCCAAATAATGTTGGTATTACTAATCATATCTGGAGTACAATAGACATTGAGGGGAAAAATGTAGTTTTATTAATATTCAGTGTATAGCCTTGAAGTGAAGACTACTCCTGTATAATGCACAATATATTGGTATAGTGGTTCTGGAGTCAATAATATAGAGTAAAATATCGTCAGCATAAGATGACATTTTTGAAATTACTTTATTAACTTTAATTCCTGTTTTGTCTGACAAATTACGAAAAAGACATGTTAAAGGTTCAATGGCTAATAAATATAAACGGGGTGAAAGAGGGCATCTTTGTCTCATACCTTGATATAAAGCAAATGGTTCAGAAGTGATGCCATTAACATATATAGTAGCTTTGGGTGAAGAATCTAAAGTGCGAACCATTGAAATGTTGCTCCAAAACCAAATGTCTCCATAGTTTTGAATGCAAATCTCCAATTAACTTTATCAAATGCTTTTTCAGCATCTAGAGTTAAAAAACTATAGGGTGTAATATTTTAGAAACTGGACTAGTCTAGTAGTAAATGCTGATAAACGTCTTTTCAAAAAAACAGTTTGGTCTGGGTGAATAAGTTGATTTAGTACATGGGAAAGTCTAAATGCGATGATTTTTTCATATATTTAACAGTCTTGATTAGTAAGCAAGATGGGGCAAAAAGTTGAGATTAAAGTATGGTCCTTATCTGGTTTGGGAAGTACAATAATTGTGGACTCTTTGATTGTACCCTCACCAGAAACATTAAAAGCAAAATCTTGAAATAAGGATAGGAGGGCTGGGTTTATTCAAGAAGAAAACATTTTGTAAAATTGGGCTAGAATTCCATCAGGTCCAGGCACACTTTTGGATTTTGAGGATTTAACGTCAGAGCAAACTTATTCAATAGTTAGAAGGGAATCAGGAATATCTCTATCTGTAAGGGTAGCATGGGTAAGTTACAATAAGAAAGGAATTGGGTAATTGTATCATCAAGAGTATCATGGGATTTATTGTATAGGTTTGGGCAAAAGTCTTGCAATTTGTGACCTATATCTGTGGAGGAGAAAGTTATACAGCCTCTTGAGGAGCAAATGCCAGGAATCTGTGTCTTATCTCTTTCAATGCATAGATAGTTTCCAAAAATACAACCTGCTTTATTAGCATTGAACTGGAAATTAACTTTCAATTTTCAAATATAAAGATTTTCTCTTTTACTAAGCAATGTATTGTATTCATAGCGAAAGATTTGCAGTTTTAACTTAACATGTACATCATTAGAAGATACAAACTGTTGTTCCAATGCAACAATTTGTTTCTCTAGTAATGATAATTTGGCATTAAATAATTTGTTCTCATATGTCATTCTGAATATGAAAACTCCTTTTACGTAAACCTTAAAAGTGCCCGATGGTTAATCTTGGCTGTATCTTCAAGTTTTTTTTGTTTTTCTTTTTAAATAATCTGTAATAGTAATTGCCAATTTGATTTGATTTTGGTCAGAAAGTAAAGTGTTGCCACTTAGGTGCATTTCAAGCAATGTCAGCTATGTTTAATGAAAAAGAAATTAAAGCATAATCTGATATAGTGATGGGTTCTATTTTAGAACTCGAAATCATGTAAGTTAAATGTCTAGAGGATAATAAATATTAAACACGTGAGAATGTAGAATGATCATTGGAAAATAATGTAAAGTCCTTATTAGTTGGGTGTGTAAGTCACCAATGATCTAATAATTTAGTAGTTGAAAGAAAAGTTTTAATCAATGCATATGTTTTTGTAGAGTGAAAATTAACTGTGGAAATTCTATCTAAGAGTGGGTTGAAAATTACAATAAAGTCACCTCCCATAATAATAGGTACAGCTAGGATTTCAAATGTAATTGTTTGCCATAAATGGGGATAATTTTGAGTGTGAGCATAAATATTGACTTAGTAGAGAGAAACTGTATCAATTTCAAATGGCTATCTAATTCTGCTTTACAATTTAAAATGATAAATTGTAATTTACTAGAGAAAAAAATATTGACACTGTTTTTGCGACCTGAAGCTATGGAAGATACTATGACACCTACTCATCATTTAGTCATAGATGCTGGGATAGTACCATAAATATGGGTGTCTTGTATACAACAAATGTCGGCGATACATTTGTATAAAAAATCTAGAACATTCCACCATTTTAATGGATGTCATAGGCTGTTAACATTAAGTGAGACAACTTTTATCTTAGAGCTACTAGCCATATCAAATTCAAGAGTATAGAAAAGTGCAATAGAAAGTGGAATATACATAAAAAATAGAAAGGATATTTGTGTATTTTCAGAATCCATTTTATATATTTATAAACTGCAATTCCCTCAAAGGTTGCCAACGTTGAGTACATATAAAGAATAGGGAACAAAATCATACTTTTTGTGATAGAAAACTACAAAAAAAGTAGGCAGAAAGCCAATACAATTATGGTCTACAGAAAAGCTGTGTTGATGATTTCCAGGTGTCAGTAAAAGCAGACCTTGCCTTTAATATGTGCAGTAGATGTCAGAAACAGTACCTTAAGACACAGCAGCAGGCTGGATAAGACCACCCTTTTTCAGGAAACCTCCCTCAGGGGGTCTCTGGAAAAACGTGCTTCTGACAGGAACAGCGAAGGGGCAGAAACGAGGCCACCAAGCGAAGAAAAAACCCTAAAAAATCAACAAGTAAGCACCGGCATCGATGAAAACATAATATTCATGCAGCAATGTAATTAAAAACTGTAAATTCTTGTTAAAAATCAGAGAGAATAGCAAGCAATGACGGTGCTTAAAGTGTGTCCACCTCCTTGGATTGTGCGAGCTGCCGTGTTTAGAACCGGGGACTCAGGTGCCTAAAAAAATGTTGTGTCTAATATAATTGGATGCTTATATAAAGGGCTCCAATGCCCTTGGGCCGAGTACGCATATATAAAATTAAACCTATAAATTTACTGAGCCTGAGGCTATGGCTATGATGAACAAATAAGCGTATGAATAATAGGAGGAGTTTCAAATAGACATGTAAGGCAAACACGTGACATCATGCTGCTGCAAGAATGTACATGACATGAAGTAAGGACTAGTTATGTACTCTGCGGCAAGCACATGCGTGTTGCAATTCTGAAGCAATAAGGTACCAGATAAACAGTTGTTCTCATTTTCCATTGACTAGCTCTTGCCCAGAGACTACAATTATGTTGCTTAAAGACAGTAAGCAGCATTTTGGTCGAGTGGCACAGGGATGATTGCTTACCAATAAGTAATGCACCACTTTCTCTATTTTCCTTCTTCCTGCAGACTTTCATGTAACATTGTGTGTCTTTTGCTTTCTCGCCCTAAGTGCGCCAGTTATATGCTCAGATGTGGGTCCTGGGCTCACTGTGCCACTGGAATCAAGCTATCCTGGCTGAAGAGGGGTGAAACCCCGAAACCGGTCCTAGGATGCTTGTTTCCGGTCCAGGGAGGACCTGGCTTGGCAGTTCAGGCTGGACTGTTCCCAAGAGGCACAGGGTCAAGACTGATTTGCATATGGCCAGGTCTAAACTGGGGTGGCATGGTGAGCAAAATAATGATGGAGTTAACCCAGATCTCTTGACTGGGGGTGAATGTTTTGATTTGTTCTGCATTCCGTCCATCAATTGTGTGTCTTTTGACATCTGCATGACGTGCAATAGAATAGGTGGGCTAAGTGGATGGTCTAGCCTATATATAATAATATTAATTTTTTCCACACCCTCTCACTCAGCCCACCTCCAACCACTAGTGTTCCTGTTCATCCTTTTGACATTAAGAACTTCTACGTTTATCTATTTTAATGCTTTGCTTTGAGATGGCAGTTTCAGTCACCCTGCGGTTCAAAATATTAGCTATTCCACAGCTGCAGAAAGATCAATAAATAGATTAAGTTAATTATGGAAAACCTTGTTAAAATAGAAGACGAGCTCTACCAGGCATCAGCCGCACGGACACTTGGATCACACAGTCGAAGCAGAAGTAATTGTACTATTACTTTTAATGTCTGAGAAATACAGCGCTTTAAGATATTGCATTAACAGTATTCCCTTGACTGAATAATCATCAATCTTCTACTTCAACACGATTTTTACAGATTTAGTGTTCTTAATATTTTACAATTATCTATAATGTTCTGTAATATCTCCACATAAAAAAGCCATGGAAACCATTATGACCTATCCACGTCATAATGCAATTACCTTTTCTTCAGTTTATGTTGAACACATTTTTGCTCGGTTTAATATCAGTAAATGTAAGGGATTTGGTGCCTCTCTGCTGGAATCGCACATGTTGCTGTTATAATTTAAACTGCAATTATCGTTCCACTAATGTAAATTGTGATAAAATCTAAAGAAGGGTGAAGGCTTTATGTCTTTTCATTCTTTTTGTACATGGTTTGGGAACACTTCAGAATGTAATTGTTTTGTGCAGCACTCAGATATTTACACTGCTTGAAAACGTATATTGCTGCTTCCAATTTCCATTAACTCTATAAAAGAGTGTTGTAGTCAGACATAATGAAAGCTTCTGTTGTTTGACATTTTATAATTAGACCTATTTTGGTTCATTGAGCCCACATGTTTTTCTTTGTTTTCTCCTGTAACAGCACATAAATATGCTTCTAATATCACAGTGCTGACTATGTTTTGTTCAGTACATTTAACACCTTTTGACAGAGACTAGGTTCAAATAAATATTTTGAGAACGAAAGTCAACTAGGGCAATAAGCTTTAATTTAGTGCACATCACTGTTGCATAATGGAGTGTTGGATATTATATTAAAAATGTGGAAATAGCCCAGCAAATGTTAAGTTAAAAAAACAAAAGCATTTTGAATGGTAAGTCCTGACTAATAAGCACATCCTGATTGAATTTAATCAATTATATGTGTATAAAAGTACTTTAATATCTAGAACCATGTATGCAGGACTTTAAAACAAAGGCTGCGTGAAATGTAAATTAGTCCTGCTCGGCTAGTGACATGGTAAATTGAGTTGTCCAACTGGCTGGATTTGCGTTGAGAATGAAACATCACTTGTGAGAATTTAAGCCAACTCAGGATTTAAAATCCTACACGCTGAAGGATGTCTTGAAACTTAGCAAACCCTTGTGGGTGGGGTGCTGCCTTACCCTAGAGGCACATTAGTGCTATGCCTGTTGGCTGACACCGTGGCCTTGGATGGTGGGGGGGTGGGACTCCTCCATGGTCATACGTCACTCTGGGTTGGAAAGATGGCCTTGGCCAATGTCCGGAGCAATGGCTCATTGGTGGTATTTTACACCTGTACCCACTGCCACTACCCCAAACACACTGCAAACACCACCTGAATGAAAACACCAAATCATAGTGCCCTTCTCAACACATGCTTACTATGCAAACACACTACTGAGATTTGGGACCTCATATCTACCCTCACACCTGAAGCCCTCTTCTTCACTGAGACCTGGCACAACCCCACTTCCGCACCTGACATCGTCATTGCAATTGCTGAAGGATACAAGGTCACCCAAGGGGTTTGCATCAGCAAGTCTGGCGGGAGGATCAGCATCATGCACAAGGAATCCATCCAATGCACCACCACAAATGATGACAGCCATGGAACATCTCAAATTCCAACTCCAAACAGAAAGCACAGCCTCCGTTAGCGGCACTCTTGCCTACCGTCCTGCAGGACCACATCCAGCATTCTGAAACTTCATAGCTGACTTCATTGACCCCATCGCCATAGACTCCAACAACTACATTTTACTAGGTAACCACAATGACATCAACACTACTAACCCCCTCGACAGCATGAACAACATCGGACACACCCAAATCAGACCCAAGCCCCTCAACAATGCAGGCCACATGCTAGACCCCATCTTCACCTCCAGCGACAGCTTCAGGTGCAGCCACACCACATAACTCACCTGGACCGACCACTCCATTGTCCACTACAACATCACCAGCTCACAAATCTCAACCCTCAGTCTGCCCAACTCACACTGCTGCTGGAGCAAAGTCTCAAAAGACACATGGATCAATGCCCTCAAAACCACCCACCTCATTCCCTCCAACAACCTAGACCACAAAGTCAGAAACTTCAACAATTGTATCACAAACTCTACTGACAGCGTCACTCCCATCAGCAACAACACCCACAGAAGGTCCACCAAGCAGGCTAACTGGTACACTGAAGACTTCAGAACCGCTAAACATCATGGTAGACAACTGGAAAGGAGATGGTGCACCATCAAGGAGATGACCGACAAGACCACCTACAATGGCCTTGGCCTCATGCATCAAATCAAGCTCCAATAACAGCAAGAACTATTTAACATCATCAAAGAATTCTCCAACCCCTCTACTACAAAACAATTACCCCCTCACAGGAGCTGTGAGGCAACCTTGGAAACTTCTCCCACAACAATACTGTGAACATCTACAGAAACCTCAAGCCCCAGCCCAAGGTCACTGACTTCTTCAATCAACACAACGACCACAACAGACATCCAACTAAACAAATGGAGCAAGCTCACCACACAGAACACTGCCTCCATCATGAACTTTGTTCCCTCAGGGGCCCCAACTGACCCATGCCCTCACCACATTTTCAACCTAGGCAAAACAAGAATCAGCTGCATACTCACCACCTTGGTCAACACCTGAATTGCCATGGCTGCCTTCCCCAAGGACTAGAAACATGTTGAAGTCAATGCACCACTAAAGGAACCATTGGCAGACCCTAGCACCCTCAACAAATTCCGACCAATCTCACTGCTCCCGTTCCCAACCAAAGAATTTGAAAAAACAATCAACCGACAACTCTCATCACACCTCCTACTTGAATCCTCCCAATCCAGATTCTGAATCAACCACAGCACTGAGACAGCCTTCATAATGGCTACCAATGACACCTAATTCCTACTTGACTGAGGAGAGACTGTGGCTCTGATCCTCCTAGACATCTCAACAGCCTTCAGTACTGTCTGCCACCACACACTCATCACAAGGATGCGGAACATAGGCATCCAAGGAGCAGCTCTCAGATGGATCCCCTCTTTCCTCAAGGAAAAACAAAAAAAGTCTGTCTTACCCCTTCACATCTGAACCCAAGGAAAGTATCTGTGATGTACCCCAAGGATCCTCGCTCAGCCACACCCTCTTCAACGTTTATATGACACCTCTGGCCAACATCGCCTAAGCCCCCAGACCCAACATCATATACTACACAAATGGCACACAACTCATCCTCTCAGAAGACACCACCAACACCATTTCCACAATTTCCACAACTGCATGACAGATGTCTCCAACTGGATGACGGATAACTGAATGAAGCACAACATGAAGAAGACAGATGTACTGAATTTCAGAAACACATGCTCCCCATGGGACACATCCTGGTGGCCCTCAGAAGTTGGACCCACTCCTACCCCACTACCACGCTAGGAACCTAGGCACCATTCTGGACAACAACCAAACCATGACGATTTGTGTCAACTCCGTCTCTTCCTCCCTCTTCTTCATCCTCTGTGTGCTTCATAAAATATTCAAATGGCTACCCTAAAGCTCAAGAAGCACCATCACCCTGGCTGTCATCTCCACCCGATTGGACTATGGTAATGCTCCCTACACAGGGATCACAGCTCACCTTCTCTAATGACTACAGACCCTACAGAACATTGCAGTCAGACTCGTCTGGGAACTCTATAGGCAACCTCACATTACCCCCTACCTCAGTGAACTCCACTGTCTCACTGTACGGAAAAGATGCCAGTTCAAGCTCCTCACCCACGCATACAAAGCCCTACATAACTGTGGACACACCTACATGAATCCACCACCTGAACTTCGATCGACAGACCAAACACCTCTGCTCTGCTTACCTTTCTCTAACCTTCACCCCCCACATCCAACATAGCTGATGCAGAGGCCACTTCTCCTCCTAACTAGCAGTGAGGACATTAAATGAGCTACCTTTTCATTCATCTCTGAGCCTCCCCATCTCTTCCAGAGTTCTGAAAGTCCCAAAGACCTGGCTGTTCGGCTAATCAACCAGATCCTGCCAGCACCTGGATACCCTCACTTGTGACAAGAAGCTCTGTACAAATCTAATAATTGAGTGATTAAAGGAGCTGTCCCACTCAGATGTGTCCCAGCCTGCTCTTGGTTTGAATACCAGCTTGCCCCGGGTAGGGAATGGAGCCCTGCCTAGTGGCTGAAGACCCAGCCTGCGGGGACTGAGCCCTGCAGGCAAAAAGAATGCCATGTCTTGCCTCCTATGGGGATAACTGTAACTGCTCAGCCCAGAAAAGAACCAGACTCCAAGCCAGTCCGAAGCCACTCTATCCTGAACAGGTAAGAGGGCTGAAGGCCTGGCCTGGGAGACTAGGCGTCCCAGGAAAAAACCATGGCTTTTTCCATCTTTCTCTGAGGATTACAGGGACTGTTCAGCCCAGAGGAACCTCAGACTCATCCCGGGTCTGATGCCACCTTCCCCTGAGAGGGGAAGGTGCTCTGCTTAGTGCCTACAGTAAAGGGTCCCAGGATTGATCATTGGTTTCAATCCACATATTGCTGTTGACTCTTGGAGCTGGTTAGCTCACAGGAGTCCCAAAAGCTTCACTGGCATGACACAACCCTACCCTGGGTAAGGAAGATCACACGTACTCCCTCGCTGGCAGCTGTCAAACAAGGCACTTGGGCTTGGATGCCACAAAGTCATATTCGCCTTCCTGCTGGAATTCAGTTCTGGTTGTTTAAGCCCCTCTGCCCTATACTTTTTACGCCTAGCAAAGAAGCCATTTTCATCAACAATTAAGCCCCCACGATTGGGCTGGCTAGCCACCTGCTAGATTGTCCTGGTCAGCCAGCATCCAGGAGGCCTATCTGCTACCAGAGTGTCCATGTTCATGGAAACTAACAAACAGGGTGGCCATGCATGTTGAAGCCTGTGACTAGATTCAAGATGCACGATCTGGCCCCGGTGTAGCAGGGGAGACCTGGTGCCTACGAGATACCTTCCCGGGCAATTTGGAAAAGAGCAGCCCAGAGAATGAAGGCCAGGGATTTCACCCTCAGGCGAGCCTGAGCTCTGACTTGGTGCTTAGTCTGAGCTTTTTTACACATAGAGAAGCCCTCCCAAGGCCTGTCTGACCCCCATTCTGAGCACTTTGAGACACAGCTTTCACCGATGGGCAGCCAGATTTCTGACCCAGGACCCTGTCAAAGCTTCCTCACCACACAAGCAGGGAAGCCCACCCAGGGCCTGTGACAACCCTTCATAAACTCTAAATGACATGGCAGGCTGGCAAATGGAGCCCCAGGCTGTAAGCTTCCACCCCACAGCCCTCCCCCGGACCATCAACAGCTCAGATCTGTGGCCTGGCCCCACAGCTTCAAAAAGGGAGGCACTGGGAACTAAAATCAGCCCTGGCAAATGTTGTCATACAAGCCCCAATCCTGCATAGAGTGACCACAAAATGAGAGAGCCCAACTGCTATATGAAGCTGTTGAGGGGCACTCAGCTCATGATTTTTTAAGTGGCAGATGTAGTGCTTTTTGCAACAGGCTTCTCAAATGATACCAGTTATTTTTCCATCTTCTTTCCCTGCTCACTACTCCTTTCTTCTGCCTCGTCTTTCTTTAACTCTATCTCTCACCTCCTGTGATTACCTCTCACCCCTCCTTTCTTCTGCTCATGCCTACTTCTCTCCCTCTCTTTTTTACTTTGGTCTACCTTTCCCCCTCCATGTTCTCTCTCACAATTCTTGTTGATTACTCCCTTTACTTTTTTCTCATCTCCTGTCTAATCTTCTCTGCTCTTCTTCCTTCATTTCTACCTGTTTTTCCTACTGCTTTCTCTTCCTTACATTCTCAATTCTGGTTCATCTTATTACCACCTAGTCACCTTAACTCCTCTTTGACTTCCATCTTCTTTCTACTATTGTTTCCTCTCGTTCCTTACTTCTTTCTCTCCATCTGTCACTCTTAAAGGCACACACAAATAACACAAGAGTTACTGCCTCAAACACCGGTACTTGAGTAAGGAAGTAGGAAGCAAGATGCTATGTAGAGTTTAACATGTACTGAGTAGGCTGTAAATAAGAACAGTGGATGTTCCTAAGACAGAAAGGGACGGAAAATGCTAAAAAGGCAGTGGTACCTCTGGAGGCTAGATATGAACAGAGCGAAAACAATGACCATTGTGGAAAGTTAGTGAAATAGCTAATGCTCTGCCAGACAAGAAGTAGTCTACCCCGTTAAGGCTGCCCTAAAAAGTCTTCGAACCATCAATGTCTTTCTTTATCTATTTTAGAATGTTGTGCTCAACCATATACTGCATTCGCTTTAAAGTCCGTAGCAGCCGGCATTGCTCGCGGGTGAGGGGCGGGTGCGAGAGCTTATGGGGGGGATTTGCAGGGGGGATTGCTGGGAATAAAAAAAAAAGAACTTACCTTTCCACCAGGTCTTCCGTCTTCTCTGCTTCTGCTCTCCTGCCTCAGACAGGAACAGCAAGCAGGGAGCCAGGCTCCCTCCCCTAAGCCAATCACAATGCTGGAAGCAGCATTGTGATTGGTTGGGACGCCACCCAGCCAGGGGCTAATGGGGCGGCCATGTTCTTCATGCAGGCTGAAATGCAGCCTACATGGAGAAGGGCAGAGTGTGCATGACTGGTTTGGGCAGCCCGAGAGGGGCGACTAAACAGTCTTTGCACACTCAGGAGTAGGCAAACCACTCCTCCCCTGCCCTGCTCAAAGAATAGAGCAGCCTGACCACCCGCCTGGCCACAATGCACAAAGCAAACATAAACTTGTAATAACTTTTAGTAATTAACATTTTATGTTTTGACTTTCTCGCACTGCGAGAAAGCAGCGGGGTGATGCTCCTGCCGCCCCTGTTTAAAGTGCTTTATAGCCTAACAGTGTAAATGGCAATTCTGATGGTTCAGGTTGAAAGTTTTGTGCTGGTGCAGACTCTGCAAACAGAAATATGATTCCACATATTATCTGAACATAACAGCGCTGCCACCATCAGAGAGCAGTTTCTTATTCCCCATGCCTACTTTCCTTGTGTTTCCTCTTAGAAAAATAGGCCACCTGAGAAATAAATGCAGATCTTCAGTTTTTAAATAACCTCAAAACCATCTTAAATGAGGGTTACTAAGATGAATTGGGATTTAAAATTATTGTGCTATATGGTTTCTTCTTTTTTTTTTTTAATAGCTTTGTTAGCTTTTCAGCAAAAATAATAACAATTTTTAGCCCCTTAGTCTGTTGGCGGCCTGTTCCCAGCACTCTTGCGCTGTATTTTCAATTGTAAACATTTTCATCCCCTTTCAGTGGAAGGCCATTGTAAAAAAAAGTTATATATATTTTTTGTTAAGTAGGGTCTTGGAGCCCTCGAGTTCCTAGTTGTCTTTATTGGCGGGAAAGGGCTGGGAGAAAAAAAGCCTGTAGACTAGTTCAAGCAGTCTGGATATATTTTCTACCTGTGGAGAGAGGAGAACAAGCAGACCTAAAGTGACAGGGGATGATTTGCTTGTGCATAAAGGGCATGTGTACAGTATGTCTTCTCTTGCCCGTTACGTCGGTCAACAGGGCCCAGGGAACACACAAGATTTTTGAGTCTACTTAAGAGAATAGTTTCCTAATTTGAAGAGCTTTGCGCCTGGCTTTCTAATAAGTCAAACATGTCTGTCCATTTAAAACTTGTTTATTTTGTTTTTATTTTTAGGAAAAATCATAAAAGATTGACAGTTTATCTGGATGTTTGACTGGGAAGCTCTACAAATGTTTGCGTCCCGCAGGAAATTTTTTAATGAAGGTGACAGTCCTAGGCCCAGTATTGAAGCGAGGAGGCTGTGCAAAACACAAATCCCTGCCGTCGATTTCTCATTCACAGGCTGCGAGTGCTGTCAGTCTCAGGCAGCTGGCTTAGGCTGCACTGGGACTTGTTTTTCACTTTAGGGCCTGGAATTAATCTCCTACCAAGTACATCAGTGACCGAGGCTCAGAAGTTAAAAAACGGTCCCGTACAACCAGCCCACTGGGAAAGCGCCCTATTCCTGGCATGCCCAGTATTGCCCGTCCTGCCTTGACTTCAAAACCCAGGAAAGCAGGGGAGCTGTCACTGGGACTGTGGGATCCTTTCCTGCGTTTTAAGTGACACCACGATCTGCAGAATGTAAACCATGTGAAAAGCGTCACTCCCAGGCTAGCTGGGGACCCATAAGAGCTTTTTCACTCAGTAAAGAAAGGAAGCCCTCATATAGCCTGTGGGACACCAACTGTGGCCCTTTGTGATGAGGCAGGCCAGTAAATGATGCTCAGGACCGTGGGGTTTGCTCCCTAGACCTCCTGGATCACTCACCTTGTGGAGCCCCATCCCATATACCTTTAGATTTTGAGGTCCTGACCCAGGTCCTACCATGGTCCTACCAGAGCCTTGATCTGGAGCCCAGTCAGGGTTTTCCTCTCACTCTGCAGCTAAACAGACCAAGTATGCCCAATTATCCAGATAACAGTGCAGGGTAGACTATTTCCAAGCAGGCTCCCATGCTCACTGGGCCCTGTAGAGCCCTGTCCTACACATGTTTTGCCACATGGCAGGGCAGCAAATGGAGCTCGGGTCTGCCACAGTTCTGATCGGAGGCACAGCCAGGGTTTCCCCTAACTTCCCAAACCAAGACATGGGCACTTTTCCACACCTCAGACTGCAACTCTGTCCTAGCCCAACCCTAACTGGAACCTGTTCGGAGAGGGTATGGGAACTCTCAAACACAACTTAGAATGGTGCTTCTTAGTTATGACAGGACATCAACAGTTGGCGACTTTGAGACCAGAACCAAGCATCCACCTAGGGCTTCTCAGAGTTCTTCAGCAGCTTGTTCTTGTTTGGAGCCGGTTACCAAGGCCTTCATAAATGTCTTGTCTCTACTCCACATCCTCAAGAAGAGGGAGAATTCTCCCCCGTCTGCAGTCACCCTGACTTGGGTCGGGACTTACTCCCCAATCCATCTGCCTTGGGTTACCCAGGGAGGTGCGTTCAGCTTTCCTGGGGGACGGAAGCATGGAGAGCCAAGGAAGGTAAAGCCCCCAGTCCATCCCCTCTCTCCTTCAGGCTGCCCAAAAAGCCACTTTTCCTTGATTATTAAGCCTCCACTTTGTGGGAGCTTACAGAACCGGAGTGGAGACATAAGTCAGAGAAATACCTGTGCTGCCAGCCTCCCAGTCATCTGGTTGGACAGACATCAACCAGATGGCCTTGGCCTTCCTGGCAGCCAGAGTGCCCAGGCCCCCAACAGACAAGGACCACAGTGGTCATGCATGGTGAGATCAGCGCTCAGGAAACCCTTTGTAGAGCTACTCATTGGCTTCCCTCTCAGCAACTTTGCTGGTGCCCTCTCTGGCCATCTGGTCATCCAACTAACCTGTAAGGGAGGTCGCACCCAACCCTGCACTCGGCGGCGTAGGGCGGAAGGTGGAGGCTGCCTTGCCACTCAACACATGTTGGAGGTAGCCTCCCATGGGCCCACACCCCATTCCTCTCACCAGCCAGATACAGATTGACAAACGGGGGTGACACCCACAGCCTACTATAGAAGCGTGGCTCAGAGGATGTCTTCCAATAGATGCAGCAAGATAGCCTCTCTGCTACTTATGAAACGTTGATGAATGATTAAGCACCAGATGCTCCACAAACATGCAGTGCATAAAGGATGGTGGAGGACACCCTCTTCCACCTGCACTCAATTTCCTGAGCGAACAGCTTCATGCACCCACATAAAGACTGACTATCCTAGGCTAACATATGGTTTATGGTGGATTCTGTCACTTTAGGATGGTAACTGTGACCTGTTGACTCCACAGCCAAACACTTACAATAAATCTTCATACCGGCGGTTCTTCTTGCACTGGGCAGCAACCCATCATCAGTAGGGTAAAACTAACCTTTCCCACAATAGTCTAAACCCAGCTCCTTTTTCCTATTAGTGGGTGAACAATTCAACGCTTGGTGAATTCTGCCTCACAATGATTAAAAGAGCCAACCTTGAAGGATCAAAATGGGGTATTGCTATGAACGCTTAGCTGCTACAAGCCAGTTATCTCTGTATTAACTTTTCTGACATCTCCTGCTTGAAACCCAGCAAGTCAAAGATCCTATTTTCATGATATGTATTCATAATGAAAATCAAGATCAAGCAAGCTTTTGTACCTCTGCTCCACTGGAGATTTCTGTCCTCCCTGAGCTCACATTCGTGCACCTGTATTTCTTTTTTTTACAGGTGTACCTCCCCAATCAAACGTCCTACCTGCCACTGTCCCCAGTGAAGGTCGTACCTGGAAACTCCAGGCACTTGGAACCAGAAGTGATAGCCCTAGGGGATTGCATTCTCGCCACACCATGTAAAAGAAAAAAATAAGAGAAATGATATTTCCCTGGCAGCCTAATGGCCTTCACCATGCCAGACTAGAGTCAAGCTCAACAGGGACTTTTTTCCCTGTTGATTCAGCAAAGCCCATTCCCTTGACTGTGGGTTTTCTAGATAGTAAGAAGCAACAGTGGCAATATTGTTAATCAATTCCTTTGTGTCACTAATTAGATGATGAGGTATTTGACTTTTCTTCGACCATGTCGCATTGGGACATTCTGGGTTATTGCAGCCATCAGCATGAAAACGGTTTTGCTTCTAACAATGCAAAGATTACTCCACACTACAACTGCACCTCAAGTTGCTCTCACAGAAACATGAATCACATATCGGAGTGAGACAGTACACATTTAGTATCTCATAAACTATTTAATATTACCTATTTCTTACTGAACTTCTGGATCTTACAATTATGAATGTCCTGTGTATAGTAAGATTTGGTTACCTGAACTGATTATGTGTCTGTCATTTGCAAATCATTCTAAAGAGTTCTCTTACATGATGTGTTTATTTAAATTTTGTATATTATCAAATCCTGACATCAACTATGACACATTAAAATAATTTCTAATGCTGTGTTTAATGTCACATGCCATATATTATTATCGATAATACATAATAACATTATATAAATTCACACAAAATTCCAATACTAAAGGATTGTTTCAAAATTTCTAACTTTAACATTTCAGCTTAAACACAGCACCCAAATAAGTATACACTTATCAAGCACTTCTAGCCTAATATTTGCACATTAATGCTTGGCTCATTTTTAAAGTGTACATTGTAGCCGTAAGGCCTATGCTTTCTTGAAGGTGAATGACATTTGCTGTCCTAGATCAGTTAGAGCAACATTGCTACATTGAGGCCACATTTCCCAAAAACCTACAATGAAACCATGAAATTTTCCAGTGGAACATGTTGTGAGAGTTTTGATTTCTTGAGATAGTTTACTGTAATACTTGACTTTACTTTAAAATGCTTATTCAAGAGAATTCTGTTAGTTTTCATAACGGATAATGGATTGAAGCAGCAATCACCAGAACAGTACCATCTTTGATGAACACTACACCAGTTATTCTTAATTCATCCTTACAGTTCTTTTAAATAAGTTCTTTATGTGTTAACCAAGCACATTGTTTTGCTTTCTGAATGAGTAGCTCCTGAATCTTGTGGTGTCTTTTAATTCTTAAGTCCTTTGCTTCAGGACATGCACCAGACAAATGTCAATTGTTTCACATACATCTTTGCAATATCTACAGGAAGTGAATGATCAATCTCTTCCTCTAAATATTCATTCTCCAGTGTTCATGACTTCACTCTCAGCATAAGTGCAGCTATGTAATGATTTTCCTATAGCTTCATGCACTTTATTATCCAAAAGTTTGAAGTTGGATTATTTTTCAAATGTTTTATACCATTCCCTTGTACAGGTAGATTTTTCATTATTTAAAATTCTTCTTTTGTCCAGTCTTGAGATGCTAATAATTGAAAGAGCTGCCTAGGATTCTGCTGTCTCAAAGTTTTAGTTTGTGAGGTTTTACAATAAATTAATATTTTGTATATCTCTTGCATGCACATAAAAGTGAGGGATGTGCAAGTCTGGAGTATCTTTAAGATACAGAAGATTGTTTAATTTGCTGATTCCTATAGTTGTACACAGCTTTTATATACCTAAGCCACCACTTGATCTTTCTGCGTTTAACATTGCCTGATATTCTTTAAAGCTGCCCTTTAATTTTCCATATCTTTTTGTCATATTGTGCTTAACAAACCCCCAGCAGGCCAAGACCATGTGACCTCATGATGTTCTGTTGATGACTCTTCAGAATTTTGAGGTGGTAACGGCCCGTTAGTCAGTTGAAATTGTTGGTTGTGCCTGGCTGGAGCAGTTGAGTTTACCTGCATCTCTGTTCAATAAAATACATTAATTACATATCATGAGAGTACGACTGAGATTATTACATTTTTGGCGACGATCTATCCAAGCCAGGTGGGGTGTTTCCAGAGATCAGGAAACTCAGAGACGAACCCACGCATTGAATGCCTAGGGGCGTATGGAGGAGAGGTGCCATTGAATGCCTAAAGGCCGTGTGAGGAGAGGAGCTGTAAGAACATTTGCCTTTCAAGCAATTTTGGGAGGCAAGGCAGCGTCAAGATGTAGGAATGAAAAGTACACGTAATCTGGTATGTTGCGTGGGGAGCCTTAACACACAATTGAGGTTAGCCTGATATCTGTGCATGCAGCTATATGGAATTGTGTTTGTTTCAGCAGTGCAAAAGGCAAGAGAAAAAGAAAGTACTTTTTTACTTGTCTTGCGATCGTTTTTCCTTGTTTCCGTCACGCGTGAATATACTCGGGACATGTAGGCCAGCGCAACCCTCGGACGTCACACAGCACTGCGGCAGTGTCGAGCCTGCATGATTCCCCTCAGGTGTGCATGGGCTGACTGACTTGCTACGCAGTGGAAACAGGTTGTCGCACCACTTCCGTCTTCCTTGTTGGCCGTGTTTAGGAAAGCTCACTAATTCCTGTCATATCAAATAGGATGACATCTACTGGCTAGTGCAGGGGACCAATTGTTTTATTGACATACTTGCTACACAGTATTTTCATTAGTAAGTCTTCAGTGATTTGCACGCTAATGTGGTGTGCAGATCAGCATTTATTAAAACTTTAGCAATTTGCACGCTAAGGTGTCAGTGTAAATGTGGTTATTAAAAAACAAAAAGAAAACACACGCCATTTAATAAAAAAAATAATAATATGAGGAATGTGATAGCTGTTCCACCACCATTTTTAATGCCTGCTAGTGATTCACCCATTGAATGGAAGGATTGAATTGACTGTTTTGAGAAATATTTGGTGGCATTAGATGGTTTTCTGCACTACGTACAAAAGCTTTATTGCTAGGAACATTGGGCAAGGTGGGGCAGCATGTTTTTAAATATCTACATCAACCTGAAGAAGAGGTGGAAGGTGTATACAAAGATGCAATTGTGAAGTTAAGAACAAGGATTGCCAAGCAGGAAAATGTGGTTATGCACCACCACAAATTCTATACACAGCCACAGAAGGTTGCAGAAATGGTGGATGAATTTGTGTCCGATAGAGGAAATTCTTGGCAAAGTGTCAATTTGGCCAAATGGCTGACAAGATGGTGAGAGATCAGTTAATAGTCCAAAGCAACAGTAAGAAAGCCCAAGAACGGCTATAGGCTGCGAAGAATCCTACTCCGAAGGATGCCATTGCAATTGCTAAATTTGTGGAGGAGTCGGAGAAATGTATGAAAGAAATTAAAATCATTCCTCAAGAAAAAGGAACAGAAGTGGTGCTGATGCTGTTGTTTTTGCATTTGTCACCCCGAGTGGGATGGGTATGCTCAGACGTGAGTCCCGTGCTCTGCATGCCACTGGAATCAAGCTATCCTGGCTGAAGAGGGGTGAAACCCCGAAACCGGTCCCAGGATGCTTGGTTCCAGTCCAGGGAGGACCTGGCTTGGCAGTTCGGGTTGGACTATTCCCATGAGGCACAGGGTCAAGACTGATTTTCAGATGGCTGGGTTCAAACTGGAATGGCATGGTGAGCAAAAAAACGATGGATTTAGGCCCAGATCTCTGTACTGGAGTGAATGTATGACATTGTTCTGCATTCTGTCCATCAACTGTTGTTTTTGCAGTGGTGCTGATGCATGCCAATACTGAATTGGTAAATATGTTAAAGAGTAAAACACAGTTAGGACGAGAAAGCTGTGTTAAAGAATAAAAACACTAAATGGACCATCAACATCTCTGGAAGATTCTGGGCACGAGTTTGCCACAGGTGTGGTAGTAAATTCTTCTTGGGAAATTCAAGAAATGGCTTATGCACAGACCAAGCAGTGTCACAAATGTAGGAGAAATGGTATTATGCATAAATGTGCAGATAGTGATCAGAAAATAGCTTTTGTAGAGGATGAAGAAAATGAACATAGAGTATTAGTCATTCAAGAAGAAGATGAGGAGGAGGATGTGGAAAAAAGAAGAAAAGACCCTAATGCTAACTTTGAAATGGATGGAAACATAGTGTATTTGACGGTTGACACTGGATGGCTATTCACCATAATAACTAAGTGATTGTATAATGTAACGTAGCCTGGGGGGAGTTGGTACCTTCTGATGGTAATTTGAAGGGTTATCAAGGGTCTAATATTGGAGTGTTGGGCTATAGGATGGCTTTCATTAAGTTTGCAGGAAGGTGCATGACAGGTCAATGTATGTTGCTCCTGGGGGCCCACCCCTTTGGGCTGGGCGCATCAGTGTGAGTTACATATAAAGGTAGAGCATAGATCTGAAAATCAAGTAATTGTGGTTAAAGAAGGTGAGTTAATGAGCATCTTAAATTAAAATACAGGGATGTTTGAGAAGAGGTTGGGGAAGGCAAAGGGTTTCCTGCATGAAATCAATATTAATTGAAATGCTATCCCAGTTAAGCATGTGGCAAGGAGGGCACCAATGGTGGCATGTGCCAAAGTCAAAGAGATATTACAACAATTGTTGGGCGAAGATGTTATAGAGCCATTGCAAGCAACGGAATGGCTAGCTCAGGTGGTGATCACGAAGATTTTCTGTATTGACTTGTGCAGCGTGAATGAGTTTGTGATCATGGACAGTTTCCATTGCCCAATATAAATAAGATTCTAATGATGCTATCCAGGGAACGTTTTTCTCGAAACTTGATCTAAAAAGTGCATATCACCAAGTCAAATTGCACCCTAAAAGTAAACAATTTACTTCATTCATAACGTCAGAGGGAACTTTCCAGTTTAACAGGCTGCCCTTTGAATTATGCGCTGCAGCCTGTGCTTTTTAGGTTCTTATTATGGACATTTTGACTGGTATAGAAAAACACAGTGATCTTTCGGGATGATATCTTGGTTTTTGGCAGTAATGAAGTCAAGCATAACAAAATCCTGAGGGGAGAGTTTAGAATAATTGGGGAAGCTGGAATTACTTTGAGAAAGTAAAATGTGTATTTGGGGTGCAAGAAGTTGATTATCTTGGTTACCACATTACCGGTGATGGTATAAAGCCCAAACAGAACCTTGTGAGTGCAATTGTCAGTGCACAGAGACCATGTGATAGAGATCAAGTAAGATCCTTTTTGGGGCTGGTTGAATATTACTCGAAATTTATGAGGGGTTTTGCAGACAATACGGAACACTTGAGGGAGTTGTTTCACAAGGGGAGAACGTTTGAGTGGATTATACACAACAGGAAGTGTTCACAAATATTAAGGAGAATATAGCTCAAACTGGTGTACTTGTACCTTTCCAAACAGAACACACAACTGTGGTAACTACAGATGCCAGTGCAGTTGGTATTGGTGTTGTGGTGGCTCAGAAACATGGCCAGGTGGAAAAAACAGTGGTATTTGCCTCACGTTCTTTGACTGACACCAAAGGAAGGTACTCTGTTGTAGAGCGTGAGGCATTGGCTGCTGCTTAGGTGACTCAATATTTCTGAGTATTTTAATGGGGAAGAGCAGTCACTTTAAGAACTGATTTCAAACCCCTAATTAAGGTATTGGGACCTGATGGTACGAATAACTGTTCTGGGAGTTTGGCCCATTTAGCAGTACAATTGCAAGAATACAATGGCAGTGTCCAGTATGTACCTGGTTGGAAAAATACTGTGGCTGATTGCCTCGTGAGACTACCTGACAACAGTGTTGGTGAAATTGACTTTAAATGCGAGGAAGTGGTTGCCAATTTGGATGATGTCATGGAAGGCTTAGAAAATTCTGTGTCCAAGCAAGCCTAATGTGGTACCCTATCTACCCATCCCTTTTATCACATTACTTCTTGTTTTCATTTGTGTTTATACCATATATTGTGTTTAATTTATGTTACATTATTTATTTTTAATATTTGCTGTTCGGAAAGGAGATGTGTCCCTTTGTGTTTAACTATACCCCAGCCAGGCCAAGACCATTGTGACCTCATAACATTCTGATAATAACTCTTCAGAATTCTGAGGTGGTCAAGGCCTGTTAGTCAGTTGAGATTGTTAGCTGCGCCTGGCTGGAGCATTTGGGTTTACCTGCATCTATGTTCAATAAAATACATTAATTACATAATTGTAAGAGAATTACTTAGATTATTACACTTTTCTTATGGTTTCTGTTGGCCCTTCCTTTTTCCTTATCTTTCTTAGGTATGTTACTTTGGACTGAGGCATTTTGGGTCTCATCAGTGTTCATTAGGTGTTTCATTTTGAGTGGGGTGGCTGGTTTTAATGGGTGTTGCTTATATTTTCTGTGATAGAGATCACACTTTGTTTCATCAAGTTCATACCGGCTTCATGATATAGTGGGTTCTTGGAATAAATTTACATTTACACATCTGATATTATGTCATGCAAATCACAAAAGTTTATCATTTTAGGCACTCGTTATAAAGTATGTGCACCTTTAGCTTTATTTTCCCTCTGATATTTCTGATTCCTCATTAGAGCCACTTTCAATGTTAGTTAATGATTGATGCATTTAATTTCCAGTTTTTTGCTTTTCTCTCTTTTATCTCATATTTTTGCTACAATCTGTTTGCTGTTGTTAGTTTTAGTGTGGAGCCGTAAGTATATTTTTATTCTTTTTGTTCCCCTGTTATTTTTCCAATTCAGTTAGCAGCAACATTTTTTATTTTGACCACAGTTCTCAAGGTTTGCTGCTTGCTAGAGCCAAGACTTTAGCATCATTTTATGTTTTTGGGTGTACTTGTCCTACATGCTACAGCTCTCCAATTCTTTTGTGAATTTCAAATCACAAAAGCTACACAGGAAGTGTAGCTTTCATTTCATTTGTCTACCTTTGCACATGGCATAGTGATATTAAATGTTACGAAACTCAGCATATTTGTCACATTTCAAGCAGCACATTTATGGATAGAATCCTTTGTGCTTGTGATTAACATTTATTTTTTATTTTTTTCATGCTGTCACTACAAAGGGTGCAATTGTATTTTTTGTTACGATATTTCCAATAAATGACTCTTTAGTGAAGTCACTTTTGTTGTCATTTGGTTTGTGAGTGACCTCATAAATACCTGGCAGGTTCTTAAGTCTTGGTGCACCTGTTATGATTTAACAGATTGAGCTACGTATTTGATGTATTCATTAAGGTCAATAATTTCATTGTTATTGAATAGTAAAGAGAGTTATCATGGCATGAAAATATGATTTAATTTGACGGTATTCATTTTGTTATTGGACCTGGATTTAGCGTTCACAAAATCAGTAAGGAGGTTAATGATTTGTGGAAAAGACACCCAATTCCTTCAAAGACAAAACCAGGCTGAATATCTTGTTTGGCCTATCTCTATAGATGTCTGCTCAAATTGATTAATAGTACAGAGATACTTATCAATGGGACCACTCATGGTAAAGGCCACTATGATTAAGGAGAGATTAAGAGACTCATCATTACTCCCGCTGCATTTAATTTCTTCACTTTGAAATTCCAAGCATTTGGCAGAGATCATTTCCATGCCTTGGCATTTAAGATGCTTTGTTTTATTTAAACAAATTCCTGTGGTTCTCATCAGTTCTAAGTCAGCTGCTAGGCTCCAGCTGAGGCACAATGCCGGCCCTGTGCTCTAAGCTGGGACATAGAGAGAGGAAACCACCACAGCAGAGGCAATCAAAAAGAAGGAACCAGCTCGAGTCCAGAAGGGTCACCAACCAAGAGGGTGACACCTCATCCAGCCAGGGTGCACATCTAGCTCTGTATGTGCCCAGCCCAACAGACCCAGCCCTTAGAACCTCTCCAGTGCCTTGGGACCCTCACGGGTGTGTAGCGCGCTTCACAAATTCCTGATTGATTGACCGACTGATTGATTGATTGATTGATTAGAACCAACACTTATCCCAAAGTTACGAGTTTAACTTGCTGTCTTCCCTTAGTTACAGTGTTCCAACATGGCAGAGACACTTCACCTTGGAGGCTTGCTGCTTATATGGGTGCAGCCCAGTGCAAGATTTACAGCATCTCCCATGGATATTCAATGATGAGCAAGAACTCAGTGGATGCTGCTAGAATCATGCTGCTTTCCAAGGTTTAAGCCCCTCTCTCGGGGCAAAGGCAAATCCATTCTAGGGTGTCCTTCGCAAAGAAACAAAAACTCTCCTTGGGACTCCTGCCATCTCCTCCGGGATAATTTGCAATATTGCACAGGATGCAAAGAGGGTGCTTATTTGCACTGCTCTGGGTTCGGTGATCTGTACCCAACTCCCTTTTGATCTCCAATCCCTTTCGATTGACTCTCATCCATCTCTTAGGACAGACTGACCCCTGTTGAAGTGCTGTTTACATGAAACCTCTCCACTTCGGTCTTCAAATTTTTTGTTTGAATATTTTCTACTATCTAATATTATTACCAAGAATACCCATGGAAGACAATTCACATATACATGATGACATAGACACATCCTCATGAAAGTCCGTTTCACCTCTATGGACAGAGGTCCAGGGGCTGAAACATGTCTTGGATTGAAATATTACCATTTTTGTCTTTTTATTAATACCAAACAAGGACATCATTAAAGTCTGCTGTCCTTTGTTATGTATTTGTAACTATATTTTCCTCATGAACAAAAATGGAGTACAACTGTGCACTATGTAGAATTGAGCAGATGTTATATATTGAATATTTTACAAAAATACCGAAACACTTAAATTAGATTTTCAGTACTGATCATGTCATCTTTTTCAGAATTCTCAAATTGAGTAAATTTACACGTATGTGAATTTGTAAACCTTCAGGTGTAGATTTACTCATGTATTTAAGGAGTCGGCTCATAGTGTAGCTCTACATTGAGCAAAAATGTCATACTGACCTGGAATTTCCAGCAGTGTTCATGTGAACATGCAACTGTTATATTTTTAAAAACTTTCCCTCATGGAGAAGCTTCGCCCCAAATGCCTTACTTATTTAGACATCATTCCCTCCCCAATACCATCTTAAAGTGAGACTTATCTCTGCCTTTGACAATAGCAAATCTCTGACTGTATCTAGTGTGGAAATGTGCTAGCAAATAATTTGGGAATAATAAAATACTTACAAGTTTGTTGGTATTCAGTAAGAAGATTCATTCAAATGGAACATTCTGTAATAGTGGCAGAAATGTAAATGTACCTAAAACCATTTGTGAGTGAAAATTCAGGTTTCACCACTCATTACCAAAAATTTGCAAACATAAATGTTGATATTTATGCACCTCTTTGTCACACAGATGCTCAATTCACTTTGTATATCTGTATCACAGCCAATAGGCGTTAAATCCTAAGCAGGGCAAATAGCCACTTCCTAAATCTTAAAGCAACCAAAAATATGGAATATCAGGCAGGAACCAAGCATGGCATAAAACATATAATAGAGTGAATACATCAACACAAGGCACCATAATATTGACAACGTTGCTTAAGATAGTATATCAAACTTTGAGCAAACAAGGAAAGCAGTGCATGATGATTGGCCATCACTGAAATATATCCAATTAGATATTCACAGCTGGCTGGTACAATATACCCCAAAGCGATATGTGGCTGTATGATGCATCTTCAGACACAAAAGAGTACACTACAATGCTTAGAGTGTAGTATCATCAAAAAATGTTCCGGTTAACCACATTTTGATTGGAGCATTTTACACAATACCTTAATATGCATGGAGCAAAGGTACCAACCTTGCTAATCCCAAGATGTTGAACACTTTCATGTAGCTTTCTAAAAGCATCTATGCTTTAGCTGTATGACATTATTAATGTTCAATCGGGAGGTGTAAATGTAGCATGGTTGGCTAACCAGAAACTATGCTGAAGCTGTCAAACCCACATCAGGCGCTCTTCAGAAGCATATTTTACAATTTATTGACAGTAATTCCTATCTAAATCAAATGTTACCTATGTAAGTGAGCCCCAGGTAAGTGACAGACTCTCCTCCTGAATATCCAAAAGTTTCCCCTGCATCTTTTAGACTTGTTTACCAACATGCTGTATTACAACCTATATCACAGTAGGTCCCCCCACAGCATTGTTCTTCAATTATGTAGTTCAGCCAATTTGGGTTTATTGATCATCAAATGAGACAAGTACTTTATTTTGTGCTTCTTTTTAAATATACAGCATGAAGAACAAATATACATTGATTTAACGCTCAGTCGTCAGAAGAATGCCCACATTTTTGGCAAAGGAGGACTTTAAAAATGCTAAACCCGCACCCTTGCAGGCAGAAGTGCAGAATTTTTTTGACTTAATGAGGTGTTATCGTTTCTCACC
This sequence comes from Triturus cristatus, assembly GCF_964204655.1. NCBI lineage: Eukaryota > Metazoa > Chordata > Amphibia > Caudata > Salamandridae > Triturus > Triturus cristatus. The sequence continues at coordinate 726,625,974 of NC_140585.1, forward strand.
ACAGTATCCTCACAGAAGTACAGCAAGCGGCAGCTAAAAATACAGCTTTCTTACTTGCAAAACTTCTAGTAGAAGTGCATTTCAGTAATATGGTGTCCATGTATTTAGTTAAAGTAAAAATGTGGGGTATTTCCATAAAGTCCAGCTCCATGACAGAGCCATAAGACACAAGGCTAGATATAAAATATAAATTAATTTTTTCTTAGGCAGTAATTTATCTTGAGTAATATTCAGATGTATACCCCGGAAAACTAATTCCCCTTGCTGCTGTGTACCGCCCGCTCACACACAGCCGCCTGTTGTTGGTTTTGCATAGCCTGTATTCCGCTTCCATAAAAAGAACTTTGTATCTCTGCTAATGTTTGTCTTTCTGTGCTTTTTCATAGCCTTATTCCACTCTAACTCTGTTGTAACATTGTATCTTTGTATCTCTGTTAAATTTTGCTTTCTGTATCCATCGATCATTTTGCCACTGTTTTGCCGGCCGTGTTAATGCTTCTTTTGTGCCCACTCTTCCCTCCTGCCTCTCTCATCCAAGGGCTCCTTCCACCTCCGAGGACCCAATTGAGGAGATCCACGTACCAGCTCCCCCTTGCTGCTGCATGCCACCCGCTCTCTCACACGTGTGTGTTCTTGGTTTTGCATAGCCTGTATTCCACTTACATAAAAGTAACATTGCACCTCTGCTAACATTGGCTTTTCTGTGCATTTTCATAGTCTTATTCCACTTTAACTATCAATCAGCATTTGTAGAGCGCAGCACTGTCACCTGTATCTGGAAATTGGGGTGAATGTCTCTGTAGGGGCAGCTCCACCAGCTACAGATCTTGAGGAAACAGCGGGAAGAGGGAAGAAATGAGCAGAGAAAAGCAAAACAGAGGGCAGAAAAAAAAGCGAGCAGAAAAGGCAAAACAGAGGGCAGAAAAAGTAACAGAAAAAGGAAAAAAAAGAGCAAAAGAGGGTAACACAGAGCGCAGGAAAGGCCAAATAGATGGCAGAAAAACAAGCAGAAAAAGGCAAAACAGAGGGCGGAAAAACTATCACCAAAGGCAAAACAGAGGGTAGAAAAACAAGCAGAATAAAGCAAAAGCAAGGGCAGAAAAATGAGCAGAAAAGGCAAAACAGAGAATAAAAAAGGGCAAAACAGGGCAGAAAAATTAGCAGAAAAGGCAAAAGAGAGGACAGAAAAATGAGCAGATAAGACAAATTTTGGGCAGAAAAATTAGCACGAAAGGGAAAACCATGTATAAGAGGGCAAAACAGAGGGCAGAAAAATAAGCAGAAAGGCAAAACAGAGATGAAAATGGGCAAAACAGGGCAGAAAAGGCAAAAAGGAGGACAGAAAAATGACCAGATAAGGCTAATTGTGGGTGGAAAATTAGCAGGAAGGGGATAACTGTGCAGATGAGGGCAAAACAGAGAGCAGAAAAATGAGCAGAAAAGACAAAACTGAGGGCAGAGAAACAAGCAGAAAAGGCAAAACAGAGGGTGGAAAATAAGCAGAAATGGCAAAACCAGAGGGAAGAAAAATGAGCAGAAAAGGCAAAATAGAGCAGGAGAGGGCAAAACAGAAGCCAGAAAAAGTAGCAGAAAAGGCAAAACGGAGTAGAAGAGGGCAAAACAGAGGACAGAAAAATTAGCAGAAAAGGCAAAACAGAGGGAAGAAAAATGAGCAGAAAGGCAAAACAGAGGGCAGCTAAACGAGCAGGAAAGACAAAAGAGAGCAGAAGAGGGCAGAACATAGGACATAAAAACAAGAAGAAAAGGCAAACAGGGGGCAGAAAAACAAGCAGAAAGGCAAAACTGAGCAGAGGATGGCAAAACAGAGGGCAGAAAAACAAGCACAAAAGCAAAGCAGAGGGCAGAAAAGGCAACAAAGAGCAAGAAACAAGCAGAGGAGGCACAAAGGGCAGTAGGTGGACAGGCAGAAGAGGGAAATGCACTGCGGGCAAGGTGGAAAGAAGTACTGTTGCAGGAGGAGCTGGCAGAAGGACCTGCTCTGTTGTAACATTGTATCTTTGTATCTCTGTTAACGTTTGCATTTCTGTATCCCCGGCTCGTTTTGCCGCTGATTTTCTGCTGGTGTTTCTGCAGTTTGTTTGCCTGCTCTTTCCAACATGCCTCCCACCCTCAGTGCCCCTCCCACCTCCCAGGACCTACTCAATGGAGGCTGCAGCACAACCCTATTGAGCATGTCCGCATACAAGCTCCCCTTCGCTGCTATGTGCCACCCACTAGCTCACAGCTGTGTGTTCTTGGTTTTGAATAGCCTGCATTACAATTCCATAAAAGTAACTTTGTATCTCTGCTAACTTTTGCCTTTCTGTGCCTTTTCAGGGCCTTATTCCACTTTGACTCTGTTGTAACATTGTAGCTTTGTATTTCTGCTAGCTTTTACCTTTTTGCCTCCACCACTCATTTTGCCGACATTTTGCCACTCATGTTGCAGCTGCTTTTTAGCCCTTTCTTTCCCTTCCACCACCTTCCTCTTGCCTTCCGCTGGCAGTGCCCCTCCCACCTCCTAGAACCTACTTAATGGAGGCTGTAGCAGGGCCAAGCTGCCCACGTGCAAAAGGCAAGCCTGTCTATGGCAGTCTGTGCTTGGACCCCAGTCAGGACCACCACAATAACGAGTGCAGCTGCATCTCACTTGGATCTACAGTGAGACCTTTCACCTGCTGACACTGCCTGTTCAACTAAAACACTGGAGCACCTGCTGGTATGGCAACTATGACCACATCAACCCAACTACCCCAGAACATCTCCACTGCCTCTTGCTCCATGCACAATCTCTCTGCAAACACACCACTGAGATCTAGGGCACCATCTTTTCCCTCAACCCAATGTCATCTTCCTCATGGAGACCTGGCTCATCTCCGCATCAGTGTCTGACCTCGCCTCAGCCACCCCCACCGGCTACAAGATAGCACATTGAGACCTCTTCAACAAACATGGAGGCGGAATTGCCATTATCCACAAGGAAACCATCCACTGCACCACCACCACAGATTACACTACCCTGATCAGTTAGCATTTCACCTTCCAACTCCACACAGATGGCAAAACCACCATCAGAAGCATGCTCACCTACAGACCTCCAGGATATCACCCCTCTGCGATGCCATCCAAGATTTCATCTCCCGACTCGCCATTGATTACAAGCACTACATCTTCCTCGGATACCTCACTTTCCACCAGACAACCCTGATGACACAAACACCACCAACCTCCTCAAAAGCATTAACACCTGTGGCCTCACTCAACTAGTCACCAACCCCACACACATTGCAAGAAACACACTTGACCCCATCTTCACAGCCAGCAACACACTCAATTACAGTAACTTCACCAAACTCACCTGGACAGACCACGCCATGATCCACTTCACAATCACAGGTCCTCTGGCACCACCATTAAACAGCCCAGCACCTCTCACTGAAAATGGATCTAAGTATCATAAAGCCAATGGTCCACTGCCCTCAACTCTTGCTACCCAGACACCTCAATGAACCTAGAATATGCTATTGTGAACTTCTCCCCCTGGGTCACCTTGTTCAACCAATGGCATCAACTCCGGAAAAAGATGAAAAGGAGCGCACTTGCAAATTGCATCGAGGCCAACCACAGTAAAGAACTATTCAACACCATCAGAAAATTTGCCAACATCTCAGCCTCTGAAAAGATCATCACCCCCTCCCAGGAGCTCTGCGACAGTCTGACAGATTCCTCCCATCACAAGATCTCCAACATCTACAAAAGCTTCAAGCCCCAGACTACCACCACTGACATCCCGAGCCTCACCACTCCCACACAGGCAAACACTGACCACCTGCTAACCACCTGGGCCAGTTCACCACTTAAAGCTCCACCTCCATCATGTACGCCACCTACTCAGTAGCCCCAGTGGACCCCTGTCTCACCACATTTTCAACCATGGGAGCAAGACAATCAGCAACAAACTCACCACCATCTTCAATGCAGTCATCACCAAGGCCACCTTCCCTGACAAATGGGAACACACTGAGGTCAAACCCCTTCTGAAGAAATGGTCCACCGACCCCAGTGAACTCAAGAACTTCCATCCCATCTCTCTGCTCCCCTTCCCCACCAAGGTCCCCCAAAAAGCCATCAACTGCCATCTCACTGATCAACTGGAAAACAACAACTCTGTACATATCTAAGTTTGGATTCTGTGCCAACCACAGCACTGAAACTGCCCTCATTGCCAACACAGAAAACATCAGAGCCCTCCAGGACTGAGGGGAAACAGTGGCCCTGTTCCTCCTCAACCTCTCAGCAGCTTTCAACACTGTATCCCACCACACCCTTATCAAGAGGCTTCATCACATTGGAAACCAAGGACACATCCTCAAATGAATCGCCTCCTTCCTCACTGGAAGAACCCAAAGAATCCACCTTCCACCATTCACCTCAGAACCCAACAACAGGGAGAGGAGTTGGCCTAACGGCTAGGGCGCTGGACCTCGGACCTGTGGAACTGGGTTTGAGTCTCGGTAATGACGCTGAACATCCTGTGATTAATCTCTCCGTGCCTAACAAAAACATGAATGTGTCTCCTCATGTAACGTAACTGGTGCTATGTAAAGCGCTCTGATACCTGACTGGATTCGGGTCAAGTTCGCGCTATATAATACTCTGCAAAAAAAAAAAAAAAACACCATCTATGGCATCCCTCAAGGCTCACCCTGTTCAACACCTACATGACCCCCCTGGCCAACATCATCAGAACTCCTGGATTAAATATCATCTTCTATGCCGACAACACTCAGCTCATCTTCTTGCTATCAGAAGAGCTGTCCACCACAAGAACCAAATTCCACACGTGGATGATAAACATTAGAGGTGGGCGGAATTTGCGTAGTCGCGTTACGCAAAGCTCCGCAAAATGGTAAAAAATCTCCGCGAACATGCAGCAATTCTGCGAACATGCGGAATTGCTTGTTCGCGATGCTTTTTTCCTGTTCACGATCGCTTTTAGCGTGCTCGGTGGAAAATATCTCACGAACACGCATTTTGGGAACGCGAACAAGCAAAAAATTCCGCTAAGACGCGGAAAGCGGAATTTTGGGTAATTACGCGTTCTTCGGGGAACGCGAAATTACCCAAATTACCCAAATTCCGCAAATTACGCGAGCGGAATGGAATTTACCACCCAGGCCTAATACACATTGCCGATTGGATGAAAAAAGATTACCTGAAACTCAACACAGACAAAACAGAGATACTGGTCTTCGGCTACAACACCTTACCAGGGAACAACTTCTGGTGGCCTTGAGAGCTAGGACCCTCACCCACACCAACAGACTGGGTCTACAACCTTGGCATCATCCTGGACAGCAGGTTCACCATAAAAAACAAGATCAACGCTGCCTCCTGTGCCTGCTTCCACACTCTTCACATGCTCTGCACAATCTTCAGACGACTCCTGGTCAACACCAGACTACCATCATCCAAGACCTGGTCACCAGCAGGCTGGACTACGGCAACGCACTCTTTGCAGGAATCACCTCACACCTTCTGAGGAGACTACAGACCATATTGAATGCACAGTAAGACTCATACTTAACCTCCCCTAGTGAACCCACATCACCCTCACCAAGGGAATCTTCACTGGCTCACCATTCAGAAGACATGCCACTTCTATATGCTAATCCACGTCTACAAAGATCTGTACAACCAACGACCAGCATACATCAACCACCGCCTCAACTTCTACCAACCCTACAGACACCTGTACTCTACCTCCCTTCACCTCATTCACACCCCTCGTATACGCTGAAGCCGCAGCAAAAGTCCCTCATTGTCCTACCTCATGGCCCTGGCCTGAAACAACCTCCCTCTTCACCTTCAGACCTTACCCTCGCTGCTGGAATTCAGGAAAGGACTTAAGACTTGGCTGTTTGACTGAGACTCCCCATCATGATCCTCAGTGCCTGGATACTCTCATGGGCGACTAGCTGCTCTTTACAAATCTTGTTTGATGATTAAAGGAATTTAGTACCAAAATTAGTTTTGGTCATTATGCTTTTGTTTCTTCTCCTCATATCACCAGTGTTTGCAAAGTCAAGCCTGATACCCGACCTGTACCGCCCCAAGCAATTTGCAATTGAACATGTAGCCCTGCGATTCAGTCCATCAAGTTTCCTGGTTACTGATTCCACACAGGTGTACTCATAGGAAAAGGGGAATTAGGTTCTAACAGTTACATTCCAGCTCAAAAAATCATCCCAGATCTTACTACGTGGGCCACCCTCACTCAATTCCTGAATCCATTTTACAGGTAGTTTTAACTGCCTGGAGCCAATCAAGAACACAAGATGCTAAAGGGTCTGTCCATCTCTTGCAGATCTCTCTTCTGGTAAGGAGAATCATATAGAAAAGTAAGTCCCGCCTATATACAGATAGGGACCGAGTCAACTGATCTTTCAGCCCCATCAGTATCAACGTTAAACTCATTTTTATACTGGCCTGCAGGATATCGTTGATTACTTTCTCGACCGTATGCCAATACTCCTGCAATTGTGGGCATTCGAAAAACATATGAAGATCGTAAGCACTTAGCACACCACATCTATGGCATCTTGGAACTGGAGCTGATATAAATGTTGCAAGTGTATGGGGGTCCAATAGAGCCTGTTAACTGTAAAGAGGTGTTTTCTCTTCAGATTGGCTGGTTTAACCACCTTGCAGAGTAGTTTGAATGAGAGTTGCCATATTCTCTGCAACTCCGTCATCTGAATTGCCCCATCCCAGAGCTCATATGGTGGTTTTAACTTCTTATCTTCCAAGAGCAACAGAGTCCAGCACCAATCGGTGACTTCCTTACTTCTGGGGGCTTCATTCTGAAAATTGTCTTCAAATTCCCAATCTCTGCCAATCTCCCTTCTATTGGCCTCCACCCAAGATAGCAACTGCAGGTGTTTGAATCTTGAGAGGGAATCTCCCGTTTTTGCCAACAGGATTTCCCATGGCACCACTTCCTTTATCATCAGGAGATCCCCCATACTTCAAGTCCCGCCATCCTTAATGGGATACTTAACTGATCTTGAAGGCACTCTGGCATGCCTGGTGAATTCCATATTGGTGCACCATCTGAAAAGTAGCTCATTCCAAGTATGTTCCTTATCTCTAACCATAGGGTTAGTGCTGCCTTAAGCGTCTTCAGTCTAACGTTTTTGAAAAATGTCCTTGCCCCAAACTTATAAAGAAACACTTTAGTGCCCCACTCCTTTACCATTTCCTCCAATAACCCACCCTATTCCAAGGGCCCCAGTTTGCAGATTGGGCAGGTTTTGAAATGGAAAGCCATGCAATATAGTCTTAAATCCGGAAGAGCCAACTCGCCTTTTTCCAGCTTACACCTCAATTTCTTCCAGGTGAGCCTAGCTCCCCTAGCTGCCCAGACAAAACTAACCAATTTCCCCTGTAGTTTATCAATCATGCCTTTGGGAAAAGTGAGAGGAATACAATTAAATAGAAATGTCAGCTTTGGTAGTAACAGCATTTTTATTAAATGTACTCTTCCGTATAATGACAAGGGGAGATTCTTCCATCTGGCAAGTGTTTTGTCAGTTTCTTTCGCTACCCTCTCTTGTTTGAGCTGAGGAATTCCCTCTAATGAGTTGATGATACCTATTCCCAGATATCTGATCTCTCTTTGAACATCTCCCTTCCAATCTGGGACATTGAACACAATATCCTAGTTTTGTAATGATTGACCAGATAGCCAGATAGCACCCCAAACTCTTTAGCTAAAGTTTCCACCCTGGGAATAGTTAAAACCGGATCTGCTGTATAAATTACAGATCATCCACATATAGCGCGATTTACTTTTTAAATATACCTGTCATAAAATCAGTTGTCCTGACAAAGCATTTAGGCAAATGGTTCGATATAGATATCAAACAATAATGGTGAAATGGGGCACCCCTGACGCGTCCCTCTAAAGATCGGGAAACTCATAGTGAGAACACCAATAAGGAGGATCCTAGCTGTTGTACGGTTATATAAAACTTTTAGTGTTGTTATAAAGCATGGCCTAAACCCCATGACCTACAGTACTTCCCATAAATAGTCCCAACTTATGCGATTGAAGGCCTTGGCGGCATCCAAAGTAACTACCGCCAAAGGTACCAACCTTGATGTAGCCAGGTCCATGCTACCAATGAATTGCTGGGTCAATTCATGGATCTGCCTCCCGGGGATAAATCCTTTTTGATCCGGATGAATAAGTTGGGGAACTAGTTCAGCTAACCTGCCTGCTAGAATGCTAACAAAAATCTTATAATCCGCATTCAGCAGGGAGATCGGTCAGTATGACTCTGCTTTACCGGGGTCCTTGGCTGGTTTTAGGATCAAAACTATGGTGGCTTCTTTCCATGATTCTGGAACCTGTGTCTCCCTCACATAGATCGTGTTAAACAGGTTCTCCCAGGCAGGGAGGACTTCCTCTATTAATATTTTATAGACTTCTGAGGTATCTAATCCAGCGGCCTTCCCATTCTTAGTTCTCATAATTGCCCCCCTGATCTCTTCATGGGTAATTGGAGCTTCCATCATCTTTTCCCCTTCACCATTCAATACAGGGAGACCAAGTGTCCTGAGCCAACCTTTAAGCTGTTGGGGCTCTGGAGTAATGTCTTCCCTATAGAGCTGTGAGAAGAGTGACACTACGTGATTCTGCATACCTTCCCAGGTGTCAAACACCTCCCCTGATGGCCCCCTCAGCTCCTTAATCTCATTCCTTGTTCTTTCAACCCTGGACTTCCAGGCCAATAGCACCCCTGCTTTCTCTCCATATTCAAATTCCCTCACGTTCGCTGCCTTCCCCTTTGCCTTACACTTCACTCCAGCCTGATCTTATATTTCAGTTGGGCCTCTTCTACCCCTCTTAACATCCCCTCCCTTTCTTCTCCCTCGCTTATAGATTGCAAGGCAGCCTCAAGTTTGCTCACTTCCCTTTCTATATTTGCTAATTCAGCCCTCTCTTCTCTGCTTTTAGTACAGCCGAGACTTTTAAAGACCCCCCGTTTACATGTTTAAAGGCATTCCACACTATTCCAGGGGAGGGAGTGTCTTTATTAGTCATAAAATATTCGAATGCAGCCTTTTTCAAGGTAAGCACCACCCTCCCATCTAAGAGAAGTGCACTCTTTATTGTCCATCTCTTACTGGGCTGTGGTCCTGGGGCCTGTAATGTCGTTATAATAGCTGAGTGGTCCGAAATGTGGGCTGGAAGATGTTTAATCTTTTTAATATTGGACGCTAAGCATCTTTCAACCAAAAATAATCTAATCTAGAGAAGTGACGGTATTGTTTACTGTCATAAGGGCATCCTCTCACCTTCCCCCTCAGATGCCTCCAAGCATCTACTAACCCAAGTTCCTGCATCAGGCTTTTCAAGGCATGCCTCGTTCTCGGCACTGGGGCACTATCCCTCCGTGCAGATCGGTCCATTACAGGATCCAACAGTATATTAAAATCCACGGCCACAATCAAAGGAGCCAATATATCTACTTATCTCAGTTCCAACTCTATAATGTGCTGTGGGTCATTCTCATTAGGTCCATAGAAGCCAACGCATATAAACTCATTATCTACCCATTTCATACCCGCTAAGAAGATTTGGCCATGATGCTAAAAAGAAACTAGAGTGACACACGGTCAAAAGCTTTTTACATGACCCAAGCAAAAAAGCTGATCAAACTTGAAGTCATAAAGAAATAGCTATAATATGAACAAAAATCAAGTGTTATAAGAAGAGAAGCTGTCTTTCAGGAAATGTATTCGATCTATATGGATGCACCAACTTAATCAAAGCTGCCAGCATATTAGCCGGTACTTTTGAATACATTTCATAGTTCAGAATAAATAGTGATATAAGTCTATAGATATGAATCCGTTCACAATCGTTGCCTGTATTATAAAGAAGAACCACTGCTTTGAATAAACACTCCATCATCTTTTATATATTGACTATATGCATTAAATACATTTTTAAGATGCAGAAGCAAACTATGGTAAAAGACTTACAAACCTCAAGACATAAAGTTAATGAGATTTTATATATGTATTAGCACTTTCAATTTATGGATTGGTAATCTCTGATTTCAAAGCACTTCTGTTCAAACATATAACATATAAGCTACTGGTGATTCATTTTAGACAGGAACATGGCAATATAATCTAAAGATGGAATTTCTGTTTTGGGACATGAAAATTAAAAGATATTTTGAAATTATTTTGCGATATACAAAGCTGAAGTGCCCAATTTTCTGTGTTTTATCTACTAATGTGTAAGCCATTTTTTATTATTTCTTATTTTAAAAAAACGAAACTAACATTTTTGTAGCTTTACTTTACTTTTCCAATTGCTGATTTGTTACATTAAGAGTTTTATTAAGTTAGCCATAAAAGAAAAGACAAGCTCCATATGGTAGCTTTAAATTAATCTTAATGTAAACAAAAAGAAATATAAATAAGATCATTTTGAGAGAAACCTGCTTTGAAAAATAATCATTTTATTCTCTCTAGGTAAAACAATACCTAAATTCACATGGCATCTGAAACCTGAGCATTTAACATTTGATACTGTAAAACAAAAGAAAACCACAGCGTGATTAGAAATACTGATTTCTGCAATAAAGGGATCTAAGATATAAAATCTGTGAAAATTAAAAGAAATAGTCAATATAGGATTGGGTATATGGACATTTGAGAGAAAATAAAATCCTTAGCAGCATTAAAGTCAAGGCTAAACAATTTTCTTTGTATGAACTTCATCACATACCACCTTATAATCCATGGTTGTCTAAACATTAATCTCAACAGTCAGTACAAAAGACCTATAAAACGATTAATATTACTACAAACAATAAGCGTGTAAATTCTTAAAATTACTGTAATAGTAGCCTAAAAATATGATCATCCAGTTAGGAATCAGGAAGATTTTTTCTTAACAGAGGAAATTGCAGGAAGTAAGGCCTACCAACAAAAATTATATGAGGAGAGTCAGCAGATTGGTAAATTTCTGGCTTTTTCCACGAAATCACAAAAAGCTGCACAAATAATCTCTCAAATAAAAAACCCAGTAGCAGGTCTCCTAGTAGAGGATAAGCGGGGTATTGGTGAGGTGTTTTGTTCACACTTTAATCATATCTATGGAGAAACGCAGGAGGTGGATGAGGCAGATCTTGCGAGATATTTTGACTCACTGGAGCTACCTTTGTTATCACAGCAATTTTCAGAAGCACTGAGCTCGCAAATTCGAATCCCTAAAGCCCAGGTAGTATTAAAGAGTATGGCAAATGCCAAAGCTAGTGGAGCAGACAGGATTCCTGTAGAAATTTATAAGATATTTCAGGCGGAACTGCTACCTTTTTTCAGGTAAAATTGTTTAATAAAGTTAAGGATGGTGTAGATACCCCTAAAGGTTTTAAGGAATCAGTAGTAATAGTTTTTCTTAAAAAGGATAAGGACCCTGCCGATCCAAGTTCCTACCATCCTATCAGTCTGTTAAATACAGATTATAAATTTCTTATGAAAATTTGGGCAAAAAGGATAGCTCCCTGTGCACAACAGCTGGTTCATAGCGATCAAAACGTTTTTATTCCTGGACGTTTAATGGCATCAAATACTTATTTTTTAATGCAAGCCATCGATTACTTTTCTATTAATCAGACTGATGCGGTGATTATGATGATGGATGCTGAAAAAACTTTTGATTTGGTAGAGTGGAGTGCGTTATTTTTTATTTTATTAAAGTTTGGTTTTCCACAACAACTTATACAGATGTTAATAAAAATACATAGAAGGGCAGAAGCTACAATTATGATCAATGGCTTAGTAAATGGTAAGGTTACTATCAAACGAGGCACCCGTCAGGGATGCCCGTTGTCTCCTCTTCTATTTTCATTCTTTATTGAACCCCTAACCGAGAAGATTCGGAAGAGCATAAGTTTCGTCCCTCCTATAAAGGGTATGGCCAAAATTAAGCTCTATGCAGACGATATCATTTTATATCTGAAGTCAGGGGTAGATAACCTACAGAATGTATTGGATGAAATTCAAATTTTACACAAGTTGGAGGATATAAAGTCAACCATGCAAAAATCGAAAGTTTAGCATTTAATACGATTCCTTTGGATTTTGCATCTGCCATCCATCTAAAACCCCGCACCCAATTAGATATCTGGGAATTCATGTCACTAATGATTTGGGGCAATTATTTTCTATGAATTATGCTAGATAGCTTACGAAAGTCAAAAAGTTATTTGATAATTTGTCTTAGTTGCAACTGTCCTTAGTGTGAAGGGTTTCAATGGTTAAAATGACGGTACTTCCACTGTTTTTGTTTTTATTTATTAATCTGCCCATGCAAATCCCGAGTTATTATGTTAAGGAGCTGGATCAATTAATAAGGAAGTTTGTTTGGAATAATAAACAACCGAGTGTTAAGTTCTCTATATTGCAACTTGATGTAACTTCAGGAGGACTGGCACTCCCACATTTTTTAACATATTATCAGGCTTCTTTACTTAAACTGTTTTCCCAATTGGGTAAGGAAATTATGTTTTTGATACCTTTTTTGGGATATATATGCTTAATGAAAGTGCCATCGGACTTCCTGCTTTCCTACATTTGGCGAAACTTCCTAAAAAAATGCGTTATAAGGTATCTTCACTCTGGCTGACAGAATGCAGGTATTTTTTAAATCACTGAATATCCCTCTATTTCACGCTTACACCCCAATACAGGATGGGGCATTAGGAGTTCTTGAACTTTCCAGAAGGCTTTTTCAGGACTGGCAAAAACTGGGTTATCTCCAGTTTGGGGATTTTTATAACCTTGATTCCTGAATTATATGGGAAAGGGTTTGTCTTCAGGCCATTACACCGAATACTGCATTGGCCTTGAGCTTTGCACAAATATCTCATTTCCTTAAAAACAACTATATAATTATAGATGAGACAATAAGGCCAATTGCCAAGCAGATCGAAAATAAAATGGTTGGGGTTGGCTGCTGGTATCAGTTACTTCATCAAAAAGCCAACTCAGAAGAGGTCCTGACAGGCTGCAAGTTTAATCGCAAAGAGTGGATTCAGCTTAATGATCTAGCGAATAAAGCTCTTAGAGGCGCTAATTTTAAAAGAATGAATTTTTTACCTAGATGGTTATTATATTTTACTCCTCTGAAATTGTCTAAAATGTTTTTAACCTGCCCAAATAAATGTTTTTGCTGTAACAGAGAGGGGGAAGGGGGATGGCTACATATATTTTTTTTAATGTAATGATTTACAATATTTCTGGAAGAGGGTTTTTGAGGAAATGTATTTGATGTTATCCTTGGAAATCTGCCCGTCAACCATGTTGGTGTTATATGGTTCTTCAGCAGAAGTGAAATGCTTTACAAAAATCAGCAATATTTTATATTAATTGCCATTGCAGTTGCTAGATCACTTGCTCTGCAAAACTGGAGAACCAGTTTACAACCGAGCATTGAACATTGGTTTATTAAAATGACTAGGATTTATAAACTTGAAGAGGCCTATGCCAAACGTATAGGAGCGGTAGCAAGATTTAGAGGTATTTGGTGTTCCTTTTTCCCTTATGGGTTCATTGTTGAAGCCTGATGATTATGAATTAGTTAAAATACAAGTCATATTTGCACGTAGCACTTTATAGAAGGTAGGGTATTTAAAAAAAAAAAATTATTTGCACATGGCACATTGCACGTTATCTTTTACTTTTATTTAATATAACTTAATAAATTAAATAGTTTAGTCAGGATGTTTTTAGCCGAGGAGTGTGGGAGTCTGATTCTTTAATCAGTTGCTTTTTGAGAATGTAATGTGAAATGCTCTTTATAAATTGTTGAACATGCTTGTTTAATTTATTGGTCTTGCTATTTAATATGTAAACCGACATGTAAAATATTTGCTTTACCTATTTTTCTCCTCTTCTAATAAAAATATTTAAAAAAAAAAAAAAGAAAAGGAATCAGGAATATTTATAAGGTAAAATTGCATATGATCCACCTAAATATATGGCCAAAACCACTTGGTTTCCATATCTGATGTTGGGGTCTGTGAGCGTTATTTTCAAAGATTTACAGAGAAAATAACAACACCAGTCATTTTTCCCAAAACTGGAAAAGCACAATATCGAGAATCATTATGTGTGCTCATAGATAAAAATGAATTCCTAGACACATGTTTCCAGTTATAATATAACATCTCATTTCACTCTTTAAACAATCAGAAATATTATGTATTTTTGCAGGATGTCTCACTCTCTTAAAATTAAGAGATGATAAATGTAAATTTTTGAAAAATTAAAACCAATGTAAAGTACGTTAAAACTATGAACAACATGGGCTTTATAAACAAAAAAGTAAGATAAATAACAGCACAATGGTAGCACGATTTTTGTGATGTTCAGTACCTTAGAATGCAGAAAGCTAATAATTTAATTGCACATTATCAAAGTTTAATGACAATTCAATTGCTCATGTGGTGTAAGAAAATGGATTATTAATTACGTGGAATGTTAGTCCTACCTAAGTATTAAGAAGGAAACTTATGCTAGGTCATATATACAGTTTTAACAAATTACCCTGGTCTCATTCCCTAGTAGCCATGGGATAAACCAGATAGGCTTAACTTAGGAAACTGTGTCTAGTATTTAGCAACACTAAAACAGTCAGAAAATTCAAACCACAACACAATTCAAAATCCTACAACCAATGACTTATAATCAAGAAAAAGTTCATGAGAAAAATAACACCAAAATGGCCAAAATCCAAAAAGGCTGACAGGTGATATGAAGTTTTAAAGTTTTAAGGCAAAAAGCAGTAAGAAAAAGAAAAGCACAAATCATAAATCACTGTTTGCGGCTGACCAAGACCTAGGCGCAATTTCAGCCTGACATGAGGGTTATCTTCATCAAAGTTATTAACTTCTGAATTAGCCTTTTTTATGGAAGTTCGAAATTCTCTAGCAAGGCAAGGTTGAAGGTTGTTTCCAACAAATTACCTTCAAATCCAGAGAGCGACTACAAGAGGTGTTGCTAACGCTCTTGGTTTTGGCAGAAAAAGCTCTGAACAGAAACATTTTATTATCATGGTCTCTCGTCAGGCTGATAGTTTGTGTGCCTTTCACCAGTGAAGATTTTAATCTTTGGAATTTTGGAATTCAAAATCTTCCAGCTGGGCAAGCCTGAAGCTCTATCCAATGAAGTCCTTTGAAAATCAGACAATGTTGCTGTAAGGTCCCACAGAAGCTCCATAGATCTTGGGAAGCCAATCTTTTTCTAATTCCCAGCTTTTTTAACTTTATGTGGCAGTACCTTTTAGCCACTTCTAAGGCTTTCAGAATCTTAAGGGCTGCACTTAGGGGTGAGGAAACACTCTAACAGAGGCCACCAGCAAGGTCCAGTTCAGTTCCAGTCTTGGGTATATGTGGGAGCAGGTCCAACCTTTTTAATCTCCTCACAGGTTAATGAAAGCAGGACCAGTCATCTTCTGTTCTGCTACAGGTCTAGAAAGTGTTCTGAGGAGCCAGGGGTGAGTGAGGTGCTAATTTGGTTCAATAGCCTGTGGGTGAGGGTGATTTCTGGACACTTTCTGACCAATGAGCAAAAGGTTCCAAGGGCAACCCTTCCCACTTTTGCAGCCCGTTCTATTTGCCTCACTAGAAATTATCCCACAGGGCACTATTCTCAGTCAACTCCAATATGGCAGCACCCTTCTTTCCTTGTTTTTTTGTGTTCCAACCCAGTGTGTTTGTCTGAGAAAATGAGCATTCCCCTTCTTTTCAATTCCAGCCGGCTAATTCACATTAGCAGTTCTAAAAAGGGGGAGAGAAGTTGTAACCTGAGTTCACTCTGCTTTCTGTCTTTGAAATCAAAAGAGAGAGAACCCACTTATAATCTTAGTATTTGGTCTAGTAGGGACATCCCTATTTGTTTAAAATTCTCCTCACTCACTATGGTTATATTAGTGGCATGCTTCATTATCAGGTCCTCACACCGAGTAGCTTGTATAGCTGTGTGGGTTCAACGCTAATATCTAATGGAGCATTTGATGTATCTCTTGGGTAAGCATCTGGGTTTTAAATTACCTTTAGTTATCCAGTATAGTCTAATACTATGGGTCCAATTCATATATTGGTGAGCAGCATGTTTCTCTGCCAAGACGACAGAGTGAATTACTCTGTCGCCCTGATGGAGCTGCTACCTTTTGAAATAATTTACAAAAGGATCCGCTATACTTGAGGATTCTATTTTTTTGTGACCCCTCGCGTGACCTGGAAGAAGTTGGAGTAATGTTGGACTTTACATGGGGGTAAGATGCAGATTCTGGTGGATTTGATTAGGTCCCATTAGCACGTTTACCCTTGAAGTAGTAAGTGAGGGCAGCTGGGAACTTATGCTATCCAGTCTGCCCATATGACAGAGGTTCAAATTTACATTGTAAGATCAGGTATTTTTAATGTTTCTTCCCGTAGTGTGTGACTGCAGGGTAGGCCTGCCACGAAGGCCTTATGGGGCATGGACAAGTTCCCTGAGATTCTATGTGCCATATATGGATACAACTGCATGAGTAAGGAGTTTATAATCAATCAATCTATCAATCAGGGGTTTGTACAGTGTGGCTACTTACCAGTGAGGGTCTCAAAGTGCTGAGGAGGGGGATACTGATCCGTCTGGACGTGGAGGTTCAGTCAAAGAGCCGGGTCTTGAGATACTGCTGAAATGGGTCAGCGGCGGGGATTGCCTGAGGTCTTGGCGTTGAGGTAGGAGAAGGATCTTCCTCCAGTTCTGGACTTGTGTATCCTGGGCAAGGGCAAGTTGGGCAGAGCAAAGTTGTCTGGCGGGTACGTTGGATGAGAGGCGGTGGTTAAGAAATGCTGGCCCTACATCGTGAAGAGCTTTAAAAGTATGTTTGAGTATCCTGAAAGTGATTCTCTTGTTGACCGGGAGTCAATGCACTTGTTGGAAATGTCCAGCAATGTGTCAGTGGCAGGGAAAGTTGACAACCAGTCTGGCTGTGGCATTTTGAACGTTCTGTAGTGTCCTGAGCAGTTTCTGGGTGACGCCCACATAGAGTGCATTGCCATATTCGAGTCTGCTGGTGATGAGTGCATGGGTGACCGTCTTTCTGGATTCTGTGGGGATCCATCTGAATGTCTTTCAAAGCAAGTGGAGCAATTGGAGGCAGGATGAGGATACTGCGCTGATTTTGTGGTTCATTGTGAGTGATGAGCTCAGTATTATGCTGAGCTTACGTTCATAGTCTGTGGGGGTGAGGGGGTTCACAGTGCAGCAGGCCACCAAGAGTCATCCCAGGCTGAGGGGGTGGGTCCCAGGATGAGTACTTCAGTTGTGTCAAAGTTGAGCTTGAGGCAGCTTTCTTTCATCCAAGTAGCAATGGCCTTCATCCTGCTGTGCAAGTTGATTCTGGCTGCTGTGGGTTTGTTGGTGAGAGAGAGGATCAGCTGTGTGTCGTCGGCATAGGAGACGATGTTGAGTCCGTGGTTTCTGATGATGGCCACGAGAGGATGGATACCTAAATAACATTTCAAACCAAAATTCCAACCCAAGAAATGCATCAAGTGCTCTGTTAGTTATTCATGCTGAGCCCACCCACATCCACAAGGTACTCTGGGTGACAGCCCGATGATGAAGCATGTCACTAATTATCATAGTGGGTAAGTATCCTTTTAAACAAATAAGATTCCCCTTCTTGACCACATACAAAGAACAAAAGAGGTTTCCTTCTCTTTTGATATAAAGGTATTCATTGACAGGAAGCAAAGCAAACTCTGGATAACACAACTATCTCCCTATCCATTTTGGAATTGTTAATGGTAATAAGCCTACTGGAGTTTCAGGCAGACAAAATGCACCTTGCTAAACATACATTTCCAATATATTTGCTTTAAAATCGGATGTCACAAGAGAATTGGATTTTACATAAACATTAAAAATAGTGGTTTAACCATCTCTGTATATTATCTCAAAACAAAGTTAGCAGAATTATTGTTTTGTCTGAACTTTATTTTCCCTCTTAGAAGCAGCTATAGAATTTTCAAAGCCATATTCAAAGATTTGTGGGAAACAATAGTTACCCCACTCATTTTTTAACCAATTTGATGTTTAGATCAGTCAGTAACAATCGATTTTTTGGGTGGGGGGCCTTGGTGTTAGAATGAGTAAATACGATGTCAATAAATGCCATGATATGTGCAGGCTCGACAGTGACAATACCAATAAATATGATGCCAATGTATGCCCTGATCTATGCCTGTACAACCGCGACGATACCGATAGTAGCAATGTCAATCTATGCACACACGAAAACGTTGTTACCAGTAAAAGCCATGTCTATGTATGCCATGATTTAGGAATGCATTACTATGTCATTATCATTATGACAAAATCAATGTACACTATGGCAACTGTAGGCACAATATTGAGAATGTCGATATAAATGATACAGTGGCTGTTATATTATTGTTTTGAGTTCCAGTGAACTCACCTCATTGCTATCAGATTTACCTGAGGTGACCTCCCCATCAACCCTGAGTCAAAGATACGTGGTCAGGCAGGTCCTACAACCCACACCCATGCCTATTGAATACCAGGTCACAGATGGGGTCTCTCTTAGCCGAAAGACAAACAAGTGCCCAGATAAAACCCTGATCATTCCCAAAGATAGATAATTGCACCACAAACTGGTCCGAGGCAAATGGCCCTAATAAAACACTTATGGCCAAAGGCTTGTGTTCCCCAAAAATACCACAAAGCTAGATACCACATGTAGAAAGAAACAATGAGCCAATCAGAACATGACATGCACACCACACATATTGATCACACGCTACTCATCCCATACAACTGGACACATACACACTGGCCCAAGCTAGTTCTCTCAGGGGTCACAAGACATCTATGTCCTTAGCTCTCCTTAAAAAATCCAATCTGGACCCAGACAACCCAGTGAACTACCGACCAATCTCCCTACTACCATGGCTAAGCAAGATCCTTGAAAAACACGTTAACAATGCTCTGGTTGAATTCCTAGAAAATAATCACCTACTCGACCCCTCCCAGACGGGATTCCGACCCATGCATGGGACCGAAACCGCCCTCATTGTGGTTACAGAAGAGGCAAGGAAGATCATGGATCAAGGAGGATCTGCCGCCATCATCCTCCACGACCTAAGTGCCGCCTTCGACACTGTAAACCATAACATCTTACTGCAAAGACTCGCGAGCCTAGTAGTCTCCGAGAAAGTTTTGGCCTGGCTCGAGTCTTTCCTGTCAGATCGTTCATTTAGGGTCTTCGAGGGTGAAACCATCTCCCCTAGTAAGCCTCTCGGGTGCGGAGTGCCGCAGGGCTCTTCCTTGAGCCCTACGCTCTTCAACATATACATGAGACCCCTAGCTGAGATTGTCCGTCCTTTTGAAATAAAAATAATCACCTATGCGGACGATACTCAGCTAGTGGTGGCCCTTAACCAACTACACACCGCACCCAACCATCTGAGGGACTGTCTGGAAGCAGTATACTCATGGATGACATCGTCTTGTCTCAAATTGAATGGAGACAAGACCGAGCTGATGCTCCAAGGTAACTCCCCTGATCCTACCATCGATCACCTATGGCCCACCTGCCTCGGATCCGCCCCCACAACCAAGGATACAATCAAGAGCCTAGGCATCTGGTTGGACAAATCTCTTAACTTTAGTTGCCAAGCAGCCAAACTCTCAGCAACGTGCTTTGGTTTGCTCAGGCTCATTCGGAAAATCCTTCCTCTTTTACCCTTCCAGGCAAGACAAATTATGATCCAAGGTCTAATTCTGTCACGCCTCGACTTTGGGAATGCCCTTTACCTGGGGACCCCTCAGGCCACTCTACACAAGCTCCAGGTCATCCAAAATTGCGCAGCCCGAACCCTCCTTCAGATCCCTCGTCGACTCTCCATCAAATCTGGACTGAAGAATCTTCATTGGCTACCAGTAAGGCAAAGAATTGAATTTAAGAGACTATGCATCATCCATCGAGCCTTTTGGAAAACCGGCGCTCTCATTAATCAATCACTGGCCATTCCCTACATACCGAACAGACATCTCAGATCAATCTCCTCTTTCCTCACCACTGTCCCCAGGATCAAAAGAGTTAGATGTGGGGGCCGCTCATTCTCCTATAACTCGGCCAAACTATGGAACGCCCTCCCCCTCCATCTCCGATCAGAGCCCAACCTGCTCTCCTTCCGTAAACAGCTAAAAACCCTGCTCTTCAATAAACCAGACTAAGTATCTTAATTCTCACCCACACGCCTGTCCGTTAGCGCTGAGACGCCTCAGGGTAGCTATCGCGCTCAATAAATCCACTTTTCATTTCATTTCATTTCATTATCTGATGCATGAGCTTCTTAATTTATGACTGAGAAGCTTATCAAAAATGCAGAAAATGTTTTATTGTATCTAGCAAAATGCATATAATACCAGCCAAAACTTGTACACTAAGAGACTTTCCTCAGACGCATTCTGTTGAGACTCTCCTGGCTGTTGTGTTTGATTAAAATACCTTATTGGTGGCAAATGCCTCATATCTTTTAATTTCTTTAAAGTAAATTTATATTGGAACAACATTTTCAGAGTTAAAGAGGAAGAAAGAACTCTCAATTGGGAAGGCCAGGAAGGAGGTAGCAGGAGCTAGCCTCGGGCCCCACACAGAGATGACCCGAGAGGAAGGCGCCTAACAGAGTCACACACATCACCTGACCATCAGCATGGGAGAAAGACCGACCATGAAACAAGCAGTCAGGAAAGACTGGCAGGGACCCAAGTGAGATAGAGAAGGAGCAGCATGGCACGCTTACGCATGCACAAGGAGACGAACGATGAAGATGTCCGCTGCTCCCCCCTAACTCCCTGGTCAGACAGACCAACCCCTAGAGAAATAGTGTCCAAACAAGAGGACTACTAGCCAGCTGGACCGAAAGGAAGGGCCACCTGTATGATAATCTGTGGCCAGAGGAGGGATCCTTCAAACCCAGGAGTTGACGGTCTCTTTGGAAGAATCGTACTGATTTTCTACAATGCTAGTAGGAATTGTGTTTTTTACATAGCCTATGAATACGATCCTTTCGAGGACAAGTTTTAGTGTACCATCAGCAGTAACGGAGATTGAAGAAGAAGACAACATTATTACTACTAAACTCTGTTTGCTGATCAAAAAGGATCAATCTGATTACGTCCAGTGCTTCTTCCCAACCTATCAGTATCAACTTTCACAACTTTTGGAGCCTTGAAAAAGTCATGGTTGTGACGAAACGCGTGTTGGCTGTTTCTCATGTTTTTCCCAACAGGGACTGGACTCCTACTCACATCATCAAATAATTTCTTTGATTGTATTAACAAATGGATTTGTTCTAGTCCTTGTAACTTTTTGTATTATAAAATAAACCAATGACTGATTAGATGACTGCATCCATCGTGTTTCCTATGTTACGAGGAATCTCTCTTCAATCCTTTCTTATTGGGCTAGATTGAGAGATTATTGTCATCAATCTAATGTGATATATTGTGAGTGCCAGGGTTTTCTGCAAACTCAACTCATTCAGACACCAGATCTGAATGCCCCTAAGGGAGATGTTCCCTGACTGTCATACAAATGAGGGCAGATGGCAGAGAGCATAAAGCCTGGAGGAGACCATTATTGAATTCCTAGACAAGATGAGAGAACAATGAGGGCAGGAGACAACACAGGCCCGCAGGTTGCATTCCTCTATAACATCCTCAAGAGAGGACTACCCAATGAGATCCAGACCAGATTAGATACTGTAGTAGGGCCAGACACTAAGCCTGGGCAGGAAATACAGGCCCACATGCTACACTATTACTGGAAGAAAGAGGACAAGGAAAAGCAAGAGCAGGCCCAAAGAGACACTGCCAAACTGGTCCAACATAAACTGAATAAAATCGCCCTTGAGGGGGGCATGCTAACTTCGAATATTCTGATGACACTTGTCTCAAAGGGAGCTTCGCTTATGGACCCTAGAGAGTATCTGTCCAGTCCTAGTGGCCGAAGTTAGGGAAGCTGGGTCCAACCTAGCCTCGATGAGTGCCACTATTGTCACAAAATGGGCCACATGGTTAACTGATGTCGTCTAAAAATGTACCACCATCAGAATTGGATAGTAGCAGGGCAGCCCCCACAGAGCATCCCTCCTAATAGCAAGAACAGAACAATGCACATCCCTCACACAATCAACTACAAGGGACTTAGGCTGTAACCACCCCACCGATAAGTTGGCTCAGCACAGGCAATCACTGTAAGATACAAGGAGCTCAGTCCCTCAGAGACTGGAACCAAGGGGGTTGACTGTCTGGTGTGGCAGTGCCCTAGCACAGTCACAGGGTACACCCTAAGTGCAAGACCATTCCCAAAAATTAAATATCCCCTTCATACGACTCCCAGTTCTATCTCCTTACCTGCCACCACTGCCAGCCTTCTGGACAGCCAGGCTATGTCAACCAGGCGTCCACACTCGAGTTCACCATCTGGGTACACGCAGGGGGCCCAGGACACCCACTGCTGTTGGTCCCCCAGGGTGAAGTTGTCTGGCCACGTCTGATTCGGGAGCAGGGTGGGCCCCCCAACTGGAGCATAGAAAGAGGCACCCAGGACTGCTCACCCAAATCCAATTTGGGCAGACTATGTACGTCTCAACAGCCTCAGGGTTTACTGCCAAATGGAGGCCCTCCTTTAGTTCCAAAAGGAGGCGAATGCTCCAGTATTGGCATCAGGAGCTGGGTTCCTCAACACGCAGAGAGCACCAGTGGCCACAATGGAAGCAATATCCTCAAAACCCCTAACAAATCCAATCACATGACCCTAGCACATAGAACAATACATTGAATTAATTAACACCACCACCAATCAGCTCAAGCACATAAAGTCCCAATGAGACCCCTGACTCTCACCGAGAAAACACTACAAGCAAACACAGTTCCAGTCATTTCCCTGCAGGTTCCAATGGAGGTCCGCACATGACCTTCCAACCACCTCTAGTATCCTTGGTTAAAATTAGCAACGCCTACCGGGACCCACACAAAACAGCCTAAAAACTGCCTGAGGATTCTTGATCCTTCCAGAAGAAGAGCGTAACCAAGCAACTCAGCCCATTTAGAGAAGAACCTTGTTCTATGCCATGTGCCTCGGCCCAAGGAATGCGCACATGCCAATAGAAACATTAACCTAAAATCCAAATGCCACTTCCTTTCACAAATGCATGCAGCACATTCAGGTCAAAAGGACAACCCTGCCCCAATCAAAGCATCACACCTTTAAACGGAGCAGCCACACAAGAAAAGACTACTTTCACCACTGTAACTAGAAGAGGGGGGAACCCAAATACAAAGTTCATTCAAACAGTTTAATCCTCAGCATCCCCCTAATACCTTAGCACTTCTTTTGCAGGGTCCCTTGAGGAAAAATTGATCACAGTCAAACCATTGAGTGCATCGGTACAATGTATATGCAGTTATTTTCCAGACAACTGGCTAACAGAGTTTTTTTCCAAGCTAACATAGCTCCCACATCACTTATCCTACATGTCCGTGATCAAGCTGAAAGTGCACCAACACTGCTGCAGCCCGCCATTCCTTTCACTAAAGCTTTCAAAAGACTTTCTTTTATGAGGCCAGTCACTCAGGTAATACAGGATGCATTTACTTTTTGCCACAAACCCTAGAAAGACATTATTTGCTCTGCTCTGCACCAAGACAAGACACCTCTGGGGACCCAGATGACAGACACCTCACCCGAAGATGACCTTACAGCCTACAAATACTTTCTAAGTTATGTAATTTTGTAGTACTGTACACGCTCTATTTATCCGGGGTGCTCTCAAGCCCCTGGAACTAGAGGTATGTCTAATCTTGTAAATTTTGCTTCTACATTCTTGCAATGAATGCGTAGAGCCCTCTTTCACCTCACATACACCTACACTGAACCAAACACTAGTATTCCTCACGCACTACACAGCACACTCTCACACAACACCTGGTATCAACACATGACCACCATGGGCACACAAACTACAAACAGGTCCTTTTATATATGTTCATTGATACCTAATGTTGTAGGTGCAGATACTCTTTGCCTATCCCAGGAGATAGCCCCTGAAAGAGCAAAATAGCTCATCCATCTGTACCTATGTAGTATCCAGGGAAAAGATCCAACAACACCGAATGGAACCCCGCAAGGCACTAGAAAACATCAACTGGTATAAGACCAACCCCCCTGCACTGTATCTCTTAACTGAGCCTAGCGACATCCAAACTGAGGTAGAAAGAATGCATCAAAGGGGCACCGTAGTGGAGGACACTGTGTGGCCCCGGGACTTCAAAGAAAAGAGGTTACTGGAGGTATCAAGACCACCACAACAGTGCACAATTACATCCACTTCTGACTCTGTCTGTGGTTCCAGGGTGACCCTTAATATCAGTGGGGCCACCTTCTTTAATGACAAATGGAACCGGACATTGAATTTCAGTGCAGGGTTGCCCATCTCAATCACATGGGGGAGAAAAGAGTCCCAGGGTAGGGAGTCCAATGCCAACATAGACACCTGTGCCTGAAAATCTGGGATATTGAGATTAAAAGATACACATGTTGGAGAAGAAAGGGCAACCCCTATTTGTACATAAACTTACACTGTACTCTTTATGTTTCAGAGGCAAAGGAACCATACCGTTGGGCAGTAATGAGAACTGCAGCACAATACTCCCACTGTCCCACATAACTTCCTCCCAATCTCTAACATGCCTACGTTGGCAAAGCTCCTGGAGAAATGTGTGCTCGTCCAACTGTGTAACCACATCGATCAGCTCCAACTCCTGGACCAATTTCAATCTGGTTTCCTCCAGGGTCATAGCACAAAATCCGCTCTCAATCACATTGTAGATGATGAGCTAAGAATGCTTGATCAAAATGAGTCTTGCCTATTGATCCTCCGCAACCTTTCCTCAGCATTTGGTACTGTTAAACACGATAACATAATTGACTGCTTGGAACACAGGATGAACACAGGATGGGGTTGTCTGGGCCTGTACTAAACTGGTTCTCCACATTCCTTCACAATAGAACCCAAATCTTCAAGTTGAACCAGTCCCTATCTCATCCTTCTCCGGGTAAGCTGGGGATTCCACAGGGATCTGCGCTCTCACCCACGCTGTTCAACCTGTTCACGGAGCCTTTAGCAGAAATTCTGAACTCATCCAGCATTCGCTATCACATGTACGCTGATGATACCCAACTTTACCTGAAGATCTCCTCCCCTGATGACATCAGGTCCCTCAACTCAGTCCTACTGAAAACACAAAGCTGGTTGACACATAACCAAACGCTCTCAAAATGGAATTCCCCCTAGCACACAAGCAATCCCCAGTCATATAACAATGGATGAATCGGCTAACTGCTCCTAACTGTACCCCACACTTCGTTGATTCCACAACCTCTCTGCAAATAATGCTAGACAAGAGTCTGAATATGCAGAAGCACATTAGTACCCTCACCAAATGAGCGAACCTCCAACTCAGCATCTTAAGGAAAATAAAACCTTTTCTTCTTCCACATGACCGAAAATTTGAAGTGCAAGCCTTAGTGATCTCAAAGCTGGATTGTGGCAGCGCAACCCTTCCAAGTTCAAAGACGGCTCCTCGTAGGGTTGCCCTCAATTCTGCTGCAAGCCTCTTAACAGGGGCTAAAAGATACAACCATATCCCACCAGATCTGATATCCCTGAAGCTCGGATACATTTAAAACTTGCATGCATGGCACATAAAGCCATTCATGTCAGTACCCCGCTGTACCTCGCTCACAAACTGGGGCTCTCAGGTGGACCGAGAGCCTCCAGAAGTGCCAGGACTCTACTGCTCAAACCACAAAAATTCAAAACTAGAAAAACTTACAATCAAGCCTTCTCCGGTATCACCCCAAGGATATGGAACTCCTTGACCCCTGAAGTCTGGGTGAATCCTTCTACTGTCTATTTAAAAAAGGAAGTCAAAGTGCTATTGATGAAGAAATTTCTGCCTTAGAAAGGGAGCTTCCAAGGAGACTGAGGTCACACTTGCAGGTTTGAGTCTTAGCTGCAAAGTCTCCCAAGGTACCCGTCACTACAAGACTGTTAACTTGCTCCTTTGTTTGTTCTGTTTTTTACAGCTTGTATCCTTCTTGATATATAAACTGTAAACGCTCTGATTACCTTGGTGGTCATGTTCGTGCTATTGAAAACTTTCTAAATAAAATACTGTACTGGACCTGCAATGGGGCACCTCCACTTTGAAGGATTTCTACTGGCAATGTGGTGACCTTGCCTACACCCAGCTCGACCCTGGATGGTGGAGCCTCTGCACCCTTGTGACCATACACACCCGGAACCTGGTCATCCCTGGAGAAGATATGTCTGAGTTGTCTCAAAATCCATTACAAAAGAAAACAACTCTGCTGCATCAGGCACGAAGAACAAGAACTGCTGATTATTTAGGCTGGGCTCAGTAAAAGGATATTCTACAAAAATTTAGACTGTTCACAGAGACTAAAGTAAACCGTTATTCACTGTGCAAACAAAGCCAACTCCTGCTGGTTACAAATATCCAGGTGGGAGTTGCTGAAGATGGTAAATTATGCTGAGTTCAGCATAAACATCATCAAGGAAGAACTGAGAGCCATCCGCCCTATGGTGATACAACATCAGTACATTTTAGACTTGATGACCGCAATGGAGGGTAGGGTGTGTGTCAAGATTGGTGCTTCCTGTTGTACTTTTATTCCCAGAAATGACATGGACAATCGGATATTGGCTAGTCTCATGCAAGAACTGCATCATCAGCAAGCCGACATGAAAAAGGAGGGAGGTGCCCCGGAGCAGGTCTGGTTGCATAGTATCTTTTTGTGGATGCTTCTATGGGTGTTGAAACTATTTACGTCACTGATGCCGGTTCTCATTTGTACTTCTGTTATGTGATTTCCTACAAGAGGGGTTTCCTGTTGTCAAAACACAGTCCTCAAATTAGGTTTTATGCACAGTACTAGGGAAAAAGTAACACACACACACTTTTGAATAATATAACTGTCCTGATGTATGAGTATGAGAGAGTAGTTGAAGAATCAACTAGAGTGAGGAGTGTTTAAGTGGGTAAATACAATGTCAATAAATACAATTACATGTGTAGGCCCGACAATGACAATGCCAATAAATATCCAATATATGCCATAATCTATGCCTGTACAACAGTGACAATACTGGCAGTAGCAATATCAATGTATGCCATAATCTATGCACAAGTGTAAATGTTTTTTTCATTTTTTAAATTAGTCCTTATATTTGACAAAGGGAAAAGAGCAAGATCTAGCCAAAGGTCTAAATAAACAGGGCGCCATGCACCTTCCGAGATCTATGCAACCCGGGAGCCAGCTTTTTTCCCACTCACAGTTGATGAGAGGTCTAATGGCAAACCACCACTAATCTCACCAACTTATTGAGCATTGTCTTAATCCTTGGACTTGATAGAAATAATTCACAAAACCAGGCAGAGATTAGTTTCACCACCCCTGAAGCAGAAAAAGGGGATAATGTTCGGGCGGTAGTGTCAAGGATTGAATGATATAAAGGGGGCCCACATTCTCACCTTCTTATAGGAGCCCATCTGGCAGTCAAGTCTAGATATGTGTCTTGAAAAGTTTAACCATCCCACCCTGGTAGGGGGGAGTTTAGAGACCCATTTTAAACAAATGTCCCTGCATGCATTAGCTATTAAGATAAAAATCAAAGACAGAGCGTTTTTCCCCATGACTGTTTTATCTACTTCCCATACTGGGTAGCTGGACACTACCAAAATAGATGCACATCAGCCGCTTTTTCCAGTTGACATATCAGACAGCATCTTCTTTTACTTCCTCCCATCTTAGCAAGTTTCTTAGGTGACCAATAGGCCCTGCGTATGGTAAACAAATGATTCCTCCTGAGTGGTGCTGAGGTCACTGAGGCCCATAGTGTAGCAGCAGATACTTGCAATATGTTTTGGATGTCACAGCCTGGCATGTCCAGATTCCAGATAGTAATGCCCAGTACCACTTTGAGACTTCCTTCCCATAGGTCTGTATCTTCGCTAAGTCCCTCTCAACTTCCGACTCCGCCCCAAGGTTTAACTGGGATCGTGACCAGCTGGTCAGCGGATCGTATTTGAATCTCGATATGTTGAAGTCTGTGTTTAGACTGAAAGAGTGTCCCACGTTAATAACCTGCCTTCCTCCGCAAGTTGACCCCATCTTAGTAAACCAGCATTCACCAATGGAGAGGCTAGGCTGTTCTTCAAACATGTAGGTGTCCCTGGAGAGTTCTAAATTGGGGCCATGCAGCTATAGTATGGAATCTCTAGGATGTTTTTGACCTGTATCCAAATGCTGCATGCAGTGATTAGGGTCTTAATTTTATTTTATTTTTTAATTTAGTGTGGCCAAATTTGAATGAAAATACTCTGCCTTTTTCTCCCAAGTTACTTATTAGAGCTCTATATCTCATTGGCATGTCCTGGGGGTCTAAAAGCAATCACCTAGAATTTTTCAGAAAAAAAGCCCAGTAACATAGTTGAAAGTCTGGGAGAGCTACTCCCCCCTCCAGCTTCTTCTTCCTAAGTTTTCTCCAGGAATTTCTCACATTCTTATCCCTCCATGTAAAACTACTAAGTTGCCCCTGGAATTTCTTAAACCAAACCGTCTTGAAAAACAAAGGGAGAGTGTTGAAAATAAAAGTAAACTTAGGGAGAGTTGTAATTTTAATTAGTTTAGCCCTCCCTAGGATGGAGATCGGGAGGGCTGGCCAACTTTGTAAAAGCCTTTTAGTCTCTTGCATGAGTCTGGCAAAGTTTATTTCGATCATTTTGTCCAAGTCTTTTGTTACTCTTACTCCTAAGTATCTAATCTCCGCCTTGTCCAAATGTTTAAGGTGGTTGGGTACGAGGTTGTTCTATGAAATGGTTTCAGTCTTGTCTTCATTTACTAAGTAGCTCGAAATTTGCCCAAAGTTGTTCGCTAATTCCAAGACTACTGGTAAGGATGCCTCCAAATTAGCTGTATATACTACCAAGTCATCGGCGTACAGGGCATCTTTCCTATACCAGTCCCATACTGCAAAGGGGGGATTCTTTGGTCTTCTATTATTCTGCTTGCAAGAGGCTCAAAATAGAGATTAAACAGCAATAGTGAAATTGGACATCCCTGCCAGGTTCCCCTATTTATCCTAAGGCTAGTAGCTAGTGAGCCATTGATCAATAGCTTTGCTGTAGGGGTGGCATATATACCTTTAGATAGCATGGAGGAAGTTACCACCAAGACCATTTTGCTCTTCCACTTTGTACAGATAAGGCCAACTAACTCTATTTAAAACCTTGGCGGCGTCTACCAAACTAACCGACACGGGGGTCCCCGTCACCAAAGCTACATCTATTGCTTCTACCAGCTAGCAAAAGCTTCCCCAATTGTTTTTTCTTCCATATACTTTCTTCCCGTTTTATAATTTATCACCTCCTTCATGTCGTTTCTAATCAGGTCTTGTCTTGCTTTCCATGCTAGCATCTTCCCGCATCCTTCCCCATATTCATGATTCGCCAACCTGCTAGCTTCCCATCTCTGTTTTACTAGTCCCTCCAGATGATCAGACAATATACCTTTAGCTTCTAAAAATGTACTTTGTAGTTCCTCTTTAATTGAGGCTTGGGCAGACTCACTCTTCGTTCATTTTCCCTGAAGCTCATCAATAGCTTGTTCATAATCCCTTACTTTTTAACTTTTTTTCCCCCATCTTAGTCTTATTATTTCAGCTATATTTCTAATTTTACCCCGGAGAAATGCTTTTAAGCATCCCAGATAATATGTATTTGGGCGGTATGGGCATTTTGTTTAAACAAGAAAACCGTTTCCTCCTTCAACAATCTTACCACTTCAGCATCCCCTAATAGGGTTCTATCTAAAGTCCACCTTATCTTTGTTGACATTGTTGTAACCTGAATCTCTAATTTAACCGCATCGGTTAAATTAGAGATTCAGGTTACAACAATGTCGGATAAATGTGACGGTTGATGAGTTACCTCAAGAATGCTGTTAATTAGGGTCTGGTCAGTCAAAAAGAAGTCAATTCTGGATGAGTGGGCCAGATTTTTTTAAAAAAAAAGTAAACCCTCTCTCCTGCCCTGCTTTAATTCTCCAAGTATCCACCAAGGCTAGATTTTTTATCAGGTGATGCCCAAAGTCCCTCATCTAAGAAGCATTCACTGCTGGCCTGGTGGTAGATTTATTCAAAACTGGATTCAGTAATGTATTAAAATACCCCCCCCCTCCCCCCCCAAAAAAATTATATGATATTTTGTAGCAAGAAGCTCTTGGTATAATTCTCTAAGTGGGGAGGGATCATCAATATATGGGCCGTAATAGGTCACAAAAGCATACCTTATACTACGAATCTTAACATAGCTTATTGTCCATCTACCCCTAGTGTCAGTCCTGGAGCCCTCCAGCCTCACCTGAGCCGATTTTTTGTATAAGACTGCCACTCCCTCCACGTTACAGGACTGATTTGTGCACACAAGATGAGAAATCCATCTATTCCTTTTTATGACTTCTAGCCATTCTTCATGACGCAAATGAGTTTCCTGTAATAGGATAAAATCACTATCAGAAAGTCTTATTCACTCCAGAATCTTTCTTCATCTAGAATTTACCTCTAGACCATTGACATTCCATTAAATTATATTAAGATTACTCATCATTTCTTCCTTTCCTTTTAAAGCGATAATCTTCAGCCTTCTCTCTCCCTTCCAGTGCCCTATCTCGTTGTGCCAATGAGGACCATATATTTTTTTTTCCTAAATGCTCCCCACCTTGTGCTCAAATAAACTAAAAATTGTAAAGATGTCTGTCTAACTTCTCCCCTCCCACCCTGGGGAACCCTCCCTGTGTCCTGCCTAGGTATTCCAACATACCCTATTTGAGCTCCATGCCTCCGCCCTATAGAATAACTTCAAAGTTTTTAGGGAGCTTTATGAGACTTAATGTGGAAAATTAGGTTTTCCACCTCGGATATCTCTTTCATGTTGTACATTTTATTGTTCCACATTACTCTAAGGTTCGCTGGAAATTTCAGCTGTGCTGTTGCCCCTAAAGCCTTCAGGTCCTGGATGCTTTTTCCTAATTCCCACTGACGTGTTTGAGTAGCCTTGGAAATATCTGATCAGATTGTGAAGGACCAGTCCTGTTCTTTAAGCTGTTTTCCTCTAAGAGCCACAGAGAGGATGAGTTCCTTAATCGTGTATGAGCAGAAGTTTATCAAAATATTCCTGGGCTTTCCTTTGTCTGGGGATTTCCTAAAAGGATCACGATGTACCCTCTGGATGTAATTTTCTAAATCAAATTTTGCTGCTTCCGGAAGGAATTCTGTCAACAAATCCACCACAAATCTCTTTATATTTCCTTCCTCACTGCCTTCTGGAATGCCCAGGACCCTTAAATTATTCCTTCTTGAGTTATTTTCCAAAACTTCCAAATTATCCCTCAGCTCTTTCTCTCTTGCTTTCAATGCCGTTATCTCCTTCTGGTTGTTTTTAACCTCCTCTTGTAATGATCTCAATGAGGCTTCCATGACAAGGAGTCTCTCCGTGATGTTGACCAGTTTCTCCTCCAAACCCTCACATGCTATTTGAATTTTAGCTTGATTCTGCTCCAAAACAGCAAATGTTTCTTTAATATCATTCAATAAGGAGAGGAGTATCCATGAAACATCCATCCCAGGCAAATGTTGTTCTTGTCCCTACCCTGAAATGCGTGGAACCTCTGTACTCTCTGTACTCTGATCCTTCTCAGTTTTTCCCTCAGAATTTTTAATATTCGTAAGAGCCTGAATTGTATCTACTCTTATCTGAGGGGACAGTGCCAAGATGTCCGCAGTGGGGCCACTAGACAGTTCATCATTCAGTAAGGGAGAGAAGTGATTTTTTTAAAGTAGCATGGGGTCCACTTCGGATACAGGCAGAGGGGGTTTCATTTGGCAAGCCCTGGTCTGATTAAACTGATTGGACTGAGACCCTTCGCGATTCTTAAACTTGAAAAAAGATCTCAATGAGGGGGCGATTTTGATTCTTAGGGCTTTTTTTTGTGACTTTACCAGAGAGTACTTGTCTGGGTATTTGTGTTTGCGCTCCCTCAGAACTGCCCTCCAAAGTCGTTGTTGTGCTGCCTGGGGTCTGGGTCACCCTGCTTCCCTGTAGATCACCCCACACAAATTTTGCATTCCTCAGCGCATGCCTATTTTTTCCAGCACTGCTAGAGGGGGCTGGAGTGAAAGGATCAAGTAAATGTCCCTCTGTAGCTGCTAACGTCTCCCCTTTTCTAGGTAGATAAGATTTTTTTAAAGTACATTTTTTAGGGCCTGAGGGTTTTATTTTTCTGGTGGTACGAGGGTTCAGACTCTTTTTAGGGGCCATAGAATTGACCTTGTTCCTGCCACTTCCCACTTCTGTGCAGCTAGAGAGGCACCCACTGTTGGGGGACAGGTGCTGACTCTGCCCCCTATGCCCTGGAGGCAGATTCAAGCTACCGCGGGTCTATCGCGTCGGATCTCTACAGAGGCATGGAGGCATCGTGAGCCTGTGTCTAGGCTCGTTCTTCCTCCTGCAGCGCTGCTGAGGGAGGTCGGCAGCACCAAAGGGAAGACTGTTCCACCCTGTTGCTGGCAAGAGGAGCAGCAACATAAAGATTCAGTGTCCGGCGAGCCGTGGAAAGCAGAGAAGGAGACTTCGGAGCTCGCGGCCAGCGTGTTAGCAGGATGCCATGATCCCCGTCCTGTGTTTTCCTAAATATCCAATGTATGCCATATTCTATGCCTGTACAACTGTGACAATACTGGCAGTAGCAATGTCAATGTATGCCACAATCTATGCAGAAATGACAATGTTGTTGCCAGTAAAAGCAATAAAGATAAATCAATTTACACTATGGCAACTGTGTACAATGTTGAGAATGTTGATAAAAATTATACCAGTGACTACCATATTATTTTTAGGAGTACCAGTGATCTCACCTCATTGCTATCGAATTTACCCAAGGTGACTTCCCCAACAACCCTGAGATAGAGATACGTGGTCAGGCAGGTTGTGCGACCAACACCCACCCTTATCGAATACCAGGTCACAGGTGGGGTCTCTCTTAACCCAAAGACAAACGTGCATCCAGGGAAAATCCTTATTGATCTCACAGATATATTGTTGCACCACAAACAGGTCTGAGCCAAATGGCCCCAATAAAACACGTTTGGCCTAAAGCTCCCTTTCCCCAAAGATACCACATGTAGATAGAACCACTCAGCCAATCAGAACACGACATGCACACCACATATAGTGATCATGCGCTCCTCATTCTGGATATTGGCATATACACACTTGCACATAATAGCTCTCCCCGACGTCAAGAGCCATCTCTGTCCTTATTTAATGCCAGAGCTTGGTAATTTACAACTGAGATGCTTTTTAGGGATGCAGAACTTGTTTTATTGTACCTCACAAAATGTATATAATACCAACTGTAATTTGCACAAAGAGATACTTTCCTCAGGCACATTCCTTCGAGACTCTCCCATCTGCTGTGTTTAATTAAACCATCTTGATCCTGTTTTGCCAAACGCCTCCAGTCTTTGCATTTCTTTAAGGCAAATGTGTATCCGAGCAACAGTAACTTGCCAGCCAAGATGATGGCAGCGCCTTCACGCAGCTCCTGGGCCCACACTGATCTCAACCATTCTCACCCGACAGCGACCTATGAATGGCTCCCTCTGAGGTGCTGAGGGGGGGGACTTGATCTACAGTCCGGCTGCCCTGGAACATGCACCTGACCTGGGCCGAGGCTAGCTATTCCCCAGGCCCAAGATCACAGGTGCAACCCAGATCTAGCAGGGAGGTGCCTCTCTGCTCCCCAACCGACAGCTACCGGGAGACGGACTAATGGCAGGTGGTAGCAGGCACTGGCGGTGGATCACCGACTACTGCGGGCTGGTCCTCCCTTGCCTTGGGACCTGGAGGTCATTGACCTGGCCTGCTGGGGATGACATTGAAGTTGATTTTGCGACAACAACAGGAGCATTGGCACACCCCATCACACTGAGGTATGGGTGGCCCCCTCGGTTCTACGACTGGAGGTAAGAACCTGATGTTAATGGGCAAGGGAGGGGCAGAACTTTGAGTTCCATGTGGCCTGCTTGAGGCTTCTGGGTTCGGTGACTCCTTACTACCAGTGGATTCCCGGACTGGGGTTGACCCCCCTCCTCTGCTTCTTCACCAACGCTGATCCTGACTGGCAGTGTGCTCCTTAAGGCACAGGGGGATTTACTTTCTTATACTAAATGGATCCTCACCAACATCAGTGATCCTGGGGACAGAGCAAGGGGTGCCTGCCGTGAGACGCTTCCCAAGGAGAGAAGGAGTCTTTGAACCCCCCACCATCATGTATAGACCCGATCTGTGGGGTCCCCCACCTGCACACTGCAGTGTACTTGCCTCAGCCTTTAACAGCAAAGATTGGACCCCACCTGCTGGACACAGCTCACAGATCCTCAGGGTGACCCCCCTTACAACCTCCTTTGGTGGTAACAGGCTGGTATCTGGGTGTCCCACCTAGCCATGGTGGCTGCTCATGTTACCTGGGAGGGGCGAGTGGTCTACTGGAGTGCACATGTTGTCTGCATCCACTCTCCCTCTCTGCTTGGTGTGCTCTAGATGATGTGTCAGAGCATGTTGGTACTCTCTGAGGCAATGGGGGGAAATACTTCTGAAGGCCAGTTGGTGGATGCTAACCCTGGGGCTATCTATTGCAGCCTGCACTACACACACATGCCCTCTGAATAGACTGCAACCTGGCTATCAGACCTGGCTTCTTGGCACCTTCAGGCCTTAAAGTCCTCAATTGGCAGGCTTGGACTTGTATTAGGGTGACTCCCCAATGGTGGTGACTACTCATGCTGCCTGGGTGGGTCAAGCGGGTCACTCGATTACAAACACCACCATCACCTGTTCTTCACTCCTCTCATTTGCGACACACCTCTGAAGATGGGTCAGGAGAACGGACCCCCCCACCGACACCAACACAAACTGAGATAGACCAATACACCAGGCCTACGACTGACACACATGGAGTCACTGAGGTGCCTCCTCCAGGGACAGACCCCTCAGCATAAGTAGATCGGGATATAATCCTTAAGGTGATCCAGGGCTCCAGAGGAGCAGTGGAGGCCAAAATCAGTGAAGCATAGGTGCATGTCTCCCTGCTGCATAAGGATCTCCGCAACGTGGCCAGAAGTGTTATAGAGGCCGAACTAGAGTCTCTATGGCGGGGGACAAGGTGGCAACCTTTAAACTTCAAGTCTCTATGCTGCTCTCAGTGGTGACATCCCTGGAGGACTGGGCTGAAAATACAGTAAATCAATCCCGGAGATACAATTTGTGATTTATTGGCTTCCCAGTGGGGATTGAAGCATCTGGTGCATATGATCTGTTAAAGGATTGGCTCTAGTCACGGGTCCCTACTGACAAACTTTCTGGATGTTTTGTGCTGGAGAGGGCACACTGTTCCTTCACCGGAAGGCCTCCCCTCAGGTTACCCACTTGACCTATCATTGCCCACCTCCTGAACCATCGTGACCTTGACGCCATCCACCGTGATGCCCGTCAACACCAAGACCTGCACTTTCAAAACACCAAGATCATCATCTTTCAGGATTATACATGCGTAGTCTAGCAACATAGTCACTCCTTTGAAGATGTCAGACAGAAGCTCTTGGCCTTCAACTTCCGCTGTATGCTCCACTTTCCAGCTCCTCAGAAAGTAATTTTTAACTCTATGACTCATTTCTTAGACACTCTGGAAGAGCTTGGGAATGGGCGATGGACAGACTGGACTTGCGACATCCAGGTTTCTCTGAAGACGTGCTCACCCCAGTGGTAGAGGACCCCCCCGGCCCTGTGTCTAGACCCCTCACTGAAGAAGATACACTGTTCCCACAGGGCTCCCCGGAAAACCAGTACAACTGTAACTCCTGACCCTGAGGCATCACTATTGGCCAGACCGGACCTTTTCAATACCCAGGACAAAGACCGAGAGCAGCCTCCTTGATACCTCCAGCCTTATTTGTGACTGAACGATTCTGGCAGCCCCCTGTGAACTGTGCTGTGTATGCAGCCCTGCCTTTATAAGTACAACAATAAGGTGGCTGTCAGGGATGGTGGGGGAGGGAGAGAGGCAACACTCCTTTTGTCTTCTTATGATCATGCTACATTGCAATTGATGTCCAGCAACATTATCCTTCTGCAGGGCAAACAGAGGGCATAGGATTTATCAGGCCCTAGTTAATTGTTGATGTGTTCTGGAAGGGGGTGAAAGATACTTTAGGGTTGGAAGCCTGAAGTTGTGGATTTGGGGAAGGGGTAGATATTGCTTTATTGTTTGTTTTGCGTTGTTTTGTTTACACAGACAGTCACACCAGTCCCTACATGTGCCATGCATTCACCGTGCTCACTTGTGTCGTCTGGCCCCTTGGTGGCCACCATATATCAGGTATCCAGATTGCCCCCTCACAAGTTGACCATATTGACTAGCTCATATCAGTCTCTAATGGTAAAGGTCCTATCGTCGAATGTCAACAGTCTACTAAACTGTATTAAATGATCCACTGTCCTACGATATGTGATGCACATCCATCCATTGCTTCAAGAGAACCACTTTTTGGGCACGCAATGCTCCTTCATTGGTCAATTTGGCTATGATCTACTGCTTTTCTTGTTTCTTGGTAGCTATGCTGCTGCTGCTGCGCAGGGGACTCCCTTTGGTGTCTGCTACCCACGAAGATCCACAGGGACGTTAGGTGGGGATTGAAGGCTTCCTTGAGGGCCAACCCCATGAACTTTTCTCCGCCTATGTCCCCTAACAGTGGCTTCAATAGTTGTTGCAGTCCCTCCGTGACCTCCTATTAACCCTTCCCTCAGGCACTACTCTGATTGTAGATGATTTTAATGCTGTTCCTGATCCTATATTAGACACTTCAGACCCTCCCTAGCTGCGCTGATGCACTCATTTCTTTCAACTCTGTCTCTGGGCTGACTCAATGGGTGTCTGTGAGGCATGTATGACTTGGCACCCCTCCATGCGCATGTACACCCACACTTCTGCAGCACATGAAACTCAGTCGCGTTTTGACCAGATTTGGCTCTGGGCCACCAACGCTCTTCATCTGACACCAGTCCAAAGCCTTCCTTGTGACATTTCTTCTTATGCTCGCCCTACTCCTTGAGATGGGCCCTATCCAGGGATGCATGTGACCCATGTGGCGTCTCAATGCCTGTACCTGGTAGATAAGGAATCTGCAGAATATGTAGAGAAAGAGGCTAAGGCCTTCTTCAAACTGAATGAAGGTGACCTCTGCTGGAACCCTTTGGGTGTCTAGCAGACTGACTCTCCAGGACCAGATCAAGGGTTACATCTGTTGCAAAGAAACTCAGAAATTAGTACTGGTGACTGACATAGAGGCTCAGATCCTCTCCGTGGAATGGGGGACATGTCAAGGACCGTCAGCTGATTTAACACATCAATTGATAGTGTCTAGATCCTGACTAAAACCACTATTCTTGGAAGAGGCCAGGCAATGTTTGATTGTGTTGACTTAACGTGGATACAAGCACAGAGATAAATCTGGCAAACTCCTCTACTGGTTGGCAGCCAGGGAAGCAGCACCCAGAATCCAACCCTCTATCCGGGATGCCTCAGGCTGTCTCAGTGAGCATGTGATGGTAGTTGCACCCATCTTCCCAGACTTTTACCGTACACTCTATGCGGCAACTCAAATCACTGCTATTGTTGGAGATCCCACTGTCCAGGATCCCATCATCTCTGGCCCATGACTTCAATCAACCAATCACAGCCGAGGAGATTGATGAGGCCCTGTCGAAAATGGGCATTGGTAAGACACTGGGCCCGGTTGAATTCCTCAAGTGCTATTGGTTGTTGGAGTGTGATTTTAGGCTGGTCTTTCACTCCCTTAATTTGAGCAGGTGTGTGTTATCTAAAATAATAAGACACATGTGTGAAATGCAGGAACTGGGTCAGAGTGGTACCATTTATTTAAAAAAAACAACTTAAACAATTAATGTCAAAAGCACATCATTAATCAGAAATAACTCTAAGCAATCTCGCAAGTAACACGTGTCAGAGACACATCTTAGATGAAGAGCCAAAACAAGCAACCTTAGTAAGTTTAGAATCACGGCAATGCAAGGAAGAGAGAGACAGAATGAATTTCAAAATAGAATGAGCATTACATCCTCAATAGGAAATGCTAAATAAAATGGTTAACCGGATGAATACACACACGTCGTGACCCAAACGTTCACAGTACGTTGTGGTCAACGAATGGACTGGGGGCAGCTCTTTTATATTATTTTAATGAAGAACTGCTGACCACGATTCCTGATTATGTCAGATGTTTGACCGTAAATTATACCAAAAATGTGAACATTTATCAAAAACATTTTGAGTCACTTCTAAGAAACGCTTAAGAAAGCAGAAGATTACAAATGGTTAGAGGTCACTTGTCATTTCTAAAGCTGGGGAAAGTCCCAGTTGGCCCAGTTGGCCCCCACTCTTACTCTTAGCCAATATTGTTCTTCTATATGACAGACTGTAGTGTGTTGTTGTGCTTCATCCTCGCGCTGCACTCAGGCGCTAGGATGCTTCACATGCTTGATGTATGTATTTAAATGAGGTTCCAGGATCGGACGCTGCTCGATGCGTTCCAGGGTTCTGACAACGTTAGTCAGTTGTCTGGAGTCCTGGTGCGTAGCGGGAGCGTCTGGTTGTGGGTGCTAACTGCAATTGAAATTAACTTCAAGCTCATAGCCTAAAGAAGTTCTAGTCTTCATTTACAACATTGGCGATGAGCGGACGAAGAATCCACCCCCCAGCACCCACCAGCCAAGCTTTCCTCACTTTGGCACCTCCTGAATTGCACTCACTCCTGTCTTGCTGACTCCATCCTGCCTCGCCGAGTTCCACTCCTTGACTTAAGCTTATGTTCTGCTCCTCCTCTTCTTTCTCTGTGTTTCTCTGCTGATTTGGGCTTTTCGCTGACCCCTCGATGACGTCAGCTGTCCTTCATTGCTTCCCGTAGCAACAGGACCACACGTCACTGCTTATCCAGCACGGATTGGGATGTCGAGGGAACGCCACATCTGCGTCTCCACGCAGGCGTCGAGCGGCCATTTTAAACACTCCTGGTTACCTGGCAACGTGTGTAAACACTTTGTTTTAAGTTTACCGGCGCTGGAAGACACA
Organism: Triturus cristatus; assembly: GCF_964204655.1. Classification (NCBI taxonomy): domain Eukaryota; kingdom Metazoa; phylum Chordata; class Amphibia; order Caudata; family Salamandridae; genus Triturus; species Triturus cristatus. The sequence continues at coordinate 726,665,434 of NC_140585.1, forward strand.
CATTCCTTACCCGTCTTCATTTCTTCGCATCTCCACGAAGGTAGGATCTAGCCTGCACTCCTCCACGGTGACAGGCACACCATTTACATGATATTTTAAAGGAATTTAAAATCAGGTTACTTCATTCAGTCTGTGCAATCTAACGGTGACAGGAACACCTTTCATTTTTTTTAAGCCTGCACCTGTTATCTTTCTGGATCATCATTCATTAACAGTTTGCACTCATTTATTTATCTCTTTTTACATTTTACTACGTTGGCATTTATAAGAAAGTGTTATCTTCACTTTTAATTCTGTTTTAACTTTTCATCACATCTACAATTGTACAATACATTTGTCTCTCATCTATGGCTTCATCACAACCGTTTGCGAAACCCCTTCCTTTTTTACAGCATCCTGGCAAACCAAGCATTCCATGGCGTCAGTGGGTAAAGGCATTTGAGAACCATATTGTCGCTATTGATGCTGTCAAGTTTTCTCCTGAACGCAAAGTTGCAATTTTGTATGGCTGCCTAGGTATTGCAGCACAACATGTATTTGAAAACTTACCTAAATTTCCAACTCGGCTGGAGAGGCTGGTGATGCAGATCATTGGAATTCTTATAATGAGGCATTATCTCGTCTTGCAAATCATTATGATGAAGAGTCAAATATAATGCTGGAAAGACACAATTTGTTTAGGAGAAAACAACGTGAAGATGAGACAGTAGAAGAATATATTGAGCAATTGAGAGTTTTAGCTTGGACTTGCGAATTTGAAGCAAATCCAGACATTTACATCCGGGATCAATTTGTTTTTGCTTGCCACTCAAGAAAAATTCAAGAACGCTTACTGAGTTGTAGGAAACCTACACTTCAAGAAACTATAGATATCGCCAAGAGCATCGAGAGGTCTATCACTACTTCCAATGTTCTGCAAAATGATCAATCTCACAGCTCTTTTAAAACGCCGTTACAGGATGTTACCAATTTAGTTAATTCTGTTAGCGCTAACAAACATTTTAAACAAGTGTTTAGAAAAACTAATACTGTTTGTTACAGATTTGGATCTAAATCACACCTGCGAAATAACCCCATGTGTTCTGCCATTGGCAAGAAATGTGTATTATGTAAGAAAATAGGGCATTTTCAAGGTTCATGTAGATCTGTTAAAGACCCACCAGAATCAACAGTATGACATTATTCAATTTGCACACGATGGTCATCTTGGAATTTCAAAGACTTCACAGCTTATTAAGTCTCACTATTGGTGGCCATCTCTTGAATCTCAAGTTTCACGTTAACTCGTGCCCTGAAGGTTTATCTGAAAAAAAATGGAAAGTTATGAACACGTCCTTACATCCTGTTCCATTCCCCAATAAACCTTGGGAGAAAGTTGGGCTAGACTTCTCTGGACCTTATGATGTTCTTTCTCATGACCTAAAATATCTCATTTTGCTAATTGACTATCACTCCAAGTGGGTTTACCATATGTTCTGTGATTCAGCTAATTCCACTAATGCCATTAAGGTTAAAAAAAAATATTTCTGGTAGAAGGTTCACCTTCTGTCTTGTTACAGACAATGGCACCCTTTTAATTTCTGAGAAGTTAAGTTCATTCTTGGCTGAACGTGATGTCAAACATTTTAAAGTCGCTCTATATTCACCGACCTCGAATGGTTTGGTAGAAAGAGCAAACAGGTTGGTTAAAGATGCCATTCAAGCAGCCATTTCTTCTCATCAAGATGTACAAGATCTTCTTGAAGCTAAGTTGTGGTCTTATAACAGTTCTCCACATTGCACCACAGGTGTTTCTCCATTTTCCCTCTTAAGAAACAGGACTGCTCACACCAGTTTATGTCCCAATTGGTTACTTAATAAGAACAACAAGAGGAGTGTTGGAAATCAAAAATTGGCATCCAAAGTTTTGCAAAAACAAAATCTAATGAAGTCAGTGTATGACTCTGCAAAAAACTTTGATTCACTCGAATTAAAAGTTGGTGATTGGGTTCTCATCAAAAATCCTAAAAAAGTAACTAAGGGTTTGTCGAAATTTTCCCCTCCAGTACAAGTCACCGATGTCATCCAGGCTTGGATCTCTTCGGACACTTTGCATCTTCCCGGCAGCAGCACTTCTTCGCCAGCTTCCATTGAAAATGATGATGCAACCCGACACCATTTGACACCTATGCACCCGGCTTCCCTGGGTGAGATAACTTGAGTACTCCGGTGCTCCCGTGGGTGTTGACCCTAGAACTGTCTAAGTCCAAGAGGGTTTGGTCCTAGTACATCTTTAACTGTCCTTTATCTTTAAAAATATAACTGCGACTTTCCCCATAGAAGCTAACGGGAGCACACTGTGTCACTACCTTGGGTGGTTCCTTGGGGTCCCAGCGATTCTACAGGCTCTAGGCCTTGTGTCTAGTTAAGTCGTGGTTCTTATACCACTATTTTGGTATATGGTTTAGCTCGCCCCTAGGTCCTAAAGTGTATTTGTGCTACTTTACTGTACTATTTGAAGTGTAACATATGTGCTTTTACCTCTAGCCTCATAAAGAGACTAGTAGGGTGTGTATATATACCTGGTGTGGTCTCCTTTCATTTAGCGACTCAAGAGATTATAGACTGGTAAAAAAAGCTGCTTTACATTCCTTCAAGACTTAACCTGAAGGCTGCTCTCCATAGCTACCACTAGGATAGCTTTCAATAAATGTTGTCTTTAACCTATTATCAATAAGGGGTTGTTTGGACTGGTGCAAGATGCCCACTATAGCTAGTGGACAGCATATACCAGGCCAGCTTCTCACAAATATGACCTCCTCATCCTCCATGTCTGCCAGCACTGTGAAGGGACGATGCACATTTGGTCTCCTACTAGGTGAGATGAAAGTGGACACATGTCAATGCAATCCACCAGGAGATGTGTCTGACATCTTACGTTTTGACTGACAGAATGCCAACAACGACTGGCATCACAGTTCAGCTTACAGCACAACTTACATGTAGGGACACCTTCAGCTACACCATCTGTACACCTGTCCACTTTTCACACAGCTAGCACCTCCCAAAAAATATCCGACTACGTGAATGCATAAAGTGATATGGCCACATCTTGCATGATCAGCCCTGATAGTAGTTTATATAGCATATGTGTGAAACAGCAACACTACTGTCTCCTACCTAGCTGCTGTACCTGCCACACCTCCTTGCATAAGTCGAACAGGGCACACATCAACCACACAATGAGCCCAGTCTGTGCGTAAAAAACAGATATGTGCATGAGCCAAGAAAAGTTGACAGTCAAATATGCACATTGTGTAGTAAGACATTCATCACTGTGAGTTGCTCAGCCCGTTCACACATTGATATGTGTACCCATTGGAGAGTCCATCACAACACTGTTCTGTGTACATGCCCAGCAATATCACAAGGCACATGTGAGGGAGTAGATGCCAATTTTTTCAAACATATACAACAACATGGCATTTTTAGTCAGCAGTGGGGTAAATGTTCCATGTGCATTGAGTGCACAATCTTGTGCCATGAATCATGTGTCTACTGTGCACTGTTGAGAACTGTCCATTGGCCATTCACACAGCATGGCGTGTCCATAGGTGCTGTTAAAGTGATCTGAAACACAAATCACGGTCACTGGCACCAATGTATGGCATCCATATTGCAGTAGCACCCGCCTTGCCCGAGCGGTGTGTCACCCCCAATGCCAAAGCTACACTCGCGGGACTGATAGATATTTGTGTATTGCTAAATGGCGGTCGGCATGCTCCGCCACCAAAATCACAGCCACTGGCACCAAGGTAGGGCAGCCATATCATGGTAGCGACCGACTGGCCCCAGCGGTGTGTCACCCCAATGCCAAAGCCACACTCGCAGTACTGATAGATATGAGTGTATTGCCAAATGGCGCTCGGCATGCTCCGCCACCCAAATCACGGTCACTGGCTCCAATGTATGACATCCATATCGGTGTAACGACCGCCTGGCCCCAGCGGTGTGTCACCCCAAATGCCAAAGCCACACTCGTGGTGCTGATAGGCATGTGTGTATTGCCAAAAGGCGGTCGGCATGCTCTGCCACCCAAATCATGTTCACTGGCTCCAATGTATGTCAGCCATATCGCGGTAGTGATTGCCTGGCACCTGCGGTGTGTCACTGCAAATGGCAAAGCCACACTCGCAGTACCGATAGATATGTGTCTATTGCAAAATGGCAGTTGGCATGCTCCGCCACCCAAATCACGGTCACAGGCACCAATGTATGTCATCCATATCGCGGTAGCGACCGCCTGGCCCCTGCGGTGTCTCACCGCCTATGTCAAATCCATTACAGCAAATGGGAACTGCAATCGTGGTAGACCCAGTTATGGGGAGGACTGAAAAGATCCGGGCCTGTCCCTTCACCACTGAGGAGCTGGAGGTCCTGGTGGACGAGGTGCTCACACAGTATGCAAGGCTGTATGGTGCTCCAGATGTCATGCTAAGTGTTTCAGAGTGGAAGTGAGAGTACAGGAAGTGCACACATGAAGTTGCTCTGCTGCAGTATGTGCCTGAGAGTGTGGGTTGGTATCATACACTGCCTAGCATGCTGTCCCCAGGGGACAGGGGTGTTAAGCCTACTTTACACGTTTTCCTGCCTGCACATCAAAAATTGGAGGGACACGTATTGTTTTGTCAGCTATTCAGTGATGCAGCAAGTTGGTTATGCAGGACTCAGGTCTGAAATTGCCTTTGTGAATGGATATGTGGGTCCCTGATGTTCATCACAGGCTCATCTATGGCCTTACCAAGGGTTTACGTCCAGAGGGTACTGATGGAAGTGTGTCTGACTCAAAATTGTCATCATGTATAGGTCAGCACTATGCTCAGGAGTTAAATGCCAGAGGGTGACACTCTTGGTGGTAATTCACCTATGACACAGCAGATCGTTGTACTTCTGTACAGAGCCCCTTCCATTTCCACCAGCATGTGTACTGAATCGCATGTGTGGGTACTGTTTACGCTCTAAATTTGTCCATTCATGAGACATTTCTGATGCCCCACGTTGGACCTAAGTGTGAACCCACCTGGCCTGCACAGTCACTGCCCAATCTGACAAGGACACATCACTGAATGTACAGAGTGAAACAAATGGGTTGTCTGCTAGACTATCCATCAAAGAGCCATCTCAGAACTGTAGATTGCACACGACAGGCCTTGTGAGAAGGGTGTGAGATAGTAAGATCATGTCCCTAAATGTGACCTCCATGACACAGTGAGCCATTCACAGGGCAAGGACATTGAGGGCTGTGCAGTGTTGGACACAGTGAGTCTGCCCCAAAACATAATTCCCTATGTACTGTTTGTCTTGCTCACGCCAAAACTGGATAGCAGATGTGGGCAGCCTACACACAGCTTTCTGTGCTGGCATCCTGCATGTGTATGAGATGGACAGGTACTGTGTCTAGCCTCATACCTGCATACTTTTTTGTCTGATTCTCCCATGCTAATTTACTATGTGAGATGCTGTATTGTCTCTGCTAGACATATCTGTGAAGTTGTTTTGAGTTAGTATCATGCTCCTGTACTGAGAGATAGTGGTACATAACACTGTGTCACTGATTGTTCCCCCTCTTGTCTCCCATGCCTGCAGCTCAAAGTATACCAGAGTAAGGCCGTGTGGCGGGCCATGGCATGCAAGGTGCAGGCTCTGGGTGTCTCCACACTGTCACAAGAGGTGGGATGACATCTGCCGGCTGAGCAAAAACGTGGCAGAGATGACACCAGGGCTGCTCTCTCGGACTGGCAGGTTGGCACGCAGGAGCATGACACCACTAATGGCCCGCATCTTAGCTGTGACACAGCCTGAGCTGGGTGCATGTTTGAAGGAGCATTAGCAGCAAGCTGGGGGTGTGTATTCTGGGAAGGGTGACTTTGGTTGTGAGTGGCTGCATGTGTTCCAAGCCTGGGCCAGTGCTGGGCTCTGTGATGTTGCTAGTGTGATGCAATGGCTTGTAATTGGCCTCTGTGTTGGGTGCAGCTGTTATGCATTTTCCATACCTGTACTTTATCATGTCATTGGAGTAATGTCCCTTGACATTGCATTCTGAGTTGTGGCCTTCTGGTATCGTCTACATTGGGGTGGTCAGGGACATCCCATGGAAGGGAACTGCAGTGTGCCTCATCTGTGTGTGCTTTCATCAATGTATGCATTGCCTGACATCCGAATTGTGAGGACTACACATCTGACAACAATGTGCAACTGTAGTTGTGCCCCAAAGTATGACATGGTTGGTGGCATGAGCTCATGGCCATTGTGGACTGATATGTTGGAGTCTGTATCTGTGTTGTCCACTTTTGGCTATGTGGTCATCACATGGGTCACTTATGCCAAGTTAGCATGATCACAAGCAAAATTCAAGTTTGGAATTGAGGTTGCACAATGTTACTGCACACAGTGGTGTGCAACATGGGGATGTCATCATCTTGTTCAGTGCTTTGCTTGTATATGATGTTTGTGTTAATGCCACTGAACTGACCCTACATCTCTGTCTCTTGCAGCATCTACTGTGGGAACAGAAGGACAGGGAATGAACACCAGTGGTGAGGCATCAAGCACAACTGCTACACACGAGCACAGTGACACTGATGTGACTAGCACCTCGGGGGGGACAGGAGTCTGCTTGAGGAATCACAACCAGAGACACCAACCAACGTCATCTGATGCCAGTGGTGACACACCTATGTTTGTGGGCACAGGGAGCGGGAACTCTGCCTCCTCTTCCACCACACAGCATCCAGTGCCCACCCTCCCACCTACCTCCACTAGTGCTGCCAATGTTCGCACCAGTAAGAAAGGAAGAGTGTCCTTCACCCCAGGCACCTCTGCCTCTGCCACTGTCTCCCCTGCTGCTATCAGTGTTGAGTCTGTGGACATTTTGCGCCAGCTGTGTGTGGGCAAGACAACTCTCATCAACACCTTCCTAGACCACCACAAAAAGTTGGCACAGGTAGTTGCTTTCATGGAGGGCATTCATTCAGACGTGGGTGGGCTACACCGGACTGTCCATTCTTTGTCTTACGCAGTGACGGCAGACATTCAGCTGGCGCAGTCTCAGAGTCCAGCTCCAGTACCTTTGGCCACCCCCCTGCCAGTGGCTACTTCTGATGATAGTGACCTCAGGCTCAAGATACAGCACAGGCAGCACACAACAGCAGCAGCCCAAGCAGGCCAGAGCACAGAGACCATCCCCCCCAAAACCAAAGCCACCCCAGAGGGCAAAGCCAAAGGCCCTTAAGGCGATACTGAGGGGCATAAAGTAAAGAAGCAGGCCTCAGGCTCACCTGCCTCAGAGGCATCCCCAGGCAAGGACTCTCCTGTCCCAAAAGCATCTCACAAAGAAAATTAGTCAGTTCCCGTTCCTGCTGTGAGGCTGGTGTCAGCTAAGGGTCCACAGAAAAAGCCCGCTAAGGCAGATTCACCCACAACCTCAACTCCCATCCAGACCCCTGTGAAGCAGGGGAAAGAGGTCAGTGTAGAGGGTTCACCTGGTAAACAGGTGGTGAAGGGGAATAGGCAAGGCCAGGCCAAGTGTGCCTCTGAATCCAGCAGATCCCCAGAGGGAGGCCCACCAACTGCACCTAATGCAGCTTTGGTGGAGAGTGTGCGTGCTGTGCGCCCCACTTACCACTCCTATCAAGATTCCCTATCGGGTCCCCAAGAAGTGGAAAGGCACCCCTCCACAATCTCCCACCCACACTGTGTCTCACAGCAGCATGACTCCTCCTCCACGTGCCACCACACCACCTGGTCCAAGCAGCCCTCCAGCTTCCAAAGCTACTGATGCTGCTACCTAAGCTGGTCCTCTCTCTCCCAGGTCCAGGCTTCCAACTGTCCCTGACACTCAGCCACCTCCCAGTCCGACTGACAGCCAAGTCTAAGTCAAAGTCCCCCTCACACACCTGTCTCTCCCACAGCGGTGCCTGGACTGCCCATTGTTATCCCCCAACTGTGTTGCTGACCATGGCAGGGTACAGTCTCACCCATACCCTGTGCAGGATCTAATGTAGACATGTACCTACTCTGCACTTTGTACTGGCCCCTGGCCTTGATGTTCCTTGCTGTGTTTGCCCATTCCCTGTGTAGCTTCACATGGACCTACTCTGCACTTTGGACTGGGCTTGATGTTCCTTGCTGTGTTTGCCCATTCCATGTGCAGCTTCTCATGGACCTACTCTGCACTTTGGACTGCCCTTGATGCTCCTTGCTGTGTTTGCCCATTCCCTGTGCAGCTTCTCATGGACCTACTCTGCACTTTGGACTGGCCTTGATGTGTATTACTGAGTTTTCCCATTCCCTGTGCAGGTTTTCATGTGCCTACTTTGCACTGAATACTGGCCGCTGGTCTTTATGTTTATTACTGAGTTTGCCCATTCCTTGTTCAGGTTCTCATGTACCTACTTTGCACTGTATAAAGGCCACTGGTCTTGCTCTTGTCTACTTTTGATGCCTATCTGTGTAATATGTGAATAAAGACAGTTACTCCTTTTGTCTGCTTTGTCAGTGTCCTTGCTAAATAAAGGGGTTTATGTGTGGGCCGGCTTAATGTGACACATACTCTGCATGTCACTTTAACATTGCCAATGGCTCTTTTGACTTTTCCAGGGTTTTGCAGAGGTGACAGGCACTTAAATTCTTATTGACTCGGATGCTTGGGGGTGCAATGATGGCTGTTTGTGATGACCTACTGTTATCCTAATCAATCTATGGCGATGTTAGCTAAATTGTAACATGTAATGTTCGTATGCACTGCCAACACAGATTGGGATTCTATCCACAGTATTGAAGGCAGGCTGGTCAGGTTCCATCATGTCTGTGTGATATTTGTTAATGTGTGACCAGCAGTGTTGGTGTATGCTCATCTTGTGATGGTCAGTCATCACAGTCACATGGTTGGATTTCAATGTGTGCACTTGTGTGGTCATGAAGTGTGCAGTGTGAATGGGGTGACTTTGTCAGTAGTGTTGATGTGTGTGTGCAGTTTTTCTGTTAGTAGAACTGTAACTCCTTGATGTTCCATTTTATCATTTGCCCTAATTTCGATGATCTCTTCTTTTTCCAGTTGCAATAATTGTTCATTGAATTTACTACACTCCTCAAGAGGTGGCATCAAACAAACAATTGACTTTTCTTCCTTAACAAAATTATACATTACTTTGATGAGACGGGTTTGTAAAACTGTATTTCCCTCTTCTGTGAGGACTTCCACTCTTAAATCCTTTGGTAAATCTGAATAATGCATAACTGATGCTTGACGCATATTTTGGATGTGTTGAAAGTTTTCCCAAATGTTTACATTTCTAATATTTCCTTGTGAATTCCTTGTTTCATTATGTAGTAATTTATTGAATACAGGTTGTCCTTTTACAGAAGTTAGTTGTAGCAGGTCTCCAAAGACTATTTTCCTTCAAAAACTACATTGTAGTCAGTGTTTAAAATTTGCTGCTTTCTTAAATGTATAAAAGCTAGCATTAAGGGGTCGATTCCGATCCGGGTCGGACAGCTCTCTGAGAGCTGTTCATAGCCTTATCGTGCGATCGACCCGTACCCGGAGCCGGTCCGTCCTGTTGATGAAGTATGATGCACATAACTGCCAAAATCCCAACCGACACGTAGGATGTGATTCAAGCTCCATTCTCCGTCCGAGCCGTAACTCCTAACCCTGAACCGAGTCACCCGGAAGCAGTATCCATAGCAGTTTCTGCCCTGACAAGTACGATGCGTACTTCCTACGCGCCGGACGGGTCGCCACGTATGGCATGTCACAGCATCCGGAAAAGAAGCATATCAGCTACGATTCGCGCCACAACTCAATCCACGGCTACAAGACGGACCAGCTTGCAACGGGTACGAGACGGAGCAACAAGCAGCGTGTACGAGACAAACACATCATGAATCCCATCGCACAGGTCATACCAGTACTCTACATCTATGACCGGATCAGGAACAGACACGGACGGCGCAGACGGTAAGTCAGACACCTACCACACAAACAAACGACACGTACCCACAAAATGGTACACACACACAGGGGATCCACATCCTGGCCACTAACAACAGGCCACCATAGGGGTTGTATGGCCAGCACTACTGCCACCCCCACCCATAGGGCTTATGTTGTCCATCACCCCTGCCACCCCCACTCTTAGGGGACTTGTTGCCCAGCACTACTGCCACCCTCACTCATAGGGCTTATGTTGCCCAGCACTACTGCCACCCCCACCCATAGAGGACCGGTTGCCCAGCACTACTGCCACCCCCACCCATAGGGAACCTGTTGCCCAGCTGTTAGACCTGTCAGCCCTAGGGTGGTCTTACCCTGTTTTTGTCCATCACCCCTGCCACCCCCACTCTTAGGGGACTTGTTGCCCAGCACTACTGCCACCCTCACTCATAGGGCTTATGTTGCCCAGCACTACTGCTACCCCTACCCATAGGGGACCTGTTGCCCAGCACTACTGCCACCCCCACCCATAGGGGACCTGTTGCCCAGCACTACTGTCACTCCCACCCATAGGGCTTATGTTGCCCATCACCCCGGCCACCCCCACTCTTTGGGGGCCTGTTGCCCAGCACTTCTGCCACCCCCACGCATAGGGCTTATGTTGCCCAGCACTACTGCCACCCCCACCCATATGGCTTATGTTGCCCATCACCCCTGCCACCCCCACTCATAGGGGACCTGTTGCCCAGCACTGCTACCACTCCCACCCATAGGGCTTATGTTGCCCATCACCACTGCCACCCCCACCCATAGGGGACCTGTTGCTCAGCACTACTGCCACCCCCACCCATAGGGGACCTGTTGCCCAGCACTACTGCCACCCCCACCCATAGGGCTTATGTTGCCCATCACCCCTGCCACCCCCACTCTTAGGGGACCTGTTACCCAGCACTACTGCCACCCCCACTCATAGGGCTTATGTTGCCCAGCACTACTGCCACCCCCACCCATAGGGTACCTGTTACCCAGCACTACTGCCACCCCCACCCATAGGGGACCTGTTGCCCAACACTAATGTCCCCCTCACCCATAGGGCTTATGTTGCCCATCACCCCTGCCACCCCCACTCTTAGGGGACCTGTTACCCAGCACTACTGCCACCCCTACTCATAGGGCTTATGTTGCCCAGCACTCCTGCCACTCCCACCCATAGGGCTTATGTTGCCCATCACCCCTGCCACCCCCACTCATAGGGGACCTGTTGCCCAACACTGCTGCCACCCCCACCCATAGGGCTTATGTTGCCCATCACCACTGCCACTAGTGTGACCAACTGGCATTGGTGCAAATTCAGGACGGTGAGTGTAAAAATTCAGGACAAAGGGTCAAAATTCAGGACACATATTCAGGACAGGAGGTCAAAATTCAGGACAAAGCTTCAGGACAATAGGTACGTTTTACAGACACATCAGAGGAGGTCGCGCAATAGTATATAAGTAAGCCCAGCCATATCCAAACATATTCAACCATTTGCAAACCTATCCATCATGTATCCTTCCATCTATCATTTCACTCATCCATCCCTTCATCCATCCTTTCACTCATCTATCCATCCATCCATCCATCCACCCTTTCATCCTATCCATCTGTACACTCATCCATCCACTCTTCTACCATCCATACATTCACTCATCCATCCAGCCATTTACCCTTTCACCCATCCAGCCATCATTCAGTTACTCATCCATCCATCCACCCAGTCACTCCTCCTTCCACCCATCCACCCTTTCAGTCATCCATCCATCCTCCCTTTCTTTCTCCATCGACCCTTTCACTTAGCCATCCTTCCTTCCATCCACCCACCCATCCATCTACTCATCCACTCATGAATCCATCCATTGACCCTATCGCTCATCCATCCTTTCTCTCATCCATTTATCCTTTCACTCCTTCACTCATCTATTCATCCTTTTGTCCATCTACCCTCCCTTTCACTCACTCATCCATCCTTACATCCACCCTTTCACTCATCTGTCCATCCATTCACCCTTGCACTTTTCAATCCATCCATCATTTCACTCATCCATCCACCCACTCACTCATCCACCTTTTCACTCATCCATCCTTTCACTCATCAATCCACCCTTTTACCCATCCAGCTACCCTTCCACCCATACATCCAGCTATTTACCTTTTCTCTCATCCATCCTTCCACTCACTCATCAATCCATCCATCCTCTCTCATTATCCATCTATTCAATCTTTCATTCGTCCATTCACCCTTTCACTAATTCATCCAGCCATCCACCCATCCCTTCACTTACTTACTCGCTCACCTTTTCATATTAATTTTGAGCTGAGCCTTTTTGAGAAGAGGCCCATCAAGAACTTCACCCTCGCTGCAGGAGCCATTCCAGGACTGGGACAGAAGCCACCCAGGGCGGAGACAGGATCCACCACAGGGGGGGACAGGAGCCATCACAGACGGGGTGGACAGGATCCACCACAGGGGGGACAGGAGCCATCACAGGCGGAGGGGGAGACAGGAGCCACCACAGGGGGGGACAGGAGCCATCACATGCGGAGGGGGGACAGGAGCCACCACATGGGGGGACAGAAGCCATCACTGGGGGGGCCAGGAGCCATCACAGGAGGGGGAACAGGATCCACCAGGGTGGGCACAGGGGTTGACATGCAGTATTAAAGTATGATCTTGGCCCCTCCAGGGTGGGGTAGGGCTCCTCACCCCCTCCTGGACAAGACAAGGAGAAGACAGGCTCTCTTTCCAAAATGTTAGTTTTGTCATCCCCCACTGTGATGTACAGTACTAAAAGGCGATACTCCAAGAGAACTGATTTAACTGATTGTCCTCCAGACTTTGTTAATCAGTGTGAGTGCGATTGTGCCATTTCTTTATCTTATTACATTATAGACTGCATGTTTGAAGAACCGAGGTTTGCTTACAATTTAGTGACAGTAATTAAGCTCTGTGAAGAGAACCACTGCTGCCTGGGGATAATCAGTGCCGGTTCTACGATTTTTGGGGCCCTGGGCAGAAAGGGAATGTGTGAGGCCCCTCTAAATTGCAGAGACATGATGCATTCAGGGCTGTTTGCATCTGAATAGATGCCCCTGATCCTGAAGCTGCAGCCCCTCCCTCTCAGTCACCTTCAAGCACCTCTTAACAGCTCATCAAGGGCTGAAGGTGTGAGGGTTTCCATCCCGCTGTGCCTCTCCAGTGCTGCTGGGATCTGAGCTTCGGTACTGCATTGGAGTCTGTTACACCCGACCTCAACAGCATTGGAGTCAGGAAGGGAGGTGGGTGGAAGCTGTGCCGGCTTTAGGGTGGTGCGATCGGTCAAATTACGGACAAATGGCGTCCGTTAAAGAATCCTTCACGGACAACGGACAGACGGCCGAAATTACGGACTGTCCGTGAAATTTACGGACGGTTGGTCACCCTAACTGCCACCCCCACCCATAGGGGACCTGTTGCTCAGCACTACTGCCACCCCCACCCATAGGGGACCTGTTGCCCAGCACTACTGCCACCCCCACCCATAGGGCTTATGTTGCCCATCACCCCTGCCACCCCCACTCTCAGGGGACCTGTTGCCCAGCACTACTGCCACCCCCACTCATAGGGCTTATGTTGCCCAGAACTACTGTCTAAACCCCCCCTCATCACAGTGACCAAAAGGTAAGTGTCATCATGGTCAAAGCTGCAAATGCCAAACAGCATGTATGATCCCCGGTCCCAACACATGAAACACTTTTGTGGTTGTGTCCCATACCCACAGAGATGTGGTGAGGCTAACAGTGCTGTGAAAACATAACATACTCTCGGCCATGTGCAGACAAGCACCACCCATGAGGGCTGACAATGCATACAGTGTACAATGACACAAAAGCAGAATTGACCATCACAAATCATACACACATCTCGAAAATAGACACACTAATCAAAACAACCTTTGTATACTGTAGGTGTCAGGTCACAAACTCCCATTCCATGCCAGCAATGGGACCTAACAACCACGATGAATGTGCAGAGTGATGTGATATGACTCACAGGGACAGCAGGGTATATCACAAAAACAGCTTCCAGACAATGGCCCACAACAGCAATGTCAATGCACTGGTGCAGATGCACAAACACAAACAGGAAACCTCACACTGCACATCTGACAAAACATGTGTGTGTGTGTCTCATATCCCCAGGCAACTACACAACACATGAGGGGGGCTGAACCACAGTGACACAGATGTGGACACAGTGACATACAAAAGTAACCCATCATTGGGACCCCCATAGTGGGCAATTATGCATTGTGAGATGAGAGGGAGCACAACAGACACATGTGACACAAGCTGGAATGAACACAAACTAACACAGCAAGAGACTGACACACAACAGCACTACCCCCAGGGACCAGACATTGGGGTGACACAAGCATGCATGACACCACCACTGTGATGACAAAGGTAGATGTCGTACAAACTGTGAAACCCAGACAAGTGTCCTGTGCCACAAACGTACATCACATCTACACAAACACAAATCACTCAGCATGGCCCCTCATCCATGGACAAATGGGAGCTAGGGGCCCATCCATGCAAACATTTACATCAGTCCACCCTCAAGACCACACACTCTGAACTGCACCAATGTGCATCTGTGAAGCCCACATGGAAAGGTGACATTGCACATGCATCCATGACAAACACAGTTGGGAGGAACTAAGGTGCACAGACTCATCACACAAGGACAGTTCACAACCCTGGTGAATGACAGACATACTGCACAGTATGCGGTACATGACCATGATGTCAAAGCTCACGTAACCTTCAGAATACCTGCCACAGTCCCAGGATAATGCAGAAGCCAAGGCAAACCACAAGGCACACATGCTGACACCTGCAAACATTGCAGCCCTGAACCGGACAAGTGGGAGCAGTCACACACACATACACATGTCTCAATCACTGAAAGGTATCACCTAGGGACAACTACATGATATTGCGAACAAACAAGTGCCTTGGGGACCTCTGACTGTGTCCCATCTGCGTCTGACAACATCATCACCACTCAGAACTGACAAATCCCAATGATGAAACACCAATCAACAGTAGTGTGGCATGCACCCAGACATCTGGTAGCCCATGGCAAAGTTGTGGGATGAACACAGTACCACTGAGCAAGCATAAACAACAGGAACATATCAAGGGAACACTGCCTGTGTATGAAAAGGGATGTGGATACACACACACATGCTCACACAACACACACCATGGGCCTAGGCTATGTCATGGAACAACACATTTACTTGAGGGGACCCAACTCCTGTAGAAGCCCAGCTGTGCAAAACATAGTCACAGCACGTCTCAGTCATGTCAGCAGAACACTTGGTCATTCAGCCATCAGTTATCACACAATGAAGACTCTGGTCACAACAGCCTGGGTACGGGAGTCTCCCTTAAGTCAGCTGCACATACTCAACACATATTTACAGCAAGTTGCACAGAGGACCCAGTTGCTCCTACACCAATGATGCCCACACCTGTAGATCCAGTGGTGATGCGCCCAAAGTCAGGGAAATAGACAAATTGGACAAAGGGAAGCACATCATATGTGCATGTGTGCAAGCCACAGATGTGACCATGCAAATGAAATGTTCACAGAGATGTCCACAAATTGTTGATCATGACACACCCAGTTAGCTGCAAAGGATGACATGGATACCGACCAGAATAGGATGCATATCTCATGGACCACATGGAGTACCTCACATCAACCATTCAGTATTCAACATTGGAAATTAAGCATTACAGGTGCAAGGTCATGCTAAACATCATCAACATAATGTACAGCTAAATCAAGTTCACAAGGATAAAGAAAAAAGCTTTATTCAGCAGATGAAAATTTAAACGTCGGTTCAAAACAAAGGCCAATGGCCAGTCCATTATCAGATGACAAGGAGTGAACTTGAGTGACAACTGTCACACGTTGCTTGCCTACACTGCTAAGGACAGGGGACATCCCCTCGAATGGGCATACATGGGGGCAGGCCAGGCACCGCAGGGACAGGATCAGGGCGCAGCAGAAGGAGGCAGTGAAGGGGTGGTGAATGCAGGAGAGTCACTTGCAACTGCAGTGGAGCTGACTGAAGTGGTGGGTGCAGTCACAAATGTGGGGCACAAGTCAGATGGGGTGGGTGCGGGCACAACTTCAGTGGGCAGGTCAGATGGAGTGGATTGGGTCCCCACTGCAGTGCCCAAGTCAGACGGGGTGGTTGTGGACTCCACTGCAGTGCCTAAATCCATGTGAGCGGAATGGGGTGCAGGTGAGGTCGGCAAGACAGAGGGGGATACGGTCCCCACATCATTGGCACTAACCGTCTGACTGGGTGTGGAGGAGCAAGTGGTAGGGGGGAGGGCCTCAGCATTTTGGGGATGGTGTATCTGTGGGTGAGGGAACCCGGGGCAGGGTTTGGCGGGTGAACCTCTGGAGTGGTGGCCTGGGGGATGGAGGAAGGAGACTTCGTCGTGGAGCTGCGTGGCGGGGGTGGGGTCTTGCTCTTCCGGCTCCGGGGGGACTTGCGGGTGGGGGCCTCAGTCTGACTGCACCTGGGTGAGGGTGTCCGGGTGTGAGGGGCACTCCCCTCTGTGTGTGGGGACTTCCTCTTCCCCTTGTAATCTGGATCTGCTGGGTCGGTGGGGAAGAGGCCAAGGTCACAGAGGAAGAGCTTCTGTGGAGATGGGGTTGCAGTTGAGGCAAGGGAAGGGGGCTGGGAGGGAGAGGTTTCGGAGTACTGTGGAGTGGTTGTAGATGGCTGTGTGTGTCTGCAAACCATCCCCTGTGAGTGTGGTATCAGTCCGCTGCACTTGCTTGTGTTCACGTCTAGACCTTGGTTTGGGCGTTAGGGTGCTGCCCGTGTCTGTGGCTTTGTGAAAATGTGCAGGTGTGTGTGTGCTTGGGACAGGTAGGGTGCTAGGAATCATGAGTGGTGCAGAGGTAGGAGGGGTGTGGGACTGTTGGAGGAGGGACACTGCTGCCATTAGGGAGGAGGCCACAGACTGATTGGTCCTATGTAGGGCAGACATGCCAGATGAAATGCCCTCCATGAACGACACCAGTTGGGTCAACAGACTGGTGTGTGCATGGAGGACAATCAGCATTGATGTCTTCCCTACATGGATCTGTCTAAGTAAGTCCACAGACTCCTCACTCAGGGCAGCAGGGGACACAGGGGCAGGGGGTGCGGTGCCTGGCACAAAGGAGACATGCTCCCGAACACGGGAGCCTGCACGGACCTCTGGGATGGGAGCTGATGGGAGGGTGGTGATGGTGGTGATGGGGGCGGTGGCGGGGACAGCCTCACTAGCTTGGGTTTGGTGGCTGCTGACACACGCCTCAACAAGGGAGTCATCCTCAGAGCTGCCGTGGCCCTCAGCTGGGGTGGATGGTGCTGAGGACTCCTCGGTGTGGCTCCACTAGCACTCCGTGCCACTGGGTCCCCCCGACTCCTCTCCTTCTGTCCCAGTCAGGCTCTGTGGATCCTCCTGGTCCATGGAGCTGTCCCCTCCTGTGGCTGTGGATGTATCTGGATAGAAATAGGAAAAAAGAGAACAACATCAGTCACCTGCACTGACTGCACACACCACAGTGAGTTCATCACATCACAGGGCAAGGCCTTGCATCATCAGCTGAACACTGCTCAAAGTGCCAACACTGTTTAGAATAAGCCAATTGTCATTCTCACCATCAACCATGGCACACATATCCCTCCTGGACTTGCACCCATATGTCTGTTGCATGTTGGATGCTAACACCCCAATGTGCCGACATGCACCACCCACACATTTGTTGGACATGCAAGTGAACATGTAGGAGTATGTCAATATACACACAGCACATCTCTTGCCACTGACTCAGTACAGGTGTCCAGATGAAGGGATGCGCAGAGCCTCATTTCACATGCTGGTGATGCATGCCAGCAACACACACTATGATGTTCTCATGTCCTGATAGTCAATGCCACACCAGGGTGCATGGAGCACACTTGAACACAATGCAGGATCACTCATAGCAAGTTAAATGCCATGGCACTGGCATGCATGGAAAGTCAGTCAACACTGTTGTTAGATCTGGGGGTCTCTAGTTGGCAGGGTAGGTACCACTGTCCAAGTAGGGACCCTTGCTTCTAGTCAGGGAAAGGGGGATACACTGTTAAGATAACCCCTGCTCACCCTCTAGGTAGCTTGGCCTGAGCAGTCTAGGCTATCAAAGGCAGTGTGTAAAGTATTTGTACCAACACTCACAGTAACACAGTGAAAACACCACAGATTTACTACACACCAGTTTTAGAAAAATAAGGTATCTTTACTAAAAACTTCACAAGACCAAATACTACAGACAAACCAACATATAATTCAAAAGGTTACTTTAAAGATAGTTCAAGAGCTTGCAGAAAGTACTCCAGGATGTAAAAGTCAGTGTCTTGCACAATGCGACTCTCAATGCACAAAATGCGACACTTTCGTGCCCAACAGTACCTGTAGTTGCGATAAGGTGCCCAAAAGCTATAACAAGGAAGCTTGCAAAGGCGATGCGATACTCCTGAGATCCTGGGGAGGCTTTGCAGCAGCCCTGCTTCACGCAGCAGAGGTGGATGCGCCGGCTCCGATCTGTAAGGGGAGGATGCGATGATTTTGGCCTTCGTTGCGTAGGTTTCTTAGGGGGAAGCTTCACGCACAGGTTCGATGCGACACTCTTCGATGTGGTGCAATGCGTGGCGCAGCGTTGCCTTCCGGCGCCGCAACTCTCGATGCGCCACGGAACGGGACTCTGAGTCGACGCACCCGATGACTGGAGACTTTCCACGCACCGGCAGTGGTGCGGCTCGCAAACTGGTTCTGCGACAACCCTCGCAATGGCAGGAATCTTCACGCTTCGGGGCGATGCTCGACGCACTCGGCGATGCGGGGACCCTGCGTGTTGCGATGGTGCCGCAATGAAATTTTCCTCGCACTCTTGTTCTTGCGACACGCAATCGGATGATGCGTTGTGTACCAGTCACTCTTGTTCACGCTTCTGCTTCCCAGCTCCCAAACACAGCAAAACGACCTCCTGAGGCCCCAAGACTGGGCAAGCACTCCAAGGCAGGTCAGAACTCCTTCAGCAGAGTTCCAGGGGAGCTGGTGGTGAAGTCCTTTTGTTCCTGGGACTTCTTAACAGGGAGCCAGCTCTTCTCAGGCCCTTGGAGATCAGAATCAAAAGAAGGGGACACAGCAAAGTCCTTCCCCTCTCCTTGGCAGCAAAGCAAAACAGCAAGCAGGCAGTCTTCTCCTCTTCAGTCCTTTTCAGCTTTCTCCTTGGCAGAGGTTTCTTCTTAGTTCCAAAGTGATCTAAAGTTTTAGGTGTCTGGGGTCCTCTTCTTATACCCCTCCAAGTCTTTGTCTCTCTTTGTTCCAGTGGGGGGATTCCCCTGCTCAAACCGGTTCCTGGGTGTGCTCTGCTCTGGAGCACCTGGTTCCTTTCAGAGTGAGGGGCAGGGTCGTTAGACGCTCAGCAGGAGGTGGAGCCTTCTTTGTGCCAGCAGAGGCAGAGTCCTCAGCCTGGCCAGCAGGGGTTGGAGCCAGCATTGTGTTTGTCAGGGGCAGCCCTATTCAAACCCAGGGACTACTCCTCCCACCCATCTAAAGCAGATCTCCCTATTCACCCTGCTGCTGACTCATCCAGGCTCCTGGAGCCACCTAGCCCATCACATGACACCAGTCAGCCAACCAGCACACAGGCACACAGGAAGGTTAAACAGGAGAATAGCTACTTTCTAAAAAGTGCTATTCTCACACAGTGAATTTAAAAACCATCTGGCTAAAAAGATGTATAATTAAATTCTGAACACAGAGATACCAAACTTGGATTTTCTATCTTGCCCTTATGGGAAGATAGGCATGTAAACAGCCTTCCCCGTTCTATCCTATGGGCAAGAGAGCCTCTCAGCAGTGAAAAACGAAAATGGATGTAATTCACTACCAGGGCATGTTACACACCTCAGTACATGCCCTACCTTTCAGATACACTGCACCCAGCCCAGGGGGGTACCTAGGGCCACCATAGGGATGCCTGACATGTACAGAAAGGGAAGGATAAGGTCTGGTCAGTGGGTACACTGGCCAGGTCGACATGGCAGTCCTGGACTGCACATAGGCACTGCAAGCAGGCCTAAGACATCGTTTTAGCGCTACTCCTGTGGGTGGCACAATCAGTGCTGCAGCCCACTAGTAGCATTTGAATCACCAGCCCTGGCACACTCAGTGCACTTTACTAGGGGCTAACAGGTGAAAAAAATATACCAATCATGGATAACCAATCAATATAACAATTTACCAAGGGAGCACTTGCACTTTGACACTGATCAGCAGTGGCAAAGTGCCCAAAGCATCTAAACCAGCAAAAACGAAATCCAGCATAGCATCAAAAAACACAGGAGGTAGAGGCAAAAAGTCAGGGGTAACCACGCCAAAGATGCCAGGTCTAACACGTGTCCCCTCCAGCTGAAAGTGGGGAGAACTACCCACCCTCTTGGGAGTTCTCATCGCTAAGGCGGAAAAACCTGGACAGACCATCAGCGTTGGCGTGTTCTGTACCGGGGCGGTGTTCCACCGTAAAGTCCATCCCCTGTAGGGAAATGGACCACCTCAACAGCTTAGGATTCTCACCCTTCATCTGCATCAACCATCTGAGGGGCCTGTGGTCCGTCTGAACCCGGAAGTGAGTCCCAAACAAGTAGGGTCTCAGCTTCTTCAGCGCCCAGACCACAGCAAAAGCTTCCCTTTCAATCACACTCCACCTCTGTTCCCTGGGAAGTAGCCTCCTACTAATGAAAGCTACAGGTTGATCCAAGTCCTCATCATTTAGTTGTGAGAGCACCGCTCCCACTCCATGCTCAGAAGCGTCTGTCTGCACTATGAATTCCTTGGAGAAGTCCGGCGCCTTGAGTACAGGTACTGTATACATGGCCTCCTTCAGGGCATCAAAAGCTTCTTGGCAGGCACTGGTCCAAATCACTTTCTTCGGTAACTTCTTGGAAGTTAGTTCTGTCAAGGGGGCCACAATGGTGCCATACCCCTTGACAAAACGGCGATAGTACCCGGTGAGTCCTAAGAAGGCTCTCACCGCTGTCTGGGTTTTGGGGGGTTCCCAAGCCCGGATGGTATCTATCTTGGCTTGTAGGGGCGCCACCTGGCCGCTTTCTACTTGGTGTCCCAAATACACCACCGAACCCTGCCCTATCTGGCACTTACTGGCCTTGATAGTGAGGCCTGCACTATGCAGAGCCTTCAACACTGCGCAGAGGTGTTGCAAGTGTTGCAAGTGTTCTTCCCAAGTGGAGCTGAACACAGCAATGTCATCCAGATATGCGGCGCTGAATTGCTCCAGCCCGGACAGTACCTGGTTGACCAGTCTCTGGAATGTGGCAGGGGCGTTCTTCAACCCAAAGGGCATGACACAGAACTGGAAGTGCCCCTCTGGCATTGAAAACGCAGACCTCTCCTTGGCCCCATCAGTTAAGGCAATCTGCCAGTACCCAGAAGTTAAATCAAATGTACTGAGGTAGTTGGCAGCTCCCAACCGATCCACAAGCTCATCAGCTCTGGGGATGGGGTGTGCGTCAGTCTTCGTGACAGCATTGAGCCCACGGTTGTCCACACAAAACCTAAGTTCTGGAGTGGCACCTGGCGCAGCAGCTTTCGGTACAAGTACCACTGGGCTAGCCCAGGGGCTGCTGGAGGGCTCAATCACCCCTAGCTCCAACATCTTAGAAACCTCCTTCTTGATGCTGGCCCTGACCTTGTCAGCCACCCGGTAAAACTTCTGTTTCACAGGCATGCTATCTCCCGTGTCCACATCATGGACACACCAGTTGGTGATACCGGGGGTCAGGGAGAACAGAGATGCAAACTGACCCAACACATGGCGACAGTCCCTTTGCTGTTCTGGGGTCAGGGTGGGCGAGAGGACCACTCCATCCACTGACCCATCTTGCTCCTTAGCTTCCAGGAGGTCAGGAAGAGGATCGCTATCCTCCTCCATCCCTGCATCTGTAGCAAGTAGCATTGTGATTTCAGACCTCTCAAAATGGGGTTCCTGGGAGACCGCAAGTTGACCAGGTAGGTCACGTCACTCTTGCGCTCCACCACCTCTTATGGCCCAGTCCACTTGTCTTGGAGCGCGCAAGGCTCCACTGGCGCCATCACCCACACCATCTGCCCAGGTTGAAATTCCACCAGAGTGGTATGCTGGTCATACCACCTCTTCATCTCATCCTGGCTGGCTTCCAGGTTCGCCTGAGCGAGGGCCCAGAAGCGCTGTGTCTGGTTGCGGATGGCCAGCACATAGCTGAACACATCCTGGGGGGTTTTCCCAGGGGATCTCTCCCAACCCTCCTTCACCAGATTGAGAGGTCCTCTAACAGGGTGCCCGTACAAAAGGTCAAAGGGACTGAACCCTAGAGACTTTTGTGGTACCTCCCTGTAGGCAAATAATAGGCATGGCAAAAAGACGTCCCACTTCCGTCTCATGGGCTCTGTCAGCCCCATGATCATGCCCTTCAGGGTCCGGTGGAACCTTTCAACCAACCCATTTCCTTGAGGGTGGTAAGGAGTGGTGAACTTATAAGTTACCCCACACTCCTCCCACAGAAGACTTCATATACCTAGAGATGAAGTTGGTACCCCGGTCAGATACCACCTCTTTGGGGAAACCCACACGGGAAAAGATCCCCATCAACGCACGGCCCACCACCGGGGCTGTGGTTGTCCTGAGAGGGATAGCCTCCGGGTACCGGGTGGCATGATCCACCAGGACCAGGATGAACCTGTTGCCTAAGGCTGTCCTGGGGTCCAGTGGCCCCACAATATCTATTCCCACCCGCTCGAAAGGGGTGCTCACTACAGGAAAAGGCTGGAGAGGGCCTTTGCATTTTCCTCCAGCCTTGCCACTTGCCTGGCAAGTCTGGCATGAGTTACAAAAGGAAGCGACGTCTGTCTTCATCCCGGGCCAATAAAAGTGGGTGGCAAGCCTTTGTCGGGTCTTGTCCTGCCCGAGATGTCCTGCAAGCGGCACGTCGTGAGCCAGACCCAGTAGGAAGTCTCTGAACCCTGCGGGTACCACCAGGGAACGTGATCCACTGGGCTCAGCAAACCTAGGCTCACTATACAACAAGTCATTCTCCCAGTAGAGAAAGAAGTTCTTCGGATCAGCACCTGCTGCCTGGTCTGCAGCCTGGTGCCGCAGACCTTCAAGAGTAGGGCATGTCTTCTGCGCACGGCAGAACTCCTCTCTGGAGGGACCACCCTCTTGCTGCCAATGGGTCAGCTCAGGTATGTCTCCCAGCTCAGCTACCTGTTCCCCTGTAGGCTCCAGGGCATCCCCCGCAGGTTCTGCTCCTTCCTGGACCGTGGGAGCAGCGGGGGTGGATGCACCACGCCCCTTGCCCTTCCTCTTTCTGGCAGGGACCTGGGCCACTGTTTCAGGCTCCAGGTCTGCTTCACAACCCTGTCTGGCTGCCATGGACCGGGTGGTCACACAGACCCACTCAGGCAAACCCAACATCTCCAAATGAGCCTGGCGTTCCACCTCCTTCCATGGGGAACTCTCCAGGTCATTACCTAGCAGACAGTCTACTGGCATGGATGGACTCACAACAACTCTGAGAGGACCTGAGACCCCCCCCCACTCAAAGGGAACATGTGCTACCTTGCAAAGGCGCACAGAGTTGTCAGCTGACACTACTGGGTGAAGTACGTCTGGAATGATCAGCTCCTCAGGGACCCACTGACACCTGACCGTAGTCACACTGGCTCCAGTGTCCCTGAGAGCCTCCACCCTCCTCCCATTGATGGTCACCCACTGCCTGTACTTCTTAGTGTTATCAGGGACAGGGGTTTCCTGGACCATCTTGGTGTCTCCTAAAGAGACAAGGGACATAACTGCTAAACCCTCCAAATCACTAGAAATTAAATCCCCACCAAAAGCTACACTAGCTATACCCGGTGTTGGAGCACCAGAGGGTACCTGGGATTTCTTGGGACACACAGGAGCTTTGTGACCCAATTCCTGACAGTGATAACACCTAATGGGACCCTTGTTATCCGACCTGCCCTTAGGGGGCCAGGTTGGTTTGGGTTTTGACTTGGGGGGCTGGGACTGGTTACCCTGGGAACTGTTTTGGGGCCCTTGTGAGAACTCCTTTTGGTTACCCTTGTCCCCCCCACTCTTCTGCTGGGGACCCTGCCCACCTTTGGCAATGGTGCCCACAATTCCTCTGTGGACCCTGGTACTGGTCCAGTGGTCCGCCTCCTTAGCAAGCTCAATGGGGTCTGTCAGCTTGCTATCTAACAGATGCTGGCGCAGCTCTGGAACACATAGACTACTCAAGTGCTCCCAACTAATTAAATGTAACAACCCCTTATAATCAGTTACCTTGCTGCCCTTCATCCAACCTTCCAGTGCCCGCGAGTACAGATTCACAGACTCCATCCAAGTCTCAGACTCTTTCTTCTTGGAGTTCCTAAACTGCAGTCTATACTGCTCTGGAGTAAGTCCATACCTGAGACATAAGGCCTCCTTCATATTGGGATAGGTCATGGCACCTGCTAATTCTAAGGGCTCTAGAGCACTCCTCCCAGAAGCCTCAAAATGTTTCCACAGGCCCGCCCCCCAATGCTGTTCAGGCACACCATTCATTCTCAATGCAATTTCATATGATGTAAACCATGCATAGATATCCTCACTCCTATTGTAATTCTGTACTAAATCCTTGGGGATATATACTTTACCCCCCTGCACTGGCTGTGCGCTGCCACCATTTGAACCGGACTCCACCTGCTTGGCCTTGATGTCCAGTTCTCTCACGCTCACTTCATGAGCCAGAAGCAATTTCTTCTCTTCCAAGGCACGGGCATTCTTGCTCTCCTCCGCCGCCTTGTCCTTCTCTACTTCCAATTGCTTCATTTTCATTTTCATCATTTCCATTTCGTGGTCTCTCACCCTTTGATTCTCCTCCAGCTCCTCTGGAGTGAGCCCCCTACTGGAATGGGAGCTGCCAGCCCTTGAGACTGTTCTGCCCACGGGCAGATCTTGGGGAACAAAACCATCCTCTTCATCTGCATCATCCTCCTCTTGGGCCTCCCACCAGGCCTTCAAGACTTTTTGGAGCTCATCCTTTCTAGCTCCGCTTTTAAAGGGGCAACCACGGTCTTTGCAGAATTGCTTGAGTGCTACCACTCCGTACGAATACAAATCCGCAATGGAAAACTCCACTTCTGCCTTCTCACTTGTTGCCACCTGAGACATGATGCTCTTGAAGAGTTACTCAAAAATAGGGATCAAAAATAACACAGTATGTGGTTGTCTATTGGTCTGCACTTAAACTAGTGATGTGCACCAATTACTGTGGGTCAAGTACAAATACAGGTTCAATCCTCACCGCTGACCAACAATGTTAGATCTGGGGGTCTCTAGTTGGCAGGGTAGGTACCACTGTCCAAGTAGGGACCCTTGCTTCTAGTCAGGGAAAGGGGGATACACTGTTAAGATAACCCCTGCTCACCCTCTAGGTAGCTTGGCCTGAGCAGTCTAGGCTATCAAAGGCAGTGTGTAAAGTATTTGTACCAACACTCACAGTAACACAGTGAAAACACCACAGATTTACTACACACCAGTTTTAGAAAAATAAGGTATCTTTACTAAAAACTTCACAAGACCAAATACTACAGACAAACCAACATATAATTCAAAAGGTTACTTTAAAGATAATTCAAGAGCTTGCAGAAAGTACTCCAGGATGTAAAAGTCAGTGTCTTGCAAAATGCGACTCTCAATGCACAAAATGCGACACTTTCGTGCCCAACAGTACCTGTAGTTGCGCTAAGGTGCCCAAAAGCTATAACAAGGAAGCCTGCAAAGGCGATGCGATACTCCTGAGATCCTGGGGAGGCTTTGCAGCAGCCCTGCTTCATGCAGCAGAGGTGGATGCGCCGGCTCTGATCTGTAAGGGGAGGATGCGATGACTTTGGCCTTCGTTGCGTAGGTTTCTTAGAGGGAAGCTTCACGCACAGGTTCGATGCGACACTCTTCGATGTGGTGCGATGCGTGGCGCAGCGTTGCCTTCCGGCGCCGCAACTCTCGATGCACCACGGAACGGGACTCTGCGTCGACGCACCCGCTGACTGGAGACTTTCCACGCACCGGCAGTGGTGCGGCTCGCAAACTGGTTCTGCGACAACCCTCGCAATGGCAGGAATCTTCACGCTTCGGGGCGATGCTCGACGCACTCGGCGATGCGGGGACCCTGCGTGTTGCGATGGTGCCGTGATGAAATTTTCCTCGCACTGTCGTTCTTGCGACACGCAATCGGATGATGCGTTGTGTACCAGTCACTCTTGTTCACGCTTCTGCTTCCCAGCTCCCAAACACAGCAAAACAACCTCCTGAGGCCCCAAGACTGGGCAAGCACTCCAAGGCAGGTCAGAACTCCTTCAGCAGAGTTCCAGGGGAGCTGGTGGTGAAGTCCTTTTGTTCCTGGGACTTCTTAACAGGGAGCCAGCTCTTCTCAGGCCCTTGGAGATCAGAATCAAAAGAAGGGGACACAGCAAAGTCCTTCCCCTCTCCTTGGCAGCAAAGCAAAACAGCAAGCAGGCAGTCTTCTCCTCTTCAGTCCTTTTCAGCTTTCTCCTTGGCAGAGGTTTCTTCTTAGTTCCAAAGTGATCTAAAGTTTTAGGTGTCTGGGGTCCTCTTCTTATACCCCTCCAAGTCTTTGTCTCTCTTTGTTCCAGTGGGGGGATTCCCCTGCTCAAACCGGTTCCTGGGTGTGCTCTGCTCTGGAGCACCTGGTTCCTTTCAGAGTGAGGGGCAGGGTCGTTAGACACTCAGCAGGAGGTGGAGCCTTCTTTGTGCCAGCAGAGGCAGAGTCCTCAGCCTGGCCAGCAGGGGGTGGAGCCAGCATTGTGTTTGTCAGGGGCAGCCCTATTCAAACCCAGGGACTACTCCTCCCACCCATCTAAAGCAGATCTCCCTATTCACCCTGCTGCTGACTCATCCAGTCTCCTGGAGCCACCTAGCCCATCACATGACACCAGTCAGCCAACCAGCACACAGGCACACAGGAAGGTTAAACAGGAGAATAGCTACTTTCTAAAAAGTGCTATTCTCACACAGTGAATTTAAAAACCATCTTGCTAAAAGGATGTATAATTAAATTCTGAACACAGAGATACCAAACTTGGATTTTCTATCTTGCCCTTATGGGAAGATAGGCATGTAAACAGCCTTCCCCATTCTATCCTATGGGCAAGATAGCCTCTCAGCAGTGAAAAACGAAAATGGCTGTAATTCACTACCAGGGCATGTTACACACCTCAGTACATGCCCTACCTTTCAGATACACTGCACCCAGCCCAGGGGGGTACCTAGGGCCACCATAGGGATGCCTGACATGTACAGAAAGGGAAGGATAAGGCCTGGTCAGTGGGTACACTGGCCAGGTCGACATGGCAGTCCTGGACTGCACATAGGCACTGCAAGCAGGCCTAAGACATCATTTTAGCGCCACTCCTGTGGGTGGCACAATCAGTGCTGCAGCCCACTAGTAGCATTTGAATCACCAGCCCTGGCACACTCAGTGCACTTTACTAGGGGCTAACAGGTGAAACAAATATACCAATCATGGATAACCAATCAATATAACAATTTACCAAGGGAGCACTTGCACTTTGACACTGATCAGCAGTGGCAAAGTGCCCAAAGCATCTAAACCAGCAAAAACGAAATCCAGCATAGCATCAAAAAACACAGGAGGTAGAGGCAAAAAGTCTGGGGTAACCACGCCAAAGATGCCAGGTCTAACAACTGTCTCCTGTCACAGGGGCAGGGCATCCAGACAACAACAGTATGCACTGTGTCACAATCATAGCTCAGGGGTAAAGCAAACTCTGCAGATGACAAGTGCACTTTCCCATTCCCTGCAAACCACATATCCAGGACCCAGAAGACCCCACATCATGCAAATCAGACATATGAGTCTCTGCGAACACAACTCCCTGTACGTTAGCACATCACAGTCTGCTGTGCATGTAACACAGCTGCCTGAAGTGCACAATTGCATACACCATTGTGCGCTGTCAAATGATCACACACCTATATGTCACACAGGTCTTGTCTCTCACAGTCACATCTCAGATGTCCTGCTGACCCTCAAAATCATGAACACCCCAGTTGTACGTATCAGGAAGCCACACCATAATGACACAGAGGCAGACACCTGAAAGCACATGTCACTAAGCACAACCTGTAAGTTGATACACAGGAGTGGGATAACAGAGTGTTTCTAAATGCCCTTGAGTAGGCATGACTGCCCAGGTCTACGTGAAAGAGTGTTTGGCCCTGGAAAGTAGTCAGGTGGCTAAGCAAGTGTGACATACTTGATATACATACTCCTGAGGCCCACAAATTGGAGTCCCCTGCTGCATGGGTTTGTTTTAAATACCCCAGCCACATGTGGTGACTCAGACCAGCAATTGGAACACATATCAAGGGCACACACAGATCACATGTCAGATCCCAGGCATTGGGTAAACAATTGACCCACCCATGAAGCACACAACAGGGTCACGGGAACAGATGCTGTCCAGAAGCTGAAACATAGCTGACTGAAGGGACACAGTGCCTAGTGACAGAAGCAGAAAACTGTAGGGGCCACACCTGTGGAACAGATGAGGAGGGTGCATCACACAATTGAGGAACCTGAGTATTGGACTACAAGCCCTACGTAATGTGGAAGTGTGACCAGTCCAAAAGACTGCAATTAGCATATCAGACATAGTACACAGATTAGGCATGGACTTACCCCCTCCTTGCTGCTTTCTGGTCTTCAGCTGCCTATCCAGGTCCGGGAAGACCACCGCCAGAATCCTGTGCATGTGGGGGGTCAGGGTCCGGTGTGTGCCCCACCTGCGAGGAGGTGACAGCTTCAGCTAGGCCCTTGCGATCCTCCGGATCCAGCCCCGAAGGTCCTGCCACCTCTTCTGGCAGTTGCGGATCTGGCGCTTGTAGACCCCCACCGAACAAACTGCCCGGGCGATGGTCAGCCATATCGCCTGCTTCTGGTGGGCATCAACCTATGAGGATGACAAAGTTAAAAGTCCATTAACACACAAGCCCCATATTTGTGCTGCACACATCAGGATATACATGTCATCATCACAAAGGAAGATGAGTGACACAGGTAGTGCACCCATGGAAAAGTACAAATGCCCTGCATGTCTGACATGTTAACAATGCATGGCAAGTTTAAGCAAGCACAAATGCACTTTAGCAGCTGAACACCTGTTCATTACATGAACCTACACACTTTGGGGGATGAAAGTACTCAGTGAGAATGCTTGCCACTGGTGTACACACTGCTAGTACTGCTATTCAGACAACATGCAAAATTCGGAAGGCAGTGGACTGCACACTCACCTGCTCCCCTGGTTTCCCATACAGCTTGCTCTACTGTGGAAGGAGCCCGTCCAGCAGGGCCTGGTTCTCCTCCTCAGTGAAGGCTGGGGCCCTCTCCAGGGTATGTGCCATAGCAGGAGCCAGAGGATGCAGAAACAGCAGCAGTGGTAGCAGGGATGTGGTTCAGTAGCATGTAGTGCAGGCAAGTGAGCTCCCTGGGGATGTATGATGTTACAACGCATGCTTTTACAACGCATGCTGTTACAACAAATTTTTTACAACGCAAATGCAGTGACAACGCAAGTCTTTACAACGCAAGTCTTTACATCGACTTGCACTAGATGGCGTGCTAACATAAAAAAAGTGTAATTTACTATTCTAACTCCAGTCCACGTAACAGTAGGGAAGGTGTTTGGATAGTAAACTACACTATTTTTAATGTTAGCACGCCATCTAGTGCAAGTCGATGTAAAGACTTGCGTTGTAATGGCATGCGTTGTCAATGCATTTGTGTTGTAACAGTTTCGTTGTAATAGCAGTGCATTGTAAAAGTTGCGTTGTAAAGGTTGTTCCCCCTCCCTGGGGGCCGGCCAGCCTTAAATCTGTGCTGCAGAGGCAGACTCTGTGCCATGTGTCCCCAGTGATAGGTCCAACATGGTTCCATTCTATGGAAATGTACGATTCGTACACGTCTTCTGCATTGTTCAAATCTTCACCTTCATAAAACCATAGGAATTGCAACATTGTTGTAGGAATCCAACTGAATTTCCAGTGCACAACTCGTACAAGTTTTGAATCTGCATCCGTCTCCATGACAGTCCAGAGCCAATGGGTGCGCACGGATCGTCAACTGACTGTACAACACGTATTTTGAAAATACACATGCACCCGTCTCCATACGATCCAATGGCCAAGGCGTACACCTGTCTCAGAACATGCCTGCCCGATGCGCACGCATGATAGACACCCGCGTCGGATCTCATTGCAGTCAATGGCAAGGCGCACGCATGGCTCGGTCATGAACCGTGCAATGCGTACGCATTGTCACCCGCGTCGGCCCTCATTGCAGTCAATGGCAAAGCGTACGCGCGGCTCGATCATGAACCGTGCAATGCGTACGCATTGTCACCCACGTCG
Organism: Triturus cristatus; assembly: GCF_964204655.1. Lineage (NCBI taxonomy): Eukaryota > Metazoa > Chordata > Amphibia > Caudata > Salamandridae > Triturus > Triturus cristatus. The sequence continues at coordinate 726,696,054 of NC_140585.1, forward strand.
GACCTCATTGCAGTCAATGGCAAGGCGCTCGCATGGCTCGGTCATGAACCGTGCAATGCGTACGCATTGTCACCCGAGTCGGCCCTCATTGCAGTCAATGGCAAAGCGTACGCGCGGCTCGGTCATGAACCATGCAATGCATACGCATTGTCACCCACGTCGGACCTCATTGCAGTCAATGGCAGAGCGTAAGCACGGCTCAGTCATGAACCGTGCAATGCGTACGCATTGTCACCCGCGTCGGACCTCATTGCAGTCAATGGCAAAGCGAACGCACAGCTCGGTCATGAACCGTGCACTGCGTACGCATTGTCACCAGCGTCGGACCTCATTGCTGTCAATGGCAAAGCGTCCGCACGGCTCGATCATGAACCGTGCAATGCGTACGCATTGTCACCCACGTCAAACCTCATTGGTGTGACTATTTGACGGCTTCAACACACAATTACTTGCCAGGGACACATGTGCACACCTACCACACTACAACATTGGCCACACAGTGTCCCATGGTATGTAAGGCTGCATTCCCTGTGTGTTGGGGGGCAACATTTGGTTTGTTGTGTGGCACTTTTGTTCAGCCACTCCCAGGCTGTGCACATGTTCATGGGGGCATCATCTTTTGTGTGTTGTGCACATTACCACTGTGATGTGCAACTGTACAGTAATGGGCATGAGTCATGGACACAGTTGCAGGTTGGATATGTTTAGAACATGTCACATAAACCCTGAGTCCTAGGGGTGATGGCATGTACGTCACAGTGAGACATGTAGCCACAATTCTGATGTGCACCCACAGTCCGTGTGCATGATGTGGATGATCAAATGTGCCCAATGGGAGACAGTCTCCACATCCATGTGGTATGTGCAGCAACCTTGATGGTGTGTGTGTGTCTAAGAGACGTACATGTAGGGCCTGCAGAGACAACAGTGGCCACTACCTGTGGGACTCACGCTTGCATTGTGGCGTGTACATGATAAGCCATGTCATGCCAGTGTTGATGTGGCAATACAGAGACCCTGGGTATCTGCATGGCAAAGATCTGTGATGCCTGAGAGACATCAGGCCTCACTTGTCACTGTGGTGTGTGTTTGTAACGTCACAGTAGTACAGAGGTAGGGTGACCCAGCCCAATAATTGGCCATTGCACTACATGGGACTTATGTGGACATGTGGAATTGAGATGTGAGGTGATGGTCATGTAGGTGCCATATGTGTCCATGCCCAACAGCACACACCTCAGTACATTGTGTAATGTCATGATGTATCATGTGATATTGAGCCTGGTCATGGCCACATGGGTGGATGAACCGACAATCTTCCTTTGTGCATCTCTGTTCTGCAGGGCACCAGCTGTCCATAGACCATTTCCAGACCTTGGAACCATGCATGAACGCGACTGCATCCGACGGGACCGCTTCACCAGGCCACTGATTGAGGAGTTGGCGGAGCAGTTGGCGCCACATCTGCTACCTGGCTGAACATACCCTACAGCTCTGACCCCAGATGTGAAGGTGATGGCAGCCCTGCACTTCTTTGCTACTGGTACCTTCCAGTACACTGTGGCTACTGCTGGTGGGATGTCGCAAACTATGTTTAGTCGTGTGCTACGCCATGTCTTGGAGGGGATGTTGCCTTTCCTTCACCTGTACATCAAGTTCCCTAGCCCAGCTGAACTCCCTGAAATAAAGGATGCCTTTTATACACTGGGGAGGATGCCGAACGTCATCGGATCTATTGATGGTGCACATGTGGCCCTGATACCACCACAGGCACATGAGCAGGCATACCGGAACAGGAAACATTTCCACTCGATCAATGCTCTGGTGGTATGTCTTGCAGACATGTGTATCACACATGTGTGTGCACGGTTCCCCGGTTCTGCGCGCGATGCCTACATAATAAGAAGTAGTCGCATTGCAACGCTGATGTCACAGATGCCAGATCAGTGTGCCTGGCTTGTCGGTGTGTACTGACTGTTTACCATTGTGTGTGTTTGGCAATGTTGTATTCTGCACTCCTACAAAACTCAGCTAATTGTTCATTTTTTTTGTGTAGGTGACTCCGGATACCCCAACATGCCGTGGTTGCTGACACCCCTCAGGAACCCTGTGACACCAGCCGAGATGCGCTACAATGAGGCACATGGTCGGAGCAGGAGGGTAATTGAGCGGACATTTGGCCTCCTGAAAAGCCGCTTTCGCTGCCTGGACAAGACCAGAGGGGCCCTTCCATATGAGCCTGCAAAGGTGTGCAAAATAATCCTTGTATGCTGCATGCTACACAACATGGCAGTGCGGAAGAAGGTGCCTCTCATCCAGGATGACGATGACCAACCTCCGCCACCTGTGGAGGATTCCGGCCTGGGCCACAATGCCAGTGATGATGAAGATGAGGGGGACGTCCGCTCCCAGCTCATCAACAACTTCTTCACCTGAATGTGAGTTTACAGGGTTGGTATATCAATGTCTGAAGTTAGCCTGGAATGTGTTGTGGCTGCTCTGTTGCTGTCTGAGTGTGTCTGGGTGCCACTTGACTGGATGCGTACAGTGATGTGTCCATTCAGGTGGTATGTACTCCACAATAGGGTAGTACTGCTAACTTGTTTCTGTGTAGGTTTCTTGTGACATGTTTTGTGCATGTGTATTGCATTTCTCTCCTGTTCTGCTGTGCTTTTGACTGTGTCTTGTGTCTGCCCTTCCCAGGGTACTTTGCCTGTTGTTTTGTCAACACTGACCCCCAACACTCAGAAGCCAACACCAGTGTGGGAGTAGTCAATTGCCATCAAGTGATGTGCTACACACCCCTGGACTTCAATTCTCAGACACCCTGTTACAGTGTGTCCACAGTAACATACAATTGCCTTGCAACTATTTTTGAATAAATATATTGCTGATGTGTAAAGAACCTGTGTATGCTTTGTTTGGTGTGTTGTCTGTCTTCCCACATCTGAGTGACATTTGCTTACCTCACCTGTGGACTTGTTGCCACTGACTGTGAATAGGTGTTGTGTCTGAGCATACCTATGTGTTTCAGGTCAAAATCATTGTGTGGGATAAGTAACATGGCCATGGTGAGTATGTGTTGTCATAGTGGTGTGTCTCCCTCACATGTGTCACATCACCATGACTCACCTAACGGTGGTCACATTGCTGTAGTTTTTGGCTCACACTGTGTTGTTTAGCAGATCGACATCTTCATGACACATGACAAGTTGGAAACACAACAGAGGCAAGTATGGTGTGCTGGTGAGTTTATTTTCGAACATGTGTGGGGAAGTGCACAGGATGGTGGGTGCTGCACATTGGTTTTTTAATCCAAAGTTCACATTAGAGTTGGAAGTGTTGGTAGATGAAATGTCCAGAGTAAAGTCCACAGTCATCTGCTACATTGGACCTACATGTACCCTCCATGTCATGTGGGCTAGTTGTGTGCGATTGGACAAGGCGAACGGGTTGCGCACAAAGAAGATTGTCCAGAACAGGTTTAGAGGCCCTGGGGGATGTGCTGGGACATCTGCCTCTCACATGTCCTTCTTTGGACGACCCCTCTTCTTCTTGGGGGGATCCTCTGGTGCAGACCTCTGTGGTGCAGAAGACTCTCTGCCAGAGTCCTCCTCCCTCGTTGTGGCACTGGCAGATGGTGTTGCAACAGATGTTGTGGCCACACAGGGAGGTGTGGACATGTTTGTGGTGATCTGGCGGAGGCATTGGAGTATGTCCCGATGCACCGCAGTAAGGGCATCCCACTTTGCCTCCATGCAGGCATGGTGGGCAGCCTGCTCCTGTTGTATGTCCTTGTGGATCCCCACTACCTGGCCAAATCTTCCGTTGCTATCCTGGCACTCATCTATGATGCGTGCCAGTTGGGGGTCATCATGCAGTCCAGATCCCTCTGCATGGTGCGCCCTCTGTCTCCCACCCCTCCCAGCACCTCTATCCACACGGGCAGGACCAGCAGCAGGCCGCACAGGTGACACTGGGACCCCTTGGGTGGTGTTGCTGGTGGTGTTGGCTGTAGCTTCCGGGGGGTCCTGTGTCCCTGTGCTGTGGGTGTTCAGTGGCCTTGGTCTGTCCGTGTTGGCGGGGGTGCCCTGTCAGTTTCCAGATGCTGAAGGTGTGGGTACAGGGTGTGCAGATGTTGATGCTGCTGGTGCTGCATGATGACTCACACCGGAGGGGCCAGGTTGTTCGTCGTCATCCGAAGAGGACAGAGACAGAGTCAAACCAGAGAGCTCAGTGTCCACCAGAGTCTGGGACTGGGAATCCTCTTCATTTGGTGCTGTGTCCCCAGCACCACCTGTGTTTGGAAGAGACACACAATATAAGTTATCTTTCTACAGACATCCATGGTTCACAAACATGACATAGTCTACTGTACGAACGGATGCCTGCCTGTACACTGCTATTTTCAGGCTTGTCACGGACAGAGATTGAAATTGTTGTTGCACATTGCCCAGCCATAAAGAAACATTTCAATGTGCATGTCGAAGTGTATGCATGCCCAGCTCATGGATAGATTTGTCTGTACACGACCATTACTACTCCAGGGCTATCACGTTGCTGACACAGGTGTGTCATCCCTGTACACATGTGAGTTTTAACAAGGACATACATGCTATTCCACTGGGGATATGTTGTACTATTGGGGCATGTGTGGTAGCAGAGCTTGCTGGTCTTTGTGTCCCACATCGGTGTACTTGTACGACCTGGTCACAGTCCGGTATGCATGTGATCTCTTTGGAGGAAGTGTTTTCTTCCAGTGTTCCTATTTCCCATCTCATTTCATACAAGTGATGATGTCACCATGGTTAATGAGTATGGTGCAGAGTTTTGTACGTGCATATGTGATTTGACTTGTCAATGTTCCCCTTGTTGACATGCATTGGGCAAGGTAGCACTCTGGCTTTTCAATGTTCATGACGGTGAGGGATGATGCTGTGTGTGCTGCAGTTTGGCTGCTGTGAGTAGCATGTCTCCTCCAATGCTGTCCAGGTTTGACCTTGTGTCTTCAGTGTCTATGTCAGTGAGTGGTGTATTGTGTGAAGGATGCCTATGTTTCACCACGATGTAGGGGTGGAATGCAACTCACAACAGCACCGAGTGTGAATGAGACCATGCTATGGTGTCGGCTATATTGGTGTGTCCATTCCATTCACTTTCAGATGTCCACTGTCAATGATGTATATGTGAGTTCCTGTGTGTTTTGTACAATGTACCATATATATGGCTCTCCACATTTGTCATCTGCAAGACACACCTTCCCTGCCCGGCCAGGGCACACCCCTGGACACTGCATCCCCAGACAATGATTTTGAACACATGGTTGCAATGGCTGTGTGTGCGACTGGGTTTTGTTTGATCAGTGCATATGTATGATTGTCAGCCACTTGATTTCTCAGGCCCAGGGTCAGACATCTTGTCAGTCCCTTCCCACTCCCTGTGGGGTGAGCATGTTTCAGTGTGAGCTTGCTGGGCCTTGTGGGTAGGTGGGGATTGTCTGTGACTGCAACTCCCATCATGCTCTTGGCTACACCCTCCTTCCCAACATGCCCATACTTCCTCCCTCTTGACTCTGCTTCCCTGTGAGGGGGTGTGACAGCAATGGCAAGATGGCTGACTCTGAAGTCCTGGTGTTTGTTGTTGCCCAGTTCCCAGCATGCCCTTGTGCTCCCCACAACAGAGCCCAGTGTCAGACATTTTGACAGTCCCTTTCCACTCCCTGTGGGGCGAGCATGTTTTAGTGTGAGCTTGCTGGGCCATGTGGGTGTGTGGGGATTGTCTGTGACTGCAACTCCCATCATGCTCTTGGCTACACCCCCCTTCTCAGCATGCCCATACTTCCTCCCTCTTGACTCTGCTTCCCTGTGAGGGGGTGTGACAGCAATGGCAAGATGGCTGACTGTGAAATCCTGGTGTTTGTTTGGCCAAAGAGAGCCCCTGTGCCTCACACAGCAGCACCCAGTAAGGGGGATCTTTTGCTGATATTTCACTGAGGTGTGGGTCAATGCATTCTACCCGGTGAGTTGTGTGGAGTTTGTGTTGAGGGGTGTGTGTTTCTCTACATGCTGGTAAGTATGGTCAGAGCTGTCAGTCCTCCTTCCCACCTGGCCAGACATCCCACCATGAAACGTGCTTCCATTGGAGGGCGTGCAAGTTGTCTTTCAGGGTGTCAGTCAGTGGTGTCCTGCTTCTGATTTGCACACAACCTCTACCAGGGCCTTGTGCTCCCACAGCAGGACCCAGTGTCAGCCATCTTGTCAGTAATTTTCCACTCCTTGTGATGTGGGCATGTTTCTGAGAGGTCTTGATGGGCCAATTTGGAGGGGGAGCATTATCTGTGAATACAAACCCCATCATGCTTTTGGCTACACTCACTTCACCTGCATCCCCACTATTCCTTCCTGTCAGTCAGCTGCACTGTGAGGTAGTGTGTTTGTGGTGGCAAACTGGCAGTGTTTATTTGGCTTTGTGCCACAGCCTTGCTCTATTTGTTTGTAGGTTTGTACATGTCATGACACAGTTCCAAGTCACTATGAGATGGCAGGTATTGTGTTTGTCTGACTAGCATACACATCTTGGGATGATTATCTATTGGTTTCTGTGGCTTTGCTTGCAGTGCATGGTTTAACTGTCCCTTGCCACACAATATTGGGTATGGTGTTTGTGCACTCACCAGGCTCTGGTATGTCTGTTAGACCATGGACGCTCTCTGGGGGTAGGATGTCCCACAGCTTCTCCTCCCAGGTCCTGAAGTAGACTGGTTTGGCAGGAGGGCCACCGCCGCTGCACTGACTCAGGACATGATCTTTTTCAATGAGTTTCTTGATCCTCCTGCGCACCTCATACCACCTGTTCTGGATATCGTCCTTTGTGCGCCTTGCTGGTGCTTGTGCGTTCACCTTGTCCACAATTCTCGCCCACATCTTGGTTTTCTGTGACATGGGGGCCTATGGACCAATGTGCTAAACAAATGTGGCTCTACTCTGATGATCTCGTCTACCAGCACTTCCAACTCACTATCTGTGAACTTTGGATTCTTTTTTGGTGGCATGGTGATGGATGGTGGTGGTGAGTGATGTGTGTGTGAGGGTGCAAGTGAGGGTGGGTTAGTGTTGGTTTAGCTAGCTAGCTGTATGTGTGAGTGCTTTTGGTGAGGTGCTGATGGTGTGCGAGTTGTGTGATGGGTGAGTTGGGAGTGTGTCTGTGGTTGCTGTGTGATGGTGTTTGCTGCTGGCTGTGTCTCCTATTTGCAAAGGACCATGGTAGTGATTGATGCCCTTTATGTAGGTGGAGTTGTGGGTGTGTCTTTGTCCCACTTTTTTTTAAATATTTATTGGCTTTGTCATTGCTTGTTTGGTCCTTTTTTTATCTTTTTTCCTTTGGGTTTTCTAGGCATGAAGGAGACGTTCTTCTGACCGAGACGGATGCTGATGTTGGCTCGTGTGGGATTCTCCGCCTCATTCACGCTGACTATCTTCTACGCGTCGGTCGCGGATATCTCTATTACTTGTGAGCCCGGTTTTCTGTGCGTGTTGGTCATGCAGCTTTGGCTCTGTGTGAGTCGGTCTGGTTTTACACGCATTGCATCATACTGCGCGGGCCGGACATCGCGGATACGTGTCGGTCGGGTTCATTCCAGGTTCGTGTCAGTCGGTGAAACTCGCGTCGGTTTTCCATCCAGATCACTATTTTCCCTACGGCTCGGTCACACAGCTTGTATTCCGTACGTGTCGGTTGTAATTCACATGCGTTGCATCGTACTGCACGGGTTGTACGGTGCTGATCCGTGTCGGTCGGTCACCGGTCCGGGTCCGGGTCCGTGTCGGTCGGTACGTTTTGCGACCGGAATTGGAACCGGCCCCTAAGTTAGACACCATGCTGACTTCATCAATAGTTAGTAGCTCTAATTTCTTTAAAAAATCTTGCCTCTATAATTTGTTGTCATGTTAAACAGGCAGCATTAATAATCGATGAAGAGTAACTCCTTTAACATTATGAGCAGCTAAAGCCTGTTGGTGCAGGGACTGCAGACAACAAATTAGAATCTGTTGTCCTCTGTAGGTAACTTGTAAGTACTTTATTCAAGAAGCTTTTTCCAGTTGCAGCTTGACCACTTATGTACAATTGAACTGGTTTGCATGCACAACATGCACCTTTTTTTTCTCATGCAGAAATCCATGTCTATTTTACCTTTTACCTCTTCAAACATTTCTTTCAGATTCGAATTCAATAGCTGTATTAGTAGTACTAGACCCACCGCTTCCCTTCCTACTTAGTGCATTGCATTCTCCACTTCGTTCATTACTATTGCAGCTTCATTTTCAATGATTGACTGTCCAAGAGGATCTTGACCGACAGGTGCTGAACCTTGACTGCTCTCAGAACTCTCTCTTGCTACCTCAGAAGCAATTGTTTCTTCTTGTTCAAATCTCTTCTTTCAACATTTGAAGATGCAATGGAAACACACAGCACTTAATGCTGCCTTTCAGAGCTCTGACTGAGACTTCATAACAGTCAAATTCTCCAGTAGCTCACTTTCAGTTCACTATGACTTAAACAACTGTAACAAGGCTAAATAGAAAAACTCTCTTTTGTCTGGAGTTTTGGAAACTTCACTTTCAATGGTTGATTACATGTTCTTTGTTATGTCTTACCAAACATCCTTCAATTATCCAGCCAGAGCAAATTTACGGTCATCTATGTTTTCACTGACATTACTTCTGAGAGTATAATGTTTAAGTATTTCATAGAGACACACCCTTTCCAGATGAGGACTTCTTCTTGTACAATACGTGTTCAGCATGTCACTCTTCAGAATGTCTGTACTGTGTCGCTCAAAATTCTGCAAGAATTTCAGGAAATGACTTAAGTACTCTGTTACCAGCATTAGCAAACCCTAAACTCACCCATAAAGCTCCTCTAGATTTAAAAAACAAATGAGCTGAGTTTAATCAGTCTACACATTCATAGGAGCTTATCTCTCTGTGAGAAAGCATTTTCAAACTAAGGGGTCTATTACGATTGTCCACCGCCATCGTTTCTGCAAATGGGACCGCCCTTTATGTGTGCGGCAGTCCCGCAAATCCAATTAGGATGCGCCCGCCACACTGGCGGGAACATCCCGCATTTTTAACATTGCGGCAGGCGGAGCTTTCAGCAGCACCTGCCGCAATCTTAAAAAGGCATTTGTGCATTTGAATGCACGTTGTGCATGCAAATGCAGGGGGGTACCATGTGTACCCCCCACCCCCGACACCCTGGGGACCCACAACGGGCCCCCACATGCAGACTCCGCATGCCTTTCCATGGCAAGGCACTTCACCGCCTGCATCTTGATATTGATGGCGGTGTCTTGCAGACACCGCCACCATATTCCCCTTTTCCACCCGGTCTCCTGTTAGACCGGCGGAAAACCGGCGGACGGTCTTTCTGGGTGGCGAATAATGGCGGGCAGATCGCCACCTCCATACGGGCGATGGCGATCCGCCCACCAATTATGATAGACCCCTAAATCTACACAATTTCTTCGTGAGACTCTTTTTTGCTGAAATCTCCTCCCACATCTCCTTCACCTCAGCTTTCTGTGACTTTGTTATATGAGATGAAACAAACTGAGCAACGACAAATGAGTTGTCTGCAACAAATAAACTGTACATCCATGTTTGCATTCCACAGCGTCAGAATCAAAGGGTTGTAGTCATTAATGTACTTGGAGGTCTCTGTTCTTCTTAGGTTGTATGTATTTTTCATTGATTTCCTTGTAAGTGTATATCTGACTACAGACAAAAAGCTGTTGACTCTTACTTGTGAGATGGCAGGTCGTAGAAATCCGAAACGATATCTTGTATAAAATTTCCCTTTTGCTCTGTATTTTCGCTGACAGTATTTTCTGCATCTATGATTTTGGATTTTTAGAACCTGTGGTCTTAATATGTTGTCACTACTCTCCTTTGGAATGGAGGGTTTGTATTAATATCAGCCACTGGCAATCTCTTGTGGGTACATCCAAATCCATAGTTTTTTCCCACCATTCCACCCCAGTTTGGACCCAGCCATATTCAAATCAATCATGACCCTGCTACACATGGGAACATTTCAGTCCAAATTGCCAGGCAAGTTCCTCCCTGGACTGAAAGCAGCATTCTGGGAACGGTATCGGGGTATCACCCCTCATCAACCAGGCTAACTTAAATTCAGTGACACAATGTGTATGGGACCCACGTCTGCTCATACCCTTTCCACTTAATGTGAGACTATGCTACTTCACTTTACCCTATTCCTCTCTACAAGACTCTACTCTATGCGGTCCACTCTATGCCATCACACTCCAAGACACTCCAGTGTTAGACTTTCTATAACACGCCTCAAAACTCTACTCTACCCCCTCCACTCCATACTAACCCACTCCATTCTATCCCACTCCACTCTAATATACCTCATCTCAATCTACCCCACTCCACTTCAATATACCCCCACTCCACTTCACTGCAATTTACTCCACTCCAATCTTCCATTCCAATCTACCATACTGTAATCCACCCAATCCTTTCCACTCCAATGTACCCCCACTCCATCTTAATCTACCCCACTCTACTCCAGTCCAATCAACCCATCTCTACTCCACTGTAGCCCAATCCACTCTATCCCATCTACTGCGTTGCACTCTAGCCCAAACTATCCCACTTCACTCTAATCAATCCCTCTAAAAATCTGCCATGCTCCACGCCAATCAAACCCACTCAACTCTAATCTAACCCACTCCACTCTAATCTACCCCACTGCAGTCTAGCCCAATCTACTTGACTACAATCTACTTTACTCCACTATGCCCCAATCCACTCTACTCCAACCTACCCTATTCCACTCAAAACTATGCCACTTCAAACTACCCCACTCCAATCTATCCAGTATACCTCCCTTCTTTACAATCTACCCAACTCTAATCCACCTGGTCTACCACACTCCATGTACTCCACTCCAATCTGCCCCACTCTACCTAATCCCACTTTGATCTACCCCAATCTACTCCATTCCACTCCACTCCACTCTTCCCAATTTACCATATTGCGGTCTACCTCCCCAATTTACCATATTGCAGTCTACCTCTGTTTACTCTACCCCAATCTACCCTGATCTACCATACTCCTATCTGCCACAATCCATCCAAATGTACTCCTTTGAGACCTGCAACAGCTTGGAGTTTTTTCACTTGCAGCTATAATTACTCATATAGCTGAGATGTCGTCTCTACTTAGCAATGTTCCCACTGTGGGATAGTTAATTCCCATTGCATGTTTATTTATTTCTTTATAGTGCAACTCACCCTTTCTGGGATGTATGTCTTGCAGTTCCCCTGTTGGGGTTTTTGTAATTGGCAAGCATGGCTCTGTTTCTGGGTTTTGTTTATGTAATAGCTTTCGCACAGGGAGGGGGACTCTTTTAGTTCTTGGTTGCGTGACCTTGGCTGTTCTTGCAGGTCGAGTTGATGACTTCTTATTTGTTGTTTAGTAGGACTCTTTATTTGCCCTACTGTCTCCTAGCCCTGTTTTTGGCAGCAGTTGCTTTAATTGCTCAACTCGGCCCATTGGCATCTTAAACAATGCTTGCTGTTGGAGATGTCTGGGGTATGTGTGTGTCTTTCACAATCTTCAGCTTCACCTTGAGTTTCCACCAACAGTTCAAAATAGGAGCGGTAGGGAGCAAGAAGAGGTCATCCGTCAAGATTGTGTACAAACCCCCATTGTGTCCCTAAACCCTTTCCAGGTCAGAATATAGTGCAACAAGGGATCAGGCACTGTATTCCAGGGGGCATCCAATGCGGGCTGATGGCTATGTGTGAGCTGGTAATACTGCCAGTGTTGTGATTGAGGTATCCTATGATCATGTTTGAGATCCACAAAGAGGACTAATACACCATCCTGAACTAGGTCATTCACATGACGAACCCTTCACGTTGCCATGTGAACGGCACCCCCCCCCCCCCCCCCCCAGCAATACAACGTAGCCGCCAGAGTCATAGGCAGGGCCACACACTTCAACCAGTTTATACAGTAGTCCCAGAAGGCAGAAAAGGACTTCATGACCTACATGAGAGCTGGGATCATTTCACTAGTGCTGGAGAGGACCGCTAATATATTATCCGTGTAATAAAAAGCTTTCCTCTCACCTACTGGGTTAACTATCTCCTGCATACCAGGTGTACAGCATATTTGAGCAAAAAGGCGTTCCAGCCCCAGCAAACATAACAGCGGGTAGAGTGCGGGCACCCCTGCCTTGTTCTGCAACGGACAGCAAAAAAGCCCTCACAGGTCTCTGAGGCCATATTAGCACTATAGTCAATCTAATTTAGCAAAGTCATGACCTCCATCAACCGGGAATAGGCATGGCCACTTCACGTAGTCGAATGCCTTCTCGTCGTCAGGAGAGACATGCACCTTCCCATCTTCATTGTGCAGCACCTGCCACTGTAGATGGGAGAGCATCCTCAGATGATTCGCCAGGCAAAAACCCAACCTGTGAGGGGTGTATCAGCAGTGAAATATAGACCTTGAGTCTAATGGCCAAAGGCTTCGCCCTGAACTTCATATCTGCATTTATGGGGAATATAAGGTGAAAGTTAGCGCATTGAAGCAGGTATTGGCCAGGTTTGGGAAATGAGGAAAATAAGCACCCTATTGAATTCCGCTAGAGGAGTCATGGCGGTGGAGATATCTCTGAACAGTTTGCCCAAAAAAGTAATTATGAGGCTTTTAGTGTTATTGCAGACTTCCATCGGAATACTATTCCGATGGAACGGTGAAGGACCAGGGCCTTCACCGTTGCAATTTCGTCAATGGCCTGTGCAATTTCGTCATTCCTAATGTCAACACCTAGTGACTGTCCCTGATCTGGCATCATGTTCCGTCCTGGTTAAGGAGTAGAGGGCCTTGTAAAAAAGTGGCACATACCTGCAGTATGTCATGCAGGCCATGGAGGACCACATAACACGCGGATTTAATGTCCTGTATCATTGCGTGTGACTGCACACCATCTAGCCTCTTCCCCCCTTCTCGTAATGCCACTGCTGTAAGTGAAAAAGTGTTGACTCTGCTTGTGCAGTGTAATGAGAGTTCATATTGTACTTGGTGCTGAGCAGTTCCATAAGAAGGGCGGGAGTTGGTGAAGCCTTATATGCCGGAGTCAAGCAAAGGGTGATGTCCTTCAACTGCTTGCATTCTGCCTCACAATGGCGCTTGAAGGCTGCTGAGTCACTCATGAAATCTCCTCACAGGGAGGCCTTTCTGGATGCCCAGGGTACCTGTGCAGAGGAGACGGATCTAGTATTCTCATCCAAATAGCAGATATATTATCCGTGTAATAAAAAGCTTTCCTCTCACCTACTGGGTTAACTATCTCCTGTATACGCATGTCCTCTGGGGGCTTTTTACCCCATGGCGTTCATATGCCAGTGCGCCTGGTGGGGTTGCAGGAGAGGGAGATCAAGGTCGAGCAACATAAGGCCGGGGTCAGATGTACTGTGCTGGAGATTCGAGGCAACCACTAGATTACTGTGTTTAGACAAAGTATTAAAAATAAAATATCGGCAGAAAGAAATATCGAGTCGGAAATATCATGTGCAAGAATATCGTTGTCAAGAATATCGTTTTTAAGCTATGTAATATCGATTTAAACAATACCGAAATCATTATTATAGTTTACAGAAGTATCGTTGTTAAGAAAATATTTTTAAATAATTGTTAGGTATTTTAGCATGTATTTTAATTGTATATGTTAAGAAATGTTTGTTTAGATTTGCTAATGTTTTTTACTATAGCTTTTAATTTGTTAGGTACTTTTGAAATTGAATTGAATATATTTTTTTTCATTTTAAGGACTGTAGCGGGTTATCAGGTTTATAGGGTTACAAGGTGGGAAGTAAATGTAAGTCTAATTAATTTTTTATTAAGATTTTTTATTTAATTGTATAATTAATTTTATTTTTTTAATTAAGTTTCAGATGCGGGTTGTTCGTTTTGTAGGAGTATACATGAGAAGTAAATTAATTCTAATTATTAATAGTTTTTAATTATAATCAATTATTTAATTTATAAATATGTTAATCATATAATTTATTTATTTTAATTACATTTCAGGTGCGGGTTGTGTGTTTTGTAGGGGCGTAGGGTGGGGAGTAAATTAATTCTAATTAATTATTAATTAATTTTTAATTAATATTATTAATTTGACAATTAATTAGGTTAATTGTGTAATACTATAGATTTGTTTTGGGTGTGTGCTGATTTTGTATGGGTAAACGGTGTGAAGGAAATTCATTCTAATATTTAATTAATAATGTTAATTCACAATAATTAATGAAATGATAAATAATAGTTCAAAATATGTAATTAAGATATTCTTGTTATACAAGTTGGGAGTTGTGACATTTTCAAGATTAAAGGAAATTAGGCTCATTTAATATAATTATTCTTTCATAGTTAATTATTAACAATAATGAATAAAGGAAGGAAGGAAGGAAGGAAGGAAGGAAGGAAGGAAGGAAGGAAGGAAGGAAGGAAGGAAGGAGGGAAATGAAATACAACGAAAGTAAAGGGAAAAAATGGATGAAAAACACATGAAAAATGTGAACAAATGCAAAATACAAAGGCAGCAGATTCAAAAATAGGCCCATCACCATGAACAGAACAGAGAAAACAAGTTGGTTGCACCCATGCGAGCTGCATCGTGCCATTCGCATGTGATTTCCAACACGAAGACGCACACTGCATTGCCTTTGACAAGAAAATGCAATGTGAATGGGTGTGTTAGGCAACTCCACCTGCTTGAGGAACTCCATGTAGCGCTGCTGAGCTACGTGACTAGTTTGCGGAGTTCTGCATAGTGTGACACCGTGAACTCCACCTAGGCCTACATATGACCAAGAGTTCTGATTTTAACAAGATCTGCCACCTATAGCTCAGGCATACATACTGCTTTTAATATAATTTTGTAGCTTGGATTTTAGTTCCTTACTTTAACTCTGTGTGCTTTCAGTTGTTTGTTTACCAGGAAAACTGGGTCAACTTCTTATTGAACCACCAGAGACACACTGAGTTACGAATATTCCAAAGAGAAAACTGGTTAACCTTTAGATTGAAGTGTGCCAATCATTAACATGTAGAATTGAATGGTTGCCCCTGTTTGCAGTTTAAATGAAAACTTGTGGTAGGGTTGAATCTCCTAACTTGTTCATTGCACAGGGGGGTCATACAGGGCAGCAGTGATATGTTTGTTGTTCAAATAAGACTCAATCTTGAAAAAAAGACCCGAGGTGTTTGGCAAAAAGGAGCAGTTGGTTTAGTCAAACACTACATCCAGGAGCACAGTAAAAGTATCAGGGTCCAAGGACTGATTAGAATGCAATAGTTTTAAACGTTTTTTTAAATAAATTTCTTGAAGCATCATAAAGCAATTAATGGATTCTGTTTTGGGAGTGGAATGGGGGCCTAGGAGTGAAGCCGAAAATTCCTCTCACCTGATGAAAAATGCAGGTGGGTCTTGACCTTGCAAGGACACAATGAGAGCAGTAAAGTACTGTATTCAGATGTCCAGCATGGGGTGCATGTGATCACTATGTATGTTGGGTGTGCTGTGTCCTGATTGGCTGAGTGTTCCTAAGTTTATGGCATTTTGGGAATGCATGCCCCTCTGGCCATGTGACTTTTCTTGGGGCAATTTTCCAGGACAATTGCAGTGTCGTTGCCTATCTGTGAGACTAATCTGTTTTTTTCCTAATCCGACGTTTGTCCTACTGGTTACGTGCCACCCCACCTGTGATCTGTCAATTCATATCCTCAGGCCTTGAGTGCAGGGCCTGTCTGACCACGCATTTCTTACTAAGGCTTGATGGAGAGGTGATATCGGGAGATTTCCAATCCAAAATACTTTATTTTGGTCAAATGACCATAAAGGTGCAAATGCAATAAAAACATACAATGTGTAAAAATAACCATCATTAAAAGTGCATGTTCACATATTCCAAAAATGTCCTTGAGTGTGTGATATGATATCTTTCAGAATCGGTATAACCTCACGACAGCATAGACCCACAATCCTAGGAGTTTAACCAGATGGAATGCAACATGTTAAAAAACAATTCCATATCTATCTAGGGGTGTCTTGCTCATTAGGCTTATTATTTGGTATGCACACTGTTTGCTGCTTGATTTATCCAAGCAAATCTTGGACCAGTGGGGCATGACTCCTCTAATATTTTGAGATTCATTGAGCCCATTAAAATTAAAAAAGCGGGGCATAGGTGTATGTACAACTCCATTGATCAAACAATATGCTTCACACTCCTAAATCAAGCTGCAGTGGTTCCATCGCCTCATTTTCTATGCTATTTATATACACCTATACCATAAAAACATAGTATACCTTTGGATGAAAAAAGAGTACTTAAAACCAAAAATAAAAAATTCCCTCAATAGACGAGGATAAAAACCTGATTATGGAATTTTTCCATTAAATTGGACTGTATCGTTGGACCTTTAGCAACAATTCAACCATAATACAGTTATTTTACAAGTGTGGAGTCCAAATGGTCTCCTACCACCTCTAAATATAACTTCTGCCCATTAAGATGCCTTACCATATTAGAACAGGCGAACCCGTAATATATTCTGACCTGGACCAGCCCGGTAAGGGATGGCCATTAGGTTTAGATAGAACTCCTAGGCTCTCATTACTTGCGCGCACCTAAAATCCAGTGGGATATGATACTTTGGTAGAGGGGTAGGACTTTACGCCCTTAGCAGGATAGTTGTTAAAAGGTTTCAGGAAGATCCAATTGATCACCTCGTTTCTCTGACTAAAGTTCCTTCATCCATCCCCAAGTACCCTGTTCATACCCCACAATGTGGGCTGATTTGACTTAGGTCTAAATAGTAAGGCTTAGGAATGACTTGTGTGCACACCACATGAAAAACAAAAATCTCGAGGCCGCAAATACGATCAGCTGTTGAGTATCATATTTCAGAAGCTTCTTCACAATGGTAGGTCCCCAGATTTCTGCATAGCTGTATCAGACATCATAATCTAGCCTTTTTTGTAGCCAGGACAGAAGAAGAATACATGAAGTTCAGTTTCCTCAACATTTCTGCACGCCGGCCACCCTAAAAATGTAGCTCCAGCCAATGTATTGGAAAATGAGCGCAGGGGGAGTGACCCATGCCTAAATTGGACATACAATTTCCTTGTTGTATTTCATGTAGGAAAGCCTCCAAATTGTAATTGTCTTTAATTCTTATAAAGGTTATTGTTAGAGAACCTAGTGCTGAGCTCCCATAAAGGAGAGCAAGTTTCCTTCCTCTGTAGCTCCTAACAAGTTCCTTCCTTGTGGTTGCGGGACAAGACACTTCTGGGTTGCTCCACATGCTTTTTCTTCCTATGCTGTGGAGTGCGTCCCTGATGTATGCAAGCCAGGCTAAATTTCCTGCCCCGGGAAGACCCATTACCTCCGTTAACTCAGACCTGTTTGCAAACAGTTCCAGAGTCGCCCATATCAGTCGCCAGAAGGTAAGCGGTCTGAGACCTATTTCTTCTGCGATTGGTCTAACACCTAGATCCAATCGTGGGGGAAAAAGTGGGGTGCTGGAGGAGAGTCCAAGTAGCTGCCTAATAAAGTTGTTTTCAACCGTGGTTAGATTTTTCATTGGACAGTGCCGCCAAAGTTCAGATTCATACATAACGCCCCCCCTGGCTCGCACTTTATAGATCTTGGCAATGGGACTGATGGGTTTACAAAGAGAGTTCCTATAAACTTTGGCCAGCCACCCTGTTGTTTGTGCTAACTTGAGGCTCGTTTTGTCTAATTGTGTTGTTCAATCCATGTTTTCTGTCAGGGTAACACCTAGATATTCAAACATGGATACCCTCTCAAGCGGGTACTGTTCAGCCAAGGATTAAGTTGTGTCTTGTTTGTTGGTTTGAAGACCATATATTCGGTCTTCTGGATATTATTCTCCAGCTCTCAATTGCTGCAAAAAGCACCAAAAAGCACAAAAACTAACAAGAATCCTCTGAATGCCCATTGGTGACTTGAAGAGCAGGAGAGTGTTGTCAGCAGACATCATTGCAGTTACTTTGTTTTGTGCAATATTCAGGGCATCAGTGTCCTTCTCCTTATTAAATGAGTCTACCAATACATTGATATATAAACAAAACAGGGTGAAAGCTAACACGCATCCCTATCTGATTCCTCTGTTGACAGAGCAGTCTCCTAATCATATGGTAGAGATATGTGGCGACTCCAATGTCACTTAATACAGACCATAACTTGTCTCTGGGTGCCAGGTCGAATGCAGTTTTTAAATCAACGAATGTTAGATAAAGGCTACCTTCCTCTAGGATCACTGTTTTCCAGTGTAGGAGCTGGAACCTGAAAATTTGATCTACAGTAAAGATGTTTTTCTAAACCCTACTTGGAAAGGATTAAGGATGTTATGAACATCCATCCAGTCCTGGAGGCCTGCCAATAGTACAGGGGCAAAGACCTTCTGTGTTACTTCGATTAGACTGATGGGTCTGTGGTTAACTGGTAAAAGTGGGGAACCCTTCTTAGAGACTGGGAAGATTTTCAGCTCATGCCCAAGTTTTGGGGTTCAGTATTCCCCGCAGCACGGCATTAAATAATGCCCACAAGTATGGCCCCCAAATTGTTGGTTCTGAGCGGAAACGGTCCCCAGGTGTTTTTTCTAGCCCCAGTGCTTTTTGAGGGGCTATTTTATTTATAGCACTTTATATCTCAGTCAGAGTTATCTCTAGAGGCTCTCTGGGTATGTTCTGTTGCAAATTGGTATTTTAGTGTACAGAGTTACCCTCAACCTCAGGTGTGGTATATAGGGCCTGGTAATGATCTTTCCAGGTTTCCGCCGCAATGTTGGGCTCGTGAACCTATTTACCTTCTCTGCAACCTGAGTTAACTATGTTCCAAAAGGCCTTCTGATCATTATCGGACAAAGCCCTTCTCAGAGAGTCCCAATTATCCTTCTCCCAGGTTTTTTTTGCTAAAACATTAATTTCTCTATCTGAGGTCTGCTTAGATTTAATTTGTTTTGGCCTATCTTAATATTTGATCGTGTCTAGCAATGCCAATTTTGCCCGCCGGCACCTACGATCAAACCAGGAGTGTGGGGGCTTCCTTTTGCCTATGGGATACCCTGCTGGAAAAAATATATCAGCTAGTTTGGTCGTTAGTACTTTATGGGTCTCTGCAACTCCTAATAATGAGGTAAATGTACCATCTTCTGTTATGATCTTGTTCACATCCTTTAAAGAACAGCTAACAGCCTCGTATAGGGCAGCCATCATACCAGGGGATTGTTGCATTACTGACCAACGTATTCTTCCCCTGTTATTGGTGAGTATTAGCCTATCATATGGGGTTATATTTGCTGGAGATCCAGTTTGAGTAACCAGTAGCTACAGCTCCAGAGTCAATGCGTTGTGCTCACTGTCATGCCGAGGCAGCGCAGTAAACAACCCTATGCCATATCCAGGTTTCTACCAGGATGTAGTCTATCGTAGAAGAATGGCCCATCCTGTTGAATGTATGCTTCCCCGGGGTGTCCTATTTTGTACGCCCATTACAAGCCTTTCCTGAGTAGTTTAAGGTGAGGGATTTGATCTGAAGGTCCAACGGAGTCCAGCCCTGATAGGTGGAATATTCAGTGACTGTATTACTAGTTGGAAATGCAAAGACGGTGACTTGAAAACAGGCATTGCAATGGGAACGGCCATAAAGGTCTAGAACAGCATGGACGGTGACATCCATGCTGTGCTGGAAATTGTGGTGGTACAGACAGGGGGGCACATGCTGTGCCCCCTGAATGTATCCCCATGGCAGGGTGGCCAAGGGGGCCCTGAAGCCAGCCTTTTCATGGCGTGGCTCTGGCCATGAAATGCTGGCGGTGGACGAACTTGTAATTTGCAAATTGCATTGTGGCGCAGCAGCGCCACCACCAGGGAACAGCGGTTCCCTGGTGCAGCCCACGGTCCACCACTGGCACAACTTTGTATGTCGTCTTGCAACCGCCAATGCGACCTCCACTGCGCCAAACCCGTGCAAGGCGGCGCAAGGACCACCAACCTTATTACGAGTTTGAAATGCCCAACTTGTAATCCGGTCTGCAGTCCTATGGCCTTTCCCATGGCGGTGCCTTGAAAACAGACGCTTGAAGGGAACGGCCATGAAGTTCTAGACCTCCAGACTCGTTATCAGGCCCTTAGGTTTTGTTAAAGCTTTACCTTTTTTTCCCATTAAGTACACCTACTATAGCTAAAACTCTTGATAATGCTCTTAGGGGAGTTGACCATGTAGCTGTCCCTAAACCTCTGCTATTGGGTATGGCTAGATGTTAAAAATGTAGATACCAGTAACAAGATCATGTGGGTTTTGCATTTAAAGGGATGGTTTTCCAAATTGGGCCTCCGGCCAATAATCACATCAGGCTCAACTATAAGATCTAATACTAAAGGTTTCATAATGAAAACCTGTTTGGACAGTGTTGTAAATCAATGGCAACTTTCTTCCAGCTGAAGCTCACTTTCTGATTTATTTCTATCTCCCAAACCTCCCCCAAAACTTGAAGCATTTCTAGATGAGATATCCCCTCCTCTTGCAAAAAGTCTTTTAATCAAATTTTGATTTGATATATTTCCTCTAAATGCTTTTAAAACAAATGGTGCTCTGGTCATTCAAGTTCTTCACAGTGCATTAAGCGTGGGCATAAATCGGAGGATATTGATCACTCTTTGGGGCATATTATCAAGAAAGGCGATAAAATTATCGCCGCTTTAGCGGCAGGAAACTGCCGCTAAAACGGCGATAATGGCCTTGATAATATGCTCTATGGAATTCCAATTGAAGCCCATGTTAGATGTGAAGGACATCTAACCTGGGCTTCAATTGGAATTCCATAGAGCATATTATCAAGCCCATTATCGCCGTTTTAGCGGCAGTTTTCTGCCGCTAAACCGGCGATAGTTTTATCGCCTGGCTTGATAATATGCCCCTTTTTTTTTAGTCCATGCTAAGCTGGCCTTAGGTGTAAATGGAATGGCCTCTGTGCCTCAGCTTGGGCTTAAAAAGTTACATAACTGCCCATATGATCATTACATCAGCCACTTCCAAGACTGATGTGTTTGCTATTAGAAAATACTTGTTCACAGCATGGCTAATACAAACTAGATCTCCTTAACTTGCTGTTGTTGTACCATTATGCACCTTATCTGTTGTTTTATTGGGCTAGTGTGTTTTGTACCTTGTGATTATGATTGCATTAGGTAGTGGCTTTGAACTGATGATGATTTAATTCTTGTTTATTCTTCTACTCTTTATTTTTGCATATGTCAGATTTTAGTTATGAGGTCATTTGGCATTTCCTATTTGCTTAAGATATGCTGCAGCTGTTTTTGCTTACCTACATTCTAATACTGTAACTGTAACTGTAACTCTATCTTAACAATAATATCTGAAATATATATCTACTATATGTTTCATAAACTGTGAATCGTGTCCTCTATTTTTGGAAATACCTTTATGGCTGATAGGCCAAAATAAAGTCTTTTAGTACATTTTGACTCATTTTAATGTTTCATCATTTAAGTTATCACATGCCCATACCTTTTCAGGCACTCCAAAAGCAAAACAACTCACCACTTCATTGGTGATAACTATCACATCCACTTCTTTGTGTGTGGATTCATTTAAATTCCGACAAGAAATGCAAGGCATGTGCAGCAGTATTGATTTTGCCAGGAGCATGCTTGAATTCAAAGATGTGCTCTTACTGTTTTGAACAAGGGTGGGATGCCCCCACTGTGAATGAATATCCATCACCAGTGGCCAAAGTATTGACGAAGCGCTTGTGGTCTGATCGTAACAAGAATGTGCTTTCTCACGTATTGTCTGAAGTTGTTGATGGGTAACACACATGCTAGCAAATCTATTGTGGTAGGTAAATTATTTTCTATTCAAACTAAAAATAATAAAATCAAAGTTAAAACACAAATTAATATAGTAAGTAAAACATTAATTAAATTAGTACCTAGAACATATTACCATGGTTAAATGATTGATTTTAATTGTATTACCTATTTCATTATGATTCAAGTTAATATGTTGGGTCCACATAGAGTCTCAATGCATTACTTTTTAACGTGGATTCTTCCATGTCAGGATGTTTCATAGTGCATTCAATAAATATCTGTTTTAGTTCTTTCAAACTGAAAAAAGTGCCATCAACAAATGTTTTAATGACAGTCGTAAGGAATCACCGACAGAATATTGCTTACGGGGCACAAGAAAAGTGGGATGCAAACAATGTATATGCTCAATAGTTTCCTTATAAGAATGACATACTCAACAAAGTTTCTGCTTTGGGCCTGTATAGTTCCAAAAGACTTCATAGTAAAAAAATTAAGTCTTACAAATTATTTTTCATTTTAGGTTCAACATTTAAGTCCGGATATGGTTGTCTTTTCAATGTGTATGTGAATTGCATACAGTTTGAATATTAATAAGTTAATGATTAATTGGTAAGTGATTAAGTAGGTTAAAAGTAGAACAGCTTTTATAGCTTTCTGCATTTGAATTTTACATTGCAACATTTTCATTGATAAAGTGCTACCAGTGATGATAATTGTAAGATATGATCAGTGATATAAGTTGTCTTCCAAATAATATTTATAATGACCTAAGAGAAGTACTTATCTTGTTTTTTATTAATTTACTTTAAAATGTCCCTGTCTGTATTCATGCAGCCACATAAATAGTTAATTACATTGACTCATTGGTGGTGTCGTATAGTTCCACCCTATGTTAGGAACTGCACGTTCGTGGATGACATAACAATTGGGATGGTCCGGACTGATTCTATGCACCCACTCAGGATATGGTGTCCTATAGACCAGCTAGCTAACAGTTCTACTATAAGTACCCCTAAACTAGGGGGTAGCAACTGGTTCTGTGAACCACCAAACATGAAAACCTTGAGTGCCCCAGGAATCATGGTAACAGATATAGAACCCTTTCACTCAGTCACTCGTGCTCTCACCCTCAGAGCAATATACAAAGAATACAAGGTGATACATTTTCAATGTTTATTAAACCAATGTGATTCTTGTATAGAATATATGTGCTGCAGTAATCAATAGACAGAAGCAGATGAAAGTTATCAAGACAGTGAACATGATAAAAAGCTCCACCATCATGCTAATAATGTATATGTATGCAGACATATAAAACAATATAGGAAGTCGGATGCACTCCTACTATGCAGTACCTAACTTAAGTGTATGTGTTCTGCTAAGAATCCACGCACTGAATGATCCGACCCTAGTTTCCTGAAGGGAAAGAATGTAAGTTCCCATCTTGGTCACCAGCTGGACATCTTGCAGAGATATCAGCAAGCTGCTGGGCCAAAGCTTCAGTATGTAAAGACCTCACCAATATCACCGCTCCTCTGACTAAACTTGGAAATGCTTGTTTATTTGTAATGAAAAGCATCAGTGTGAGTCCTGTGCAAGCCAGAATTGTTATGGTCTATAGATAGCCATGTCGCCTCATGGATGAAAAATATAATGACATTTGCACAATGTGTCTCGAGGCCTTGTACATGGTGCTCAAGGAGTCGTGATTATGTTAAGCGAAGCAGAATTTGTAAGCAAAGCAATTTCAGAGAAACTAATCCAATATTGTCCCACACGCAAATTTGTGTAAAAGGTTATTGTTTGAAAGGGAAGTTAACGCAAGAAACATGTTCACAGTAAAAGATGGCAGCCTTTTTACATGAGCCTACCTATGACACATAACAGTGGGGCTCAGATAATTTAGTCCTAGTTCAACTTTTATTCGGCAGTGGGTTATGGAGGTAGGAAGATGTAAAATTTGATAGAAGTTTTTATGAGTTGAACATCAAAGGTCATACAGCAGCAGCTGACCCAACTATGCCCTCTCAAATATACTTCCTTCTGAAATGTTTCATGGCAAGGAAAACCTCCATATGTTTATTAATCAACCCCAAGACATAAATGATGTTACACAAGTTCAATGCTGTTACATTCTAGGGCCCATTTGAACTTTGGTGTGGTATATACAAAGCGCATGATATATATTTTTCTAAAGCTGACTTTTAATTGTTCATGTCAATATAATACTCAATGTCGATTTAGCTGTCGCTTAAGTTCAATTTGCGAAAAAGGTAGAGTGATCAAGTTGCCTGCATATGCAAAATTGCTATTGTGTCTTTGTCCACGTTTAAGAGAATCACATCAGAAGGAGTCAGGAGCTTTGGCCAGCAATATACAGCAAGAATAATACAGGGTTCAAGATGTAACTATGCTTCAGTCCATTTACAGTCTGTACTTTAGGAGTTAAGCTAGGCCCTTCCGTCAATAATACTGAAACCCATGTATCCTTGTGCATTTTGACAAGAAGGTGTAGCAAAGTGCGGTCAATGTCCCATGACAGTAGTTTGACCCATTATCTGGTCCTATCCACTCTATCATAAGCTGTGGTATAGTCAATGTAGTAGACAAATAACCTCTTATTTTCTTTGTGTCACTTTGTCTGCTAATATTGATTTTATAAATAGTGGAACACTGGGTGCCAAGTTCACTTTTACGATGTTGTTACTTGTTATCTGAAATCCTTTTATACAAATTGCTTAATATGTGTTTTGAAAATATTTTTCCTTTTAAGTCCAGTAGAGTGGTTCAGGAGCAATAAGGTGGTTCAGTTTTTGGGCCACACTTATAGATTGCTTGCAATATGGACCCTTTCCAAAGAGAAGGAATTTGACCATTGGAAAGATTGCACAAAGATGACAGTATAGTACTCTAACTGTGCAGGTTCGGTTTTATTAGAGTTATTAGAATGCCATTAGGTCCTAAGATCATAATGAACTGCAGTGTTAAATGTTTTTAGTAACAGTAGCTTGTAAAATTATAAACAGAACTTGTTCTCATGTAATTTCCTTACGACAAGATAATGAATCAATAGTTCCATATATTTAATTGGTTTTAATTACTCTACACTTGCTTCTTCCTGCTTTTCCTGTTTTATAGCATACATGTTATTTTTAACAGAGGAAAACGCAAAAACATGATGGATAGAATGATTGAATTGATCTCAGCCACTGGTGATTAGCAGAGGCTGCATCTTAGTCCATTGTTTGTTTTTACCCACCATGCCACCTCAACAGGACCCAACCGTTAAAAATCATTCTTGGTCCTGCTTCAATAGGAACAGTTTCATCCAAACTGTCAGCCCAGGTCTCCCCTGATCTGGATGACAAGCAATCCAAGATCAGTTTTGGTGTATTTCAGTTTCATCACTTAGATGCAGCTTGGTTTCAGTGGTACAGTGAAAACGGGGACCACATCTGGGCATACTTGTCAAACTGAGAGTATTGCACTGAGCAAAAGAAATGAACGGTGAGTAAAAAGCTTAAATTAATCTCAACATCTACTAATTACTCAAGACAGCACCACAGTCTATCATTTGTTTTGCCCATCATGCTACTTCAGACAGGACCCAGATATATTAGTTTGGGTCATGCTCCAATAGAAACTGTTCAGCTGAGAATACCAGGCCAGGTCTTCTTAACTTTTCTTTCTGTGCCCTCTATTGCGTTCTGTACCCCCCGCCCGCTCCGCCTTTTATTTTCCCGCCACTGCGTCCCCTACGGCCCTGCCCCCCTGCTCTCCCATTTGCCGCCCGCTCCCGCCTCCCAGCTACTCTACCCTCCCACATCCCCTTATATGGAGGCCACTGCGCGGTGAAGAGAGCGACATTTGACCCTGTTACCAGGCAGGTCGCTCCCCTCGCCGCACAGCACCACCTGTGTGACGCTGCCCTGAACCCGCTGCTGCCGCTCGCATTGGTTCGTGCCCCTGCATAGTCCTCACTGCCATCTGTATTTTGAGTTTTGCTCTGTTATTTTTATTGTATTAGCGCGGTTGTCTTTTGCCTTTTTGCTCCTCTGTATTTTTCATTGTATTAGTGCTGTTGTCTTTTGCTTCGTCCTTCCCTCTGTGACCGGTTTATTTTCTTTCTGTGCCCTCTATTGCCTTCTGTACCCCCGCCCACTCCCCTCTTTGTTTTCCTGCCGCTGCGTTCCCTGCGGCCCCGCCCCCCTGCTCTCCCATTCTCTGCCCCGCTCCCGCATCCCAGCTGCTCCTCCCTCCCACATCCCCTCATATGGAGGCCGATACGTGTCCAGTGCGTGGCCGCACACAGCAGGCACACTGCTGGTGTGCTGAAGGCGCGCCAAAGGCAAGCCCGTCTGCACCCGTCTGCACCTGGACCTCGCCCAGCACCAGAACCCCTTGCCCTCGCGAACGCCACGACGTCCGCCTCCGATACGATGCCAGCACCCTCCTCGCACTCAACACCGGACGATCACACACCTGCTTCCGGGCTGCCCTGAAGCGCACCCAAGGGCCCTTCAGCTGCCATAACTGCAAGCACACACGCCCTCGCCGCCACAGACTACATCCTCCTCGGGGACCTGAACTTCCACCTCGAGAACAACAATGACACCAACTCCACCACCCTGATCAACAACCTCACCAACCTCTGACTCAGACAGTTTGTCACAACACCCACCCACTCCGCCGGCCACACACATGACCCCATCTTCTCCGCAAGCCCCCACGTCTCCTTCAGCCACACCACCAAACTCCACTGGACCGACCATCACTGCATCCACTTCACCTTCTGGAAATCCACCACGCAGGACCACACCCAACAGTTGCCTCTCCGCTGCTGGAGCAAAGTCACCGAAGACCAGCTAACCACCACCCTTGCCCAGAGCCCACCCGCTGACCCTGCCGACCCCACCGACCCCACTGACCCCGACACCGCCACCCACAACCTCATACAGTGGATAGACAACTGCACAAACACCCTCACCCCGTTCAAGAAACCCTCCAACAGCCGCACCAGCAAAAAAAGACAGCTGGTTCACTGAAGACCTCCTGGCCTCCAAGCAAACCTGCCGAAAGCTAGAGAAGACCTGGCTCCGTGAACGAACACCAGCGAGATATGCCGCCAACAAGAACGCCGCCCGCAGACACCATCACCTCATCAGATCTGCCAAAAGGGCCTCCTTCAAAGAACGCCTAGACAACAATGCGCACAACAGCAAAGAGCTCTTCAACATCGTGAAGGAACTCTCCAACCCCAGCTCCAACACCAACGACATCCCACCTTCGCAAGACCTGTGCGACTCGCTGGCCACCTTCTTCCATCGCAAGATCGCAGACATCCACAACAGCTTCAATGCCACGGCCGCCCCTACAACCACGGAGACCTCCGTCATCACAACCAGCATCCACACCAACCGCCTGCTTTCCTGGACCAACATTAACGTCAACGACAACATCAAGATCATGAACACCATCCACTCCGGATCCCCGTCAGACCCATGCCCACACCACATCTTCAACAAAGCCAGCACCACCATCGCACCCCATCTCCGGAAAGCCATCAACTTCTCCTTCGAGACAGCAACCTTCCCGGAGAGCTGGAAGCACGCCGAGAACAACGCCTTACTCAAGAAACCCAAGGCTGACCCCAAGGACCTCAAGAACTTCCGGCCCATCTCCCTGCTCCCATTCCCAGTGAAGGTCATCGAGAAGACCGTCAACAAACAACTGACCAGCTACCTCGAGGAGAACAGCTTCCTGGACCCATCCCAGTCTGAGTTTTGCAGCAACCACAGCACTGAAACTGCCCTCATCGCCACCACACGGTCTGCCACCTTACACTACGCACATGCTTCCATGATGCCGGGATCCAAGAGAAGGCCCTGGACTGGACCACCTCCTTCCTCTCAGGCAGAACACAGAGCGTCCGCCTCCTCCCCTTCAGCTCCGACGCCACCGAGATCATCTGCGGCGTACCCCGGGGCTCATCCCTCAGCCCAACGCTGTTTAACATCTACATGGCATCGCTCGCCCACGTCGCCCAACTGCACGACCTCAACATCACCTCTTACGCCGATGACAGCCAGCTGAACCTCTGCCTCACCAAGGACCCCCGCACCGCCAAAACCACCCTCCATGAAGGAATGAAGGCTGTCGTCAAATGGATGTGGAACAGCCGTCTGAAGCTGAACTCGGACAAGACAGAGGTCCTCATCCTCGGATCCACCCCTTCGGCCTGGGATGACTCCTGGTGGCCGACCACACTGGGAACAGCCCCAGCACCGACCAACCACGCACGCAACCTAGGGGTCATCCTCGACTCCACCCTCTCCATGACTAAGCAGGTCAACGCCGTCTCTTCCTCCTGCTTCAACACCCTCCGCATGCTCCGCAGAATCTACCAATGGATCCCCACAGAAACGAGAAGAACGGTCACCCAGGCCCTCGTCAGCAGCAGGCTGGACTACGGAAATGCCCTCTATGCAGGAGCATCGGCCAAACTCCTGAAACGACTTCAACGCATCCAGAATGCCTCTGCTCGCCTGATCCTCGACATCCCGCGCCACAGCCACATCACACCCCACCTGAGATACCTGCACTGGCTCCCCGTCAACAAGAGGATAACCTTCAAGCTCCTCACCCATGCACACAAGGCACTCCACAACACTGGACCAGCGTACCTCAACAGACGACTCACCTTCTACACCCACACCCAACGGCTCTGTTCCGCTGACCTCGCCCTCGCCACAGTCCCCCGCATCTGAAGAGTGACCTCCAGCAGCAGATTGTTCTCCTACCTCACCACCAAGACCTGGAACACCCTCCCCATCCACCTACGGCAGCCCCAAGACCTACTGATCTTAAGAAGACTCCTCAAGACCTGGCTCTTCGAGCAGTAGCAGCATCCACCACCCCCCCAGTGCCTTGAGACCCTCACGGGTATGTAGTGCGCTTTACATATGCTTGATTGATTGAACTCAGACACAAGAAATCCTAGACTGGTTTTGACTTATTAAAACCTCATCAGTGTAGAGCAGCTTGGTTCCAGCCGCACAGTGAGTATGTGGTAATAGTGATCTGAGAAGTAGATTGTCAAGTGTATTGAGCAGGATGATCATTCTTCATTCTGCCATTCAAGCAATAGGA
This sequence comes from Triturus cristatus, assembly GCF_964204655.1. Classification (NCBI taxonomy): domain Eukaryota; kingdom Metazoa; phylum Chordata; class Amphibia; order Caudata; family Salamandridae; genus Triturus; species Triturus cristatus. The sequence continues at coordinate 726,725,172 of NC_140585.1, forward strand.
TCCTAAGTTATACAAGAAAGATAGAATGGACTTATCAACCATTATTATTCTTTGCCTATTATATAAGAGTTGTGGAAGAGTGTATAATAATCATGAGATTTATCTGAAGTTCTACTTTTTACATTGCAAATCAGGTTAGTGTTAAAGTAACTGGTTATTAATATTGTAGCATTTGGATACAATTGAAGTAAACTCAAGTATGGAGGAAACAATTAAAAAGTTTCTGATAAATGTGGATGTTATACAGATATTAATTAATAAAAACTACTGAGTGTTACTAAAGTTCAGAAGTACTACTGAATTATGTTTAGATTTTTTCATTATTTTAGACACAGCATACTAATTTCCATGTTCTTTTCTTTCTTTAATAACTTTATTCAGAAGCGTGCAAGAGTCATCCATGAAAGCATTTGCACAACACATACATAAATATTCAATTCATACCGTTAAAAGAAAGTATGAGCATAAGCAGAGATACATTATCCGCACAGGCTAAAAATATTAAACAAATAATTTTACAATTTTCAATCAAAGTTTAAAATGGATAAAAAAAAGTGTTACCGTTATTAAAGTGCACTAGTGCTATGATATTGTATGGTACACATTGTGGGCCACATTCTCTTAGTCACATAGATCATTCTACTAAGACACATTGGGCCATATTATCTTATTATATTATAGGAAACTGACGCTAAAGTGGCGATAAGGGGCTTGATAATATGCCCTAGAGAATTCCAATAGAAGCCCAGGTTTGGTGTCCTTCACACCAGAACCTGGGCTGCTATTGGAATTCTCCAGGGCATATTATCAAGCCTCTTATCGCCGCTTTAGCGGCAGTTTTCTGCCACTACAGCGGCGATAATGTTATCGCCGTTCTTGATTATATGGCCCATTAGGTTTAAATGCCTTATGCCCCCTTTTAGACTCTATCTGATGACATTTTCTTTCTTGCATAAAAAATGAACCATAAAAAGGATGACATTCCACAGCAAATCCCCAACGTAGGCAATGATTGCAGAAATAGGTATGCAAGCAGCACTGTGTAAAACCTAATGGTCTAATCATCAGTAATATATATCGCTTCCTAAGTTGACTATAAAATTTACAGAACAAAACCACATGCATGATATTCTGGGGCATGGTTGCATCCCATGGGCAGTTTGTCAACTTTTTTGACCAATCATTCAGATTTGGGAAACTAGCTAATTGATTAAATATATCCAATCTTAAGCTAGTCAAAACAAACCTGTGCTGTGAATTTAAAACAGTTCTAAGATAAGGTTGCATATTAAAAGTAGTTGGGATGAGTTGATTTTTTTAAAACACTGGATTTGGGGGCTTGAATTTTCATTTGAAGACTTTCCAGATGTGTCATTCCTTCCTTTTCTTAAGTGTTTCTACTAATAGACTCTAGTGTTTCAGGGTTCTCAAAGTATTCAGGGTAGCCCATATCAAAGAAACGCTGTATGTAGGCTAATCACGGGATTCTTAAATATAATCTTGATTTGAGACAGTCCCCCATTATCGTTTGATTAAAGCCTGTATGTTCCGATGTCCAGATTTTTGGACACAGTAAAATCGGTTGTAACTTGATTAAATCAGTGAGGAATTGAGTTCCCAAATTGGCGTTGCAGACATACACTTATATCCTTCTGGGGGTTTCTAAAAGATATCTAGAAAATTCATTTATTTTTATATCTCTACATGTTCTACAGTTTTTCCTGCTCTTCATAATAAAAAGGTTTTTGTTTCGTTGACTTGGAGGCCAAGTTCCTTCATATGATCAACGAAGTTAGGAAGCAGAGGGGTACAGGCCATGAGAATGGCATCGTCGGCATAGTGGAGGGCTGAGACGGGGTGCATTCTTGTTGTGGGAGGTCTTTTGAAGTTGTCACAAGTTCCTCACCCACACTGTTTATATATAATGAGAACAGAAAAGGTGCCAAGACGCACCCCTGTCCCCCCCCTCTCTCCACACTGAATGCTTCAGTACATTCTCCTCTAGCCCCATATCTGATCCTGGCTCTACAACCCGAGTATAAGTCCCTCAAAAAACTAATAATTGGTATCTCCACACCCATTTAATTCATTTTTTTCCACAATTTAGGGTGTATAACACAATCAAAGGCTAATGAAAGTTCGACGAATGCTAAATACATCTTCCCCTTTTTAATGTTTACATATTTCCCAAGTAGAATGTTCAAGTTGAGGTTCTGTTCTATTGTCCCAATCCCAGAATGGAAGCTATATTGTAGATTTGAAATTATACCATGCTCTTCAGCCCAGTCTTGCAGCCTATTTAAAATTATACGGCCTGCTATCTTTACTGAGGAATCAAGCAGGGAGATCGGCCTGTAACATGCTGGATTTAAACGATCTCCCTTTTTATAAATTGCAACAATAGTGGAGTCACTCTATGATGGTGAAAAACCTGCTTTACAGCTGGCCCTCAATACTACAGTCAGTAAGGGCCCTTCATAAATCGACATTATCTTTGTATAAATCTACTGGGATTGCATCTGGTCCTGGAGATTTAGAGCTTTAATTTGCTTGTATTGTTTTGTTAACTTCCTCCAGGGTGAAGGGAATTATGGAGGCGGTTTGGGAAGGAATTGTGATATCGTTTTTACTAGGTCCCTTCTCTGAGCTGGTACTGAGGCGGGGAAGAAATATATATACTGGCAAAATACGTTATCCATTTTTCCTCCAGTATTGCAACCTCAATCCTAGGGGTCCCTTCTGTACTCAATGGTGAGGAATTTATTACCCACCAGAAAGCTCTATTTTCATTGCTAGTACTTTCCACCTGTATGGACTCCCAGGCTGTCTCTCTAGGATGTAATTTCCATTGCTTCACAGCCTGTTTATATTCTGCTCTACAGAGGTGTACTTCTATAGTGCTCCTTGGAGATTCATGTATTGCCTCCTTTAGGAGTTTGTGGGCCTTAGTACATAATATGTCGAACCACCCCTTTCACTCTTGCTTTGCTTTCTCTCTCTCAACAAAAAGACTCTTCTTTATTCCCTGTGTAATGGTCAGGAAGGCCAAAATAATTTCATTTTTAGGTGTAATGTCTTTTAGGCATACTTAAAAGGCTTCTTTGTTTTCTCCTATCAGTTGTTTAAGAAACCCCTACAAGGAATCTGTGACCAGCGCAAAGTGTAACCATTACGTCTTGCTAATTCAATCCTTTCCACTTGTGGGATAGTTTTGTTGCGCCCCTGTTTGTAAAAAGGTACTGATGATAACTGCAAACTCACAGAAAAGTGGTTACTTAACGAAATCAAATGTGTAAGGAAGTTGAAGACAAAACCAGCGCAACAGTTGGACAATAAGATATGGTCAATAATACTATTGTTGTTTCTCCCATTTAAGGTATTTTTGCGAGTCACATAAGGTGATGATATTTCATTTGCGAATGTCAAATCAAATTTGAAGAGCAATTCATTGATCTTGGCACCAAATGCACTGTGCTTGAAATGACACTGACCTTCATCCTCTATATTTACCATACCACATATTTTACCCAACTGTGCGTTACATTGTCGCATATTAAAATCACTCCCCCATAAAATCGTCATATATTTTCTATTGCCTGTTGCAGTGTACTCCAGGTCATCATTCAGTTTCTGTAAGATGTCTGTTATTTCTCTTGTGTTTGCATTATTATACAAGGTAATTATTACTAATCTAGCAGAACCCTTCAACTTGCATACTATTAATTGGTAATATGGGTTGCCAGTGGCCTGGCCATGTTACTAAATTGTAAACAATTGGAAACATAGATGCATCATCCCCCTTTTGCCCTGCCATGTCTTGATGGAAATGCCAAAGTGAAATATGGCTTATACCCATTTATATTAATAGGCTCCATGAACCATGTCTCCCGAATTCAGATCATTTGGAAATCAGCTATAAAGACAAGCCATTCAGGAATTTGTCTTTTGCTCCCAGACCTGCCACATTCCAAAACAAACACCCGAGAAGTTATGAGCTATCTTTCATTTAATTTTTTATGTTATCATCTGTCAAGGGAGTTGCAGTGTTACTACTGGCTAATTGAGGTGTTCTTGAGTCAACAAGATTTCCCTATGCATTGACTGAGATCAGTTGCCATCATCAAGATATTCTATATGGGGGTTGCTTGAACATTATCCTCGCTATCTATGCAGGCCCCTCCTTCAAGTCAATCCAGCCCATCCAACGATGACAGACAGTGGAATCGGTTGTAAGATGGAACTAGATCATTTGCATGTCTCGTTGGTTTCGGGTCAGGAATAAATAGTTTTATGATGTTATTGGTCAAGGATGCAGGTTAGTACAAATAGAACAGAGGGCGAGAGGAGATATTACTTCCACGGTTATTTGGCGTCCTACTCCTATTCAGAACTGTTTCCACCAGCTGTGGTGTTTTAAAGGACAAAACTATGCACTTGCCACTCAATGTTTATTTTTCCTTTCCCTACCCATTTGACTCTTCTGGCCATCTTAAAGCCATTAAATAGGTGCTTGTTTAGGCCTGATATAACACCCAGCCAGTTTAAAGACTTATTTCTTAATGCAAACCAATTCTCCGTACTTTTGGGAGATAAAGGAGGGACATTGATCAAGACTACCACCTATGGTGTAGCGGCCAGTGGAAGATCCAAACAGTCAGATATGTCCTCTATGAGCTCTCCTGATTGGTTACTTTACAGCTGGGGAAGCTACTATAGATCCAAGGTGTCTTCTGTCCCTGTCCCCAGCACAAGGTCACACTTGGTTTCCAACCATCCCCTGCCCTACCTCCTACATTTTGGGTGCCTTCATGGCTAAGCACATGTGTATTTGGTCCTACACTCTTATTTTACCCCTCTGTGTGGGCCATAGTTGTGGGTGGGTGGTCTGTATAATGTGTAGCCTTTTATCCAGATGAAAAAATATTCAAAAGTTCTAGACAAGAGTTAGTTCTTGTTTCTACTCTCCCTAGTCGGGTTTGTATCGACCCTAAAGTATTATTCACATGCTGGTCAAGAAGTTTCAAGGCCTCTGCTAGTGGATCTAGTTTTGTAATACTCATGTTATTAGAGTCTAAATTAGACTTTACCAGTATATTTACTATTTGATGCAGACCATGTGTTCGAATATTATTTCTCTTGTTCCGCATTAGCTCTTCGCTAGGGCATGTATTTACTGGACAGATTCGAGGTTTTCTAGCCCTCTTAGATGGTGGTGATATATTAGATGTAGATGGTGAAATACGTTCAGGTAAACGTTGGATACAACCATTTGCCCCATTAGTTCCTTCCTTGCCATTGTCCTTTCTAAGGTCCTTCTCTGCACTTGATCTCAGTAAGCTTTCAGAGCCATTGACATGGACATTGGCCGTTGTTACCTGGACCGTTTCACAGACCCCATTTATTAATAAAGATTCTTCTACAGTTGATATTTGCCTTTCAATTGCCCCATGGCTCCCGTAATGTACTCTAGTAATGATAGTTGGGACTTATGCTGGAAATTAGTTTTACCCACAATTACTGGGTGCTTCTTCTTGCCCATGCTCAGGGAAGGATCTAACGAGGGGAAAAAGAAATTGTTCTTGTTGTCGTCCAGAATATGAGTACCAGAATTGCTTAAAATTTTAAGACAGGGGGTGCCATGCAGCTGTTACAGGGTTAATTACCAATACTGTTACCCCACCCCACCTGCAAAACTTTCAAGTTAATTAGTGTTACTAACTTCCCATTTACTCTTTCTACTGGGCTTTTTTTTGCCAATACTTCAAAGTTATGAACTTGGAAAAGTGGGTATTTGTGAATTTCCATGTTTCTTGCAAGCAAATATCTTGATACGATAAAGAATGATATGGGAAATTATATTAGATCAGCTCTTTCTAATGTTATCTGTTTCTCTAGTCCTGCAATGTTCCAAGAGCATTTGGAAAAGGAGTGACTTTGAATTACTTGTTGGTCAGGGATTATGTGATTGATTGTTAATTATTGATTCAATTATCCACTTCATTCTAACACAAAGCTCCCCATTTGTTGTTCCTTGGATCCAGGATATGCTATATGCCTTTTTGGCACGTGATCTCTTGATGAGGTGATTTTTTCATTTGTCAGCCTAATTATGAAGATTTCTATCAGTTCCTCTGAAGTTTCTAAACATGATCTAAGTTTTGATCAAGACCATGTCTTCACTTGTTCATTGCCATCATTCACAGTCCACTGTTTCTGTGTTTGTATAAGCATAGTATAGGTGTGTATTTTTATTTTAGGTACTAAATGAGTATGTTTAACTGATCTCTAAAATATTTTATAGTACTTTCAATTTGAGGAGGTAATACTACAACAGCAGTCATTAGACAGTACGGTCCGATCTCTTATAGGAATGTGAAACCGCCCACGAAACCCCCTAAATGAAATGCTTCCACCATATTCCACTAAAAATCTAGTGAAATATCAGCTTAACAATAGCAATAATTTCCCAACAAGATTCCTGCCAGCTCATACCACTATATCCCTCTGTCAAGTCTCTGCTGGACAACCGAAAAAAGGTCTATGAGTATTAGAGACGGTAGAGGAAAAGAGAAGCTGATGGTAGATGACTGTTGGATATAATACAAACCTTTTGGTGCGGTCCCAGGACATCAGTTTCTTTAATAACTCTTTTGTTGGAGTTTATTTTATAGAAATCTATTAATTTATAATCAGTCTTCTTCGCATAGAATTCTAATGTTGCCCCTTACTGTATTATTTGTGCTCTCCTGCCTCTCCACCACTGGGTATTCTGTTCACTGAGCTGTGCTCTCCATTTACTCTGGGTTCTGAATCCTGCCATTGCTTTTAGACTAATATCTCTTGTGTAACCGCTCAGCTTGGCTCATCTCCACTCACCCTGACACTACTGGCACTGCAAGCCACACAGGAGCAGCTTTCTCTCTGGAGCTGCCATAACCCACCACTACACACAGCATGCAATGCCGCCTCACTGATCCCTGCTCACAGTCACCACCTGCACTCCAGCACAAGTTACAGAGGAAATCAAGAGGCTCATGCAGGGTTGGGATGGCAGGCCTCAGTAACCTCAGCCGTGGTGGAGCACGCAGAGTGGCACAAGCATATACGGCCAGTTCTGTGGATTCTCTGAGCAACGTCACAACAATGCAGAATAACACTAAGGGAAAGAGTTCATAGTATTCTTCCTACTCAGACCTAATCTTTTATAATAATACCATACTTGTGTTAAGTGATATTCAGTGTCCTGGTACCAAATGCTATGTTTCATTCTCATTACCCTGCACAACTCCTAGTCCAAGAGCATTGGCATCTACAGTTATGATATATAATGTTCCTTGTGAGAAGAGTTAAAAGGTGGAAATAGAGGCAATAGCTTTCTTATTTTCTCAAAAGTGGCCTGTTAATGTTCATTCCAAATTAAAGTATTGTCCTTTACATAAAAGCACATGCAACATAGAGGAAAGGAGCTTCTCCTTAGTGCCTGGGGCTAGTTTGTTTTCTATGGAATTCAATAAGGGCTTGTTTTGACACTGCACCTACATGTAAGATGCACTGAACTACATCTAGGCCATTATGTGATACTTGTGTACAAACTTCATTAAGAATCTTGATATCAGACAACACACCTTTAGAAAATGTGTATCATATGAAAGGAAGGAATACCTAATACTGGAATGACTGGAATGCAGGTCTTTGAAAATACAATGTAAGACTTCCTGTTTAATAGAAGCAACTGATGCCTTTCCAAAATAAATCCTCTTGTAATAGAAAAGTCCAAAGGGGCGATGAAGGCAGTTAATGGCCTATATTCTGGTTCTAAAACCATTTGATGCTAAAAGCTGAAAAAATTGTAGCTCCATCTAGTGCATACAGCATTTTATTTATTGTAGGGGAACGAAGGGGGATTATCTACAAAGTAATTGTTCAAAGCCTCAAGTCTAAAAAGAGGCATAAATCACCACCACTTTTCTTTAAATGAACATTAGGAAAAATCCATTCAGCAGACTACTTAAAAAATGACATCTTGTTGAACTAAATCTTTGTACATGAATTGCAAATCTTTTCTGACACGCCAAGGTACTCTCCTCATCTCTTTATTGGCAGGTGCAGCCTAATTCTGTAAAACAAATGTGTGTTGAAAACCTTGTAACTTTCCCAATTTGTTGTTGAAAATATCTGGAAAGTGCCCCACCAAACTACTCCAAAGGTCAGAATCTTTCACTTTTGCTATGGAGAGGATGGGCTAAGAACCGCTCCAAGTCACATTTATTTTCTCCATCCTAAAACACACCCTCCTTTTATCACAACATACATTTTATCTCATGCTGGCCTGTCTTTAAATTTTGCTTCTGTGACATTGTTCCACAAAAACTCAATGGTATTTCCTTAGACAAATACTGCTATATTTGTCTAATAAAATACTATTGAGTTTTGCTGCTGTGACCTAAGGATCTTGTAAATCATTGAATAGAACATTAATTTAAAAAAAAAGCCTTGGTAATTGCTGATCCTAAGTCTATCATAACCCTCAATTGTTTGCTGAAAGCTTCAATCAACACACAAGAGCACCCAGATCATCCTAACTAGCTACATATTTCACAGAAATTACTATTGGGACCATTTTCTTGAGTATGTCACAATCGTCCTGCAAAGGTACTTCCTCAGTCACAACTTCTTCCATCAACTGGCTACCCTCTCTACACACTCTGGCAAAGTATCCAAGTTGGCCATCCAAACTCCAGCCTTTACCAATTGTATGGCATCCCTTGAATGAAGCCACATACAATGTGTCTCTAAAATGATAGCAGGCAGGCCTAGCCCACCCTTTTCTCCTCTCTCGGTTTCACCTTACTGATTTACATTGCACAGTTCAACATGATTTAGACAACTGACAGCATAAAGATAAGTATTTTACAAATATAACACTCTGGATCTATATTTCATACTCTCGAACACTTGTGACTATGCAGTTGTGGAAAGTGGGGTTCTGGCTAATGCACTATATGACTCTCATTTCTGCAGGTATTCTTTCTTCTATTAGACCTTATGTATGGTTCAGAGAATTCACTGAGTTTCTGTGGTGAACAGATTTCAATAAAGTTCAGAAACGCCACGAATGCCAGCGCTCTTGTCAGTTTTACCGATTGGTCTTTTTTAAAATGTGGTAACATTTCAAGAGCATTATTGCTCTAGGTTGATATCCTTGAGAATGAGAGCACTAATCTCCTAAGTTGGTGAAGGTGTCTGAGGCATTCTCACGGTTGATGTCATCTAAAAGTCAATGAATTTGACCATACTCGAAAAACAGAATCTTGGTTTTGTTTGTGAAAAATCAAAGGAAATATATGGTGTATGCATATGGTGAGGTTAGCCTGGTTCTCTTGCTCCTTTTCCAAAGAGACATAGGGATTCATTAGGGATTGGTGGCTAAGATACTCCCTCACAATTGTGGTGGATGTCCCACCCACCATATTGCAAGTGTATTATTAACCATGGCTCTTGTAATACAGTGGACAGGATATCCATCTCATTGTGATAGAGTGGCCTATCTTTCAAACTCTAAATAATGCCCTACAAGCTTATTGTCATTGGTATATTTGAAAGTCCTCCTAAATCTTATAAAATTAATACACCAGAGCACACATGTTGATAATAAACAACTGCTTAATACCATATGTGATTTAACATCGGTTGGAGATTGCAGGACCTCAGTTAGTACTTGTTGGCTGTGGTAGAGATGATAGGCATAGTTCCAATCAAAAAATATCAATTTTCTCCCGTTCACTCTAGAACCTTTTAAAACAGCATGCAGTGTTCTATGCTGTCAAGGTTTTCAAGAGTTTTAGCAGTCTAGAAGTTGTTTCCTAGTCTTCCTTTGCAGCAGGGTCTAATTTTACCATGTAATGCCCCAGGCCCATTCGGTCCACACCTGGAGCCTTAGAGTCTCAAAGACCCCTTACTGATGAGTCACTGAGCCCTTGTCCTCTGTGCTGACCTCTTACTGTAAATTAAGACCATGAAAAGATAAACAGGCTGCATCTGCCATCCAGAAGAACAAGATGGGCTTAGAGTAAAGGTGGGGGCTAACCACAACTTTGCACTCAATGTTTTGCTAGCTTTTCAAACTAAGTCAGCTACATGGCTCAAAATAACCCGTGACCTTTGATAAACCTTTGTACCTTTTGTAACTTCTGCTTTTCTTATTTTCCCAAAAAGTGATGTAAATTGTTTTCGATAAATCACCCAGCTTTTGTTATGTTCTGCGGTCAAACACCTGCTAATGTTTTGATTCTGCAGGCACCTGTTCCTCATTTCAACTGTATAAAAGGACTGTCCACTGACCAACTCGTTGATCACCTTGTATAGTGTATAGCTAGCTGACTGATTTCTTGATATTTCATTACTAGATAAGGTTATACTGTCTCATTGTATTTTGCTATTCAATTTCTCCCTCTCTAACTCTTTGAATTATCATGATTTAATTTTTTACTGATTTTGTGTTATTACTCTTGATTAATGACGTGTCTTTGAAACTTTTTGCTTACTTGTTTGAATAAAGTGCTACTCCTGACTCGATCCCTGCTTGTCAGGGTGTATTTTATTTCAGATAAGTCATTGAATGCCAGTTCCTGCTTGGTAAAAAAACACATTCTAACATTTGGCGACCATTGAGGGATGCTCATAATGATCTTCAGTCTCCTGAGAGCTGGACTCCCCCTGCGTCCAGTCTGTCATTTCGCCGGTTCTTCCTGGCTGAGTCTCTGGGCACACACTCATTGTAGGACTTGTGTTACCATGAGGTTTGTAGATTTTGGGTTTCACTTGCAAGATTGAACTTAGCAAACCAGTATTTTCTTTTTTGTATTCTTCTAATATCAGCTTTTCAGCAGGGTGAAAATACCTGAGGTTGTTACCTGTCCAATATAGGGTGACAGGGAATGGAAGGCACACAGTATTGTGCCACTCAGCTTTTTGCAGATGTAAAGGGTTAAAATATCTGAGGTCTTCACCTGTCCAATGGACGTCACATGGAAAGGGGCACACCCAGTAGCTTTCGCACTTCACACTATTTTGTATCTTGCATCTTGTTCTATCTTCGTAGTCAAATATGAGGAAGTGCTTCAGTTTCAAAGCTTCCCTTGCCCGAGCAAGGCCAGGAGGATTGTAGTTTTCTGTTCTTTTATAGTTCAAAAGCAAGGTATTTATTGCTATTTTCTGATTCCTCAAAACGTATGAATTCCTTCTTTCATTTTTTCTGTGAAAATAATAACTATTGTGTAGGTTGAAAATAATAGTTTTTTCTTATAAATTGCCGCTTTTTAAAAAATTAAGTTGTTGTCTTTCTCTCTGAGCAACCCATGATGTTTCTGTCTCCGTGTTTTCAAGTTGCTGTACTGTGTTTCCCCTTAAGGTCGATGACTTGCGCATTGACACAGTGTTGCACCATTTGCTTTCATGTTATGTGGTTCAAATTAACAAGAAATAATCCAGGACTGTAAAAAGTGTTTAAATTGTGTGTGAATATTGGATATGTTATGTGGTTCACATTAGCGAGATATAACCCAGAACTGTAAAATGTGCATCAATTGTGTGTAAATATTAGAGTACTCCATCCTGTTTGTGTTTGTGTGGCCTATTGTCTTGGCTGTCCACTCTTAAAGTAGTTTATGGACCTTACTTCCACAGTAAATAATCCAGTGAACAAGGCCCAAAATAACTGTCTGTTATTTTGCCCCATAAGCCTTTGATAAATAGCCTAAAATTTCAAAATATCAGAACGTTCTCAGCCATTAACTTAACTATCCACTTCCTTTCAAAAGGCCCTCTTGACAAACATTAAACAGACTGAACAATTTGCACATTAGACTGTGAATAAAACAAAGCCCCTCTTTACTAACCCTGGGCGGAGTTCACAGAGTTGCACTACGGAAAGTGCAAAAAAAACTCCGCCGCACTACGTGGAGCTCCGCGAGCGAGGATGTACAGTAGAAAAATGCTGTTCGTGGTGATTGCACTGTGCAATCAATGCAAACAGCACCATGCACAGGGTAAGCTTACCTTTTCTGCCACTCGTGTATGTTTTTATTCGAGCTGCAGCTTTCTCAAGGTAGGGCAGTTTCTCATCGCGAGCGGTTGCGAGCATACGTGACCACTTGCAATGAGAAACCTGACCCCCCCGCGTTGAGAAATCTCACTGGGATGTTTTTTTTCCACGCTTGCGCTCTGCAAGTTAATGTTGGTGATCGCGAATGAGGAAAAATCTCCCCGGGAGGTGGATTTTCCTCGCTTACCCTCGCCAACTTGACGTTGGTGAATGCGAGCAAGGAAAAAAACTCTGCTCTGCTGCGCGAAGCGGAGTTTGTCGGAACTCTGCAAGCGCCGCGTAACACGGAGTGCAGGAAACTCCGCAAACTCTGCGAGCGGAGCGGAGATCATCGCCCAGGGTTACTCTTTACATAAATAGGCAGCCAAACTCACTTCTCGATAATACTTCACTATAATTTAGGGCAAGTAAACGGCACTAAAGACAATTCGGTATGAGTAGTGTGGGAGTTAGAGACAGGATGGAGGTAATTCTCCACATATTACACAACAGACCCATTGCCTTCTTCAACAGTCAGATATGCTAACACCAATTACCACACATCAACGTGATATTCAGTCCACCACCTGGGGCATCCTCGCAATAGACATTGACAACTCAAGTGGTCAGTGTGTCATTTCTCAGCCTGACTAAGGACGAAGAACTGGTTCTGAAAAGAGGCCTCGGTTTCGTTACTACCTTTGATAGAGATCCATTTCAAATTCAGTGCGAGCTAGCACAGATTCTTCGGAAGCTAAGACTGCATTACTTCTTTAAAGATAAGCAAGCGGTAGAAGTTGATCCAGGCACAAGTAACACTGGCCTCAAGAAACGGTCTATGTTTAATCCCCCGGTATACACAGTACCACCGCAGGTATTGACCTTTGAAAAAGCTGTCCAAGAGGACATTTCCAAGCTTTGCAAGAGCCAAAAAAGCGTGTATAGGAATTTGCCACGGGTAGAACGGCAAGCCCTACATACTTTATCACAGGACCCTCTAGTCACAATTAAACCTGCCGACAAGGGCGGTGCAATTGTCATTTTAGACACAGTGGACTATAGAACAGAATGCCTTCGCCAGTTGAGTGATAAGCGATTCAATCAGCCACTGAGAGAAGACCCTACGGAAAAAATCAGTGACATGGTGGAAGAAGCCCTGAACGAAGGATGGATAACAGCTCGTGAAGCTCAATTTCTTCAGACAAAATATCCTATTATGCCATACTTTTAAACCCTACCCAAAGTGCACAAATCCCAAAGACCACCTCCAGGGAGGCCTATAATTTCTGGCCAAGGATCCATTCTGGAACCTTTAACTACTTTTCTAGATCACTTTTTAAGACCGATTGTACGCAAGATGCCCACGTATCTTCAAGATACGAAAGATGTACTATGACTTATACCCGCGATTGATTATGACACGGAGAGAGACTTTTTAGTCTCCTTCGATGTTGAATCATTAGATACTTAAATTCCCCAAGATAAAATCTTGGAAACAGTAGCATCCATCCTGAATGAAACTGATCTGAACTCAATCACCCCTGTTCATTTCATTATGGCACTTGTCCAGCTGGCCATGAAATATAATTTCTTCAGATTTGAAGACACAATCTATCTACAAATCTCGAGGACCAGCATGGGCAGTGTTTTTGCGCCAAGTTTGTCAAATTTGTACGTACACTCTTTTGAACAACAACATATCGTGACACCTGCCAATCCCTTTTTCACATCGATTCTCTTATGGAAGCGTTATATCGATGACGTGTTGGAGGTGTGGCGGGGAGATCATGGGTCTATACTTCTCTTTCAGCAATGGTTAAATACTAGAAATCAATATTTGAAGTTCACAGTAGAAACTGACAAAATGAAATTAGCTTTTCTGGATTTATCCATCGTTTCCACCCCATCAGGCTTAGAGAGTGAATTATATCGCAAGCCAATGTCACGCAATTCTCTATTGCAATATGACAGTCAACATCATAAAGCCTTGACGGATAACTTGCCCTATGGGCAATTCCTTCGGGTTCAAAGGAATTGCTCAACAGAAAGTGCATTCAAAGTTCATGCTGATACCTTAACTGAACAACTGATATCGAGACACTACCCTCGCAAAATTGTCAAGCGCTCACTCAAACGGGCTAGTAATAATCATCGAGAAGCGCTTTTGGAATCTTCTATTGATAAAAAAGTTCTTGATCGCCTGACCTTTGTAAGTACATTCAGTACAATGGCTAACAATATACAAAAGAGTGTTCGCAGGCATTGGCGTATTCTGAACTGCTGCAATGAGAAGATTGCTCCGCCATTGTTTTCGTTCAAAAGATCAGGCAATATACGAGATCGACTGGTCCACACACGTCCTAAATCAACACCTAAGAGGATGGTAGGAACATTATGGGACCTGCCGGCAGTGACAGGTCATCATCCATGTGGCGGTTGCTCTATTTGCCCCCAGACCACACACACAACGACTATAGACATAGGGACGAACAGACCATGGGTCCAACCTAATTTTACAAATTGTAATGGTGATAATTTGATTTATCTATTAACTTGTCCCTGCCAGACCAAGTACGTAGGAATGACAACCCGTAAGGTTAGGGCCCGGATGCTTGAACATAAAAGCTCATTCAGATGCAAGAAAACCATAACAAGACTTATGAGGCATTTCATTGAGAAAAATCATGGAGCAGATTACTTCAAATGGACAGTATTAGAAAAACCTCTAATACCAATACATATCAGTGACATCTAAAGATACTTGTTCATCAAGGAACATAAATGGGTATTCAGACTCCAGAGCGACGAAAGGGGTCTGAATGATGAGATACCATGGACAAGTTTGTAGCTGTACTATGTGGGAGATTTTTCATTCTTGCTAACTAACCATAGATAGCGAAGGAACTCTGCAGCTAAATGCACATCCTGATTGACTGCTTTGTAGTTTCCCACTCTTAGTATTTCATCTTACTAACTATTTATAACAGATTGGGCACAAGTTAGAAGTATTAAAGGACTAGTACATCAGACAACTGCACTATAGCGAGCAGAAGAGTATAGACAACAATCGCGATTTTCATAATGCCAGTTAGTAGTCTTTTGTGATGCACTCATTATGAGATCAATTTGAACCAGTGAGTGTAACTTATGGCTGTTTTAGCTGACAGTATTTGCAGTTAGTCCGGTGCACTGGGCTTGTTTTTGCGCCTATTAAAGGAGTGTGGCTGATCTACCTTTTAGGATTTTGCATCCATCCTTTGTACTGGGTTGATGTTTTTCGCGACTATGAAAGGACTACTACCCCAGATTAATATAGCAAAGGAGTACAACACGTAAGGGAACTACAATCGCCATATTTGTGATGTCAATTTGTAGTCACAAGGGAGTCATTTATGGCGGGAATTTTACAAGCTAATGTTGTTTTAACCCAGATCAACATTCCTCCCGCTGATCTGCCTGATGGTGACTGTTTTGCCTCTATGCTAAATATCCACTAGTATACCCCACTCAGGATAATTAAGTTTGGAGCGTATCCCTGCAATGTTCCTTGAAATGATGTTCAACTGCGGGTCAGTAATGGTGCCTCCCTTCAATGTCTGTCCTACTTGGGGGCTACCTCTTGTTGTGACTGTGGTGATTGCCTTACTGATTAATGGGGGGGCTGGGATATGATTCTTCGGATCATTGGGATGGGCATATATTTGTTCCTCCACTAACGTGCTAGCCTGAGATATGCCATGGGGTATCATGGGGGGGCTTTACTAGGCTCTAGTCAGTCTTGATTATCCATAATTGATAGTGCCTCATATCTATTACTAGTTGCAAAAGGGGATTATTCCGTTCTCATCTGTTCATGCCATGGTGGTCGGGGATTTTGTTAATTAATTGGGCCGCAAAGTTTTAGGTGTCTATAGAAAAATCCCAACGGCATTATGCCTATCCCCTGAACTACGCCCCTGCTGGGTAGGTTACTCGCACTCCTGATTATAGAACCCGCAAGGTCAAAACTTCAACAGTTTATCCCAACACAATCTCCGTCGTGGACCAACCCATCCATCTCTTCTGACCATCAGAATGTCATCGTAACTTGAGTTTTCATACTCCATAGAGTGAGATAACCTATGACAAACCTTGTTTTTTAACTGGCCTGTAGATTCTTGAAGGTTGCCCTGAAGCGGAGGGACATTAGTAAGTATAGCAACATAGGGACAACATTCGGGTGGTAGATCCAGTGTAGCCTCATCTGAAGGTTGAACGACATGGGCCAAAGCATTTGTTTGACAGGGAGGCTGCCTCGCTGGACCATTACTCTTAGGGTAGGTTATGGGTCTCTGGGTTTTAGACCTAGGCCTACCACCAGCAAGTTCGCTGTCACCTGCGATGCTAGTATACTCTAAAACCCTGTTCTAGATATGGGCTTCCCCCAAGGCAGTCCCTACCACCCCAGCCAGGGCTAATGGTGTATGTGGGTTGTTTTTGGATTACACAACCTATTGTAAGTACCTACGGGGCCATGTGTCCCCCCGTGGTGGAGCTGCCTGGATGTAGTACTACGTCTTTTCCTACCCCTTCCAGAGCACATGTAACAGATTTTAATAAATTGCCCATGTTATACTCGAACTTGTCAAGTCTAGACGAAATTGGTTTGAGATTTTTAATTAACAGTTCTTCCAGTCGATTTAGTAGAGTATCTGTATCTTGCGAAGGACAGGGTAAGATAGCTTGTTGAGGTTCTTGCACAAAGGTTGGTGCTGGATGGGTGCTGATAGTCCCGATGGGTCCAGCAGCTTTTTCTTGGACCTAGTCTTAGCGCCCACTGAGGGATCCAAATGTTTCAGCTTCTTCTTTTTTTTAGCAGGAGAACCAGGTGTCAGGGGAACCAAATGAGGGGAGGGTAATTTATCAAGGGATAGTGATGTTTTAACTGAGGATATGGCTGGGGTTTGTAAGCTTTCAGAGTCTCCGTGGTCAATAGCCTCAAGCACCCTACTGTGCACTAAGTCTTAATTCAAAGTGACAAGGGAACTACCCCCTAGAATTCAATGGAACACTGCAAAGCCAGTGACATTTTTTAGATGACACGAAGATGGCAATCAAACCAATTGTGAAGTAACAATGGGTATAAAACAAGTTTTTAACAGAAGGATACAAGGTGGGCTCATCTTTCACCAAGGAAAACTTCATGTTCGCACTACGCAGTCAAAGAATCAACAATTACAGTGGCATTATGATAGGCTTATTGCTTGTCAATCTGGTATGAGACACACTAAAGAATTGCTAACTCACAATTTCTGGTGGTCAAATTACCATGAATCTGTCTATCGCAATATGTGTTTACCTCTGTCACCAGTCTGCAAGCAAAGAGCAGTCATATTAAACTCTTTGGATTGCTACAATCTTTACCCACACCTCAACAGTCCTAGAGAATCATATCAATGGAATTTATTGCAGATATAAGGTCGTCTAGATCTTTCACAGTTCTGTAAGGGGTGGCTGGTCTTTTCAATAAATTAGACCACTGTATTCCTTTACCCACACTTCCAGAACTGGCTAAACATTAATTAAGAAAATAGCTCAAATACATGGTCTTCCTGTGCCATCATTTCAAATCTGAGCTTTCAATTCACATCTAAATTCTGGGTGGTCTTAATGACACTATTATGTATTAAAACTAGCATTCCGAGTAGTTACCATCCTCAAATTGATGGACAGAGAGTAAGGGTAAATCAAACAATGTAACACTATCTCAGATGTTGCATCACACAATAACAAGAAGACTGGGCCCATCGTACTCCACAGGCAGAATTCATTTGTAACAATTCCTTACAATGTTCATTTTAAAACACTGCTCTTCTTTACTTATGAATTCCTTGTGCAAATGCTCCTACTACAATTGCCTCAAGGTCAAGTTTCCTCAGCCAAAACCAGGATCACATCTATTAGGCAACTTCATAAGGATATTTCTTACAGAAAGCAAAACCCCTCTACACTGTTGGACTTGACCCTTTCTGCAGGGTCATCCCCAGACTACACTCCTCCATTTTTTGCTGAATATGTATTTATTGACCTTAGTACTCTGTGCCCTTTACCACTGCTAACCAGTGCTACAGTACTTGTTCTGTCGTCTTAAAACAATGTAGAATTTGAGTATACCGAAATTGCATATTTCAGTTACTTGCAAGTCCTAAGTGAAGCACACTACTCGTAACCAGGGCCTGTTAATTAAATGCTACTAGTGGTCCTGCAGCACTGAATGTGCGACCCACTTTAGTACCACTTTAAACATTTCTTAGACCTGCCATTGAGTCCTGTGGGTGTGCAGGCCATTTCAGCCTGGCAAACTAAACCTTTTGCCAGGTCCAAAACATCCTTTTTAGTACATGTAAGTCACCTCTAGAGTAGGCCCTGGACAGCCAAGAGGGCAGAGTGTAATGTATTTTAAAATGTAGGACATGTACTATTAAGTTTTACATGTGCTGGTAGTAAAAAACACAAATTAGTTTTTCACTACGGTAAGGCCTACCTCTACCAATGGGATAACATTGAAGTTGCCTTATTGCATTTAATATGCAGCAATTTCCAAATGTGAACAGGTAGGCAGTTTATGTTTGGTGTCTTTGGATTTGTAATGAAAAATCCTAACTGCTGGAAAGGTTGGGCTTTTGATTACATTTAAAAAAAATTCCACTTTTAGAAAGTTGGCATTTTTCTGCCTTTAGCCATGTTGCACCTATAGCCTGGTCTGGTTCACATTATTGGATGTAACTGATAGTTAGACTTTGTGAATTTCTCCCAAACAGTCACACAATAGGAGGATTAGGTGTTTCTGAATAGGCCATCTGCTTGCAGGATGGGGGGTGAAGCTGAGCACAGTCCCACTTACAACTAACTAAATAGCC
Source organism: Triturus cristatus (assembly GCF_964204655.1). Taxonomy (NCBI): domain Eukaryota; kingdom Metazoa; phylum Chordata; class Amphibia; order Caudata; family Salamandridae; genus Triturus; species Triturus cristatus. The sequence continues at coordinate 726,744,153 of NC_140585.1, forward strand.
TGTGCTCTGCCTTCACACAAAGGGTCGAACAACCTCACACTGTTACTGCAGCCAGTTTGGAGCCAGGGAAGGGGATTCAGGAAATTCCATGCACTTCAAGGACCACTGTCTAGAAGCTTCTCCCACCTTTTAGAAAAAGGGCACCAGGGTATAAAAAGAGGCTCTCAGATACCAACTCATCAGAACCCTTCGGGACCAGTGTATACTCTGCCAGGGAGAAGGACTGCCCCTACTGCATGATGAATCTTCAGCGCATACCAGCAAAGGCCCTCGAATCCCTTGTTGATGGCAGCCTTGACGACACTGGACTCTGTATCGTAGCCTTGCAGCTCTTAGGAACTGATGCTTTGCCCTGACTGTGAGCCCCGTCCTCAACTCCGGACTTTGCATTGCGAGCCCTTTGATGGGTTCCTCAATGATGACACAGACTCTCACATCGCAGCCTCACCACATCTCAGGACAGACGAATGGCTTAGACTGTGCTACACATCTTCTACGTGGATCCTTGCAATGGTCCACAAAACAGGGTTTAGGATACTATGTTCAACAAGCCTAACTGCGTCCCTGAAGCCGGCCCAAGCTCCTTCGCAGATGGCCTGAACTTGTTACTTTGTCGCAGTCAGGTGCAATCAGATATCCACAGTTGGCGTGTTTTCACTACAATTGCTTAACTTCTGTTCTAATGATTGTGTTTTTTTCTCAGTTTGTCCTTGTTTTTCTTAGTTTTCTAACTTGGTGTGGGATCCTTTTTGTGTGGTGTTTTCACTCTATTTCTGTTTGAAATGTTGCACAAATATTTTACACATTGCCTCTAAGATAAGCCTGACTGATCTGTGAAAAGCTACCAGAGGGTTGAACACAGGTTAATATAGGGTTGGTTTGTGCCTCACCCTGTTAAACAAAGAGGAGGAATAGGCATCAAGAACACCCTTCACTCACAATCAGCAACACAACAAAAAACCCTTGTTACGCATCACACATCCAATAGGTACTTTCAGGGTTCCCCTTGTCTTGTTAAATTTCAAGTTGGGAATAACGTTCTAATACATAGTTATAAACCACCCAATTGTGTATTTACTAAAAGCCAGGTCCCATCCCTAACGGTGAATACCACATGTAAGGAAAAAGTGTATATATAGGAACTGCTTCACATAAGCAACCACCAAGGAGCAATTGGCCATCTTGCTCACTCTTTCATCATTTGCAACTTTCCTCTGTAGGGAATAGAACCAGCAGCCAAGCAGGGAAGAAGAATGTTGTGTGTGTGTGTGTAACCTAAAAAAATCTATCATGTGTGGTATGCATCTCAACCACTCCCTATGAAGGGAGGAGATACTTCTTCCTCAATTGCAAAAAAAAGTTAAAAATGAATTGCGGATACCACACTGCATATGTCTTTCATTTGTTGTGCCCGCACTCATGTTTAAAAAACACATACCAGGTTTAGACCATTTTAAGCCGAAAGACTGACATGGTTCGCTCAATAAACATAGTGATCCACCCACAAGTATATGTGTATGTCAGAATCTCCCAGAAAGAAGTATATGTCCCCACAATGGTGGAGAATACACACTAGTTGTTAAAATACCCCTCACACACCAAAAGGGCCCTTGGTGTCATGCTTCATCATAGGGGTCTTCCCGCCCCTCTACGGGACGGGGCGTGCTATGACCTACGTTTGCGTGGGAGCACTGTTGTTATGAGACAACTATGTGTTGTGTAGGGGTGTGAGAGGAAGGGTCTGGGGTGAATGGAAAAGTGAGATAAAAAATACCTGGCTCGTTGGTCTAGAGAATTTAATATACCGTTGAGCTGGTATTAGTAAAAAGTGGGGGGGGGGAGGAGGTGTGTATGCCTCAATGAGCTGTGCCTCCTATGTCTGCCGACATGTTTCGAAGCTCCCCAGGCTTCTTCTTCAGGACCTTAAGGATCCCTTCCTATACTCACTGTGGCATGTGATAACGTGATAAAATAATTATAAACAAAAGAAAGTGTGTGTAACAAGAAGAAATGCCTTCCTGAGAATATATGATGCCTTAATAGGTCTTTATAGTCAATATACCTGTAATAAAACAACTGGGGAGATAAAAACATATTTTCGTTGCTAGATGTTCAATCCATCGTGAGCATTCAGTGACCTGCAAGAAAGTGATATAATAACCTTCCTTTATCACTACTTTAACGTTATAACGTGTCCTGGCGTGAAATAAGATAGGTGAAAAGACAATGACATAAAACAAAAGGCACACAAAACATAAAGCACACACTCTATGCAAAAAGGAACCCAGTCCCTAGGTTCATAATATCCAGAGTCTATGTTGTGGCAATTATTTGGTAGTAGGACATCAAAAGTCAACCTACTTGATGTTTACAAAGTGAAAAGCGTCATGAGCCTGTTGAGCGGGTGGTTTGAGTGCCTGATAGGCTATCTAAAGGATGGAAAAAACAAGTTTTTGCTAGCTGTGGTTGGACAAAGGTTCAAAGAATCCACCTGTAGGAAGAGAAAACTATCCCTATCAGCTATGCCGTACTTACAACTCCCGGGTACACTGCCCTGCTGAGTATAACCTCTCCGATCATCTCCGTTGGTTTAACTGAGTGGGTACGAGGTTCCGTTTAAATATAGAACTCAATTAGAGTTTCCGTATCAATGATGGTGGCGCTAAAAGATAAGTGGCTGAACCTGTGTGTGGCGCGTGGTACGATTCCATGCTAGCTCTACTGAAGTCTAAGGACGTAGGTCATGAGAGGAGAAAAGGTTGCACAATAGTTAGTCAGGGCATTCACACGGAAGTGAATATAAGGCGATTATATTTCTGAGTCTGTTTATTATGATGATTATACACAAAGTGGATATGGAGTGTAAATTATCCACCCGAGAGAATAAACCACCCGGTGTCTATAAAAATAAAAGATAAAAGGTTTACCAAATTAAAAAAAAAAAAAAAAATAGAAACTGAAATAGAAAAGCCCGGGTCAGACACTACAGGGGGATAGTATCTTAGGCATTATTTCTTACACATATATCAAATCCGTGTGTAAATTCTCGGCTTCTCTTGTCATTAACTACACTACAAAACAGCTCATAATGGGGGAATCTCCTCATATGCCTAAGACAAGGTCATGTATGTCATACAGAGATATGTCTGTTCATTAATGAACAGTCTTACTTACTCATGCGCGGATGTACATGACATATAGTGTACAGCAGTTGATATGTGTACAGGAGTACGATCCTGAGTTTAAAGGGCGCAATGTCTAAACGTATATTATTCTTAAGTGGAAGCACATATTCTTTATGGTATGGCCCATAGATTACTGGTTATTCTACATTAGGGTAATCTCTTTAGTCGGAGCATGAATACACAGTCTCGTTTGCACCTATGCTGGTGCACGGTAGTCTATTGTCTTTCGATTATCTGTTTTTTAAGGGCGCCATATTCCTTGCAGTATGTTCTGCAGATTACTGGTTATTTAATATTGGAGGGATCTTTTTGGAGCGTGTGTGCTTGTGTCATCATCATCCACACACCAAGTTTCCCATCCATACAACCTCTAAAGTTACTAGGATAGACTTGTATCATTGTTGATTCAATGGTACACTTTCTATTCATGGGTGTAACTGATTCCATCGTATCTCATCATTGAGTCCCAGGATGTGTGTTCCAAGACAGAACACCCACCGTTGTTCCTTCTCAAAGAGGCCATTTTCTCCTTCCAGTCGTTCAATGACCGTCCACTGTAGGTCCTCCACTCCGTGTGTATTGGTTAGGTAGTGGTTCACTGCCATTTCTCTTTCTGGCTAATTCTCCAGTGCACGGGGATCCCATTCCAATATTAAGTGCACTGGGCCATGTGGCTACCCGATGGGAGCCTTCCAGTAAACGACAGGCAGAAAACGGGGAACAGATGTGGGGAACAATATTCAGTCACCGCCGGATTCTGCATTTAAGCTTCTGAGCAACCCTCACCCTGACAAGGATTGTGGGTACTGATTGACCAGAGCTCACACCCCAGTAATTCAAAACCCAGAGACTTGCATACACATTTCCTTTCCATGTCTGGATATCATGGGAAATTCATGGGAAATTCAAGCCCGTTATGAAGATTATTTTTCCTTCTCCAAGATAATTAACCCAGCATCTGTCCAATTATGACTACCATCAAATTTTCACATCCACCCAGTATTCAATTCTTCCTTATTGAAACCACTAATAAAGATGCCATTACATACAACATTTCCTGCGGCTCCTAAATTCCTGAATTCCTGGGCAAACCTGAATATGAGGTAAAAGCAATGATTGATTCCAGAACACTCTAATGTCAGCTACAATATCTGATTGAGTGGAAGGGATAAAGTCCCTCTGATTGTTAATGGGGACCTGCATCCTTTGTGAATGTTGCATGTTTGCTGAAAAAAATCCATCAATATTTCTCTAACAAACATGGGGTGTTTCTGGAGTAGAGCTTCTGTAGAGGATGTAAGGAGGTCTCACCATTGTCATGGACATGTCAGATGCTACAGGCATAAGAAAAGGACATGGAGACTGTGGGCACTCATCATGTGGCATTAGAAGTGCCGACACATATAGCATCCTTATCATGACATCAAAGTACCTGTTTCCATAGGTGAACATCAAAATGTTTGAATCTAAAATGGTGGATCAAGTGGAGAAGAGATAGAATTTATCCCACAACAACTGAGTCCATCTCGGAGAAGAAAAGACTGACAGTTCTTACAGTGTGTAAAAACTGTTTGGTTTGAGGTTTCTCATTTGGTGAAGAAAACACTATGTGACGGTGCCCTCAACTACATTTCTGTGCATTCCCAAACTCTCACATTTTGTGACTACAGCGGTAGCCATCTTAGATTATTTGAAATGATTTTCCTTGTGTGACTCGCATCTTTGTTAGTAAATAAGTATTTAATTTTGCTGCATCCAGGACCCTGTGAGGTGGAATCGGGATTTTCTTTTGCAAACAGCAATGGTTTCCTTTGGAGTTTGTTGGAGGCCGTTTGGAAATAAAGAGTTGTGTCCTGAGAATAAAGTTGTGCTAAGACAACAAACTTAGAACTATTTTATTTTATATTTAATTCTATACCTAAACGAGTGTAGGGAGTGTTGCATTTAACTCAGGTTGGATCCTATGAAGGAACAACAATAAATCTCATAGTAGGGAAATATTATACGTTATATGCATATATACATAATATGGGGGATAGATTTACAGAAAACATAGAGGTTCTTTATTACCTGATTTATAAGGCCCTTTTGGAACACTAAAATTGCTACTAGCAAGATGAAAGCTGTTTTCATTTCCCCATTTAGGAAGAATTGCCTTAACAAAAATGGTTCTTCCGCAGTTTAATTTTTCCTTCTCTGCTATACCATGTATCTTATATTCAAGAGAATAGAATCTATGACTTCATCTTTCTTATGGCAAGATTCTAACCTAAAAACTAGCACTACACACTTTATATAGATGTGTGAACGAAAGAGGTTTAGCACTCTATAATTTGAAAACATATTATCTTGCACACTTTTCACAGTAAGCGTTCAAGATTCAGAAGGCTGCATACATTGCATATATATTTTGAAAATGATATGATGAGCATGATTTTGAAAGAGATTAATATGAAAGATATTTTAAGATTGATAAAATCCTCTAAGAAGGTATGGTACACTATAATAGTTAATTAAGAAGAACAACCAGTTTTACACATGCTATTACATTCACTATGTTAGCTCAGCAACTTGCCTAGATAATTTAGAGTGGGTAAAAGGGGTGAAATAGATCAGGCTGTTATAACCAGATGGGGGGGTTAATGATTTTACAAAATTAATGGATTTCACAACAGGCGATAGATGGAAAACCTGGCTCGAAATCGAGAGTTCCATGTTGATTGGTTACAATGGTCTTATAATGCCATATACGCTACTCTAAAAGCCATAGATCCTATTTTGAATCAAAACAATAAGAAATTAATTATGAATATAATTTAACATCCAGTTTTAAGAAGGTTGGGGAGCTGGGAAAGATACCTTATGAGTATTGATAAAGTAGATGTCTTTCACAAGTTTGCTAATAACTGGGCAAAAGATAAACATCATAGTAACACAGGAAATGAGCAGTATAATTAATAAATGGGGGGACGTGGCTCAACATCGAGCGCGTTCTTTAGCGGCCAATAATCTTTTCTGCGGTCTACTGAACGTTCGTTCTCTGGTGAAGCATCATGCCGAGATTGCCCTGCTATTGGAGTCCTCGCAATTGGACATATTATTCGTTACGGAAACATGGGCCACGGCAGATAGTGGATTGGAACTAGGTTGGGCTTGCCCACCGGGCTATCTGATCAGACATGTACCTCGTACCTCTGGTAGGGGAGGTGGAGTAGGTTACATTTTTAAAGACTCGATTTCCCTGGTGGAGCTAGAGGTTAGGGAAGTAACGGGGTTTGAGCTTATGGCCTTTTCCATTATGTCCCAGGGTGGTTCGTTGATTACAGGGTTACTATGTTATAGGCCCCCCTCCTCGACCACAACCTCTATTCAGCCATTGGTTGATTTAATCTACGATCTCTCAAACTCCCATGCTAAAGTTTTTATAGTGGGAGACTTTAACCTCTGGCCGTCCGGCCCTCAAGACCTGGCCTATAGAGAGCTATGCCAATCGTGCGGTAATATTCAACTTACACAGTTGATTTCATCACCCACGCACGTTAAGGGACACGTGTTAGATCTGATCTTTGCTGAGCCGGAGGTGGTGGTGGTGAATGAGATCTTGGAACAGGATTGGACAGATCATTTCTTGATCACTATGTCCATTGGTGTACCTGGGCCGTTAAAATCAAATATTACAAGTGGCTTTAAGTTTAAGCGCCAATGGGCCCGACTGCTTAGAGAGCCAATTCGTCCTACTCTGCTGCCTAGGGGTTTTCGGGTGGAGGACAGTGTAGATAAGAGCTACGCTGCACTCTGTCAGCAAATCTCGGCATCCCTAGAAGAATTGGCTCCTCTGCGGAGGGTGAGGGACAGATCTAGAGCGACTAATGCCTGGTTTAACGACGATCTGAGACAGCATAAGATCCGCTGTAAACAGGCTGAGCGTACTTGGAGGAAAGGATATAAGGAGTTGGACAGGGTAGCGTATAGAGTGGCCTTACAGGTATACAAGAACCAGCTGAGAAGTGCTAAGGCAAAGTTCTTGGAAGATACCTTGGATAGGGCCGCAAATAAATCGCAAACCTTGTTCAAGCTGGTCAACAATTTATCTAACCCGTCCTGTACAGCTCCTGCCATTCCAGCCTCTCAGGTGCTGTGCGATTCGTTGGCCGCTGCTTTTGAGGAGAAAATAAGAACTATCTTGAATGGACTTTTAGTGCCCGGACAACTGGAATCACCGCCTCCTCCTTCACCGGAATCTCTCTGCCATTCGGCATCGCTCCGGGATAATAACAAGGTGGATACGTTCTGTTTACCTTGCTTTCCCATTCCTACATCGGAGGAGTTTGATTCACTGGCCAACGGAGTGTCCTCGGGCTCACCACTGGATCCAATGCCTCATAAGATCTGGAAGGCATTTCAGGATGAGCTGTTCCCTCCACTTCATTCCATCTGCTGTCAGTCATTGATGACGGCGACAGTTCCAGATAGCTGGAAAGTGGCAATAGTAACGCCACTATTAAAAAAGGCTTCTTTAGATCCATCCTGCCCAGCTAATTATAGGCCCATTTCGCTCTTGCCTTTTGTAATAAAGGTCCTTGAGAGATGGGTCACAAAAGCCTTGTCCAGCTATCTGGAATTAAACTCCTGCCTGGATACAGCTCAGTATGGCTTTAGGCCGGCACATGGCACGGAGACCGCATTGGTCACCGTATTAGATGATCTGCGAACGCGTGTCGACAAGGGCAGATCAGTTTTTCTGGTACTGCTGGACATGTCGGCCGCGTTTGACACGGTTGACCATGCAGTTCTCCTGGAGCGTCTCCGTAGTGCGGGCGTAACCAGTCTAGCTTTAGACTGGTTAACGTCCTATCTCAGCGACAGACAGCAAGCAGTGGCTTTACCACCTTTTCAATCAGCCACTCGACAGGTGAAGCAGGGAGTTCCTCAAGGGTCGGCGATCAGCCCGATCCTGTTTAATTTATATCTTCGACCCCTTATAGCCCTGATTAAGTCATTCGGCATATCAGTCATCAATTATGCCGATGACACTCAATTGATTTTTTCTTTTGAGGGGAGTGAGTCTGTTTCGAAAGACATCTTTCATAGCTGCATGTCGGCCACGGCTGAATGGCTGCGAACCAACTCACTCCAGTTTAATGGGGCTAAAACGGAGGTTCTCCATTGCTCTCCTGATCGCCTTCCTCGGGCGTTGCCTGATGACTTTTGGCCACCTTCTATACTTGGCCCTGTGGCAGGAGCTAAATCGGCCCGTAATTTGGGAGTGGTGTTTGAACCGGACCTACAGTTGGATGGTTCAGTTAATACGACCGTAGCGACTTGTATGGGCCTGCTCCGCGCTCTACGCAAAATTTTGCCTATTCTCCCTAAAGTCTTTAGAGCAGAGGTGGTGCGGAGTATTATACTCAGTAGGTTAGACTACTGTAACGCACTGCTCTTAGGAGCTCCTAAAAAATTGATCCTTAGGTTGCAGAGGATTCAGAACATGGCGGCAAAACTGGCTTTATCGCGCCCACGCTCTGCTTCCTTTTCGGCAGCTTTAGCTGAGCTACATTGGTTGTCGATTCAACAGAGGATCGCCTTCAAGGCGGCATGCCTTGTATTCAAGGCGCTGCATGGACTTGGACCAATACCACTCCAGGGCCTGTTTTCTTGGTATCAAGCTGCCCGGCCTTTGAGATCCTCATCGGCGTTTCTGGTGCGGGTTCCTAAGATCACCAGAGTTAGGATAGGTGGCCGAGCTTTTAGCCACACAGCCGCCTCATTATGGAATTCCCTCCCGCTAGTGCTGAGGGGTAAGCAAGATCTGACCTCCTTTAAAAGGGACCTTAAGACCTATCTGTTCCCTAGGGCAATGTAAATATTCTTCCGGTGGTTTAGTTTGGGGTCTCAGCGCCAGGATACCCTCGGGGTGACAGATGCGCTTAATAAGAGCCAAATACATACATACATACAAATGTATTTGCTCTGGGCTCAAAGGGGCTAACGTTTGCAGAATGTAACTTTATGCAAAGTGGTTCATTTATCTGATGCCAGAGTTCTTAAATAAAATCGATCAAGGGTATTTTTTAGATGTAAGTCTACAGATATTGCAAATTGGTCCCGCATTATGTGGCATTGCATCAAATTGGGAAATATCTGGGCTTTAATTTTTTAATATCTAGAAGAGCAGTTAAAGTTTAAAATTCCTGCAACTCTATCTTAGTACTACTGGGTTACCATCCCTCACAAGAGATACCATTATGACATTAAAATTGGATTTACATCTGGATGTTTGTAGCACGATCATTGCTATTACAAATTTAGAGAAATAAACGAATGCCTTCATTTTCAGAGTGAACAAGGAAAATGAACAGACTAAGACAAAGAGAGAATTCTTTTGCTGCTCACTCTTGGAAAAATTGCTAATTTTATCAGATTGGGGGATCAGTTTGCAAGTTGTATGGCTTAAGATGTCAGCAGTGCCTGAGTACATCTGAAATAATGCAATCATGATCATGATGTTCCTTTAGAGGGCTACTGGAATGTGGACTGTGAGAACTGTATCTATATCTTTTGATCAAGTTCAATTTATGAATTGTATCACATTTTTTATTTGGTAGGATAATGCTATATATGTGAATTGGTATGATCATTTTCAATGAAACATGGAATCTGAAACGTATAATGTTATCTATAATGATGTATGTACATTCATGTATGCATTTGTTCTCTTCCTTTTGTTCTTTCTTGATTAACTGTGCCTCGAAATAAAAAATATATATAAAAAAGTATGTGCATATATGATGAGGTTTTTAAGAGTTCTTAGTAAGGAATAGATATGAATTGCTAAAATAGAAACCTAAGAATAGAAATACCTATGAATGACCTTTCCAAGATTTAAATAGGAATTAAGCTCATCTTCAACTTAGATTCGATATTTTTAAAGCTTGAAGTCATCTTACTAACAAGGAGAAAAGTTAATTATCATAAATCTAAGGGACTCTTGCATGCTTTACTTTCAGTAATGAAAAGTTACATAACAAGGAACAAACTGTTAGTTAAAAAGAGATACACCTAAGGTATATCCCACTTACAGTTTAATGTTGATCTTCCAAGGCAGCTTAATAAGATAGCTCTCACTGTATTTGGATATTCACTGTGACCTGCAAATATCAGTGCTTAGCAGAAGTGATGAGTCACAATGTTTGTGCCCACTGTGGGTTTTTTCACTCTTATCCCATTCCACTTTCCCTCTTTTGTCTACTGGCCCTTATACTATTTCTATATGTGGTTACTGGTGAATGGAGTAAGAGACAGAAGAGGGCATAACTCACTCTGGACCAAAAGTACAAGGTTAGTGCTTTCTGACATGTTCTATGACACCGAAGAGGATGAGGAGATTGTTGACTCCATGCAGAAAGACACAAGTCTCCCTCGTTATTAAATCATTGACTCCAGGCACAAAAAACTATTGATGCTAGTCGCAGGACATAGCTTCATATACCAATGTTTTGTTCCACTTTCTCTCCTAGGTAGCTAGGTGCAACTACTCCTTTCTCTCAATCATCATACGTAAAGTGTTAACCAGATGAGTCATTGCTCTTGCCCCTTCCACATTCCCTGTGCTGCAACCTCCCAGGTGTCAACCTTGAGTTTGGAGACCAGCAGGGTGGCCAAGTGAGATCACTAGGCATGCATGTGGGGGTCAGCTTGCTTAAGGGCCTCTCTTGGGTGTTAGAATTGAAACGTAATATTGTCGGCTTACTCGTATTTTACCCAATGTTATGTTAGCATTTATAATGCTAATACAATATATATGCATACTGTATGTAGACACAACTAGTAAGTGCAGATGTTATGTTAGTTAGGTTGACATCTGTGCCACCATTTTAGTTCTCGAAGACGCCGTTTTCCATTATAATCAAAACTGCTACTTGATCATTTATGAGAAATGGTCCTTGTTAAGTTTCGTTTCTCCAATGTTGAAACTTTCTCATTAACGCATGCCTTTTCTGTTACATAGAGGTCTTCTCCCACCTGTCAAGTGGGGAGGATAAGCAAGACGACCTAGAGCAGTAGATAGCTCGTACTAGGCTGCGGAATTGAAACTTCTGTTCTGTACCTCCATTGTATTACGACACCTACCTGTGTTTTTCCATAGTAGGCAGGTCTTTGTGGGCTCCGCAACATACATAATGTAACTTTATGCTTGTTGGAGTCAGTCCCTCGTCAGACATCATAGAAGGCTGGTCTGATTGGACTCCACTGCAGTGTACTTAGTGAATAAACTAGTCTGTTGGTGTTCTCTACTGCATCATTGACTCTTCATTTCTTGGAAGGCTAGAGGAGGTCGGAAGTGACCTGGGTGGCCCTAATTGGGTCACTTCCTTCAGTTGGTGTCTGAACAGGGACTCCACCAGGTGACCCATCCCGCCCGTAGTCGTGTTGCGAGGGGTCCGGGTTGCGTACAGTCGGATGGGTGGATCGGGGATCCCCACATGATAGGGCCTGCTTCTCTCGGCTGCCCCACCTGTCTGATCGGGCTGCTCCTCATCGAGTGGTCATCTCGTCTGGGGTCCTGAATAGGTGAAACCCTTGGATCTGACCTTTTGGCTTGAAGAGTCGGCAGTGGTGAATAATATTGTTTGTGCACCAGGTGAGGTATTTTGTTTTTTGGTATATGCAGTGCTGTCACGATTGACTTGGTGGGTCTGTGGACCCTTGTGATATGGAGCATTTTTTAACGCCCTGCCAGGCTTCTTGTTGAATTTGGTTTATTCTTGAAAAGGCCTGGGCTAGAGCCTATCTTGTCTTGGTGCAGTCTGAGGACTGACTTGTCTTGGCGCAGTCTGAGGACTGCTTTTGAGAGCTCTTTTGTTTATGTGCATTTTTATTGTGTGTGTGTGTTGCTTGAGTGAATAGTGAATGTGTCTGATGCTAGAATGCCTTGTTGGAGTAAAGTGTTGTGCTTGGGGTGCTGCTGTTGTTTTGCTGGGCATTAGCTGGAAGAAAGGCACTCCGAGTTTTGAGATGTATGTGAAGCATTGTATTGTCCCTATTATGTTTCATACGTTATGGCACGAGTATACGTGGAACAATACTGAGCTTCTGTGGCCATAGGATGGTACCTTTGATGAACAAAAATTGAATTATTTACAGGACAAATTATTCACTAGAAGAAGTAGGCAGACGATGTTTGATACCTTGCAGGTATGGCAGAAGGAAGCTAAGCAACAGCGTTTACGGGCTAAGAAGGAGTCTAGAAAGAAAGCAATGCAGACAGTGGTTCAGAAAGCTGTAGCTTATGACAGAGAACAAAGAGAGACAGGTATTGAATGTGCAGATAGGACGTTTCGATTACAATGTAATAAGTACTATGTTGTTTGAGAGGAAGAGGATCCCATCCCTCCATAGAGATAGTGTAGGTATGTACGTTCTCTAAATTGCAGCCTTTCCAGCCTACATGTCGAATGATCCCCAGGTGCATGAATCCATTCATTAATTACAATGAGGTGGGATGCTCTATAGTGTGCTATAATGTCCGGGAGGGCCAAACCCCCATTATAGGGGTTTCTCTGTATTGTTTGAAGCGCAAATTCATGGATGGGCCCCATCCCAGATGAGCAGGCGCAGCTCGTTAGCTATACTTTTGAACGTTGTTTCAGGTAACTTAGTGTAGGTGTTTTGCAGTACGTAAAGCAACTGGGGAAGCGTAATCATTTTATACATGGCGGCCCTACCCATAACTGTCAGTGGAAGCCGCCTCCATCTCTAAACATCCTCCTGGAAGTTTAACAGGACCCGCCTGATGTTGCGAGCTAGGCTAGTTGCCACATCTGTGGTAATGTAGAGACCCAGGTATGTAAATCCCTCTTTCGACCATCGCAGACGGCTAGGGTAGGTATGGGGCTCCACTACCCCCCCCACCAGGTATAGAGTAGATTTACTCCAGTTGATCTTATACCCTGCATGGTGCCCGTAGACCTAAAACATTTATAGAATTTGAGGGAGTGTTTCAGTCGGGTTTGTCACATTTAATAGAATATCGTCCACATGTAAGGATATGCGTTCTTTGTCCAACAATCGGGCTTCTTCTACAAAACCACCCAGGCCCAGGGGTCCAGTATAAGGGCAAATAATAAGGGGGGAAGGGGGCATCCCTGCCTAGTCCCCCCTTGAGTCGGCCAAATGCCCAAGAGAGTTCCATTCATCCGGAGTCTAGCTTCCGGATCAGTGTATAGCAGTACCACCCAGTCCCGGAACCCCGTGCCAAATCTGAATTTCTCCAGCACGTGTTATGTTATGTTATAGTGTTTTTGTATAGCGCGTATCACCACCGGTCTCTAAGTGCTCACACAGAAAAGGAACATAACCTGCTGTCTCCTAGATCTCTCCGCCATCCACCCTAATTAGGGCAAGGATGTTGTCTTTTTAAACAGATAAGTCTTCAAGTTCTTCCTGAAAGACAGTAGCTGCGAGTCTAACTTCAGGCTAGCCGGTAGCTCATTCCACAATTGCGGGAGGAGTACAGATAAAGCCCTGCCCCCCATAAGATTTTAACTTAAATCTTGATTGAATCAAGTTGGAGGCCATACCCGAACGCAAGGTTCTGCCTGGAATGTACTTCCTCAGGCGCTGTTTGATGTATTCTGGGGCTTTGCCGAAAATTGCCTTGTGACCCATGCAGAGACACTTAAACTGCACTCTAAACCTAACTGGCAGCCAATGTAGCTTCCAGAGAAGTGGGGTTGCGTGCGAGTTCCTAGGTCGGGAATAGATCAGCCTGGCCGCATCGTTCTGCACCACCTGCAGTTTCCTCAACAACTTCTGCGGCAGGCCAAGATATAAGGCATTGCCATAGTCCAGCCTCAAGATGACTGTGGCGGACACAATGGACTGCAGAGTGGGGGCTGATAGCAAAGGTGCTAACTTCCGCAGTTGCCTCAGCACCCCCGTGCAAGACCCCACCACTGCCGAGACTTGAGGGGCTATGGAAAGGTCTACATCAATCTTGAGCCCCAAGCTTTTAACCACCCTACCAGGAATAGGTGTTGTACCTAGTTCTGGAGGCCAGAACAGGTCGCACCAAGGGTTGACTCGGTTTGTGATGACCAACACCTCAGTTTTTTCTGCGTTCACTTTCAGAAGGTTGTTGGTCATCCAATTTACCGTGAATCCGAGCAAATTCCTTACCGATTCCTGTGCTTCCCTTGTATCTTCCAGCTGGACCAATAGCTGGGTATCATCAGCATAGTTAAAAGTTTGACAATTCCTATGCATTAACTCCTCCACCAAGGGTTGTAGGTAAACATTAAAGAGCAGGGGGGACAGAGCGGACCCCTGGGGTACACCCTAGGTCCCGTCACTTGCCTCGGATAGCTGATTTCTCAGCTGCACCCTCTGGGTGCGACCCGTCAGAAAAGATTCAAGCTACTTGAGCGCTTGTCCTGTTATTCCCAGCTTTGCGATATGGGCCAGCAAGATGGTGTGGCTGACCGTATCGAATGCCGCTGATAAGTCCAACAGAATCAGAGCACAAGGCTGTTTATTGTCCGCCCTGATTCTCAGCTCATCGGTGACAGTGGCCATTACTAGCTCTGTGCTATGTTGGGGCCGAAAGCCCGCCTGCCTGGCATGGAGTAAACCATGTTCCTCCAGGTAGCCAGTCAGTGTGTTCAGAACGTGTTTTTCCAGGATTTTGCCCAGGAATGGCAGCTGCGAGATAGGCCTATAGTTCTTTAAAGCCTTGGTGTCTTCTCCTGCTTTCTTTAAGAGTGGAGAGACCCTGGCTTCCTTCAGCTGGACTGGGAGATAGCCCGCCTGTAATGAATCGTTCAGTAGGCTCAACATCTGAGTTTGAATACCAGATAGGGCCATTTGAAAGGTTCTCGGTGGGCATGGGTCGGTGCTGGAACCTGACTTGACTTCGCCGACAAGCTCAGCCAAGCTCTCCTCGTCAATACATGGGAAGCTGTTCAGCGTCCCTATCGACTCTTGACTAGCAGGGCAAGATGACACCAGAGGTTCAACTGGGATCTCCGTGATGTCCCTAATAATGTTCTGTACTTTCTGAAGAAAGAACCTCTGGAGGGTGTCACAGTTGGGTTGTTCACTAGCAGAAATCATCCAATCCAGCTGCGTTAATTCCCTTAGGACTGCAAAGGTCTCCCTTTGTTTATTCGTGGCCCCTCTAATCCTATTCTCATAGAAGGCTGACTTCCTCACCAGGATATCGGCTTTGTATTTTGAGAGAAGCATTTTATAGGTTTCTGATTCCACAGGGCTGTAGCTGATTCTCCACCTTCTTTCCGCCTTGCGGAGAGCTTGTTTTTTTTCTCTAAGTGAGGCGTCAAACCACAGTGCTCCCTTTCCTTTTGCTCTAGTCTTCTCCAGCCGCTCAGGAGCCAATTTGTCCAGGGCGGCGCGGATCCAGGCCATAAGGGCTGTAGTATCGGAGTCTAGGTTTGACTCCCTCATCTTAGGAGGTGAAGTGGAAAGCAGCGTGGAGAGTAAAGAATCTGCCTATATCTTCTTCTAGGACCTGACCTTTCTCCACAGTTGACTAGACGCTGCAGGTGAAGGGTCTCCTGGAACCCAGCACTTAATCAGGAAATGGTCTGTCCATATACAGGGACTGACCTCAGTTATTTCTGTCTGGGATATGGAGGACCAGATTAAGTCTAGTGTATGGCCCTTCTCATGGGTTTGTCCCACTACTAATTGCTGTAGGTTAAGCGAGGAAAGATTATTTTTTAATTCTACCTCTGTGGGGTCTCTAGGTACCTTATCCCAGTGGTAGTTGAAGTCCCCTACCACCATAAGGGATTTATATCTGGAGGCCAAATCCACCAAGAGCTCCAGGAAGGCATCATTAAAATCTGGCGAGCTCTGTGGTGGGCGGTACACAACCAGCAACATGATACAGGAAGACTTGAGTGAAATTTTTATCCCAAGGAGCTCCGCACAGTCACAGTTTTCAGCTACGTGCCTCATAAAAGGCCAATGGATGGTGTTGAACGCTTTCTCAGCGTCTAGGGAAAGAAGCAGGTGGGCCTCCTCTTGGTCCCGAACAGCATCCATCCAGTTAGCCATGCTTCGCAGGTTGTAGCGTGTGGCTCGTTTCTGCATAAAGCTGGACTGATCTCCGTGTATCAGAGAAGAGATAACGGTTAATAGAGATGCCGCAAGGATAGTGGCCAATATTTTGGTTTCTATATTTAATAGTGAAATGGGAAGATAGGACCAACACTCTTCTGGGGGTTTCCCCGCTTTGGGTATCACCCTACTGTCGCCATTCTAAGATCTATCAAGAGCGTCCCATTTTCTTTGGAATCCTGAAACATTTTAAGTAAATGTGGGGCCAGTAGGTTATTGTGTGTCTTAAAAAATTCCCCCGGCAGCCCACTGGAACCTGGGGTTTTCCCCGACTTCAGTCGACCAATGGCCTCCGTAACCTCATCCAGGGTAATATCTTCCTCAAGCCTCTCCCTCTCATCTTGTGCAAGGCAAGGGAGTTCAATCCCTTCAAGGTATTGGGCTATTTGTGCCTCATTCATACTCAATGAGTGTTGAGTAATAATGGGCAAAGGCCCACGCAATGTTTGGGGTGCAGTGTGAGTATGGCCTTGTTCCCTGATGAACATAATCCATCTCGACTCCTGTTCCTTCCTGCCCAACCAAGCCAGCAGCTTACCTGCTCTATCCCCTGTCTTGTATAATCTATGCTGAACTGCGAGCTGGTGTGCCCACGCCTCCTTAGTGACCAGTGCCTGGTATTCCCGTTTGGTAATATCAAGTTGACGGAGGTTATGTTGAATCAACGTGGAGGAACTACTACTTTCTAGGTCCACTAACCTGCATTCCATCGCTAAAAACTCCTGGGTTTCCCACCTTTTTTGGTATGCAATAATATTTTGGGCTCTATCACTTAACACTACCTTTCTTTGAAATAGAGCTCCATTTACATCCTAATTTCTTAAGTCATCGTTTCATCCCTCAGTGCCCAGGCATTCAGTCTCCAAGAAGTACCTGGATCTCCCCTCCACCCTCCCACCCATAGGTAAAGTGGGGAGTGGTCTGAGATACCCCTAGCTAAGTATTCCACCTCCTCTATTTGCTCAATCTCACCAGCTGGGGCAAAGAGATAGTCCAGCCTCGAAGACACCCAGTGAGCCCCAGAAAAATATGAGTGTGCACGTGTGGATGGGTGGTGGCGCCTCCAGAGGTCAGTCAACCCAGTGAGCCGCTTGGAACCTTGCCAGGGCAGTGGTTTTGTGTGACCCAGGTTGAGTCAGCGTACGATCCAAGGAGGGATCACCCACATCATTAAAATCACCTCCTATGATATGCATGGTGGGGCCAGACTGCAAAAGGAGTTTTGTCAATTTATCCAGCGTACGCTGTTGGAGACATGGGGGAGCATGGACACTAACTAGTAACCAAGTGGTGTGGTTCCAGGTGCCTCAGACTGCTACATATGTGCCATCTGGGTCCTCACATCGTCGGGTGACTCGGAAAGGGGAAGATTTTCTGATGAGGATCGCCACTCCCCTTGAACCTCAGGTTAACCCTGCATGTGCCAAAGTGGTGTATTGTCCCCTACCCAGGAACGAACAGTGTGGACCCATAAAATGCGTTTCCTGTAAAAATATTACATCTGGTTTGATCCGTTTAAAATATTTAGATACTAGCCCACGTTTAATTTTGTTTCCTAACCCGTTGACATTCCACGTCAGCACTGTGTAACCTCCCGCAGCCATTGTGAAAGAAGAATCAAAGCATCCCACGCCCACCCTGGTCTCCAGACATCGCCCAAATAGTGCCTACTCGTCACGGTGCCGGTATTCATGCAAACTATCTGAACAAAACTACTCCCCCTCCTCCCAAGAAACCTACTTCAAAACAGTTCACAGTATCCAACATGCCTCCCACCCCACACTACATAGGCACACCCACCACGCCCAACATGATAACACTGGCATGGGAAACCACCAAGAGGTCTGTAACCCTTCCCCCCTCCTAGATACTCAACTATATGCTACAAAAAGAGACAACAACACACTGTATACTTCCCATAAGCAGCCGAGGGTCCCAAATGTCCGTTGGGCCTCGGAAATCTCACAGCGTCTCTGTGTGGGTGTCTGGCCCCAGTTCGTCAGTCCTCTTTGCCAGTGGTGAGAGGCTGCAGCAGTTGAGGGGTTGCTCCCAGAAAACTCAGCGCTGAAGCCTCCAGTCGTTGAATGCTCTCAAGGAGAGGGTGTTCACTATTCGCATCCACAGATTCGCTCCTCTCAGACTGGTCCGAGTCTCCATCGTCGCTTGATCTCCAAGAAGTTTGAGACATTCGCTCCTGGGCAGTGTCTTCGTCAGTGTCCGAAATGGTGGCTTTCTGTCCCCTATGTTTCAGGGACCTCCCCAGCGAAGCCATGGAGGCAATCCGGGTTTTCAGCACACGCCTCTACCGCTTTTCCATAGGTCATTCCAGACTGGAACACGGTCTTTTGTCACTAGGGAAGGTAGCTGCCATGTTCGACCCCTGCCTCAGCTGCGGCCTTTCTTCAATCTAGGACCAAGCCTCCTCCGGAGTCTGGAAGAACTGTGCAGTATCTTGAAAGATAACTTTAAGCTTGGCTGGGAACAGCAACATGTATTGGATCCCGAGGGCTCGAAGTTTCGCTTTGATGGGATCGAAGGTGCAGCGCAGTTTTTGTACATCTCGCAAGTAGTCAGGAAACACCATCACTCTTGTGTTTTCGTATTTAAACTCCCCCAGTTACTCCCAGCTGGCCGCCAACTTGGGCTGACGTGCAACGGGGGCCGGGCTGAGACAGTCACAGATCTGGGGAAAACAGACCCCTTAACGCCTCACCGGGCGTTCCTCTGACTGCACACCCCTTCCGACTGCTTTCGTGTTGGCTTTAGGGCGTCCAGGATCAGGATTATGACAGGATTTTGTTCAGGGCCAGCGGAGCTCACGGGAAAGGAGGCTAACTAGTCATGCTGTTAGCCACGTCCCCCAACTCAGCCATTGTTAATCTTGTCACCTATGTCTCTGTCTCTTGTGTCTGCCCCAAGTATTTCATCTCCAGCGTTGTGTGGTGTTGGGACACCGATACATGGATTAGACACAGGGAATTGGGCAGCAGCACGGGAGCGACTGGAGCAAGTATTGATTAGATCCGATGTGGGTGAGGAGGATAAAAAGTTGGTGGCAAATCAGGCAGCGCAATGGGCTCAGAGTCCGATTTATAATGTGGAGGATATATGGAGTGTGATAAAAGAATTTTGAGACATTTGTGCAGCAGCAAGCCCTTCAGCATATATCGGCTACATTGATTGGTTTGTGGGAACAATGTGTTGGTGGTACAGCTCCTCAAATTATTTATGACATTCAAAGCTGTGTTTATTCAGCTGATATGGCCCCTACAGAAGTTTTCAATAATGTTGGGATACTTCTTGGTTAATGGAAAAGATTATATCAACAAACCCACACTACTGTGTCCCAATTTCCGACTAGAGAGGTGTATCCTGCTTTTCACCCCGAGATCCCAGAGCAGCGTAATCAGAGAGGAGATGTTGTTCAGCAGCGGGAAGAGGCTCATTTTCCGGAACAGTGGGTCTATACCCCGTGGACGAGAAGTGAGGTGCTATCACTTAAGAGTCAGTTACTGGATCATAGGAAAAACCCTTCAGCATAGTATAAAGAATTAACAAAGACCGCCTCCTCGTCAGTTAGGACTTTAGCAGACATTGAGATGTTTTTCGGGCTTTTGGTGCCAGTGGACATTTGGTGCAAGTGCATATGCAGGATCATGTAGTGGAGCTGGGTGGAAATTGGAATGAGATTAGGGCACTGGATAAGGAGAGAAAGGCTGGTGGAAAACCTAAAGCTGAAATTTTGGCTTTGCCAAGCCGCATTATTACCTATATGCATTCTCTTATCCCACCTAGACGAGTGGATTGGGACAAGTCAATGGCATGTCGTCAGAAGAAAGAGGAGAGTGTGTCACTCGTTTTGAAGAGGTGTTTTGGGTTTTCAGAGGGCAGAATTTGTCAGTCGAAGGTGGTGTCACAATATTGCTTCCTGAAATTGTGGCTTGCTGCAAGCTTCTAGGAGTTCTTGGACTACTTCCTCCCCTTCAGTGATATTGAGTATAGCTCAGTATTATAAGCACAGAGAAAATGAGGAAAAGGACGAGGTGGAGAAGAAGAGTAAGGATTTGAAGACAAGGGTGTTGTTACAGCAGGTTGCAAGGGGGTCTGGAAGGGGTCGAGGCACTGGTCCGGCTCAAAGATCATGGGGTGCTGGTAGAGGTGGTGCGCCTCTGTGGCTGAATCAGTGGGCGTATTGTAAAAAGGAGGGACATTGGTGAAGCAAGTGTCCAGATCTGTTACAGAAACTTGCAGTACCCAGTGGGTGTGGTTTGGGTTGAAGTGGCCGTGGGGAGGTTGGTCAGGATGAGGCTCAAGCTGGTGTATCTTCAGGGGGTCATTCAGATCAGAATTATTTCGATGACCCCCGGGGAAGGCAGTACTATCATGACAATTACGATATGGATGAAGTTACACGGATATAGCTAGGACAGCAAGGGACAGGGTGAGGGACCAGTCCAAATTCCTGTAGATCAGCTTAGTCCTTATGTCACGGCAGATTTGCCTGGTTCGACACAGAAAGTGTTGGTGGATACAGGGGCAATGAATAGCTCTGTTTCTCATTCACTGGTCCCCAGAGCAGCCCTGTCTGGCCGTAATATTATCTCAGTAGGTTTTTCAGGTGAACTGGTTGTGTACCCCATTTCCCAACCTCTTGCTTTTACTGTTGGTCCTTTTACTGTGGACTCCCCGTTTTTGTTGACGGCAAATTGTGGGGAAATTTATTAGGATTGGATTTGTTGAAGAAGTTACATGCTACCATTTATTGTTCCCCAGATGGTGTTTATATGACTCTTGGACTTAATGTGGTTAGTGTAAAACAGTATTTGGGGAAACATGCACCACTTCCTGTTGAATTTAAAGATGTGCCGTCTTCATTGTGGGTCACAGGGGATATGGATGTAGGGTTGTTGCAGATACCACCGGTTTCTATCAAGGTAAAAGATAATGCTGTGCTCCCTTGTATTCCCCAGTACAAAATATCACAGGCTGGGGAACAGGCCTTGATGCAGATTATACAGGATTTCATCAAATTGGGGTGGTTAAGGAGACGGTAGCGAATGTGTGCAACAGCCCTATTCTTCCTATTCTTAAAAAGGTACCTGTGGATTCCCCTGATACACATCCTGATGTCTATCATTTTGTGATTGATTTGTGGGAAATAAATAACATAGTTGTCCCTCCGTTTCCAGTAGTCCCTGATATTACTGTCCTTTTAACGATGATTCCTACCACAGCTAAATTATTTTGTCATTGATTTGAAAAATGTTTTTTGTTAGTATTCCTGTTCATCCAGACAGGCCGGTATTTATTTGGCTTTGCTTTGACCGCCAGGAGTTTCCAATTCTGTAGAGTTCTTCAGGAGTTTACTGAAAGTCCTAGTATTTATAGCCAAGCTTTGAAAAGTCAATTGGATTCTCTCTCTCTTCCTGCAGGTAATGTAGTATTGCAATATGTAGATGACCTTTTGATAGCCTCCGATACCGAAGATGGTTGTCGGGATACCACGGCACAATTATTAATGCATTTGGCAAATAAATGACAAAAAAAAGTGTCCCTTTCCAAATTCCAATATTGTCAACAGAAGGTCACCTATTTAGGTAATCTGCTGTCGAAGGAGGATCGGAAGCTAACACCTGAACTAGTTGATGCCATTGTTAAAATGCCTGTCCCTGAGACTCAGAGGGATGTGCATGCTTTCATAGGCATCACCTCGTATTGTCGACATTGGATACCCGCTTATTCTTGAATAATACAGCCTCTGCTTCGCTTAACAACTAAAGAGGTGCATAAACCTTTTCCTTGGATGCATGAATGTCAGCCTGTTTTTGAATAATTAAAAGTTGCACTTTGCTCTGCACCTGTGCTAGGTACGCCTGATTATAAGAAGGCTTTTGTGCTTTTCGTACACGAAACAGCTGGCTGTACGCTATCACTGTGTTAACACAAACCTTTGACGATATGCAGAGGCCGTGTGCGTATTTTTCTGCCACGCTTGACCCTGTCCCCAGAGCCCTCCCGAGCTGTTCAAGAGCCGCTTGCGGTGGTCTCTATTCGACAATCAGCAGGACTCGTCCTTAATAATAATCTCATAGTAATGGTACTGCATGCTGTTGATGTACTTTTGAACAGAACAAAGATGCAGCACCTTACCAGTGCTCGTCTGACTGGTTACAAATTAACATTATTCGCACCACATATTACTATCAAAAGATGTGCCACATTGAATCCAGACACATTACTACTCCTTCCTTAGGAAGAAGAGGACAAAGATGTCCATGATTGTCTGTTTCGTACTGAGGAGGAGACGAAGGGACGGTTAGACCTGATTGATGTTCCCTTATATGACCCTCAAGGGGAACTATATGGCGATGGCTCTTGTTTCAAACTGTCAGATGACACCACTACAGCAGCGTATGCTATTACCACGCTGGGAAATAGTTGAGACATCACATGTTCCTCACCAATCAGTGCAAGCTGTGGAGCTAATAGCTCTTTTGCGAGCATCTGAATTAAGTGAAGGACTGACTGTCAATATTTATACTGACAGCCTGTATGCCTTCGGGGTCGCCCATAAGTTTGGACCTCTGGGCAGAGAGAGGATTCTTGACTTCACAAGGGACCAAGATACAACACGGTCCATTGATAGAGAAGCTTTTGACAGCTTTGACTCTTCACAAACGACTGGTAATAGTGAATTGTAGTGCTCATGAAGCAATTACTGATGATGCTGGGAGGGAAAATGCCTTTGCAGATCAGATAGCGAAAGAGACAGCCAGGTCGCCTGCGAGATGGGTATCAGATGTTGCTATGTTTGAGAATTCATTGGAGAGTGTTAGGGAAATACAGAGTGAGGCAACAGTTGAGGAGTTGGTAGTCTGGCAGGAGAGTACAGGGCATCTAGATGACGAAGGATGCTCAAATGATAAGAGTCTGAGAAACAGAGATGGATGCGACCTGATGTATGTGTACTTCCCGTAGTTACCATGGCGCATGGTCCGGCTCATATTAGCGCCAAAGGCATTTGTAAATTGCTCGATCCTGTATGGCAAAATGACACTATTTCAAAGGTTGCTGCTAATTTAGTGAAACACTGTATGATTTGTTTGAAACACAATCCTGGGAACAGTACCCCTACAGCTTCTTGTAATTTTGCACCTCCTTCTTTCCCTTTTGAGGTACTCCAGATGGACTACATAGAGTTCCAGCGAGTTAATAATTTGAAATATGTGTTAGTGGCGGTTTGTGCAATTAGTAAATGGATTGAGGGTAACCCAACAAAGGAAAACACAGCCATGGCAACGGCGAAGGCTCTTATTAAGGAGTTCTTCCTGTGCTACGGTTTGCCCCGTTTGATTTGGAGTGACAATGGAAGTCACTTTAATGCAAAAGTGATCCAAATGGTGTGCGATGGTCTGCACATCAAGCAAATATTCCATGCAGCAACTCATCCTTAGTCAGCAGGTTTAGTTGAGAAGTACAATGGTACTCTCAAGCTAAAATGGACTAAGATTAAGGAAAGTACTGGGTTGCAATGGCCAGATGTATTACCCCTTGCTCTATTGTCCACAAGAATGACAGCCCATTCTAAAACTGGATTATCGCCTTACGAGGTGGTCTTTGGCCGTCCCTCAAATGGGTTGGGCGTCCGGAGACCGAAAAAAAATCTGAAATGGATTATCGATTATTTATATGATCTCACTAAATGTTTACGTTCTATTCATCAACAGATACATGAAGCTTTGCCTCCAGCACCAGAGGGGCCCGGGCATACCATACAGCCTGGAGACTACATCCTTGTGAAATCCTTCCAGAGACAAGACAGCTTGGAACCCAGGTGGAAAGGACCATATCTGGTCCTCATCAAGAGAAGGATGGCAGTGAGAGTGGTCAGCTGGAAGCATTGGATCCATACCTCACACTGCTGGAGAGTGCCACTCCCCCTTCCCTATGATCGATGGGTTAAAGAGGGGATTGGGGACCAGGCTGGAGCCTAAGTCTCGGTCTCCAACGCCAGCTGAATTTCAGATTCTTCTCCGTGATGAGAAGGTACCTGGAATAGAAAGGTATAATTTGCATCCTCGACTGAAGGATAGTGCACCAAACGAGAATTGAGTGTAGCAGGGATGGACTTTGTGAATAAGATAAGTGAAAATGCCCCTTGTTTCTGTTTTTCCCTATTAGACTAGGGATCAGAAGTTTGGTGCACTGCCTGTGATGCAGGACAGGATAAGTTGAGGGCATATTCCAGGAGGAGGGAGAGCTCCCTACCCTGAGAACAGTGAACATTTGATGATGGGCTGGAACAGTGTGGCTCAACCGCTCAATAGCATCACCGAGGATTGAACAATAGAAGCCTGCCAGGGAGGCTTGGAACGGACCCTGATCTTTTCAATATTTTCATATTTTTCCTTTTTTTGTGTCCTTTCCATCGTTGGTTCAATTACAAAACGTCTTTCTCTCTGGTGATTCTATTTGTAAATGTATAGCGAACATGTATCTGTTTGGTCGACCCATTGTAAAAGATTAACAGTTTTTTGTTGCAATGCGACCGTGGCAGATCAGTTTTTAATGGTTGTTCAGGAAGAAAATGTTTTGGGCTGTAGTAATATTGTTCTCACTGGTGGGAGGGGGGCTGTTCTGGACATTGGAGTGTTCTGAAGTTACCTCATCATGTGTTTTTTATCTGTCAGGAATCAAGGGATTGTCAACTCTCTCAGAAGAAGAACTTGTAAGAAGTTTATGGTCCTTGTGAAACCCTCTTGTGTTAACCTATGGATTTAATTTGGAGTAATAAGACCCATTCCAAGATGGCCGCCCAGTTAGTGTTAGTGCCTGTATTTAATTGCTGAGGTTTATAAAATCTCGTGAGACTCGAGATTTCAGTTATGTGTGCGCTCTGTTGACTGCGCACTTCAACTTGCTTTGCTGAAGAGAAGTTTAGTTCTGCGACGCGCTCCCAAAACTTTTCTGTTTGTGGAGCGTGTAAGCTCAAATTCATCTTGTTGGTCTAGCGAGCTAAGTGATTGAGTCTACTGACTACAAGTAAGCAGAATATTTATGTATATATTAGTGCCAGATTGGAGAGAGCCTATTTGACTGAAGTATAGACCTTGCGCACAGGCTCCATTTCCTTGCCTTCCTTGAGTACCTTCCTTATTCTGTCCTCCCTCCTTATCCTTCCTTGGACCTTTGGCGCGTTCCCCCTCCTTTTGAAGCTGTGCATTTGGAACTCTCCTGAACTCACCTAAACAGAACCCACGGAGAAGAACTCATACTAGAGAGACATAGACTCTAACGAGAACTGAGAAATCTCCTACTATGGACTAACCCTATATTAACAGTGTTTACCAATTGAACAGAAATATCAAAAGTTTCTCTTATTTAACATCAGGTAGGAATAAGTCAGTGAGTAGAAGTAGGGACTAGGATAGGTAAGGAGTTAACCAAAGTGTTGTATTTCCTATGTGTATTAGGTATCATCAGCACCTGAACACCCTTTGCTGACGCTACCAATAAAAATAGAAGAGGAGCAAGTACTCACGCTGAATCTGGTAAGGGGGAGAAAAGAGAAAACGAGCACATAATAAGCATCAGGAAAAAGAGGTTGGTTTGATATCACTGAATCTCTCCTTCTGTGCATTAGGAACTAAGATCTGCCAAGCTAGATAGAAGAAGAAGTCCCGGTCAGCACAAGTGTCTCTTCTCTCTCCCAGTTCCCCTTTCCCTCTTCCTGGAGCAGTTGCATTTACGCAGTGTGTTCCGGGGAGTGGGTATTGGAGAAAAAGCTATGTTCTGCCTCCGTGGAGAATCCGGCACATGACAATATCAGACAGTTTCCTCAGATGGTAATTTAAAGAACTATACATAGCAATTTTTTCTTAGACACACACTGGAAATTCTTTGGGGATACCACAGCTTGTTATCCCACTGATTCTGTTACAAGTTTATTGACCGCTTATCCCTGAATTATACATATGTTCATCCTCTCCATTTTGTAGAGGCAAAAGGAGAATTCGGCCTGGGCTATCCTGGACCTTGCTTATACTATAGAAAGCCGAGGGGGACAGGGTAGCCAGGGTGCATGCCTGAAATGTATTGTGGTGATCTGTACTTTGGTAAAAGAAAGATCACCCTGACAGGTTGGCACTACCAAAATCTGACTCAAGAGGCAGGTATTTATTCTGCGTGTTGGCCTGTAATAAATAGTACTGATGCGTATTTGTATCTCAATTGTTCTGGAGAAGTAGTGTACAAAAATGTAATGTGTTTAGGAAGAAAGGATGATTCCAGTATGAAGGGAATGAATACTAGATATGCTCCATTAGAGTATCAAGGTCCACTCTATGGATGCTAAAGGCGCGCCAAAGGTAAGCATGTTTGTGCCCGTCCGCGCTGGGACACGGCCAGCGGCCTGAGGATGCGGCCCGTACCTCGGCAGGTATCGCCTATCCATAGGATAAGTTATCCACGAGAAGCACTGCTAAGGTTTAGACTTCTGTCCTCATGCACCGGGGGAAAGAATAAATTGCAAGCAGAGGATATTAATCTGCCTGAGGGACGCTTGTGCAGTGGGTATTGTGGGTGGACCCTGAGTAAACAGCAACAGGCTTCCCGTAATTTACATCTTCCCCCCTGTAACTCTCAAAGAGATGGGAAACAGAATGCTAGAATAGAGGATCAGATAAGGGCAGGACAGAGAGCCTGCCTGCGGGGGCTATATCTCAATGCCAGATCCATCTCAAAACACGTGGCTGAGATTTGGGACTTGCTGGACGACATTAAACCAGACACATGTCTCCTTACGGAAAACTGGTTGAATAATGATTCCACCCCGGCACTGGCAATGGCCTTCCCGGCAGGTTATATGGTCACCCGGTTGGATAGACCTATAAAAGAGGGCGGCGGGCTAGCTATTGCCACGCGCCCACCCACGAGGGTATGAAGAGGAGACACGGTCTCCTCTTCATATCTAGAGCTACTGATATTTAGAGTAGAACACAACCTAATCATAGAGTGGACGGGAGCGTTAGTATATCACCCACCTGGAGGCAGCAAGAAAGAGTTCTGCACAGCGCTTGAGAGGGTGGTTCCGTATATTTTAAATACGAACAAATTCCTATTAGTCAGGGATTTCAATCATCATCTAGAGATTCTTTCCAATGTAGATTCAGCCAGCCTAGTGGCAGCGATGGAGTCACTCGACCTATCATCAAGAGTTGCTATTCCT
The DNA here is from genome assembly GCF_964204655.1 of Triturus cristatus. NCBI lineage: Eukaryota > Metazoa > Chordata > Amphibia > Caudata > Salamandridae > Triturus > Triturus cristatus. Next base: position 726,771,705 of record NC_140585.1, read on the forward strand.
ACTCACATTGCCGGCCATATGCTTGACACCATATTCTCAAATATTCCCGAGCTATTGGTCGAACCCCCTCAAACTTTAGGCTGGACAGACCACTCGGCATTAAGCTTCGCTTTGTCGTCTCTAAACCCAGCCGCATGCATGCAAGGTCATATAGATTTCCGCAGACCTTGGAAAAAAGTAACCTCTGCTGCCTTCAGCCAAGTATATAATGCCCCCTCAATTAGTACGGGCGAAGACTGTGACGCAGCCTTGGGAATGCTTGAGAGCTCAATCATAGAATCCCTGGATGTTATAGCTCCACTCAGAAGGGTAAGAATGCAGGATAGAGCAGCCCCTGCTCCCTGTCTCCCGACTGGTGGCCTGTAGAGCTGGGGGATGCCCCTTCCCCAAAAAATTGGGCTAAGAACCTTGCCATCAGGTCAATAATAAGCTATCAATGGGGGAGCAGGTGAAGACACTGTCAGGCACCTGCTTCGGATTAGGAAACAAGCCATTTTTAAGATGCTCTGTGTGGTCTTCAAGTCTCTACAGGGGAAAGGCCCAACCTACCTCAATAAGAAACTTGCCCTGTACCAACCTACACGGCAACTAAGATCTAGCAACTGTAATTTTTTGTGTTCACATAGAATGAATAAAGCGAAAATGAGGTGTCGAGCATTTTCTTATCTGGCCCCCAGTCGCTGGAACATCCTACCAGAGAAGATCCGGTCCTGTACCGAGATATCCTGCTTTAAGAAACTCTTAAAGACGTGGCTGTTTTAGGAAGCCCTACCCACTAGTACTCGTTTCTCTAAGCGCCGAGCGATCCCCTCGGGGATGATTTGTTTACGCTATATAAATAAGTAAAGAAAGTAAAGTTATCAAATGGTACGTATTCTAATATGTTCAACCATACAGAGGACATGGCTTTGGGAATGGTGCTACCTCTTGGGCAACCTTGCAGGTATAGTAGACCAAATATAAGATGGGTAAAAAGAACATTGACCAAGGAATTTTGTGAGGGCGTTATCGATTGGGAAGTTAATAATTATAGTAATGGTATCACTTTTGGATATATCATTTCCTCTAGTATCACATTTGGTGGTACCGCCATGGACAGGGGTGAACAAGCTAGAGAGTATTTTGGGTGTAAGTTGCAAATTTGATCTAATTCTACAGTGGCAGCTTTACGGGACATCACCACCCAGTTGGAAAGTATGCGCATATACACTCAACAAACAAGATATGCAGTCAAATTTATTTTAGCTAAGAACTTTGGTGCATGCACAATAATAGGAGACCAGTGTGTGGTCGGTATCACAAATATTGAAAAGAATATTACACAACATATTTTAGACATTTTGGAAAATGTTAGAGAGATGGAGAGCGGTAATTGGAGCTGGTCTTAATTTGATGGTTGGGGTTGGATTCTAGAAAAGGTGATATATTTCATTGTCCTCTTAATTTGTTGCTGTGTTTTGATTCAGTGTCTTCCCCTGTGCTGCTCATATTGTGCTGCCCTTTCTCTTTCAGGTTCAATTCCTGATGTCCCTTGTATTGCTAATGTTTAGTGTCATTTTCTTCTTTACGTTGGCTATGTCTATATGACTGTATTTTTCTTTACTGTTAGAATTTTAAAGACTCTTACTTGAGAGCAAGAATAAAGGTGCCCGTATTAGCATATAATGCTAAAAGGAGGGTCTGTTAGAATTGAAACGTAATATTGTCATATTACTCGTATTTTACGCAATGTCATGTTAGCATTTATATAGCTAATACATTATATAGGCATACTGTACGTAGACGCAACTAGTAAGTGCAGATGTTATGTAAGTTAGGTTGACATCTGTGCCACCATTTTAGCTCTCAAAGACACCATTTTCTATTATAATCGAAACTGCTACTTGATCATTTACGAAAAATGGTCCTTGATAAGTTTTGTTTCTCAAATGTTGAACTTGGCCATTAACGCATGCCTTTTCTGTTACATAGAGGCCTTCTCCCACCTGTCTAATGAGGAGGATAAGTAAGTGAAAGGAAAATACAAAAAGGAGATAAGAGGAATTGAATCTTTGAAATGTTATTAGAGATTAGGATTTGATGTAATTTACTAAGATCGGATAGGCAACACAAATTCAGAGCCTTCTTGATGGACTGCTGCCCAGAATATGCTCCCATGAAGCCCAATTCAAATGTTGCCATGGACACTTGTGAATGGAATAGGCGAGATGCTCATGTATTGGACTGGGAAGGGATTCACAAGAGGGCTCAGGAATGACCACGGAAAATCACACTCGCACCACTGATGATCCAATGGGCAGACACTATCTGTGTATCGTAGAGGCCTGGGAGAGGTAGTCTCAAGCTCTGATGTTGGTAGAGAAAAGATGATGGCTGAAAGGTGTTCGCAGGCCTCAATATTGGAATGGCCTGTTCTTCCTGGCCAGGAGCATCTCTATCAAGGTTGACTACCCCTCAAAAGCTTTCACATCAACTTGGAGAAGTTTAGATTGAGATCATGTCCATTTTGGGAGGGTACAGTCTCCTCATTAGTTTTGCAATCATCCTCCTCTATGATGGACAACTACAGTTTCCTCTGTGAAGCCAGGTGATTCAAACACATAGCACAATAATGCTTGTCATCTAATGAAGAATGAGAAGCATCTACCACAATGCTGCTAATGATTAGCTTCCACCTAACAATGGGGGTCTAGCCAGATCTTTTGCAGAACCCATGTTTGCCATGAGGTGAACAGAGGGTTTCTGATGTGGCTGTGTGGGATACTTTTCCAGTATGTACTGGGTCTTAGTCTAGGGACATCACCAAGGTCCTCCCAGTGCTTGTGGCACTTCTGGACTTAGATTATGGTAGCAACAACTTCACTGCACCTTTTGTTGAGGTCTTCCCATATTGACAGGCATGCATTCTTCACCAGCTGCATATCTGCTTCCCCATGCAGTTGATGATAATATTTATGCACCCTGTGAGAAGTTTGCCTGGTATATACTGTCCACTAATTAAAGTGGGCACCTTGTACCAGTCCAAACAACCCTTATGGTTATTTAAGAGGTCAAAGATAACCTTAGCAAGCTAACCAAGTGGTTGCTGTGGAGAGCAGCCTTCAGGCTTAGTATTGAAGGAATGTTAAGCAGCTTGTTTTACCAGAATGCAACCTTAAAATATTGGTTAAATGAAAGGAGAACCACACAGTAGTTATAACAATATGTATATATTATTATAGCACACTCTAAGGACGATGAAATATCTGCTACATGCATGTAATCACAGAGCACACATTACTGTAACACAGAAACAATTGTAAATAGCACTAATACACAGTGGGCTCCGGGGAGACCAAACCATATACTAAAACAGTGGTATAAGAACCATGACTCGAGTCAAGACAGTGTCTAGAGGATGTAGAATTGCTTGGAACCTGAGGAACCACCCAAGGTGAGTTAGTAGGGAACCCACGGAGGACGGGTGCAGTGTGGGAACACAACCGTATAATTCTATGGGAGAGTCGCGGTTGCAGTATTAAAGTTTAAGGACCCTTCTAAGTGGACTTCTAAAAAACCCTGTGGAACGTAGGAGGTTGGAGAGCCACCCCACCCGTGGATACCACAGTACCAGAATTACTTTTCCCAGGGAAGCCGGGTGCATAGGTCTGAAGTGGCGTCAGAAACCGCCGTCGATCTCTATGGAGGACTTTGAAGAAAAGCCACTGCTGGGAAGAAGAAACGTGTCTGTTGGAATCCAAAGGTGGATTCTTGATGAAGAGTACCTGAAAGCAGAGGGAAAAGAGTCTGGGTCACTCAGGAGTGACCAGGGGCTCAGTAGATGAATGCCCACCGATCTTGGGTGCTTCAGGTGCCTCAGGTGCTTTAAGGGGGTTCTTGAGTCTGCAGCCACAGGGACCAGGAGATGTCGAGGACAACCAGGAGCCAGATACAAGCTGTCCCACAAAGGATGTTGAGTGCTGAGGGGTCTGTGTAAGACGGGGTACTAACAAGCCTTGACAACGGCAACCCATGCAGAAGGTCAAGCAAGGTTATCCTTTGGACCAGCAAGGTCCAGGAGACTCACCAAACACAGGGGAGTCAGGGCAAGCCTGGAGCAACCAGGGAGCACAAGAAAAGCAGTGTTGACCCTCAAGTGGATCCACAGGCCGGAGACACAGGAGTCACAAGGGGACCTCAAGCAGTTTCTCAAAGCAACAGCCCATGGAGCACTCAGTGCAAGAAGGCTGGAGTTCTTCGTATGAAATGTTGCCAGAGGTTGGGGCTATTTTGAGCCCGGTGCACTTGTTCTGGAAATGCCAACAAGCATATCCACCAACAAAAGTACACAGTGCACAGGGGTACGGGTATTGCAGCCCCCATGAGGGATTCTGGCATCAACCTTGGTGAGAGGGCAGCTCAGACCTTGAGGGACATAGAAACCCACCTCCTGTGTTGCTGAAGCCTTTGGAGTCTGGAGGAGCTAAGGAGCAGCAGACCGGTCAGTCGTGATGTGGAGCCTGTCGTTGCAGGGGAATGACTCCTTCACTCCAAGGGAGATATCTTCAGTTGTCCTTGATGCTCCACAGATGCATGGAGCCTGTATGGTGCACGGGCACAGACGATACTTCAGACTGAGAGGGAGACGAAGTCAGGCCCAAACGAAGTCCAGCGAAGTTCAAAGTGTCCAGACAGTCGAAGTTCAGTGGTTTCTGAATCAGAATCTTGTCCACATCAAATCTTTGGTCCTACAGCCAGGTGAGCTCTTTTGTACCCATGGGAGAGGGTTGGGCGGATTCAGGGGACCCATGTCCTTTGTACAGTTTCATGCCAGAGCAGAAGCCAACGGCTCCCAGGACTGGTTTGAACTGGACTATGCACAGCGACACCAAATGTGCCTCTCATGCAGACATTCGGTCCCTGGCAAGCGCACCCACCCAGGCCTAATACACCAAATCCAGTCTGGGAGGTGGTCACACCTCCCTGTGACAGGATGCCTATTGTTCTGCCTTCCCCTGCTCGAGCTTAGGCTCAGCAGCAGGAGGGCAGACATTTGTCTCTGGTCGGCAGCAACTATTTAGGGCTGCCTGGGACTAGAAGGCTGATCCCAGGAACACCAGGGAACTCACAAAGCTTGTTTCTGAGGGTTGGAATCATACCTCCCACACTGGTTACCGATATGGGGATATGATTTCACAATGTTTGACACCAAACATGATAGGGTTACTTTCAGCCGTTTTAGAGTTCGTCATCACGTGGTCGCATAATGCCACTCTATATGTCGTAAATGGCTGCAGCACTAACAAACCTAGTAGAATGGACTCCCTAGGCTGCAGAGTTGTCCTGCTCATGCAGTGGCACCCTCTCACTTAGAACCAAGTACCCTGCCTTCAGGATTGTCAAAGCCTGCCATAGGGGAGACTTATAGGTTTTAAGTGTAGTGACCCTTAGATATAGTAAACCTATATCTTAAGTAAGTGTTGCATGCACCAACTTACACAGGCTGCAATGGCAGGCCTGTAGATCCATTATGCATGGCCTCTCATGGGCGGCATAATACATGCTTCAGCCCATTGGAGGCCTTTTGGGTACCTATGCCCTGAGTATGTGGGTACCATATACTAGGGACTGAAAAGGGTACCCCAGTATCCAATATGGAGTGTAACTAAGTACATAACAGTTTAGGGACAAAGCAGATAGACTGGGGTCCTGATTAGCAGGATCCCAATCAGTCTAGTCAAAAACAGTGTTACTTGAAGCACAAAGTGGGGGTAACCATAAGAAGCATATCCTACTTTCCCACACACCCCTTCCCAAATAACCTCACAATCTTCTCCTAGAAAGTTAGTTTTGAACCCCACTTCTCTATCCTCAGCTATGTGGTGGGCATTAGTAGTTTTTTCAGCACTTTATTGAAAATGTATTCTTCTCTGATGAATGGATAAATTAGTACTTTTGCTACATAACGTCTGGGTAATTGCTGTTGTTGGAGAACACCATCTAAGCCATGTAACTCAGAGTTAAAATAAACAGGGCAGGAATGGCGGGGAAAGTGAATGACAAGTCTCTAGTGATGAGTGTTTCCTTAGTTGTGCCAGGCATCACTGACAGGACAAATGGCCCACTGTAAAATAATTTTATAAGTGCAATACTAAAGTATCTAGATGCATATGTCTGTGCATGCAATCTATTTCTATAAACACAACTAATGTGGGTTGATGTTGTGTGGGCAAATTACATGCATTTGATAGGCAAGTATTGGGGGTTTCAACCTGAGGGAATGTGTTAGTACTTGTAGGGGTGATGGTCTTGGTACTTTTATGTGTGTCCTTAAGGTGTGATTGTTTGTATTGTTGGGTCATGTAATCTGTCATGCTGTGTTCTCTGGGAGTGTAGTAAAGTGTTTCATGTTACGAGACTTGTGTCCACAAATATATATATATATATTAAATATTTGTTTCATTTTCAACATTTGGCATCTGTGTTGTTTCAATGTGACAATGTGCTCTGTATAGTTGTATGCATTGTGCATGCATTGTTTAATGTATTTTTGGGGATGTTTGCCTCTGTGTGGATAGTGTTAGTCCCTGTTTACATTGATTTCTGTAGATTTTACAGTAACTCCAAGTGCCTGTCTATAATCTACATGGGACTGAAGTACATTTGAACCTGTTTGTATTAATTCTGTAAATGGGGTTTAACCCTTGAAAATTGCAAATAAACCACCCTTTCGGATGTTTTCTGTTTGCATTTGCTTTTACCTCTATCTGCCCCTCCGTTTTCCCTTTCCCCCTCCCATCTGAGGTGGATGTTCCCCGATTTCGAGACACACCCCTTGCCTCACCTACATTTATGCTCAAGTACTCAGTCTGTGTGTGTGGAGCTCTCTGGACACTCAGAAGTACCTTCTCGTATGATTAAAAGGAATGGCGTAGTTGGAGTTCTCCACCCATAATTTTGTGAACTACATGAGGGCGTGAAGTAGTACTATAGGATTACATTTGATCATTCTCTTGAATCATTTAGTGATTTGCGCCCAGTGTTGGTCATGATAATTGCATGTCCAAATATTTTCCTTGCCATTAACGATTGCACTGTGGACTAACTTCTTCACCATCTTCTCCCAGAACTGTGAATTAGTCTTCCATTTTCCGTCTTCATGACATTATGGTAGACTTCTTTTTCCATCTTACAAAAGGCTAATGACTCGGTTCTTTGTAGATGTTGTCCATGTCCTCCTATCACATTTGTGTAGATAAACATTAAGCAAGGAAAACAGATTATTTTATAGGAAATGTATTGCTACAAATGACCACATGCTACACTATGTAAAAGCATTATGAAATCAAAACATATTTTATATATATGTGCTCCGCTCAAACACAATTCACGGTGTCTGCCTTGTCTATTTTTTGTTGTTCACAAATCTTAATGAACCCCAGTAAGTATTTAATCCGGTCACAGAATCAATTATCATGTTTTTATAAGGATGACACCTTCCGAAATATCTTAAATGCTGCTAAGCATAATTAACACTCTAGAATGCAAATATAATGAATGCAGACAAGTAACATTTCCTGTTACTGTTCACATTCCACCCACCTGCTCCGCAACAGATCCCACATTAATCAATGCAAGCATTTTTTCTCTCTCTCTCGTCTCCGGCATCTTAAAGCACAACAACAAACAACAATGGAATGTAAAAGTTACCAACATAGTGGACAGATTATAGTACCAGTACAACTGAAAAGCCTTCATTTACTCCCACGAGGAATCCACAAAAGGAATTCTGGTAATTGTGACAGGGTTTTCTAAAGTGTATTGTCTCGCCATAATTGCAGAGAAATATGCAGTAGTAACTCCTAGATAAACGGTGGGAAGTGATAGAACAGGGAATGGCAAACCTTATACGTTTGTGAATGTCCACAAACGTGTACATTTGTGGGCATTCATAATATCCAATCTGTTCTTGTCCAACCCTATAAATATTGGTAAGAGATTTACTCCAGTAAAGGGCTGGAGGAACTCCCCATCAAGGATGGCGAAGGGACAGATCACCTACAAACATGGAAGAAATGTAAGGGAAAAAATAATTGAAAAAAATTGCATTTTCTCAGTAGGCTATATGTCCACAGTAGGTAGAATTATTAATTGGGGAAACGGAAGTCCATGGCCTATGTCACATAACAGGCTCAAGAGTACACTTGTAAATCTGCACCTGACACTTCTTTGGCTTACCAATCGAATTTTTAGGAATTCCAAAAATAGTCAGTCTGTACCTTGCCTTAGGTGCACTTCTATAGGTGCAAATGGGCTATTTTTTGTGTGAATTGTCACCATCATTTCTACATTTTGCCTTTTAATGAATCAGTCTTGAGAGGTACGATTTCCTGGAGGGTCTGTCACATAGTGTGTTAGATTTGATGTACACATTATGCACAATTTATTTTTTTGATAAATCATTAGTATGAATTACATAGTTTACCTTGTTGCTTTGCTGTGTTTGTTTTGTCTTAACTGTTGCTTTTGATTTTTCTACCTCCAATGCCTTCTTCACTACACACCTTCCTGTGAAAGTTAATCTGCGATGCACTGCTCATTGGTGTATGTATTAAATAATACAACAGTACACATGCATCTGTAATGTTCCTGTTATATCCCCCCTGAGCCTTCCACTAATTGCGATCATACTTTTCTAAATGTTATTTACTGTAATTATGTTGCAGTCATTAAAAATAAATCTTGTTCTCCACTACTTTGACATAAACAGTCTCACATATTCATTTTACTAATTTCTTTCTATTGAATGGGATACATATACAGAATAACCATGAATAAATAGAAAGTTCCTCACCTCATGGACCTGAGTGACATAGACAACTCAAGCGTCATTCTTTCTGTCTATTTAATTCTATTTGATGCCTCTAAGAATCCGTCCGTGAAAAACATTACTGTTATTCTCAGCTGCCCATCTATAACAATTAACTGTATTAACAGTAGTGACTTAAATGAAACTGCGTATAATATGTTTTTGCAACAAGTTACAAGCTGTGTTGTCCTTAATTTTGTTATATCCAGCTGTACTGTCTCTTTTATGTGAAAAAGATAGTGGCCAATCTTTTTTGGGTGTGGTGAAAAAGTGTGACCATGTATTAGAAGTAATTCAATTACCTTTACCATTTGGCAAAATCATATTGCAAGCGAGTGAGAATTTCATTGGCCAACATATTTTCAAGTAACTCCTCTGTGATATGCAATATTTTCATAATGTGCAGTAGCAGGTACTTTGAGGAACATTTAGAGTTTGATTGACAGGGTACTCCATCGTAAATGTGATGTAGTAGCCTGTCCACCAAGATGATGGTCTGTCTACCCTATTTAGGGTTGGAATGGAAAGCTTCTTCTGACTGCAGGGACTGCAAAACAAATAATGAATTAATGATCCTCACACAGAAGGAAAACACCCTAGGTGTGGGGGTCATTAGTTTTTAGTTTTACATTTACAAACTCCCATTTGGGAGTCTGTTTTGGAAAAACAAAAATGTTGTAAAAGTTTGATAGATGGCCATGAAAACTGATGACGACCATCCATTAAAACGTTTTGTACTTTGGCAGGGACTGGCATGTCATTACGGAGATCACTGCTGAGCCAGTAGTGATCTCTAAATTTGGTGGACAGTTGTCTGACAGTGTGGCAGATGTAATGTCGTTCACCAACCTGACGACTGAGTACCGTCCTCCAAAATCTAGATCTGGCCCTTTATCCTATATGTATCATATAAGTATAGTTTTGTGTGCATTTGGTGCATTTACTGTGCACCCTAAGCTATCCAAACTATCCCGAATGATTAAAATGTCCATCTAAAGCTCAGCAAATGTCTTCTATGGCTTAGAAGAATAGCAACGATTCAAGTAAGTGTCTAGATTAAGAAGACAGGACCCGGTAAAAAATGTGGAAGAGTAATTCATGGTGCCGATCTTTTGATGCTAAGTTTCCTTGCTCTGGAAGAGGTTTTTAATAAAACCTAGTTGTGAGATAACTCTGGTAGCTGTAAAAGTCTCGAACCCAGGGCATTAAAAAGGGTGGTGCTCCAAAGAATATTAAATTCTATTCCATGCCACACTGGTAGACAATAGAAGGCATTAATGCCATTTTGTTTTACTTTTTAATCTGGTTTACAGCCTACTGAAATTCTATAATTGATATGAATGATAGGCAAACGTACATAGCACTGTAGTAGTAATACTAAGGTACGACTGACTGTACATCATTCATAAACAAAACTGAAAACAGCCTGTGCACATTTCCATATAATATACCTATTCTTTCAAGTGCATTTCCTCATTACCACACTGTCCAAACAAATGGAAATATACATTTCCATATAATATACCTATTCTTTCAAATGCATTTCCCCGTTACCACACTGTCCAAACAATGGTCTTTTGTCAACCATATTTTCCACTTGAAAAATCACTCTTATTTATTTACTTTATTTTGAAAGTTTTATATAGCGCAAACTTGACCACCGAGGGTATCAGAGCGCTTTACAGATTATGCATCACAAGGTAAAAAGCATACAAAACAGAATAACCAAAATGACAAATTCAAAGTCAAAATTGTCTAGCAATCTTGTGAAGGCACAGCAAAACACATCATAAACAACAGAGGGAGAAAAAAGATTAAAGTCTAGAATTGTCCAACCGACTCATGAACAAGGTGGCTGGGGAACAGACAACGGGTTTGGACCCAGCGATCTTCAGATATAGTTAGGTATCGTCCGCATACATATGATTAGGGGTGGGCGGAATTTGCGAAATTCACTTTCGCAAATTATCGCGAAAATGTTAAAAATCTCCGCAAACACGCGGAAATATCGCGAAGATGCAGAAGTTTTTTTTCCCGCCCGTTCGTGGTATTTTCTGCGTGGTCGCGGCTCGCCAACTTACCCATGCGGTTGCTCGCGGGCGCGGCGTCTTGTTTTCACTTGTCTCGCGGTGCATGATCACGAGAAGAAAGACGTGATCGCGCGACGCATGACGTTATTGCGGGCGCGAATTGTCGCGAGACAGCGCAAATGGCTACCAACAATCCAACATCTCGCGGAGAACGCGTCCGGATCGGGAAAACTTGTAGGCGAACGCGGGGATTCAGGTAAGGCGATCGCGCGCACGGGAGAATGTATTATTTTACAGCGCGAGCAAGAAACAAATTATCGCAAAGCTGCGGAATGCGGACATTTTCGCGCTTTCCGCAGAACGCGAAAATGCCAAATTATCGCAATCTCCGCGAACGGAACGGAATTTTGGCCCAGGCCTACATATGATAGCGAATGCTGGATGATTTTGAGATTTCTGTCAGAGGCTCCATAAACAAGTTAAAGACTGTGGGGGTCAATGCTGACCCTTGTGGTACCCCCAAGGTGACTGGTGCAGGGTGGGACAAGGATTGGCTCACCTTGAAGCTTTGGGGTCGGTTCTGAAGGAAGGACGAGAACCAGCTTAATACCGCCCCAGACAGCCCCATCCTGTACTCTAGGAGGTCAATTAGGTGATCATGTTTGACAGTATCAAATGCTGAGGAAAGGTCCAGAAGGATCAGTAAGCATGACTCATTGTGATCCAGCATTCTAAGCGCATCATCCCCGATGTGCGTTAACGCCAACTCTGTACTATGACCTGGGCGGAAACCAGATTGGCATTGATCCGGGAGTTGGAAATGGTCAATGTGATGGCAAAGTTGGGCAAGCACACATTTCTCCAAGAGTTTTGCCAAGGTGGGAATGTTAGTGATTGGGTGAAAGTTAAGAAGGTCCGTGGGATCCGCATTTGGTTTTTTTAAGATCGGGTCACTTGACCTGCTTTAAGGCAATCCGGAATAGCCCCTTGCACAAGAAAACCATTGACGATTATCGTCCAAAGAATTAGTAAGGCGGATCTCACTTCCGGGAACAAGTTCGATGGCAGGAGGTCATTGTAGTGATTGGAAGGTTTCAAGGTCATCAGCATTTTGTGTATAGTGTATTCATTCACGGTTTGGACCAGATTCCAGGATGCATTGCTGTTGAGGTGGCAGGGCTGTGAGAGTTCAGTGATATTCGACTCTGAGGGGCAAAGGGTGATCAACGGCCCGCTCTAGATGTGATCATTGGGCCGAGCGTAGTTCAGATTCGATCTTAATAGTCATCTCCATGAAGAAAACAGCTAATTCTTCACAGTTCGACAATGTCCCTTGACCCGGGGCCGAAAGGTTAGGATGATTATTAGATTGGGACTTGATGATTTCGAACAGTTTTTTGGATGGTTTTTTGCTTGTTCTAGTTGAGTTCTGAAGTAGGTAGCCTTTGAGCATCTGGTGCATTTGTTGTATATGCTTCGCAAGGATCTCAGGTGACAAAGATGTTCAAGGGAGGGATACGATCGCCACTTCCTTTCTGCAAGTCTTAAATTCCTTTTTTCGACAATAAGACTATCTTTGAACCATGGTTTGGAGAGCTTAGCAGACACTCTTTTAAGCTGAAGTGGTGCCACTGAGTCAAGTACATTAGGCATTGCATGGTTATAGTGGGCCGTCAGGTCATGGACATTATACATGTTCAAAGGGGGGGCGAGATGTTATCACAGATCTCCGTCATGTCTTGCAAGTTGATGTTCTGTAAACATCTCTTTAACTGTTTTGGGTTCTTAGGTTGGGATCTGCTTGCTCTTACTGATTCAAGGACGAGGAAGGTAATGCAATATTGGTCAGTCCAGTCACAAGGGAGGATCGCCTCCAAGCTGAAGGATTTGGGCTTACCAATGACAAGATCTAACATGGCTCCTTTGATATGTGTAGGGCTGTCACATATTTGGATAAGGTTAAGGTCAAGTAGGAAGGATTTGAGGCTATTGACCAGTATATCGTTTACATCATTCCAGTGGAGGTTGAAATCACCCAGGAAGATCTGAGTGAACCTGGAAATCCCCGTTGGCCAAAATAATATCCATGATCTGTTCTGTGAAGCGAAGGTTGTCACGAGGAGGGTGGTAGAACGCGTGCAGTTTGCAAGAGTGATTGCTGCCCCCAGTCACTTCATTACAAATATGTTCACAAGAATACAGGAGGTCTGAATGAATGACTTTCACTAGTAGATTACTATGATGTAAGCATGCAATGCCTCCCCTGTGACCACTGGTTCTGTCCAACCTAATGATAACAAAGTTGGGAGGCATTAGAAGGTCAAGGATGAGAACGGCTAGGATATTTATCCAGGTTTCTGTCAGCATTACACGGTCAAGATCCTGGACCAGAATGAGATCGACAATATCCGCAGCGTGTTTAACAGCCGTTCTGCAGTTTAGGAGCGCACATATGAGACTGACAGGGGCGTCCTTTGGTGGCGGTAGAGCGGGGGTGACTATAGTGAGGTTGTTCTCATTTAAAGTTCTTAAGTTTGGCCTAGGTAGCCTGAAGGGATCGATAGGTATTGATTCAATTGCATGCAAGTTTGAAGGGGGGAGGGAAGTGTCAGCTCATATGAAAGTAGTAGAGAATGAATATCGCTATCAGACAGGGAGGCTCTAAACCTGGAGGGTCAAGAGGGGTCATTAGGGTGCAGAGCAGAGGGCCAACAAGGGGGTGAGTTTGTGGAGTGGGATGCAGTTCACCTGGGGTAGTGGGGGGAAGGGCGCCAGGAGCAACCACAGTCTGGGCGTGAGCGTAGATGGAGATTGGTCACAAAGAAGCCACTTAGTCGGGAGTTAACTAACAGATCCTCAGAAATGTGTGATGGGCTACGAACATCTGCCTTAAGTTGAAGTAGGGAGAGTGCAATCTTGTTAAGTAGGGCTTCCAATGAAGTGTGTGAATGGGGATGTGAGGCTAGGTCCCGGGAACCCTGCGGCAGAGGATAGCTAGTAGAGGGAAGGGGAAAGTGGGGCAGGTGGCGACTGAGTGGGCCTGTGGTGATGTTTTTTTCCTCTAAGGGCTTATATGAAACGGCCTGCCTGTACTGCCTACCTACTGAAGATGTAAACTCCAGGATTCCCTTCTACCCACTAAGGTCCAGGCTAATGTCCACTGTCTTTGCTAGGATAATCTGACCTCCCATATTAGCCTACCCAAAGGTACCTAAGTGTGTGTAGCCTGCAAGTGAGTCTCTATTGCGTAGTCAGCAAGTGGGATGTAATTGCACACCAGCTTCCTATCTTTCAGCCCTGGTTAGCTGGCTCTCATAGGTGTTAGTACACCTATGGGCGGGTCACACATCTGCCCGGTCGATTTGCTTATCTTGACTTCCTTGGTGTGGAGATATGGCGGGTGCGGTTATGGTGCCGAGACCTCCAAATCGCATCTCTCTAAACCTAGAGCTGGCTGGCCAAAACGCTTTCCGAATCATATCTCCCCCGAACCTCTCAAAAAATAATGCAAAAAAACTTTAAACATAGACTACTCAAAACCCATCCAGAAACCCTGATCTCAGACACCTTCTTCTCCATTAATAAAAGTGCCACCATAAATGATCTCATCGTATACACTAAACAGCATGCTCAATGGCGGAAGGCCATTTACTCTCTCCTCAAGATCACCACCTCCCATAAAATGCCTCATGGTCTTAGATTGTTAGTTGCACCCTCCTCAGCCTTTAGAGCTGAAGCCACCCTCTCGCTTTACAAAAATGGAACCATCCTTATCCAAACTTCTGACCTCAATCTTATGTTATTTGACAACCTTTTCCCCACCCTTTTGAAGACAGTCGCCAATCTCAGTTCCGCCCCCCTTGGAGTTGATGGCCCCTCAAGGGTTCCCCTGCAAATTCTATCTCCCGCCTCTCCACCACCAGACACTAACCATATATATGTTCTGAAGGGCCCCCTGCTAGTTACCTCCACTCAGATTAACTATTCCACTGCTAACGAGCTGCGACAGCACAGTCTTCACGAGAGTCCACATGCTCCCACCCCCTCATGGTTAAATGGTTATAAATATCCTAACTCCACTGTACACAACACTGATAGGATTCTCCCCTGGATCCCCTCCCCCAGCCCAACCCGCAATCCCATCACAGTCCGACAGGCTGGCAAGGGTCCCCTGCTGTCCGTCCCCTCCTCCCCTATGACTCTCAGTCATTACTGTTTCTGTACTATATGATACTTTAATTGTTCTCTCCATTCTTTAATTTCACTACATCAAATTACACCCCCACACATGTAATTTGTGCTTTAGACTTTAAAATGAATATGTGGAACTTTATAACATATTAACTTTATATTGCATTCTGCCATTTCTAGGTGCTATAAATAATGTTACCTTACTGCAAGCAATAGGTTTAAGTTTACAATCCTCAGAAGCATGAAAACCTGAATCTTACTTCTTGAGATCCAAACATGTGATCTTCAAATAACTGAAGATGTCAAACATCAGGCTTAACTCACAGAGCCATATTTTCATTATCAGGATGCAATGTGGCAATGTGCAGGTTTCAGGCAATGCCTGGAAAGATGCCTTGTGTCTTACATGGACGTGTTTCGTGAAGACAAGAAAGACTACATGACATATGAGTTCACAGGACTCTAACACAACTTGGTGAAGGTGGTTGTCATTTGAAGTTCCTTGTGGTCCATTTTGTACTTGCTAGCCAGTCGTGATACAAAGCTGCTGAAGCCAGGAAGCATGGTTGGAATCCTGTATTTGTTTATTTACAAGAAGTCATACATAAAGATTACCAACGCTGTGGCACTAGATTTTTTATCATGGGAGTTGTGCAACGGAACAAAAAATTCTATAGTTGTTGTTTGCTTCTCAGGAAACATCTACAGGAGTATGAACTCTATTGCGCTGGTTGTTGCACAAGGACTCAATAGTGTCAGTTATGAACCATTGCAAACTTAAATGGAAGGATGTTGAAACAGAAGTATTGTTGTATGGTATGCTCTCTTAAAGATAGCAAATACTTATATGACCAGGAGTAGAAACTACACATGCCAATCTAGCAAATGCATTATGTTATAGTTATCCACTTGCCTTCTTGAATGCCAACCAAGCATGAAAAGTATTTCCAAATTTTAAATGTAGCTCTAATGTTAAGCAAGTTTTTTCTAATCCTGATGGTTATTCGATTAGTATATCAACACTTAATTGTATTTCAGCTCATTAGAAAGACTAAGTTTCAAACAGTAATAGAGTTTGGAAACACAGAGTCTGTCAGCAGGTATAACATAGGCAATGTTTCAAGTTCAACTAATAATGTTCAAACAATAGTCATCTTAACACTCTCCTTTTCTTTTAAAATATAAATTATCTGGTAGTGCAGGTTAAGCCCTGCAGTGGGACCAGGTATTTAACATTATTGAGAGTTTCGGACTACTGACTTGGGTTTGAGTCCAAGGACTTGTCTTGTTTTTAAAAACTTGAGTTCACTAGGAATGCACCCCCTAGAGCATAATCTGACCCCAGCCTACTCCTTCAAAAAATAGTGAGAACATAAGTTTTTATACATTTTAGATGGCACCCAAATATTTATATCGTTCATCCATTTCCTCTTTCCTGAGGTCTACTGTATAGCTCCACAATATTAGAATTGGGTTGGTTGTGGGTTTTGCAAAGAGTGGAAATTTTCTTTGTTCCTGAGTTACTCGGTTAGTGTGTCCTGACAGTGAGCTATCAAATCCTTTGATTTTTAACTAGTGTAATTGCCCCATCCACTAAGTCACATCTCGAGATGGTAATGCCGTGAGAGAGCTCTATGTGCAGGTCACTCTTCAAAGCTATTAAGATATAATAACCAACCATTTACACTGGCCATAGGTTACATAGTTGCAGAACTAATTACCAGCAGTTGTGACTCCCTTATGGGCTAGTGTACAAAACAGCACTGAACAGATATACACCAAAACTGGAGCTTTACTCAAAGGATTGCCTTTGCTTGGCTTTGTGTAAATCTGTTCTTTAGTTTTTTCAATTGTTTTTACAAAATGTGTTGGGCCATCTGGATCAACTGTTTACAAACAGTCCGCAAACGTGGGATTGCAAATTGTTCATGAACCCTAGTTTGAACAAGCATTGGCATAGCCAATAGGTCTCGCCTTTGGGACCTTATAAGTTTTTAGCCATGCAACAGTTGATGTTATTGCACCAAGGATATTTTGCTGCATAACTAAATACTTATAAGGTCCCAAAAGCGAGACCTATTGGCTATGCCAATGCTTGTTTGTCTGGTTCACTGGTCATGTCTTCTTTGAAACTAGTTTTCTAGAATGCAGACTAATGCATGTGGTGGGTCATCTTGGGAATAGAACAGTAAACGCCAACATCAAGCACATGCAAGCAAGCGCTTTAAAAATAAATAGACTCAATACTAACGCTGGGGTTCCTCGAAGTAGAGCTTGCCAGAAACACTGTGTCAGCACCTCGTCTCTCAGGGACTCTCCTTTATCCCACTAGCTTTAAGCCCTCCTGAACAGCAGCCACTCTGTTGTCCAACATGGCCAAACATATTGGCAAAGCCAATAGCTCTAACATAGGTGAGACTTACTGGCTTTGCCAATGCTGGTTTTGCTACTGGGGATCTCAAAGCGCCTCTCTATCCTGTTATACACTACTATCCAAGTAGTTAGGCAAGAGCTTGGTCTGTGCAATTCTATCCAGCTATGCACAACTTTGTCCGAAATGAGACCGCTAAAGATGCTTCGGCAAGCACATTATTCATGGCCTTGGTCACTAACTGGTCACCAACTAAGAAATAAACATCAGCCAATCACCCACAGTGCATATCTGCACTGACCATCTGCATGGTCTACTCCCGGGACAGCCATAGCACTCTCAGTAGGCACCTCTAACATGACCTTTATAAAAGTGCAGAATAATCTACTACCGTCCTCACAGGGCCTCCGTTTTTATTTTCATCATTTACTGTTACCCTAGTGTTGAAATATCTGTACAAATGCTTCAAAGAAGCTCTAGCTGGACTTGCAGAATTCGCGTTTCCCATATCGGAGAAATCTGCAAGACTCCCACTCTGTGCCTAATTTGTAAAATAATAAGTTCCAGGGTCCTCACCAGGAAGCCACTGCAGCTTGCACCACCCATTGCAACGTCATTGGTGCCAGACAGTACCAAAACAACTACTAACCAGACCTATCACCTACAAGTGAGACAGTTCAGATTATTCCAGGTCCCCAAAGCTAAAAGAATGGCTGTGGAGGCAGGTATTAGTAATTTTTAATGTATATTGTATTCATAAATAAACGTCATTCTGCTCATCTCTAAATTAGAAGAGCACCGCCACCATGTGGCAGACTGTCATAAGTGCAGTGTTGACAATTAGGTGCAGAGCACCGGAAACCACCGGCTCAAATTAAGCACTGCTCCTACTGCAACTCTGCCGTAGCACATCAGCAGCGAGTAGTCGACAAGGCTCTCCAAATAGACCTCTATCCGGACTTGTACTGTGCACTGCTCCACTGCTACGGAAATACCCAGAGAGCTCTCACAATGTGCCTCCACTCTGATCCGCACCACCATCCCTGCACTGAGACATGCACAAAGCCCTCAATTCTTTTCCTTCACGATATGCAACATGCAGAGACATTCTAGTGCTGCGTGTCCTCTGAGCTCTCGCAATGCACCTCTATCCTGGCTCGCCGTGCCCACCTGTATCTCCAAAAGCAGGTTCTTGTAGCACTAGTAACACATCCATTTAGCTCACCGTGTTTCAGTGTGCATCTTTCTGGTAAGACATCTGTATAACAAGCAGACTCCCGAGTTAATTCCCAGGGGACAGCTCAACATACAATACTCATATTCCCTTATGCTCTGTCCTCCATATCATAGCAAAGCAGTACAGCTGTATAGAATAGGCGTTTGATGCCTCATCTAGAACAGTGGTTCTTAACATATCGGTCTGGGAAGCCTACTAAGGGGACAGCGACTGTTTTACAAATTTAAATATTACAAAATAAAAAATAAAAATAATAAAGTATAAAAGTAAAGAAGCAAAATTAAAAAATTGAAAACTCAGCCCTGACGGCTCAGCGAAGTAATGTAACCGGCTGCGGGGATCCGGGCGGCCCACTCCGCCTTTCATATTCAGTCGATGCAAAGAGTGCCTAGGATTTGACTAACAGCACAGATCAGGTTTCTGCCGAAAGCGCCAAGATAACCTAGGGGTGATGCGGGCGCTATAGCCCGTCATGCTACACAACGAAACATCCAATAGAGCGAAAATGGGTGCAACACCCCCACCCCCCCACCAATCTGCTACCCTGGAAACAGATGGCAAAAGTTGGGGGTCGGTGAGCGAAAGCTTCAACCTTCCAGTCAAGAGCCCCTCAATCCCCTGGTGAGGGAGCACTGTGGCAAACTGCAGTGACAACCGAAGGAGGCGTCGAAAGGCCGTAGTGTAACCGCCTCAGGAACCTCACAGTACCACTCCCGGAGACAGGGCACCACTGCCTTCTCCCCGGTGACTGCTGAGAAGGGAGAAATTGGCTGTGATGTTATCATAGCCCTGGCAACATTTCCGGAGGGGATCCGATCAGGCGGCTGAAGTTTTCTGCGCTGTTTTAAATCAGAAAGCGATGCTCAACCGAAGAATTGACACTTTCTGAGCCACATGAAAATCTCGGAAGAAAACAGCACGAAGCCACTTAAAACAAGCATTGGCCACGATAAGTGGTGGGGGAGGGTGAGAAGCAGCAGTTGTGTGCTCGCACGGCCAATGCTTGGAAAAACAAGCGCGCGCTACAAGTGGCAGGGGTAGGGGGAGTGCCAGAGCACACACAGCGTTTCCCTTGTGGGAGCGAGCCAGGGGCACCATGTGTTTGTAAGTTAATTACAAACATATGGTGTCAAGCTCGCTCCCGCAAGTCAATCGCCAGACGTACACGCGTTGCCATTGAAGGCAATGCAACGCGTGCACGTTTTTAGGGCAAAAGCTGCATCGATGGCTAAACGTCTTTTTCCATGCAGCGCATGCGCGCTACTAGGCGAGACCTAAAAATAGAACAGCCAGATTAGAATAGCGAGCTGATTCTCCTGTTGCCCATCTCAGGGCAACATATTTAGAATTATGTTTGCAGATCTGAAGACTTCAATTGGCTGGCCTCTGCTGAAACATTTCTGTTGCAGCCACATTACAGAACCAGATGCATGATCCCCCATCTTGAAAAAAGCTCCCCTTAGTGGGTACAGCGAGCACCCTCTGAGACCCAGGCCTACATAGAAGGATCCTCAAACGGAACCACCTCAGAGCTTAAAATATACATATATATTTCACAAACGGGAAACAGCCTTTAGAACAAGGTTTTTACTACGTTGTGCTTTACCACACATTTGTTTAGCATACATGTTTTTACCACGTGTATTTTTAAAACTTAGGCCTTTACTACACATTTAAGGTAAGTTGTGGAGTGTGGGGATCTCCCCCATAAATACATTGTTTATATATATATATATATATATATATATAAACATAAACAATGCATGGTAATGGCATACGTTGTAAAAACGTGTTGTAAAAAAATGTGGGGTAAAAAATGCATGTTTGTGTCATACACTGTATATATAGGTGGGGTCTGGTGGCTCGGTGGACTTCTGCATCCACTGCAAGGAACTGTGTTCGACCTCATGGTCACAGGTTCAAATCCTGGTGGGTCCACTCAGCCTTTCATCCCTGAGGTAGATGAAATGAGTACCCCAGTTTGGTAACAATGAACATCTGTTACTCAGCGCCAAGATACCTACGGGTGAACGTGTGCTTTACAAATACACGTTATGCTATTTCCTTGCATTGTTCGGTCGTACAAACTCAGTTTAACATTTATCAATTCCAGATTTGCTTGAGGCCCCACTGCTCCGTGACTTTGTTACACAGTTTGCAAATTACAAACCGAGTTTGCAGCCAGTGGAACTCATGGAGCCATTTTGGGTTCCCTGTCATAGTTTGCAGACTCTGTACACAGTTTTCAAACTAGAAAACTAGCAATGTTTTCTCTTCTGGTGTAATTTGTAGACTCCACAGAGTTTACAAAACATGTAATTTGTTGACTCATGTTGCATCACATTCTATTTCAAATGAAAATCCACCATCTTTATATACATTTGGTTGCCATCTAAATTGTATAAAAACTTATGTCCTCACTATGTTTTTTTAAGAGTAGGCTGGGGGCAGATTGTGCTCTAGGGGGTGCGTTCCTAGTGAACTCACATTTTTTAAAACAAGACAAGTCCTTGGACTCAAACCCAAGTCAGTAGTCCGAGTGTTCCTACCAACAAGAAAGCTTGCAGATGAGGGGCGTGGCTTGAACGCCGAAGGAAATGGCCGCTGCCTACCGGAGCTCCGTGACGGAGTAGTGCGTTCGTCTTCCTCCAGGGCTTCTTCCCTTCATGGCGAACTCCCCAGATTGTGGAATCATGCTCCGGATTCCTGCCTGCACTCTTTGTGACGTCCATGGGGTCTGAATAACAGCGGAATCGGCGGCTTTTTGGCTTCCTGCGTCTATCGAGGCTCCGTGAACGCCGCGGCCGCCATTTTGGATGTTCCGGTTTCCCGCGTTTCGTCCTTGAAGGCTTTCCTCACATCCATCTGTCTATGTGACTAGCGGTGAGCGCTTTTTTGGCCTCAATTGTCTACAACTTGGTTTCTATGTCTTCCTGACGTCGTGGTGATGTCAAATTACTGAAAATTACTGACTTTTGGCTTTTGGTATATTCATGAGGTAGGTTACTCATCTCTGCCTCATTGGTTAATTTTTTTTTTTAAAAACAAGCTATTTTACCCACATTTCTTGGTTTTCCATCTCTGGAATTGAATGGCAATGCCTCGCACTAGCCGTGGTGGCGTCCAGCAGCCCAAGTCTTTGTCTATGGCGGACCCTAATCCTTACAGTGTGTTGCAGGAGTCGGTGGAAGAGCCCGGCTCTGAAATTACTAATTCTGCGCCTCTGGCTTCCGTCTCTTCATGCTCCAGTAATAAGTCACTCTCTAAGATTCCCTCTGCCTCTTCTGCATCTTCGGGTAAAAGAACAAAAATCAACCCTCCTTCTCCTCCTAATGTTTCACCTACGCTTTCAATGGAACTTTTATTGGACGAAATTCGCTCTCTTAAGCCATACATGACAGAGACTAATTTTCGCCTCCAACAACTGGAAGATAATTGGTCAAATACGGAGAAGAGAGTTGATGCACTGGAAATTCATGTTGACTCTATTCAAGCTGCTACAGACCACATTCCTGTGATGCGAAGGGAGATTATGCATCTGACACAACAGGTGGAGAATTTGGAAAACAGGAATAGGCGCAATAATATACGCATTTATGGTCTTGCGGAAGGAAGTGAAGGTTCCGACCCCTTGCTATTTTTCCGCTCTTTTTTGCCAAAACTTCTTGGTTTTCCTGCCACACCTCCTCTCAACATCCAGCGAGCGCACCGCTTGGGTCATATGCCGAATTCTTCTGCTTCGTCCTCTCCTTCGTCCTCTCATGGGAAGCCAAGAGGTGTTATTTTATATTTTTTGGAGTATACCGACCTACTTAAAGTCTTACAAGCCGCCAAGCAGAAAGGAAAGATTCTTTGGAATGGTTCTAATCTATTTTTTGCCCAAGACTATTCTAAAGCCACGGCAGATCGTCGGAAGAAATTTTTGGATATGAGGCCTGCTCTCCGTAATTTGAATGCTCGTTATGGGTTGTTTCATCCATGTCTGTTCAAAGTCACGTATCAAAACAAAACAACTAATTATGAAGATCCTGCGCTTCTTCAACATTTTTTGGACACATGTAGGGATGAATCTATGGACATGTCTCGCTCGTAACTCCGGCCAATGTCTTATCCTTTGTTGTGTTCCTCTGTGTTATGCTTAGTCTTTTGCACTTTCTTCCCTATGTCTCGTATATAACTTTGGTGGTTAACATTTTTTCTTCTTGTTTCCTTTGTAGATATATTATTGATTCCCTTCCTCCTGCCTGTTTCATTGTCCCTGGAGGTCGTCGTCCTTCGTACCTTCGTCAGTCTTGGAGTTGTCCGTCTTGGTATGCTGCCTTTTCCTATGTGGCTTCACCCTCCCCATCCTCAATGTTTACCTGTGGTATGTCTTTATGATGCATTATATTGCGTTCTTCTACCATGTCTTTTGGTTCTTTGTTTTTCTCCTCGCACAACGGCGTTGTTTTGTAAAGTTTATTCTCTCATTACTTTTTCCTTAGTTTCTCCTTTTCCCATGTTCTTTCTTTTTCTCCTCTTTTTTTGCCGTTACATTGCACATATTGCTGGCGTTGTTTCTCTGTTTCTTGTTCTAATTCTCTTTACTATCTCTTTTTCCCCTACTGTTTTGCTAGTTTTCTCTTTATCTCATTTTCAGATATGTTCCTGGCATTTATTGCATCTCTTATTTCTGACTCTCTCTCGTTTTTTCTTATCTCTTTCTATTTATATTTTCTTCTTTTCCTTTCATTCTCTTATCTTAAATTTCTGTGCTACATCCTCTCATTTTTCTTCTAATGCTAATGTTATTTCTCTCCAATCTTTATATGATGATTGTTTGAATATTCATTTACTTGATTGTCCTATACACAAGAGTTATTATTGTTATGAGTCATATCTTTAGATGTCGTTAAGTATATTTACTTGGAATGTTAAGGGTTTGGGTTCCCCCATTAAGCGGCAACGAGTTTTGTCTCATCTAGCAAATTTAAAGGGAGATATTGTACTGTTACAAGAAATCCATATACAAGAAGTGGAAGTTGCCAAGTTACGCCGTAACTGGGTAGGTCATGTATTTGCGTCTCCTGGTTCAGGGAAACGTAATGGTGTCGCAATTCTCTGTCATAAGCGGTTAAATATCAAACTTATAAATCAAGCCAATGACTCTGATGGTAGATGGGTCATTGTATCTGTATTAATTGATAAAGTCCCTCTAACTATTTTTAATCTGTATGCTCCCTCCACATATGATAAATTATTTTGGCCCCAGATACTAGTCTCGTTAATGCAATCTTCTGATGATTATCTGATTTTAGGAGGAGATTGCAATATGGTTATGGATCCCCTACTAGACCGCAACTCACACTCACGTTTCTCACCATCCTCCATACATACTCAATTTACATCCACTATATCCCAACGCTCCCTTGTTGATTCTTGGAGACTCTGCCATCCTACACTTCGTGAATATACATATTACTCACCAGCCCATTCTTCACAGTCCCGGATCGACTACATTTTTGTCTCTAAAGCTTTGATCCAACATATTACCAGATCTGAAATAGGGTCCATCTTAATTTCTGATCATGCTCCAGTTTCTCTATGCCTCGATCTGCTTCCCCCCATAAAAGGTACCAGGAGGTGGAGATTTAATAATTCTCTCCTATTAGATCCCAAATTCACTCCAGCTTTCCTTGACTTTTCATCCCTATTTTTTACTGAAAATGAGTCTCCTTTGATATCCCCTCAGGTACTATGGGACACTTTTAAAGCTGCCTCTAGAGATTTCATTATCTCGTTTGTTTCCCATAAAAGGCGCAACGCTTCCCATTCCTTACAGTTAATTAATACACAAATTAAGCAATTAGAGCATTCTTATTATTTAACTAAGTCTCAGTCTGATCTAGATAAACTTCTCAAGGCCAAACTCTCCTTTAATAAACTCTCCACGGAATCTGCTAACCTAATCCTACTTAAATCCAGTGCCAAATATTACTGTGCGCAAAATAAGGCAGGCAATCTTCTTGCCAAGTATCTTAAAGTTAAGCAAGAACGCACAAAAATTGAGTCTATCGTCTCTTCATCGAATCTCATTCTTCACAAAGATGAAGATATTCTGGCAGAATTCACTAATTTTTATCAAACTTTGTTTACTCCGGAATCTCCTCCTCTGTTAACAGATATTGATCGTTATTTATCTTCCATTCCTCCTCCTTCATTTCCAGACACTGACTTTGCCCCGTTGGAGGCAGATATAGACTCTAAGGATATTTTAGAGTCCATTCGAATAATCAAAAAAGGTAAGGCTCCTGGGCCAGATGGCTTTACGATAGAATTTTATTTACATTTTGCTAAATTGCTTGTTCCTAAACTTCATCGATTATTTTCATTCTTTATATCGTCCAAAAAATCTGAAGGGTCTTTTCAAGAGGCCTTAATTTGTCTCCTGCCTAAGGACAATAAAGACCATACTTTATGCAAAAATTATAGGCCCATCTCTTTGATCAATTTGGACTATAAAATTTTCGCAAAAATTCTTGCACTCCGCCTTGATAAAATTTTACCTAGCATAATTGGTAAGGAACAATGTGGTTTCATTAAAGGTCGTCACCTTTCTGACAATACTCGCCTCTTTTTTAATGTACTGAGTAAATCCCATTCCTATCAACATTCTTTAGCCGCTGTTGCGTTAGATGCTGAAAAAGCATTTGATAGGGTTAACTGGCAATTTATGCTTGCAGTTCTGGTTTGGTTTGGTTTTGGCCAGAAATTTCTTGCTTATGTCTCTTTGTTATATTCTTTTCCTAGGTCCTTTATCTTGGCCAATGGTCTCGTCTCCTCTTCGTTCCCCCTCTTCAGAGGTGTCCGACAAGGCTGTCCTCTTTCTCCTCTTCTTTTCATTTTGGCATTAGAACCATTCTTGATAAAAATTCGCATGAATACAGAGATTACTGGTTTCCCATATGGGGATAAGTATTTGAAACTCTCTGCCTATGCAGACGATATTCTCTTATTTATTTCCAATCCACAGTCCTCTATTCCATCCTTTTTATCTGAAGTATCTAATTTTGCGAGAGTCTCAGGTTATAAGCTTAATGTTGATAAGTGTGAAATTCTCCCCCTGAATAAATTTTGTTTTCATGCAGACTTTTTGACTTCTTCCTTTCATTGGAGTCCGGTTAAGATAAAATATTTAGGCCTATGGTTTAAATCCTCTATTAAAGACACTGTAGCGCTTAATCTTAAAAACCTACAAACATTGTTACTGGATTCTACGACTCGTTGGCATCCCTTGTTTTTATCCTGGTGGGGAAGACTAGACTCGATTAAAATGATGTTAGTTCCCATTATTTTGTTTTACCTCTCTAACCTTCCAGTTAATATCCCTAAGTCTTGTTATAAGAATATTTATTCTACGCTCTCTAAATTCCTATGGCAACATAAAAAGGCTAGAATGTCCTTTGCAAAACTTAAATGCCCTAAGCAGTTGGGTGGAGTTAATTTTCCGGATTTTGCCTCTTATCATTCTTCATTTTTCCTTAAACACTCTATCCCTTTATTATCCGGACAGGTGTCCGACGCCCTGTCAAGACCTTTGTGGGTTGAGATTGAATCATCTTTTTTTCATCCTTTTACCTTTGACGAATTTGTATCACTGTCCCATATTCCCAATAAATTCTCTCTCCCTATTCTTAAAAATTCTCGGAAAACCTTTTCTCCTCTCTTATTAACTGGTTTAGATGACCGTTCGCGTTTTTTACAATCTCCCGTGTGGTATAACCCTCTTATTAAACTTCGAAATAGGATACTTTTTTGGAAGGATTGGTATGACCTTGGTATATTCTGGACCCATCAACTGTTTGATGAGGGCACGTGTATTCCTTTTTCTATCCTCCAATCTCGTTTTTCTTTGCATGTATCACATGCATCCAAATATGAGCTTTTACGTGAGGTTTTGCAAAACAGGTACAATGTTATTTCTGACTCCATCCCCCACACTAATTTTTCTCCTCTCTCTATTCCTTGCTTACTGGCTTCTTCTTCTGCTTCCCAGATATATGCAAAATTGAGAGATACTACTAGTATTCGCGATAAATCTAAAACAGAATTGGACTGGGAGTCAGATGTAGAGGACACTTTCTCTGTCTCACTGTGGTATAGGATCTGGACTAAGATAAGGAAAACCTCTAGAGCAGCAAATACGACTCAAACGTTATTTTTTATATACAACAGACTTTTGATTACTCCTGCCAAATTACATTCAATTGATCCTTCCACTCCCTCCTCTTGCTGGTCTTGTTCAGCGTCAGGGGCGGATCTTAAGCACATGTTATTTAAATGCCCGAAGATTCATAAATTCTGGTCTGAGGTATGGGCTCAGATTAATAGGATTTTTTCCACCTCTTTCCCTCTTACACTTTCACATATCTTTTTAGGTAGTCTTTCAGACATATGGTCCTCTCTTAACATTAACACGTCCATTATTGATTTACTTTTGGCTGTAGCGTTTCAGCAAATCACTAAATCTTGGAAGGATACCTCGTGTGTTTCCTTTCAGGCTTGGTGGTATGGAGTTTGTTATCATCACAGACTTGATAGAGCCTATGTTTACCCCATTACACTTGCTATTAAGCGCGATTTATTATGGCTCCCCATCACAGATTTCTTAGATGTGTCTGCTCGATCCCTACCCCTACATAATCCGTGTACAGAAGAAGTTCCCAAACCCCCATGATGGCATTCCTAATGGTTTTTTGTACATACTTTAATTGTTTAATCTATAACTACTGTGTATATCTTTATTGGAAGAGTTTTTGTACATCTGATGCACTTTTTCATTTTATGTATAGCTCTGTATAGCAGTGATTACATTTCTACTGCAATTGCTTTTGCTATATCTGATGATGCCTTCTACCTTTTTCTTTTCTACCTCTCTCTCTTGTCTTCTCTTGCTCTCTCTTAAATATGACTTTCTATTTTTCTACTTGAGATAAGTTTTAATATTATGCTTTGTTGATAATATGTTGTAAATGAACTTTAATAAAATTCTCTTTAAAACTTAAAAAAAAAGAAAGCTTGCAGATATATAGCAGAGTCTAAAGCCTTTTTTTCATGTTCGAGGGCATTCAGAGGTTTTATTGGCTGAAACTTCATATATCCTTTCACAAGATCAAAAAGTACCTGTTCCACCGCAAGAGAAGGAAAGAGGCCATATGTAGAGGAAAGAGGAAGTTTGGAATTTGTTGTTTGTCAGTCGTATCATCAACAGAAGGAGGGGCTGCCTGTGTTGGTTTGGGTGCAGGTCTTGGCAAAAGCACATGTAAACTTATTTTATTATGTGCTGCAGTATCTATACAGGGAAACAGTTCTGTCTCCAAGCAGCACTGCATATCTATAATAAGTAGCCAAATAACACATTTTTTATATAGATTGGAGAAGTGCAGGAGACCGATACAGGCAAAACTGTTAAGAACAGCTATATTTAGGGCTCAACTATGGTGAAAAATTCTAAGATGAGATTCCTGAGCCACCAGGAGGGTCACCTGCAAGCTATGTCACCACAAGCTAAGTAGTGGCCAGAGAGAACTATACTCTTTCTAGACTTCGACGGTGGGAGAATTGCTCAGGTCCAACCATTAAAAGGGGGATACAACGATTCTGGAGGAAAGAAAAAAACACCAAGATTTCACAAATCTAAGAGACCACAAAATGTTCTGAAAGAGGTGCTTTAAGAATCAGAACAAAATGATCAGCACCGTTGCATTTTGCTGTTTGCAGTGAAAAATCAACATCTAGTGCAGGGAGAAGAATCCCAGTATTAGGAATCAAATGATGGAAGAGCATTACACCAAATTCCATTAATAAAGGAATGTAAACATTGTATATCATACCTCATAAAACGTACTAAAACAGTAAACACACAGAAAGCAAAAATCCACCAAAAACTGTTCTTTTTGGAACCGATAGATAATTTGAAGAAGAGCTTATCTCTAGAAATACCATGGTCCTACGAAACCACCCACACAGGTTTGGACAAAGGCTTTGTGCAGTAAGGCTTGGCCTACTGCTGCAGGTTCGGCATAGGGCTATGCCTATAAACAGGCCCTGTGGCCAACCACAGCTGCACACAACCAAAAGCCATACACAGCAACAGGAATGGCTGCCGATAACATGCTAGACACAGGACTGTCACATGGAAGTATTAGGCCCGGTTAAGAAATCGCCATTGTACATGCACATGTTCTTAATTTGACTTCTCTTCCTAAACATGATGATATTTGACACACATTCATTTGCGTGCATATATGGGAAAACATTCTTTAAACTCAGTTTTTTTACAATATCAAGACACCATGAACATTCTGTACAACGGCTAAATTCAGCAAGCATTATGTTATTTGTTTTTGGATGCTCAGTTATAGAACTATCATAATAGAATAAACAATAGCTGCCTGACTGGGGCTTCGGCATGGCAACATGGAGGATGTTATTATATATATGACATCAAGCCTTTGTTTATTCAGAAAAGCTTTTTGCTGGCACTGAGGTCAGGGTGAATTCAAGTGCAGCTGATTGCTGTCACCTCATGGAAGGGATGTTGTCCAATTCTACACTAAGATGTGCAGCTTGCTGAAACTTACCCACAGGTAATGGGGAGTTAGACCACCCAGATATGGATTTGGTAGAATCACTTACCTTATAAACGATATGGTAGAGTGCGCTAGGAAGGAGTAAACTACATTACAGTACCTGTATGCAAGCATATAGTTTTCTGCAATCTGCACAATGGTTGAATTGTTCATTGTTTTCACCATTCTTGTACTGCTAATTACATGAATCTGTTTCCTACTATTAACCATTGCAGCATACATATTTTACTCAAGAATGACAGTGCTTCAATAAATATTGAAACCACATGTTGTGCATTTATTGTGTATCTCTTTCAAGATGCAAAAATAACTGAGCCAAAGGGTTACAGATCAGCTACCAAAACCTTTGTGGGGAGTCAGGGTTGTCATGTTCTGAGGTTGCACACACATTTGTTATCCTGTAAGGTCAGGGGTACAGAAGAAGCACTTTGAGCTAAAAGGCCAGTAGGCTGCCATATCCTGAGGGGTGCCCAGAATCAGTCTTTCACCAGTCCACCGTTTATGTTGTCCAACAAATGCACTGTTTTACTTGAGAAAGTACAAGCTGCATGACAGAAACTGGCCAAAGGCTATCCCTAGTCACCAAACCTCACTGTGAACAACCAAAGGCCAAGCACATAACAGTTTGGCCACTTGCCGCAGGTTAGTTTTAGTGCTGTTGTTTGCATTCAGCAAGTTGGGCAGAGGGACTGTCCTAACTGCTGCTGTGCATTTTTGTAGGGTGTAAGTGGGAAGTTGACCTGTTAAATGCTGTCCACTAATTAAAGTGGGCACCCTGTACCAGTCCAAACAACCCTTATGGTGATTTAAGAGGCAAAAGATAACCTTAGAAAGCTATTCAAGTGGTAGCTGTGGAGAGCAGCCTTCAGGCTTAGTCTTGAAGAAATGTTAAACAGCTTTTTTTACCAGAATGCAATCTTATTGTATTGGTTACATGAAAGGAGAACCACACAGTAGTTATAAAAAAAGTATTTATTATTATACAACACTATAAATACCTCACAGTATCTGCTACACGCAGAGAAACACAAAGTACACAATACTATAGCACAGAAACAATCGTAAGTAGCACTAATACACAGTGGGATCTAGGGGGAGACCAAACCATATACTAAAATAGTGGTATAAGAACCAAGACTCGAGTCAAGACAGTGTCTAGAGGTTGTAGAATTTCTGGGACCCCAAGGAACCACAAAAGGTGAGTAAGTAGGGATCCCACGGAGGACGGGTGCAGTGTCAGAACACGACTGCATGCTATGTACAATTCAATTGGAGAGTCGTGGTTGCGGTTTTAAAGGTTTAGGATCTTTCCCAGTGGATTATGAGGAAGCCCTTTGAATCATAGGAGGTTGGAGAGCCACCCCACCCTTGGAATCCGTAGTACCAGAGTTACCTATCCCAGGGAAGCTGGGTGCATAGGGCTGAAGTGGTGTCGGAAACCGCCGTCAATCTCAATGGAGGACTTCAAGGAAATGCCACTGCAGGAAAGAAAAAAGTGTCTGTTGGACTCCCAAGGTGGATCCTTGTGGAAGAGTACCTGAAAGCAGAGGAGATAGAGTCTGGGTCACTCAGGAGTGACCAGGGGCTCGGTAGATGAATGCCCACCGATGTCAGGTGCTTCAGGTGCATTGATGGAGACCTTGACTCTACAGCTGCAGGGACCAGGAGATATTGAACACAACCAGGAGCTGGATACGAGCCGTACCACAAAGGATGTCGAGTGCTGAGGGGTCGGTGTCCGGCGGAAGCACCAACAAGCCTTGGCAGCTGTAACCCACGAAGAAGGTCAAAGAAGGTTACGGTCTGGCCCAGCAAGGACCAGGAGACTCACCACAGCAAGGGTAATCAGGGCAGGGCTGGAGCAACCCAGTGTACCCAAGAAAAGCAGTGTTGACTCTCAAGTGGACCCACAGGCCGTCGTAAGGGGTCGTGAGGGGACCTCAAGCAGAATTTACACAGCAACAGCCCATAGAGCACTCGGTGCGAAGAGGCCAAAGTTCTTTGTGGAAATGGTGCCAGAGGTTGTGGCTACTCGGAGCCCAGTGCACTTGTTTTGGAAATGTCAACAAGCATAAGGACTTGCAAAAGTACGCGGTGCACAGAGGTACGGGTATTGCAGCCCCCGTGAGGGATTCTGACCTCAAACTTGGTGAGAGCACAGCTCGGACCTCGAGGGACGTGGAACCCACCTCCTGTGTTGCTGGAGCCTTTCGGAGTCCTTAGTAGCTCAGGATCAGCAGACCGGTCAGTTGCATTATGGTGCCTGTGGTTGCAGAGGAGTGACTCCTTCACTCCAAGGGAGATGTCTTTGGTTGTCCTTGATGCTCCACAGGTACTGCACAGAGCCTATATGGTGTACTGGCACAGACAATGCTTTGGACAGACTGGAGGATGAAATTGGGCCCAAGCGAAGTCCAGAGTGTCCAGATGGTTGAAGGTCAGTGGTTTCTTGACCAGAATCTTGTCCACGTCGAATCTAGGGTCCTACAGCCAGGTAAGCCCTTTTGTACCCACGGGGGAGGGTTGGACAGATTCAGGGGACCCTCCCAGGGGAGGGTCAGGACAGTGGGGAGGTTACTCCCATGTCCTTTGTCCAGTTTCGCGCCAGAGCAGGAGCAAACGGCTCCCAGGACTAGTTTGAACTGGACTATGCACAGGGACACCAAATGTGCCCCTCATGCAGAATTTCAGTCCCTGGCAAGCGCACCCACCCAGGCCTAATACACTAAATCCTGTCTGGGAGGTGGTCACACCTCCCTGTGACAGGATGCCTATTGTTCTGCCTTCCCCTGCACGAGCTTGGCTCAGCAGCAGGAGGACAGAAATGTGTCTCTGGTCACCAGCTACCCTTTTGGGCTGCCGTGGCCTAGAAGGCTGGTACCGGGAACACCAGGGAACTCACAAAGCTTGTTTTTGAGGGGTGGAATCATACCTTCCACACCGGTTACCGGTGTGGGGGGGTGATTCCACAATTTTTTATACCAAACAGGATAGGGTTACTAACTTACTTTCAGCCGTTTTAGAGTTGGTCATTACGTGGTCGCATAATGCCACTCTTATCTGGTAAATGGCTGCAGCACTAACAACCCGGTTTGAATGGACTCCGTAGGCTGCAGTGGTGTTCTGCTCATGCAGTAGCACCCCCTCACTTAGAACCAAGCACCCTGCCTTCAGGATTGTCAAGGCCTGCTATAAGGGTGACATAGGTTTTAAGTGTAGTGACCCTTAGATATATTTACCCTATATCTTAAGTAAGTGGTGCATGCACCAACTTACATAGGCTGCAATGGCAGGCCATAGATCCATTTTGCGTGGCCTCTCATGGGTGTCATAATACATGCTTCAGCCCAGGGGAGGCCTCTGGGGTACCTATGCCCTGGGTACAGTTGTACCATATACTAGGAACTAACAAGGGTACCCCTGTTTCCAATCTGGAGTGTACCTAAGTACATGACATAACATTTTAGGGAGAAAGCAGATAGATTGGGATCCTCGTTAGCAGGATCCCAGTCAGGCTAGTCAAAAACAGTGTAAAATTAAGCAAAAAGTGGGGGTAACCATAAGAAGCATATCCTACTTTCTTACAGTGTGTGACATGGGGGGTGGCTGCCCATGGGGACTGGCGACAGCCTGGTGGTAGTAAATGCTCTGCAGACAGTGTCTGTTGCTGATGGCTCAATGCAATGCTTAATGAGGGTTGGCAACCTGCTGTAGGTAGGCCAGATCAGATTGTGAACAGCATATATGAACAAAAGAACTCTGGAATACACTCAATAATGCCATAATTATAGTAGAGCTCTGGTTGTAAAGTAAAATTAAAAAATACATCAGTTATTCTTAGGTCTATTATCACTGGCTTGCTAAGCAACCATGCAAGCCACAAATAGCATACCAATTGCAATGCTCATGATCTCACCCTTAACATACCAGATCCAAATATACATTTCAGAAATGATCTTACAGGTCAGATTTCATATTACATTACCATTCACATTATCACTGACATGACCTTTAAAACTATTTTTCATTGGTGTTCTATTTGTTTTTTTATATTGGTTTGCTATTTAATGGTGTGCTTTTAGGTGTTGTTACTAACAGGTACACGTATTAGGGTCCTAAGAGTTGCTTTTGGTGTGAGTTATATTTTGCATAGTTGTTTTGCTAGTGAATAGCACAAGAAAATGTATTCTGCTACTGCATTCTCCTTTTTCTATATGCTTGTTTTTGCTTTGACCCGCCTAACAATAGTTTGCTACTTTTAAATTTGTGAAACGAGCACAGTGACCTCCTAGGATTTCTCTAATTGACTTCAATGTCCTTTTCACACCAATGTTAAAATGTATCTCGGGGGCGTGGCCAAGCCAAAGACCAAGATGGCCGCACGGCATTGAAGCTCGGCCAGCCATCCCAGCCCACCAGCCATTATCCCCCATTTCCGTGGCAGCTACCATCGCGTCCTCAATGCCGCTGGGCCCCTGAGAGACTCCTGAGTTCGGCGCTGTCCTTCAATCCCATAGCGGGGACGCCGCTGCCGAGATACACGTTACGGCACCTGTTGCAGGTGGAGCGGCTTGGGTTGGCAGCCGCAACCTCCCTCATCAGCCTCGACTGCGGGATTAGTAAGCCCAGCGGGAGCTACCCGGCGATCCAGTGAGGGCACCACGGTGGTGAGTGCACCAGGCATGGGGTCGCACTACACACGCTGCACTTGAGGTGGCAGGCCCTTGACATGGCCGAATAGTGGCCTCGCCCTTCCCGCCCAGCAGGGAGTACCTCCTCACTTTTTCCCTTAAGCCCCGTGGGGACAAGGCCCGTGGGCAAGCCCGGGAAATGACCGCCCAGTCGTTAGAAGCAATCAAGCGGGGGTGAGATGAGAGCCACCGCACTGCTCCCCGCGCCCGCCTGCAGCTCATAGCAAGGACCAGATTGCGCCACCAGTTCAGCGCTCCCAATCCACCATAAGGCCTCCACTGTGGCTGCCAGCTGGGCTGTGAGCCGCCCCGCGGCTGCAGCCGCCTCTGGCTCTCCATCTGTCCAAGATGACCGACATTATGATGATGTGGCCCTTGCGAATCATCATACCCTGCTCTTGTTGTTCCTAATCAGCAGTGCGTTCCTACAGGTGGCCCTTTAGGCGCCACAAGTCATCATTGGCAGCCTCCTTGCTCCTTTCCAGTTGGAAAATAGTGCTGTGAATGCACCCCATAAAGTTCCAGCCACCATACTCATCCAACTGCCTGGGGGCCTCGTGCATCCCTTTTGTTCTCTCCGGGGGTGGAGACCCTGGCTAGCCCATCTTTCAGGGCCTGGGTATCCCCCACGAACTGTGACTCCCCTGACTCAGCCTTCGTTGGGCGGTGCATGCAGGGTGCCCCCCGCTGCTGCTCCTCCTGTGGCATCGTGGTGCGGCATGGGCCGCAAGGATCCCAAACAGAGGACACTTACTTTTGAGAAACTCATTGACACGGTCCCTGAGCGTGGATCCGGTATGGCGGAGGGCAGGCAAGACACAGAACGCACAGAGGACCCCTCTGCCCAATCCAAAACTCTGCTGCAGGAGATGAGAGCAGGCTTTCGTGCTCTGGATGGTCGCTTTGATGCCCTTGACAAGAGCCTTGCAGACATGGGGGCTAAAATTCAGGTTTATGATCGACACCTGGATGTAGCGGAAGCCCGAATATTGGACATCGAAGATGGCACTGCCCAATCCCTAAAAAGACTGGAGTGCGTGGAACGTATTCTTAAAGATGTGGCCATTAAAAACGAAGATCTTGAAGCGCGCGGTAGGCGTAACAACATTCACATTTTGGGCGTTACGGAATCCACCTCCACCGGCCGTCTGGACACCTGTTTAGAATTGTTGTTGGCTGACCTGTTTGGTAGAGACTCCTTCACTCCAGGTTTTGTCGTAGAGTGCGACCATCACTCACTAGGGCCTCAGCCCAATCCAGGGTGCCCTCTAAGGCCCATCATCGAACAAGTCATGAATTATCGGGACCGTGACACCACTCTGTGCCTTGCGAGGGAGCGCGGCGACACCATTTCGCAGGGCTCCAAGCTATCGCTGTATCCTGACTTCACTATCATGGTACAGGAGGCCCGCCGCAAGTATACTGGAGTCAAATCCACCCTCAAGAAACTTGG
This sequence comes from Triturus cristatus, assembly GCF_964204655.1. NCBI lineage: Eukaryota > Metazoa > Chordata > Amphibia > Caudata > Salamandridae > Triturus > Triturus cristatus. The sequence continues at coordinate 726,807,157 of NC_140585.1, forward strand.
TTTAAAATACGATATGTTGTACCCAGCTAGAATGAGGGTGGACATAAATGGTAAGTCCCGCATTTTCGATAGTCCAACGGAAGTTCTGGAATTTTGTCATACTTACAGACGGAACAATCAGTCAGTTGCGGATGGTGTTTGTACCTCCCTGCCACACAGTGAGTCTGATGCAAGCCTGGAACTCTTCTCAGGAACTGGGTCTGGCTGAGTACATCAAACGCTTCTCTTTTCATTGCTATGTAACTGTTTTGGGATAATGATTTACATTCCCGTGAAATGTTTCCAGTGGCTGGGTAACTGGCATGGCTACCCCCCCTTTTGGTCTACAACTTGGTTTGGTCTTACGTTTTAAATATGTCCCACTTCTGGGTTTTCATCGCTCCACTGTTAAGTCGATTGGTACTTTGTATTCTACAGCCAGTTTTGGGTAGGCCTTGCTTTATTGGCAGTGAGGTTGGGTGGAGGATGGGGAGGACTATTGCTATCACATAATTGTTGTTGTATTTTCATAAGACTGTTCACTGTCATGGATAATGTTCACCTGGGACTATCCTCATCTGTCATGCATGTCACAATTTAAAGATGGCCCAGTTAAGTAATGTGGTGGGTCCCTCCGGCCTCTCCTTAATGTCCTGGAATATTCGGGGCCTCAATGATAACCGTAAGAAATGACATGTCCTTCATTATTTACTCTGCCATAACATTTATATTGCTTTCCTACAGGAGACACATTTACCCAGATCCGACTCCACGCACTTTGCTTCCAGCTGGGGTGCACATGGGTATTTTGCCAATTATAGCAACTATGCCAGTGGCACAGCCATTCTCATACACAAAAGACTCCCCTTCAGCCCCAGCTCGATAGTGACCGATAACGAGGGTATATACACCATTGCTGCAGGGTCGTTAATGGGACACAAGATCGCTCTAGTATGTGTTTACGCCCCGAACACTGACTCCCCGGATGTTTTTCACTCTCTGTACACTTAGCTCACAAAATTGGATCCCATGTTTTTCCTTGTGGGGGGAGATTTCAATCTACTCGCTGACCCAGCACTGGACAGCACCTCCACCTCCCCTGATTTCAAACCTCGTGCACGCCGGGCACTACTAGACCTTTGTGAGCAACTTTCCTTACTGGACATATGGCGCACGAGCAACCCCACCCACACTGAATACACTCATTATACTGGCCAATATAACAACTGGACTAGGATCGACTACTGGCTGATTTCCCCGGGGGTCTCCAGTGGTTATATTCTCTCACGACGCTCCCGAGAACGTATTCTGACCATTCTCCCATTCTGCTTTGCCTCAATGTCCCCCAACCGGAAGGGTTTGACCGACAGTAGCAGTTCCCCAGCGGCGCCCTTCTTGATGACCTGTTTAACAATGAAGTACGGGAAGCCATTGAAGAATACTTCACTATTAACACCAGTTTGGTAGACACCTGGGTGGTCCTGTGGGAGGGATTCAAGGCATACATTAGGGGCGTCTGCATTGCCAAGCATGCCGGAGTGCTCAGGGACCTGCGCAACAAGTTATCCCGTATAGAGCGTGGCCTGACGGAACTTGACATTGTCATCGAGCGTTCCCTGGATCCGGAGTTAGAGGGGCGATGGCTCGCCCTTCTCTCTGATTATATGGAGGCGGTGGACCGGGAAATTCTCTTTCTCGGCAAGTACCAAACCGCTAGGCGGTATGGTGAGGGGGAAAGACCTGGCCGTGTACTGGCCCAGATGCTTCGACCCCGCACAGTAAGTCCTACATCATGGAACTCTGCTCTTCTACTAACCAAGCACTCACCACCACCTCGGACATTCGGGATATATTTCTTAACTATTTCAAGACCCTTTACACTTCCAAAATAGGCCATGATCCCACAGCCCAAGAAGTCTATTTATCTGAAATTGCATTAGTATACCTTGAGAAGCACATGCAAGATTTTCTAGCAGAGCCAATTTCCGAAGCCAACATACTCGGTGCCATCGAAGCCCTCTGATCCTCTTCTGCCCCTGGGTTGGACAGCTTCATGGGAGATTTCTACAAGACATATAAAGATGTTTTGGCACCACAACTCATTGAGGTTTTCGTGGAGGCCCTAGAGAACCAGATCCTTCCTCCTACCCTGCGCGAGGCCGTCATTATGCTCCTCCCCAAACCAGGCAAAGATATGCAACTCAGCAGGTCATAAAGGCCTCTGTCATTATTAAACTTGGATTATAAAATCCTGGCTAAGGTTATCGCCATGCGCCTGTCTCAATTGATGTAATTCATTATCTCCCCTGCCCATCCGGTTTTGTCCCCCACAGATCTACATCGCTCAATCTCCGGCCTCTCTTCTCAGTTCTCCACAGAATCAATCCAGATACCCCAGCTGCTGCCATCTTACTCGACACAGAGAAGGCATTTGACTCCTTAGAGTGGCCCTTTTTTGTGTCGGTCATGCGTCGTATGGGAATGCCGATGGGTTTTATTGCCACCACTTCCTTACTCTACTGCCGCCCTATAGCACAACTCCGACTGAATGGCTTGCTTTCTCTCCCATTCTCCCTATCCCAGGGTACACGGCAGGGCTGCCCTCTTCGCCTCTGTTATTCATCCTAGCTATGGATCCCTTAATTTGCCATTCTCAAGAAAAGCATTTACAGCGAAGCCTACAATTCTACACCGGCGCGCTCCTTGTTTCGCTTTATGCGGATAACACCGTCCTTTACGTGAGGGTGCCACAGGCCAATTTAGAACCTTTCATAAGAGAAATAATCAGATTTGGTCAGTATTCAGGTCTCAGCATTAACTGGCATAAATCGGTGATTTTCCCCTTGACTGGGAGTGTAAAATCCCCCTAGAATGTTGCACTGACTCCATTACATTTTTAGGCATCCACATCCATTTGGACACAGCATTAATCATACGCCTCAACTACGGGCGGGCAGTCAGCACCCTCGAAGCACAAATAGAGTGCTGGCTGAGGTTGCAGTTGTCCATCGCGGGTAGAGTTGCGATTCTTAAGATGGTGGTCCCACCCAAGTTTTTATATCTTTTTAATAACATCCCGATACCCCTCCCAAATCGTTTTTTTATGACATTAAGGTCCCTCCATATTAGACTAGTATGGGGGGCAAACAAGCTTGCGTTCGGTGGCAGGTACTTACAGTAGAGAGAGGGGGATATGGAGTTCCGGATCTCCACTTATACTATATTGTAGGCTAATGCAGCTACGCCTACGCTTGGTACCACTCTGATGCCAGAATCCTATTTCTTTGTCCGGAATCTGACTTTGTCCTGCCTGAGAGATTATCCATTGTGCTTCCCAAGGGTGTTCCTAGAGACGCAAATGACATTCAGACTGTGTCCACCACCAGTTGGTCTTTGGAGAAGCTGAGACGAATTACCAGCACTGCAACACTGTATTCCACTTCCTTTCTGCTCCCCAATGCCCATTGGCTCCCAATAACAGGGGAGAGAGTGGTACAGCGTACATTAACTAAATTTAACATTACAAAACTGGGAGATCCATACCGTGATGGCCAAGCCTTTTCGGTGCAGGACATTTGTTGCTTCCCCGATGCTACGTTTATGGACAGCTTTGTGCTGAAACGGATCCGCTCGGCGCTCTACGCTGCCTGGTTTCCTGATCGAACCCAAATCATTTGCTCCTCTGTCCCTGATCATACACAGCATACAAGGAATTCACCTCATCTCTAAACTATATGAAGCTTGCTCAGAGAACATCCTGGTGAATGATGACAGGCTCCATAGGGACTGGGAAGGCGACCTCGGCCGCCCAATCACGGATGATCAATGGGCTAAATGCTGCGGGGTCATGAAGGATGTCTCCCTAAACAGTAGACACAAACTACTACATTTCAAATTCTTGTGCAGAATGTACATCACCCCGGCCAAATCCCATAAACTAGACCAATCCAGGCTGCACTCCTGTCACAAATGCGCTGCCCCTCATGCTGATTTTGCACACCTTACATTGACCTGCCCACTCCTACAGGCATATTTGGAGGCAGTACATAAGACCCTGGGCGAAATGATAAATCTGCCCCTAGTTCCCATTTGTGGCCCTAAGTCTACTATTAGCCAAAAGAGAGGTGGCAATTCATTGGGGCTGCAGGTCAGTCCCTACATTAAAGAGCTGGATGGGTAGTTTTACATCATGCAACACGGATAGCGATCTATACGCCACCACTTTACCCTCCTCATCGCGCCCCCGGGACATCTGGGGTCCATTCAGGGCATACGTTGAGTCACATCGGCAACCCCCTGTTACACAACTGGAGCAAGGCATAGTCCCAGCTGGGGTGGGCTGACTGGTCCGTTGCTCTTCAACATAATTTATACATGTTATAGCGAATGTTTCAGTGATGATGATTTATTTGCAAAGATTCTGCTCTTATGTCCATAATACACCGGGTGTGGTGGTCAACAGCTGGGCGTCTGGGAAAATCTCCTGCATTGTGGCGTTGGCCGTGATGATTGGGACCTTTTCTCTTCGCTATCAGATGGGACTCTTTGATGTCAAAATGCATGACTGAGAACATCCTTGATTACGTGCTACTCGAATGTGTGAACTGTGACAGTGGCTGATCATATTCATACTGTTGACATGAGAATATGCAAAAATAAAGTTTAAAAAAAATGTTAAAATGTATCTCAGTTTTCTATGTTTCCTCCTTCATTTTTAAAATGTTTTCATAGCAGATATTGTTTATTATTCACTTACTTTCTACTGAGCAAGATTTTCCAGTAAATGATGTATACAGAATGAAAGGAAGTAGTATATCAAAAGCACATTTCTGCTGTGCAGCTTTAGTATGCCAAAATTGTGATTCAAAATGCGATTGTGATTTGTGAATTGAAAATAATCGGCAAACTTGAGGGCAAAAAGTAAATAAATGGGGGGATGGAAAAAAAAATTTGATCCAATATAAAACAGTGATTTTTGAATTAAGAAAAGTTTAAAAACGGTTAGAACAAAAATTAAATACTGAGAGAAAATTATGGTTGCCAACATCTGTCAGGGTACACCCTCTTTTCTGAAGAGAATCTCCATGTAAAATTGAAATTGTGCAAGGTTATGGCACACCATGATCTCACATATGTGCTGGGCTAGCTCTCTCGGCATTCTTCTCAGTTTTCTTAAATGGTGGACAAAATATGGTAGACCATAAGCACGTTTGATGCTATGTGATGTTTGAAAACACAGTGGTTGTGGAAGGGCAATTGTCATACTGACCACAGTACAAAGACAAAAACTGTACCCACAGTGATGATAAGGAGAAAACAAGACTTTTGACATCACTGATGACATCATCCGGTGACTGTGAGTGTTTCTAAAAAGTTTATGAGTGTTAAATATATATACACCAACGTGTATTGATGAATCACTGGGTGTATCAGTGTCTGTATGGATGATTCAGTGGGTGCATGACTGTATAAGTGAGTGATTATACGTGTCTCAGTGAATGTATAGGTGAGTGGCTAATTTGTGTGAATGTCTGTATCAATCTGTCAGTTGGTGTGTAAGTGGCTGCATGGGGTTGTGAGTAGGTACATGAATGGCTGTATGGGTTATTGATTGGTTTTCTGTGTACTTGTATGGATGTATGAGTGTCTGGTGGGTGGTTGAGGAGGTATGTGGCTCCCAGAATGAATGAGTGAGTGGGTGAATCAGTAGCTATATGGTTTCATGACTGCATCTGAGAGGGGCTGTATGGGTGAGAGAGTATGCATATGGCTGTGTCAGTGAGTGAATGAATGTGTCAGTGGTATATGGGTAAGTAACTGCATATGTGAAAGGCAGTATAGGTGAGTGCTGAAGTATACAAATGACTCTATGGGTGAGTGAGTAATTGTAAGAGTGGCTTGTATGGGTGAGTGTGTGATTGTGTCAGTGAGTGTATAGGTGAGTATGTGTGTGCTAGTATTGGTATAAATAAGTGAGTTGGTGTGTGTATAACTGTGTAGGTGAGTAAGTGGCTGTGTGATTGGCTCTAAGGGTGAGTGATTAGGTATGTGAGGGCCTGTATGGGTGACTGAGAGTGTGTGAGTGGCTGTGTGGCTATATGAGTAGATATATCAGGGGCTTTATTAGAGAGTGAGTTAGTGTAGTTAGTGTATGAGTGGCTGTATGGATGCCTGTGTGGATGTGTGTGTAAACCTATGAAACAGTGAGTGGGTATGCAAGTATTGGTATGGGTGTGTCAATGGTTTGAGAATGGTAGTGTTAAAGTTGGAGTGGGTGTGTAAAAGGTTACCTGGGGTTGTGAGTGGTGCGTCAGAGATTCTGTGGATGATGTCATAAGTGATGTCATCAGTGATGTCATAAGTAGGCCTGGGCTAAATTTCCGTTCCGCTCGCGGAAATTGCGATAATTTGACATTTTCGCGTTCCGCGGAGAGCGCGAAAATGTCTAAATTTCCGCATTCCGCAGCTTAGCGATATTTTGTTTCTTGCTCGCGCTGTAAAATAATACATTCTCGCGCGCGCGCGATCGCCTTACCTGAATCCCCGCGTTCGCCGACAAGTTTTCCCGATCCGGTCGCGTTCTCCACGAGATGTTGGATTGTTGGTAGCCATTTGCGCTGTCTCGCGACAGTTCGCGCCCGCAGTAATGTCATTGGTCGCGCGATCACGTCTTTCTTCTCGCGATCATGCACCGCGAGAAGAGTGAAAACAAGATGGCCGTGCCCGCAAGCAACTGCATGGGTAAGTTGGCGAGCCGCGACCACGCAGAAAATACCGCCAACGGGCGGGAAAAAAACTTCCGCATCTTCGCGATATTTACGCGTGTTTGCGGAGATTTTTAACATTTTCGAGATAATTTGCGAAAGTCACTTTCGCAAATTCCGCCCACCCCTAGTCATAAGTGAAGTCATCAGTGATGTCATCAGTGATGTCACTGGCCATGTCATGAGTGATGTAATATGTGAGGTCATAAGCAGTGAATTGCAGGAAAGTGAGATATAGTTAGCTCAGCTAACTATACCTGCTGAATTTCTTTGGTTTTGTGTGCTTGAAATCTGAGCCTATCTATAACATTCCTGTAACCTTTGGTTTTTCCAGTGAATATCTAATGTTTTTGAAATTCTACTTCCTAACTATAACATCCCTGTCACCTTTGTTTTTTTCAGTGAATTTCTAAGGTTTTTCAACTTACAGCTGCGTTTGCACAGTGGTAGAGAAAGGGGCTGGGCCTCCAACCAGTTCTCAGGCATCCCAATTTGTAGAACTTATAAGAGGTACCAGAAGGTGTGGTACGTACTGGAGATAACAGGATCGGTAATTGGGGGGCAACTACCCCTCCTGTTACCTCCAGTAAGTCTCACTCAGCAGGGATAGCTCAGACCTGGTAGGATATCATGCCCGTTTTCTCCACCACCCTGCAAAGGGGCCTCCTGACATACTACTGGTAGGGGGATAACGTCTCCTTGGCTTTTGAGGTTCCTAGGTGGCCAAATAGCCCACCTGTTACCTCCAGTAAGACCCACACTAATGTAGATACGTTTATGGACTAGAATTAAGTTTAATACATCATGTTTTAAACCTCACTTTTCTCTACTAGCTTTTCCTAGAGAGTTAGGGCTCGCAATGCCTCATTGAGTATGTCAGTGCCTTTTAGGGGACATGATGACACATGTAAAGAAGCCTATAGCTAGTAGGCTACATCTGTTTCACAGTGCATGCATTCCAAATGTGCGTAGTAGAAAGCTGCATGCATCACTTGCTGTTCATTATACAGGGTAAACAGTATAAAGCTTTCCATGACTCCTGCCTAGCTAAATCATCTGAGCTTCTGGGGCTGAATGCTGAAGTAGCTCTGACAAGATTTGTTCAGGAGTATAATATACTGTATCGTTTTTAAGTTAGGGTTATCAGCTGCACCACATGTGTTAGACTACATGTAGAAGTGCAGAAATATTTGAGGCATGGTATCAGTCAGATATTCAAAGTTGACAAAGTAGGCTTTCAATTTAAAGAACACACCTCACTAAGTATGGCCTACTTGTAGTGTACCATTGCAGAGACTTATATGGACTAGGTTAATACATCTTAAGCATGTTTTAAAGCTTGCTTTTCTCTGCCAGTTTCAATAGAGAGACAGAGCTTCCAATGTCAGGCCTAACTCAAAATCAAAATCCTGTCATGCCATTCTTTTGAGTGTAAGCATCTTTCTAGAGACCTCAATGAGTGTGTCATTGCCGTTTAGGAGCGAAATGACACATGTAAAGAAGCCTATTGGTACTAGAGTACCTTTGTTTCACACTGCATGCTCTCTAAAAGTGTGTAGTATAAGTTACATGCATCACTTGCTGGTCATTATACAGGGCAGCCACGTATGAAGATGTCTGTTCAAGTGCTTCCATGACTCCTGCCTCGCTACGAGATCAGTGCTTCTGGAACTGAATGCTGAAGTAGCTCTAACTAGATTTGTGCAAGGGTATGAGACACTCTGTACCCTTTCCTTTTTCAGTGAATTTCTGAGGTTTTTAATTAACAGCTGCGTTTGCACAGTGGTAGAGAAAGGAGCTGGGCCTCTGACCAGTTCTCAGCCATCCCCATTTGTAGAACTTACATGAGTTACCAGAAGGGCTTCATGGCCCTCAAGGTCCCCCAGGAGTAAAGTGGACTTCATGCCCGAACAAGTAGTATACCATGAGCCGCGATTACAGAGTGGTGGAGAAAGGGGGCATGGTCTCCAAAGACCTCTTAGCAATCCTGCTGTGTGGGACTTACTGGAGATAACAAGATGGGTAATTTGGGGACATCTACCCCTCCTGTTACCTCCAGTAAGTCTCACTCAGCAGGATAGCTCAGACCTGGTAGGGGGTCATGCCCCTTTTCACCACCAGTCTGCAAAGGGGCCTCCTGGGGCACTACTGGTAGGGAGATAAAGTCTCTTTGGCTTTCGAGGGTCCTTGGTGGCCAACTAGCACACCTGTTACCTCCAGTAAGATCCACACTGCTGTAGCGCCTTTCATGGACTAGAATTTAGTTTACTACATCATGTTTTAAACCTCACTTTTCTCTTCCAGGTTTCCTAGAGAGTTAGAGCTCGCAATGGCTCATTGAGTGTGTCTGTGCCTCTTAAGGGACAAGATGACACCTGTAAAGAAGCCTATAGGTAGTAAACTAAATTTGTTTCACAATGCATACTCTCCAAATGTGCGTAGTAGAAGCTACATGCATCACTTGTTTTTCATTACAGGGTAAACATATATAAAGCTTTGTGTTCAAGAGGCACAGGGTCAAGACTGATTTGCATATGGCTGGGTCTAAACTGGGGTGGCATGGTGAGCAAAAGAGCGATGGATTTAACCCAGATCTCTTGACTGGGGGTGAATGTATGATTAATTCAGCATTCTTGCCATCATTTGTTTGCGTAGCACTCTTCTGAGTGTTAGCATCTTTCTAGAGACCTCAATGAGAGACCTCAAGGACTGTGTCACTGCCTTTTTAGGGACAATATGACACATGTAAAGAATCCTTTAGGTAATAGACTACCTCTGTTTCACACCACATGCTCCCTAAATATTTGCAGAAGAAATTGCATGGGTCGCTTTGTGCTCATTATAAAGGGCAGCCGGTTATGAAGCTGTTGTTCAAGAGCTTTCATGAGGTCTGCCTAACTAAGAGATCTGTGCTTTGGGACTGAATGCTGAAGTAGCACTTATGCATTCGATTTATATATTTATGAGGAGTTTGGAACTTTTATTTCATTAATTAGGAAAGTATGAACAAATGTGTGTTGGGACATATGCCTCTGGATAGCACTTAAATGATACCTCATCAAAGCTGGAACAAACAAATCAGCTGTTCTGTCGGTTGACATGGTTGGCACAGCATGAAACTTGTTTTCTTATCCAATCACAGTATTTTAATGTATTACAAAATGTGTGCCATATTTACAACTGCGTATGCGTTTACCAGCTCACCATGCTAAAAAAATAGCACAAGGCCTTTTGCTCAGGATACAGCACATTTGAGCACTGTGGGTTTAAAAGGTGCATCATGTTCGTACCACTCATCAATTCTCCCAAAAGGTACTGATGCTTAAAAATATACCTATTCATCGGCCTCACAAATGCAATGAGCATTTTTAGGTATACCGTTAACCAAGAGGTTTTTTTTACTACACAAATACACATAATCTACTCACTTGTTGGTGTTTCAGCTGGCCATCATCAGTTACTGGTCTGTTGTTGTATCATGTACGTTTATCGTCTGCCTACTACAGCATCCGGCATAGGGCAATCTGCTCGTTCACAAAGAGCAAATCCACTCACAAAGTACTTCCCTCCAGTTCAAAGAACTGCTATGGCAATGCCTGCATTTTCAGCCAAATAAATATTTTGGGGTTCGTCAATAAATACTATAAAAGCCGAGATAAAATACAACGAGCAGTGACAAAGCCAAAAGGCTAAGCACCAATTGAAGAGCTATTGGTTTGTGAACGTGTGCTTCGTAACCACTCTACATATAAATCATTGACGTGTTTGTACAACTGCTTCTGTTGCCAGTTACAATTGACACCGTTGTCCAGTGCACAGCACACTACATACAACAGAAGGAACAGGCTTCATTGTGGAACACATAAGCACTTCATGCGAGTGCCCCTTCCATAACGCACACAAAATCTGCAATTTAGACATGATTTAGTCACTCTGTGCGTGTGTGGACACATTCTGCAATTTGGTCAAGCATACATTTTAGGCACAGCATGCTACGCACAACAAAAAGGAAAAGGCTTTGGTGTCAGGCACATTAGCAAATCTTTCACAATCCATCACCAGTATGGTTTGCTACACACGACAGGTCACTTTTGCACTGGGTGCAGCTAGCTGTCATAGGTGTACACGTACATAACTACTACCAGATTCCATATCTACAGGTTCTATTACTAACCTATAGGCAGTTTTCAAAAAGCAGTGATAACATCCCCAAACAAATCTTGTGGTTTTGGTGCAGACATAATTCAACAACAAACCACATAATTGTCCTCAACAACACAATTACATAATACACCAAATATAGTCTATCCACACCACATAATTCAACATCATTCTACAAAATTCAACAGGTCACCACATAATTAAGCTCCACTACATAACACTGAACAACACAAAATACCATTCCACATATTTACACTTCATGATACACAATCCCACTCTACATAATACAATACAATCAATACCACATGATTGCTATAATCAGAATTCCACAGGTCACCATACCACATAATTCCACTACATAATCCCACTGCACACCACACAAAGCCATGCCACACAATGCCACACCTAACCATTCCAAACCAACACACATTCTTCCGCTACACACCACGTACATCCACTCCACTCTATAACATATCGGTAAAATACATTTACAACACCAATAGATCTAACTCTCGTTTTACTTAATTTTCTGAAGCACATGCATTTGACTTAGGGGGTCTGTACCAATTACAAATCATGCATTCAATTCTGTTTGGGGGTCAAATTGTAGGCCTTATCTGTTTTTCTAAACTTAATATATTTTATTTTTTGGAAACAATTGAAAAGGTTTAACTAAACAGGGCATAAAATACAACATTCAAAATATATAGCTACAATTGGTGTGTGGGAGGAGGGTTGGGGCATTTTTAAACTTTACAAACATTATCTCTTTATACACACACAATTGCACAGTTCCATATCACACAAATAAACTCAAAACGTTTCCATTACACACCGCATAATTCACAAAAAAACACATAACACAAATCAACAACACAATGACATAAAACACCACAGACATATAATTCACACCACATAATTCAACATCGCACCACAAAATTACAACAGCACACCACATAATAAAACTCCAGTACATAACACAACAAAAAGTCGCTTTTGACCAGCTCTCAGTAATCCAGCTCTGCAGGAATTTCAGGAGGTACAAACAGGGCTTCTTGGTCCCCAAGGTCTCTCCGGAGTAAAGTGGACTAAATCCCCCAACCAGTAGTGCACCGCGAGCTACGTTTGTAGAGTGGTTGAGAAAGGGGGGTTAGCCTTCATAGACCTCTTAGCAATCATGCTGTGTGGAACTTATTGGAGATAACAGGAGGGGTAGTTGGCCCCCCAAGGGCCTACTTGGGGAGAAACAAGGACTCCTATTGCCTCCAGTAAGTCCCATGCAGCAGGATTGCTGAGACCCGCTAGCAAGCCATGCCCCCTTTCTCCACCACTCTGCAAACGCGCCTCCTGGTGCGCCCCTAGTAGGGGGATGAAGTTCCCTTGGCTATTGTGGGTCTTTGGGGGACAAATACCACCCCTGTTACGTTCAGCAAGTACCACACAGTGGGTTTGCTGAGAGGTTTTCGATGGCCACGCCCCATTTCTCCTTCACTTTGCAAACGCGCCTCCTGGCACACTACTAGTTGGGGATGAAGTCCCCTTGCCTGTTGAGGGTCCCTGGGGGCCAACTAGCCCTCTTTTTACCTCCAGTAAGCCCCATACAGCTAGAATGCTGAGAGGTGGTGAGAGGCCACGCCCCCTTTCTACACCAACCTGCAAACGCACCTCCTGGTGCACTTTTGCTTGGGGGATAAAGTCCACTTTAGTCCTGAGGTCCCACACTTATTTTTTTATCAAATAAAGCCCAGAAGGTGGCAGTCCCCAGGGCTGTGGGGGCCAGAGTGGCCTCCTTACATATAATGAATATCGCCCCAGGAAGGTGGCGGTCCCTAGGGCAGTGGCGGCCCCCCTGAGCCCCCACATCTATTTTCATAATTGCCCCAGGACTTGGCCCACCTGGGGGCCTAATTAAACGAGCACGTGGGACTGCGCTTCGTTTAAAAAAAAACAAAATTGGCCTGCTCAGGGGGTCCCACAAGGACCCCCAGGCCCCAAAAAATATTATTTTTTCTTAAATCGGCGAGATTCACGCACCCAGCGCGAATTGCGGCCGAAAATAAAAATTAAATTCAGCACGGGCTCCCGCGCTGAATATTCTAATTTGCCCCCGGGGACCAAATCCTGGGGGCATAATTTAAAAAAAAAGTGTGGGGGGGTCCCAATCCCCCCCAAACTGCCCCGGGGACCACCACCAACCCCCTGGGGCTTTATTTCAATGTATGTGGGGGGCTCATGGCCCCCCCCGCAGCCCAGGGGACCGCCACCCCCCGGGGCTTGTTTTAAAAAAAAAAAAAAAAACCTGTGTGGGGGGCTCGAGCCCCCCCCACATGCCCCAGGGACCGCCACCTCCCCAGGGCACTAAATATTTAAAATATTCCCTGGGGCTTTAAATTAACTGGGAGGGGGGCCGCGCGGCCTCCCCTGGAGCCAATGATGGCCCTGGGGATCACCACCCCCCAGGGCCAGCTCCTGCAGTGTCCCGGGGTGCCCACCCCCGGGACACTGCTGTTTGCAATGGCAGGGCAGGAGTCTTGCAGCTCCCACCCTGCCATTGCAAACTGCTTTGCTTCATTGAAGCCAGAGCAGGGAAACCTGCTCTCGCTTCAATGATGCAAAGCAGATTGCTTTTCCACATGGGGAGCAGCATGTCAGCTGTTCCCATGTGGAAAAGCAATGCCGGCTCCCGCAGGAGGCGGGGAGCCGGCGGGCTCGTTGGGGACCCCCCCACGGTCCCCAACGAGGTGGCCAGGCCCCGGGGGATGGGGTCCCCGGGGCCAGTAGTGGCCTGGGAGGGGGGCCACACGGCCTCCCTCCTAAAAATAAAAGATTAAAAAAAATGTAAAAAAACAGCCCCGGGGGATGGGGTCCCCGGGGCCAAAATGGGCCACAGGAGGGGGGCAAGGCAGCCCCCCACCAAAAAATAAAAATGAAAAAAAAAGGGCCATGCCCTGGGGGATGGGGTCCCCGGGGCAAATTATGGCCTCGGGAGGGGGGCACGCGGCCCCCTTCCTGATTTTTATTGTTTTTTTAATAAAAAAAAAGAAATTGGGGGCAGGCCCTGGGGGATGGGGTCCCCAGGGCCAAAAAAATTGAAAAAGAAGGGGGGCTACACAGCCCCCCTTCTAAAAAAAACCCCAAAAAACCAAGAAGGTTTCGGGCCAGAGGCCACGCCCCCTCCTTGCACCACTCTGCAAACGCGCCCCCTGGCGCGTTTGTAGAGGGGAATCTAATTCCCCTTGAATACTGGGGGTCCCTGGGGGCCAACTAGCCCACCAGGAACCTCCAGTATGCACCAGGGGGCCGCGTTGCAGATAGGTGTAATGAGGCCACGCCCCTTTTTACACCTCTCTGCATGGCAGCTCAGTGGCGCTTACTGGAGGTACCTGGTGTTCTAGTTGGCCGCCAGGGGACCTCAGGATTCAAGGGGACTTAAACTCCCAACTTAAAATGCACCACGGGGCGCGTTTGCACAGTGGTGAATGTAGGGGGTGGGGCCTGAGGTGATACTGTGCAACCACGCCCTGTGGCGCGTTTTAAGTTGTGGAATTCATTCCTCTTCAATCCAGAGGTCCCCAGGAGCCAGCTAGCCCACCAGGTACCTCCAGTAAGCGCCACGGAGCTGCGTTGCAGAGTGTTGTAAAAAGGGGCGTGGCCTCTGAACACCTCTCTGCAATGCAGCCCCCTGGCGCATACGGAAGGTACCTGGTGGGCTAGTTGGCCCCCAGGGGACCTCAGGATTGAAGAGGAATTAATTCCCCAACTTAAAACGCGCCACAGAGTATGTTTGCACACGTCACCTCAGGCCCCGCCCCCTTCTTTTACTATTGTACAAATATTCCTCTAAAATCAGCCAAACTACGAATTCCGATTTACTCACCTGTTATCAGGAGAGAACCCAGGGCTGCATCTTTTAGCCCAGCACTGACCCTGAAAATTAATTCTAAGCGTACTTACCAGTAACTTGTATTTCCTTCCATAGGAATCATTATGTGATTTTCACCAGAAAATGTTCTAAGAGTCCAATTTTTAAACGTACAAATATTCCTCTAAAATCAGCCGAACTACGAATTCCGATTTACTCACCTGTTATCCGGAGAGAACCCAGTGCTGCATCTTTTAGCCCAGCACTGACTCTGAAAAGTAATTCTAAGCGTCCTTACCAGGAACTTGTATTTCCTTCCATAGGAATCCATTGTGTATTTTTCACCAGAAAATGTTCTGTGTCCATTTTTGAAACTTACAAATATTCCTCTAAAATTAGCCGAACTGCGAATTCCGATTTACTCACCTGTTATCAGGAGAGAACCCAGGGCTGCATCTTTTAGCCCAGCACTGACTCTGAAAAGCGTACTTACCAGTAACTTGTATTTCCTTCCATAGGAATCCATTGTGTTGTTTTCACCAGAAAAGTTTCTAAGTGTCTATTTTTACAAACTAAAAATATTCCCAAAAAATCTTCTGTATGACTTAAACACATTCTTTCAACTGTTTACAGGAGGTTGGCCAGTGCTGGATCCAGGATCCACCACTGAGTAAGAAAAAGTAACGATAACACTACTTACCTGCTATGTGAATTTTCTGCCATAGGATAACATTGTTGATTCTATGTGAAAAAATTTCTGTGTCAACTTTTAAAATACAATAATATTCCTTAAAAATAACTACTGTAACCAAAACACTTTTACTCAACTGTTTACAGGAGATGTCCAAGGACTGAATCTAGGATCCAGTCCTGTGGTTAGAAAAGTAATCTATAAAGTAACTAATTGCATTTAACTAGAAATTCACATTGAGCTCAATGTTGCTTTGTGTTTGAAATTGTGTTGCCCATTGCAACAACTGTAACTACTGTACTTAAAAGTCTGTTGCCTATTTGCCAAGTATTTAAAATAAAGTAATTCATTCTGAGAAAGTATATTTTGTATTGTAATGTATAATGTAATTATAATGTAATTAAAAAAAATATATCTAAACATAAATAGTTTAAAAAATGTAGTAAATCAGTATAAAAAAATCAGTATAACAATTAATACATTAAAAATTGTCATTTACAAAACCTTTGAAATTCCCTGAAAAAACCATAGGTTTCAGGCCTGATATAGTTAGGAATTAGCATTTAAAAAACCTTTGAAATTCAGTGAAAAAACCAAAGGTTTCAGGCCTGATATAGTTAGGAATTAGCATTTAAAAAACCTTAGAAATTCAATGAAAAAACAATAGGTTTTAGGGGTGTTATAGTTAGCTGGACATTTCACTCGAACAAAACCATTGAAATTCCTCCGATATAGATAGTTGTACTAACTACATCTCACGCGCCCGCAATCCACTGCTGATGATGTCACATATTACATCATTCATGACATGGTCAGTGACATCACTGATGACATCTCAAATGACATCACTGATGACATCACTGATGGCATCATCCACGTGACAATCAGATACACCTCATCATACACTAGTATAACCTTTCATCACTCACTGTAAAATACAGAGGGCCCGATTCACAGAACTAACTTAAGACAAAATCCTAAACTTACTACCATTTTTGTATTCACAGAAGGCACTTACTCATTTTGGTATTCACAGAAGACACTTACTCATTTCGGTATTCACAGAAGTTAGGAGTCCTAACTTTAGGACTCCTAAATGCCTTCTGTGAATACCAAAAGTCTTAAAATTAGGATTTTTCTCAGTTTAGGAGTCCTAAAGTTAGGACTCCTAACTTTACTACTACTAAACTGAGAAAAATCCCAATTTTAAGGCTTTTGGTATTCACAGAAGGCATTTAGGAGTCCTAAAGTTAGGAGTCCTAACTTTATTACTACTAAATTGAGAAAAATCCCAATTTTAAGACTTTCGGTGTTCACAGAAGGCATTTAGGAGTCCTAAAGTCAGGAGTCCTAACTTTACTACTACTAAATTGAGAAAAATCCTAATTTTAAGACTTTCGGCATTCACAGAAGGCATTTAGGAGTCCTAAAGTTAGGAGTCCTAACTATACTACTACTAAACTGAGAAAAATCCTAATTTTAAGACTTTCGGTATTCACAGAAGGCATTTAGGAGTCCTAAAGTTAGGACTCCTAACTTCTGTGAATACCGAAATGAGTAAGTGCCTTCTGTGAATACCAAAATGAGTAAGTGCCTTCTGTGAATACCAAAATGGTAGTAAGTTTAGGATTTTGTCCTAAGTTAGTTCTGTGAATTGGGCCCTGGGTGCCAGTTTTAAAACCATTGACACACCAATACAAGTTTCTAAACACCCACTCAGTGAATCCTAGATCTATACACACATCTAATCACTTACCTATAGATTCACTCATACATGCTGTAAATGATCAATAGAACACTATCACTTATACACCTATATCGACATTACACACCAGCACACATCCTAATCACTTATGAAGTCATCCTACTCACTTATGCAAACAATTGATCATACTTACTTTTACTTAGCTATACACTTATATAAACACCACTTCATCTATTCATATAGATAATAAATCATACTTAGTGTGTTATAAAAACACTATTACATGTATACAGTTATCCATACAGTCACTCATACAATCACTGAGTCATATATATACTTATTTATATACAACAACTGACACATACACTGGCTTTTATTTTCCTAGTTTGTTGGACATGTACCATTGAGACATATATTGGCTCATCACCACACCCATAAAGATATTCATATACCTACTGAATCAACTATTCACACATCTTAGGGCAGTCACACACCCCCCACCGAACCACACTCACATTCACTCTCCCATACAAATACTCAGTTAACTAATCAATAAATAATATAGACTTTCACGTAGCTAGTTCAGCTAACTATAACTCGCGCCCCCGCAATGCACTGCTGATGACGTCACATATTACATCACTCATGACATGGTCAGTGACATCACTGATGACATCACTGATGACATCTCAAATGACATCACTGATGACGTCATCCATGTGATAAATTAGTGCATCTTCTCACACCCTAATATAACCTTTGATACACCGACTCAAAATTTCAGACGGCCATTTTGAAAATCATAGATACTCCAATACCAATAACTACATACCCACTCATTGACACTTAGGTCTACATACATCTCCACTCACTCGCCTGTACAGTCACTCATACTTACAGTCACTCTGTACAGAACTATCATATGCATTTATACACCTATATAGACGCTCACATACCGCCAATCATCCATTGAGGTACTGACACACCTAGTCAGTCATGCAAATAATTAATTACAGTCCAATTTACTCACCTATACAGTTAAACACACTCAAGTTCACTTACTCATAAAAATAGTAACAAATTCTGACGCTCTTATACAATTACTGATACAAGCTGTCCCTCATCCATACAGCCACTCCCGCAATCACACACTCTCACATATAGATAGTTATATACTCTTACACACATATACACTGCGTTTCACATATGTAGTTACACATGTACAACTGAGATATACATTCAATCACTAACACACCCATACATACACTCACCCAACCATACAGTCCATCACAGTTGCACTCTTAAAACCATGCACCCATAGAATCACCCACTCACACATCTATGCACAGAGTCACACACACACAGATATTCAGACAACCAATAACCCATATAGAAACTCATATAGCTATTCACAAAACCATGCAGCCACTTATACACCAACATACAGACACATACAGACATTCACACAGTTTAGTCACTAGTCTGCAGTAAGATACATTTAATGACTCACTTATAGAGTCAGTTACGCACCTAGAAAATCATCCATTCGCACACTTGTACACTCACTCATTCTTCAACAGGCCTTTCCCTATATATATTAAACATATTAAAACTTTACAGAAACACAGACTCACTGGATGACGTCATCAGTGATGTCATTTGAGATGTTATCAGTGATGTCATCAGTGATGTCACTGACCATGTCATGAGTGATGTAATATGTGACGTCATCAGCAGTGCATTGCGGGGTCGCGAGTTATAGAACTAACTATAACGGGGGAATTTCTAGGGTTTTGTATGAGGGAAATGTCCAGCCAACTACAACGCGATTGCAATGCGACCGGTATGCGACTCCAAGCCTATACGCGGCACGTACGATTACGTTACGCAATGCTTACGTGCTTCCGCGATGCGTCACATGGATGTATGTGGCGGTGGGTGCGCGGATCCCGCAAAATATTGAACATTTAAAAAACATATATATATATATATATATTTCATGTGAATATTAATTGAAGAGCAACTCTAAACTAGTCTTAAAAGTAATATATTTATACATCTAACCTATATTCCTTTTAAATTCAATTTCGTGGATGCCCACTGGGTGAGTGCTGCGTAAGCGCAGGGTGTGCGGATCCCATGTGACCTGCAAAAAAAGAGATTTGATTGGTTCATTACACTTCCTGTTCTAACTATTGAAAGACCCCACCCATTTCAATCATTCTTCTTTGACCTTCTTTGGAAGAGCATATCCTTGCAGCAAAGATGCTTTTTTGACTAAGTTTTTACTTAGCTCAAACTTTTTTTCAGAACAGAGAATGGCTTCAGGGCAGCATGCATCTCCTGCGTCTCCTCATACATCTGAGAATGATTTTGTGGAAGAGCCACCACCCACACCACGTTTTTCATCTGCGGTGTGGAATTTTTTACGTATCCAGAGGGGCAAACTAAAACCAATGCCACCTTGGTAACGTGCAAGATCTGCAAAAGAGTGCTGTCTCGAGGGGATCCTAACAAGAAATACTCGTGCGGGACGGCTAGTATGATGAAGCACCTGAGGACCCTTCATCCAGTAAATCTTTCTCGGGAAGAATGCCGAAGGATGAGAGTCGCTCCTGCTCCTTCTGACGCATCGCAGCCGAGCACTTCAAGAGTGCATCCATCAGCGCAAAATTTGGACATCCATCCACAATTTTAATTTTTGAAAGTGCTCTGCACTAAATGCAACGTGATATTATGCTATGGAGAGCAGTCTATAGATCTGATCTGCCGTCGGCAAGAAAGTCACTGTTGCAATTTTTTTTTTTTCCCCTCCTGAAGTACATTGTTCTTTTCCTCCTGTTCTGTTTTTTCCTTTTGTTTTTGCAGAAAAACCAAAGAAATTCAAAAATTGTTCAGAAAACCCCCCAAAAAATATAACAGAAGAAAGAAGAAAAAAAAGTTCTTGTAAGAACTAACTTTCCTGGTTTAAAAAAAGAGCTCTATTTGTTTGTTTGTGTGTGAAAGTTTAGATGAATGTATGTGTAGTACGTAATTGACTGAATGAATGCATTAGTAGCGTATGGTGAAGGTATAAGTGCAGAACTATGAGGAAGTGCTGCAGCATCACACAGTAACCTCTTTCACTGCAGTGTGCTGTAGTACTTCCGAAGCACAGGGATGCAACATATGTACATAAATATGTTGCAAATCTATGCTTCTCTCTGCACGGCTGCTTAAACTGCAGCCATGTCTTGACACAGGCACCCTTGCACCATAGTGCAAGGATATCTGTGTCATGTGCTGTTTGTTTTTGTGCAGGAAGACACACCTTCCTGCACAAAAACAATCAGTAAAGGTATTTTTCTCCTTCAATGTATGCTGAGCATTGTAGCATGCATTGAAGATATAAAAATGTGGAGAAATGAAAACAATTCTCCTTGTTGTGCTTTCCTACACCAATTTTAGACTAGTGCAGCATTCACACACATATTGAGATTTATGATTTCTGATAAATCTAGAGATGTGTCTTGTTCTATGAGTATTCAGTGCAATCATGCACAACAACACTTATAGGACACCCTTTCAACGCAAAGTGGTGTGTATGATGAGGTTGTATTTATATGGAGTAGAAAAAGTGCACAGAGTGCCTTTTCCTCTCTTTGCAAATATGAAAGAGTGTCTTGCGCAATAACTATGTTACAAAAAGTGACATATTTCTGTTTTTAAAATTGCTTGCGAATGATAGAAGGTAAGCACAGAGGTTTGTCTGCAAAGATGTTCAAAGAAGAATGATTGAAATGATTGCGGTCCTTCAATAGGTACAATGGGAAATATTATGAAGCTCTCAAATCTCTTTTTTTGCAGGTCACATGATATCCGACTACGGTCAGATTTCAAAACTACATAGGTATAAACAGAGTGTTTTTAAAAACGTGTTTAAACTTTGTAGCTTCTTGCAGATCTCTCCAGTCTGCATATCGATACTTAGTTAAACTTACCTTCACAGTAATAGAAATAAAAATATGGTATACATTTTTTTCAGATTTTCTTTGCAATCTAAATTCATATAAACAGCTTATTTTAAAATTTGGATCTGTGAAAGAAAAGAAAAAAAAATTATTACATGTAATAATAAATTTTTTACAACACAGCATAATTTCCACAAAGTAATTTGTTTGCCTTTTTTACTGTTCTCAGAATATATTGAATTTCACTCGAAATAGTGATTTCAATCATACTCATCACTTAACAGCGGGCAAAAAAAAAACAATCAGAAAGATTGTTAAAAAAAAAACACATGCTATTCTCAGTAAAATACCAGAAAATAAAAATCACACATATATGAAATGCTTACGGCTAGCAAAATTATATAAGTTTAACTTATAAAAACTGTAAATGTTGCCGCTTTAAAATATTCACCGAATCAATGACCACCAAAAAGTCCATAATTGAAACATATACCTTTCCTTGAGGCCAAATAGTATTTTTTTACTTCTTTTTTTATGTAAAATGTCCAATGGTAGTCCTATTAAATTATAATAATAAATTTCTCAGAGAGTGAATTATCTTCCTAAAACTTTGGCTTTAAAAATATTAGGTAGGATTTTGGTAATTCACTAGGCAAACGTTGTTTGAAAACCAACTGGGCATCGTTACAAAGTGTCCAGCCTTCATCACATTTTAGATAGGCATTGTAATGTCCAGATCTGGTGGAAGGACCATCATGGAAAATTATAGCAATTGCTACAAAAGTCTTTCCTGATATTGATAGTTGTGCTGCTACAATGCTTTATTAAAGTATCCAATTTTCTTCCGTCAGCTGTACAACGTTGCATCATTAAAATTATGTATTTGCCATATTTTGTTAAAAATAATGTGGATAACATTTCTGATTTACATTGGCTACACTCCATGTTTTGATTTGCACCTTTAACTAATTTATTAAAATACACTGATGTACAGTCTGGTAATGTTAAATACAGAAATCTCTCAGTGTCTACATTGGAGCTACATGTATACATGCAATTTTCACAATAACGTTCCCATTTGTAAGAAAGGCCAAAAATATTTTCTATTTCTACACCTTCATTTTCAAAAATGGTAAGCATATACATTAAAAATTCCTGAGCATCTTGTTGGATATTTTGTGAAAATTGTGTAGAACCAGAACACACATCCAAAAGATTACGAACATCTGAAACAGATTGTATTTTACTTGTGTCTGTTGTCAATTTTTCAAAAACAGAATGCAACAGAGAACAAAATCTTTGTTGCCGATTCTGCATAATTTGTTCTTGCAAACCTTCAAGATAAAAAACAACATTGACCACTACATTAGCATAGCAGTTGACACCTGAATTATTTTCAAACTGATATCCAACAACCTCTTCAACAGTGTCCAATTTCTTTTTACTTGCAATCACAATATTATCTTGTGCTATTCCCTTGTCAACACCTTCAGAATAGATACTGTCAAACCTTATTTTTCGACCAACCACACGCTTTTCAAATACAGGATATTGACCTAAATTTGGAGCATACACCCTTCTTAACCTATTATACTCTTTTACACAGTTTGCATTTGCAGTAACCTTTGTCTCATCAAAATCAATCAAAAGCAAACCAGATAATGTTCTGACTCGCGACAAAGCATTATATGCCATACCCTCTTTAAATACAGTAGATCCAATGTTCACCAATGCACTGTCTACACTTAATCCTTGAAATTTATGAATAGTCACTGCATATGCCAGAGAAAATGGAAATTGTTTCCTACGGACATATAAATCTTTAACAAGCAAAAAACGAACTGAACAACGACCAATTTCTTTAAATTCTTCAATTTGATCAAATTTAATTTTTAAAAATTCAATTCCTTCTTTTTTTTTTAAATTAACAAAATCTACCAATTTACCCATTGCGACTAACCCTTTTTCTACATCCAAATTTCACCTTAAAATTACCCGACAGTTTACACAGGCATACAGTGTCTTTTCTAAACCAGCTGTTTTAGATATTTTTTTTTCTAAAGAATCCAGTTTTGTTTTTAACTTTCCCGTCAAAATAATAGTAATTCCTTCATGCTCTATTTTATCAATGGCTTCCATTTTTATAATTTCTTCATTTTCCAATTTCAATAGTTCTTCGTTGAATATGGAACACTCTCGCAGTGTTGGCATTAAACAGATCACTGATTTATTTTCAGCAATTTTCATGTACACTTTTGCAGTAAGTACATTTTCATTTGGAAAGACATTGCAAAGTAATCGACTTTCCAAAGCTTGTTTGCCATGTTTTGTAAGAATTCCAATTCTTATATCTTGAAGAATAGTTCCATATTCAGCATCATTTGCCTGTCGCATATTTGTTGTCAGTTCTTTGAATTCAAAATTAGTCCAAATGTTCACATTACCAACACTACCAAGAGACTTTCTGGTATCTTCATGTGCAAGTATTTTAAATACCGGTTGTCCTTTTACCGGAGTAAGTTGCAATAGATCTCCAAAAACTATGACGTGTTTTCCTCCAAATAACACGTCATAGTCTGTTTTAAGAATTTGTTGCATTCTTAAATGCACAAAGGCAAGCATCAAGTTAGAGACCATGCTCACCTCATCAATAATGAGAAGTTTCATTTTCTTCAAGACTCTTGAAACTTCACAACAAGCTTCTCCAGATAGCTTGTGGCATTCCAATTTGTTCTCATGCTCTACTGGTAGCATTAGTAAACAATGTAAAGTAATTCCTTTAATGTTATGTGCTGCCAACCCAGTTGGAGCAGTGACAACACAAGACAAATGCGACTCAGTAATTACTTTAATTAAGAAACTTTTTCCTGTTCCAGCTTGACCACTCACATACATTCGGATAGGTTGAAATGATGTACATGAGCACCCTTTCTTTTCATGAAGTAATCCATGGTCAATCTGCTCTTTCACTTGTTGATATATTTGTTTCTGTTCAACATTTAGTTGTTCTTCCAAGTTTCCTAACTGTGCTACATCTTCTTGAGCTTGATACATTGCTGTTTCCACCTCATTCATGGAAGTTGCTGCTTCATTTTCAACAATTGGTTGTCCTAGTGGATCTTGACTCAGTGCAGCAGAACTTTGACTGTCTTGAGAACTGTCTCTAGCAATCTCAGCTGCAATTGTAGCTTCTTGATCAATTTCATCATTCAACATTTTCACATAATTTGCAAAAGCACTGCATTGTATGCTATCTTTACAAGCATTAAATTAATCTTCATAGCTCTGAAAATCTCCAAGTAATTCCAGTTCTGAACGCCATGGTTTGAACATTTGCAAAAGGGCTAAATAGTAAAATTCCCTTTTATCAGCAGTGTCGTAACTCAGTTTCCTGTGATTAATTAAATTTCCTTTCCTGTATTTCACCAGACATCCTTCAGAACCAATAACTGTATACTTTCCATCATTGATGTTCTCTGTAGTATTCTGTATAAAAGTGTAGTTTTGCAGCACTTCATAGAGACACATGCTCTCAAGATGATGACTTCTGTTCGGGTAATATGTGTCCAACATATTCGTTTTCAAAATATCTGTACTTTCTGGTTCTTTTTCTGCTGAATATTAAATTTCTTGAACAGATTTCAGTACCCGATTTCGCATTCCTGAAAGACCTAGACTCACCCAAATGATTCTTCTACTTTTTTAATATAGACTTGCAGATGATAACCGATCTGAACATTCATATGCTCCAATTTCACGATGCGATAACATCTTCAAACTGAAACTGTATAATTTCTTACTTAGAGTCTTCTTGTGAGAAATCTCTTCCCACATTTCTTTCAATTCCGTCTTTTCTGATTTAGTAATGTAGGATGTTACATACCGAGCGACAGCAATGGAATTGTCCGCAACATACTGAATATCCATGTTAGCATTCCACATGGATAAAATAACTGGATTGTAGTCATTTATGTATTTTGATTCTTCACTTCTTTTTAAGTTGTAGGTGTTTATCGGAGACTTTCTTGTGATAGTATCGCACAGCTGACATAAAACTGTTCACTCTTCCTTTGGATAATACAGGAAGTGGAAATCCAAAACGACATTTGGTATAGAACTTATCCTTAGACTTGTACTTTCGTCGACAGTATTTTCCACATCGATGACTTTGGAATCGTAAGACCTGTTGTTTTAAGATTTTGTGTTCTTTGCTATTGGGTACAGCACATGTGGCATAATCTTCAATGAAAGACAAAACAGTTTCATCTGAATCTGTTCCAAATTTGGGGGTGTCCTTGATCCATAACAACATATGTATATGAGGAGCACCTCTTGCTTGATACTCCTTTCTCCAAAAGAAATCCACAACTTCTCCAAGAGGAGGATTCTATTTATTGCAGATGAAAGACATCATAGCTTCAAATCTATGATTGAAATATCTGCATACATTAACAGGATCCAATGAGCACAATTCTCCAGGTGTCTTGTATTCAATTTTTTTTATATTGCAATTTGCCTCTCGAAGAAATTCAAGTAAATCATCCCAAGCATACTCAGCACAGCTTAGTGTAACAAACCATGTAGGAGTTCCCAAGTTACGTAGCATACATTTCAGTTCTCCGTGACGACGGTACCAATATTCATTAGTCCCTCGCACACATGCCATCAGATTAATCAACTGAGATTCTAAATGATCATCTCTCTGATGCACTTTATCAATAAAATCCTTAGCAGTTACATTTTGCAGATGCACTCCAGTTTTTAAAATGTGATTTACTGAATATGAAAGTCCAGACAAGTCACTTTCAAGCAGAAGATGAAACACAAAAGGGATACATTGTCAAAATCTTGGATCTTCTGCATATAATCTTGTTGTCCGATATTCAGATGCAGGAATCTGCACAGGACGTTCATCATATCGTCCACCTTTTCCTGTTGGAAACAACTGCGGGAAACAACGAGCTTCCAAACTCTCTACCCATACACTCACGGGACTTCCTGTTGCTTTTTTCATTTGGAACAACTCAATAGTATTCCCCATCACCTCTTTAGAATGAAGTGGATGTACACTGTAATGTTCATAGATTTCTTCACATCTGGACATGTCCACTTTTTCAATTTGTCCACCTAGGTGCCGATTCCGATCCTGGAGAAACCGGGTACGAACCGTCGGTCGGAGCGTTTTCTCCGTCCGACTCGTACCCGGGAAATAAACATTACAAAAATGCAAGTACGATTCCCACGGAAACACCATTTCCGTACGAATCGTAAAAAACACCGACCGACGAAAAAATACATACCAATGTGATCCGAGACAGCGCCGACGTGACGTCGGGACGCATTCAGGCTGCGGTTCATGAACCAGGAAGTACGATCCGCACCGACGTCACCCCGCACGGATAAAATTCTCCGCCTGCCAAAAACTGCCGGGAAATCAGGACGACGCGCACAAGTAGCACCTGTACGCGATGGACAGCCATGGACCGGAACCTACGTGTCATCCCAGCCCTCATAGCAGTCCACCTGCTCTAAAGAAACCGACGCAGACGCCGCAGAAGGTCAGAACAACACCCAGGGGCAAAGGGGGGGGGCAGGGGCAGGACACATAACCCCCACCCAAGTCACAAATTACACATGCCCTGGACATACCTGACCTGCAGGACCTGGTCACCTCGAGGGGGTGGGGGCGTGTCCAGCAACGCAAGCGTCCGCCACAACGGAAGTGGATGTTGACGCGAACCGGCAACACAACAATACCGGTACGTACCATACCCACGCCTTAAGAGCGTGGGTACGGGTCGTACCACGCCCACCCCTACGTCACCCCAACAATGGCGGTACGGCCCGTACCCACGTTCTTAAGGCCTGGATACGGGCCGTACCAGCATTGTTGGGGTGATGTAGGGGTGCGCGTGGTACGACCCGTACCCACGCTCTGAAGGGCTGGGTACGGTGCGTACCCCTATGGTACCCCATTGTGGGTCTGCACCGTACCCAGGCCTTCAGAGCGTTGGTACGGGTCGTACCACGCGTACCCCTACATCACCCCAACAATGCTGGTGGGGCCCGTACCCAGGCCTTAAGAACGCGGGTACGGGCCGTACAGCCATTATTGGGGTGACGTAGGGGTGGGCGTGGTACGACCCGTACCCACGCTCTTAAGGCCTGGGTACAGTACGTACCCAGGCTTGCAAATCGTGGGTACGGGAATGTACGGAGGGTACCCCCATCCCTTGTATGTATGGAGCGTACCCCCACCCGTGTATGAATGTAGCGTACCCACACCCCACCAGTGTATGTACGGAGCGTACCCACACCCGTGTATGAATGGAGCGCACCCACACCCGTGTATGAATGGAGCGTACCCACACCCCACCAGTGTATGTACGGAGCGTGCCCCCACCCGTGTATGAATGGAGCGTACCCACACCCGTGTATGTCCCGACCGTACATGCCCAGACACAGGAGGGGTGGGTGCAGAGTCCTCCCAGCAGTGCCCAGACACAGGAGGGGTGTGTGCAGAGTCCTCCCAGCAGTGCCCAGACACAGGAGGGGTGGGTGCAGAGTCCTCCCAGCAGTGCCCAGACACAGGAGGGGTGTGTGCAGAGTCCTCCCAGCAGTGCCCAGATATAGGAGGGGTGTGTGCAGAGTCCTCCCAGCAGTGCCCAGACACAGGAGGGGTGTGTGCAGAGTCCTCCCAGCAGTGCCCAGACATAGGAGGGGTGGGTGCAGAGTCCTCCCAGCAGTGCCCAGACATAGGAGGGGTGTGTGCAGAGTCCTCCCAGCAGTGCCCAGACATAGGAGGGGTGTGTGCAGAGTCCTCCCAGCAGTGCCCAGACACAGGAGGGGTGTGTGCAGAGTCCTCCCAGCAGTGCCCAGACATAGGAGGGGTGGGTGCCTATCACTCCCAGCAGTGCCCAGACACAGGAGGGGTGTGTGCAGAGTCCTCCCAGCAGTGCCCAGACATAGGAGGGGTGTGTGCAGAGTCCTCCCAGCAGTGCCCAGACATAGGAGGGGTGTGTGCAGAGTCCTCCCAGCAGTGCCCAGACACAGGAGGGGTGGGTGCAGAGTCCTCCCAGCAGTGCCCAGACATAGGAGGGGTGTGTGCAGAGTCCTCCCAGCAGTGCCCAGACATAGGAGGGGTGTGTGCAGAGTCCTCCCAGCAGTGCCCAGACATAGGAGGGGTGTGTGCAGAGTCCTCCCAGCAGTGCTCAGACACAGGAGGGGTGTGTGCAGAGTCCTCCCAGCAGTGCCCAGACATAGGAGGGGTGTGTGCAGAGTCCTCCCAGCAGTGCCCAGACACAGGAGGGGTGTGTGCAGAGTCCTCCCAGCAGTGCCCATACATAGGAGAGGTGTGTGCAGAGTCCTCCTAGCAGTGCCCAGACACAGGAGAGGTGTGTGCAGAGTCCTCCCAGCAGTGCCCAGACATAGGAGGGGTGTGTGCAGAGTCCTCCCAGCAGTGCCCAGACACAGGAGGGGTGTGTGCAGAGTCCTCCCAGCAGTGCCCAGACACAGGAGGGGTGGGTGCAGAGTCCTCCCAGCAGTGCCCATGGAAAAAAGGGTGCAGTACCCACAGATACAATGCCCACAATAGTCAGTCAGGTGCTCAAAGACCCTGCAGAACACGTAACATGTGTGCGAGGCTGGGAGTACACACATGCATAGTGTGTAAAAGGGAACATGTCCACATGAAGTAACTTCAATATACTCCACACACAAGTACAGTGACCACCAAGGATGCCACAAATGATGCAGGTGGAGACATTGCCCAGCATGCATGGCCAAAGTAGAACGGATCTGTCATACACCAAGGATATGTAGACACAGCTCAGCACAACATTTAGGAAACACCCTGCAGGGAAGATGTCAGGGTCCACAGAGGAAGGAACACACCTTGGGACAATGTCACCATGCAGTAAGAGCATACATGAACACAGTTATTTGGCAAATACCTTGTGATGGCACACAGATACCAGGGTCCATCCCATGAGCAGCACACCACTACATTTGCCAGACACCTAACACATTATCCCCACCCCAAACATGGAGCAGCACCACCAACAGCAATACCAGAAAAGCAGTAGTGTGCAAAGGGAAAAAAACATAGTGTTTCATTCAGCATAAAAAAACGATTTGTAATTAAAAGTTGAATATGTACAAGGACCATAGGGCAGTCCATAGTCCAATTCCTGGTGGGGGACACATAGGGACGCATGTCCCCTAGCTTGCCTGCACAATTCATACCTCCTTTGCTTCCACAGGGGGGGGCATCATGTGGGGGGGGGAGGACCAGGCACCGCAGGGACAGGAGGGGCAAGGGTAGGTGTTGTGGGTGCAGGGTGGAGGTTCCACCACAGGGGGTGGGGCAGCGCCAAAGGTGGAGGTCAGAATGGCGCTGCACACGGTTGCAAGGTCCCCCAGCATCTCCCCTGCCCCCGAAGGAACCACAGGCCCCAAGGAGGGGGGGTCGGAGGGATGGGTAGCAGCGCTACTGGTGAGGGTGTGGACAGGGGGGGGACTCAACCACCCTGACCGGGGACTCCTTTGACCGCTTGCGGGGTGGTGTTACTTTGGGGCTCAGGGACAGAGTGGCCATGAAGGATTCTTTGGTGGAATCCTGGCCAGAAGAGCTGAGGAGAGTGGATTTGGAGGTAGTGGGTTGTGATGAATGTGGACTCCCACTGTGGCTGCGTGTCTTCCGTTTGCCCCCCGACCCAGTGGGTGTGCCTACTTCACCCTGTGTGTGCGTGACAGGAGGTGTGCGCTTGGCCTTCCCTGGTGGTGTGGTGCCTGTGTCTGGTGGGGTGCATGCATGGCTACGTCTGGGTGTGCTTTGGACAGGCATGGGAGTGGGAAGTGTGGATGGTGCAGGGGTAGGGGGGGGACGTAGCGCTGCAGGAGACCCCCTGCTGCAGTCAGTGTCGAGTCAATGGACCTCAGCAACTGGCGTTGGTCAGACTGCGCAGCTGAGATGCCCTCCATGTATGCCTCCATCTGGGTGAGCACTCGTGTGTGGCCATGGAGGACATTAAGCATCGCAGTCTGACCAACCTGCAACTGGCGCAGGATGTCCACAGACTCGACATTGGCAGCAGCAGTGGAGACAGGGGCAGGGGGTGCGGTGCCTGGCAAGAAGGAGACACGTGGTGACCTAGCACGGCGGGAAGGGACCAGAGCAAGTGGGAGGCCGGTGATGGGAATCGAGGGGGCGGGTAGAGATCGAGTGCTGCTGTTAGCTGTGGGAGCAGCCTCCGCCCCCTCTGGGAGATCAGCCTCGGACCCGTCAGCGTCATAGTCGGTGGTGTTACTGGACAGGTCCTCCGCCTCACTACCCTAGGCCTCCGTGCCACTCGATGCGCCAGACAAGACAGCACTGCTGCCACTGGTGCCTGCTCCCTCCTCACGGTCCGTGCCAGTGTCTCCCTCGGAGTCCCCCGACGCTGCTGTGGGCAAGATGAAGAGACAGGAAATGATCAGACACCTGTATACATATGTCACATGAGTCAAATCGACATAGGTCACAGTGCATAGCCTGAAAAGCAACATGAGCAACATCTACAACACAAGGTACATATGTAGGCCCTGCAACGCCCAGCTGGTTGACCCACCATGCCACTGAAAAACAATGGAGAGCATGACCCAACAGCAAATTACTTGTTATCAAATAGGACAGAGGAGCCAGGCTCTGGGGACAATCGTGCACAGCATCTGTACCACACAGCGTTGATAAAAAAGGGATGAGCAGGAACCATGTCTATTAACTTTTTGCACATGCTGCAAAGATAATACATTAAAACATGCACAACATGACTGGGTCACTGCACCTTGAGTGCATGTCCAGACAAACATCACACACAGGCCAGACCTAGCAGGGAGACTTCAGATTTGGACATGTAGGCCTTGCCCGCACAAAGCACCCCCTACCTGAGACAATGTGATTGTGACAGAGGAAGTACTTACACCTCTTACTCTGGGATAAAAACACATGGCCTGCACTAAATCCTGATTGTACACAAACTACCCCTGGTGCGCCTGTCCACATATATCATTGACAATCAACCATCATCAGATTGTCGTTCCAAGACACACAGGCACTGCCCACTGTGAGTATGCACAAGCAAAATTGGGTCACACTGTACAGTGGACACATGTAGCACAGTTTACGTCAATACAGATGAGGCCAGGGTACAATGCCACAGAGCCCAACCTATGCCGAAGACACAGAAAATGTCCACATAGTTGGATGACACACATGATACCTAGGAAAAGGTGCCCCAGGGCACGGTAGTGGCCACACACCTCCATGGTCCTGGATGGATATGACTGCAACTGAAGCAACCGTCCCTGCACTATGCATTAATCCCACTCATGGACATCATGTCAGAGGGCACAACATTGGACATGCATGCTGGAAGGCAGTACACTTTAAAAACACACTCCTATGTTGGGACTCAGCATCAGTGCCAACTGACATGGACCCCACAATGACTGAACTGGACAGGGCACAGCCAAGGTCCCAAAACCTGTTACACTCCACCCCCACACATGATGCTGCAAGCATTGGGCACTTGGATTGACTGCCAGCTTAGATTACCTTGTGCAAGAGTGACTACACACAGACCAGGGAACACATGGCAAGGAGGGGAAGGGAGGAAGAACAGCACCGGTTTACTTAGGGGAACTGGTTATGCACTGCACATGTAAACCCTGGCAGCGTATCCATGCAACTGTGCACTTCCAAAAGCCGGTGACACACAACAAACACACATGTACCTACCCCCTTCCTGCTGCTGCTTCTCCTGTAAGCGCCTTTCCAAGTCGGGGAAGACCACCGCCAGCACACGCTTCTGGGTGTGGGTCAGACTCCGGCACCCACGGTTCTTCCGGCTCTCAGGTGAGTCCCCCAGCAGGACCCGTGCAATCCTCCTCGTCCAGCACCGGATATCCTGCCAGCGTTTCCTCACCTGGGCTAGGCGCCGCTTCCGACCCTCCGTATTCCTCACGGCACTGACGGCTTGCTTCCATATCTCCCCCTTGGCATGGACGCCTACCTGTGAGGATGCAAAAGTGAGAATACTTTAATTCACCTGAGCAATGACACAGAGACACACATATTAACAAATTGTCTTCTTTGAACAGGCCATGGTATGCAGGCAACTCATTGCACATTTGTCATAGGGACATAATCCACTGTGGAAGGCAAAATGCACTACATGGCATTGAAAGTACACAGGTGGCATGAGGGGTGCCACACAATCAATGATCCTGGATCACACTGTGCATCACAAGCTACACAAGGATTATGTACAGCACCTCAAAGCAGTCACATGCCCCAGCCCACTGATGCTACCTCAGCAGAGTACACAGACACACACAGGCACAGGACAATCACCTGCCATTGCCAACTGCGGGTACAAACCTCACTCTGCCCATGTCCCACTAGACTGGGGGGTGTCACAGGTGTTGGGCTGGCTCAGCACGGCAGTCACACAGCACTGCTCCCTGCTCACATCACATGGGCAGGGTATATCCATCCCTCATGCAGCTGGTGTGCAACACTCCCCATATGCACTCACCCACATGACAGGGGACTTACACACACACCAATGTCCAGGGGACGAACACATCATTTGGACACTCACAGCACAGGTACACTAAACAAACACACATCTATGGGTACTGTCACCTGTCACACTGGGGGGACCACAGAATCACATCAGGACTGTAGCAACAACATTCCCAGGAGGAGTAGCCAGGCAGAATGTGGCATGCACCATGCATTGATTGTCACAGTAAGCACAATGCAAGTGAGGAGTGCACACAGGAACCACAGCATGCTCTGCATGGGAGACATGAGGCCTTCCCCACCCTGTGACCCACTCCAAACAACATTGCATGTCTGTCACACAGGGACACAATGGCAGAAGTCACAGTCACAAAAAAGGGGGACAGTCTAAGCCAGTGGAGTCTGCACTCACCTGCTCCCCTGGTCGACCATACAGCATGGTGTACTGTGGGAGGATCACATCCACCAACGTCATATTCTCCTCCATGGTGAATGGCTGGGCCCTCTCCACAGACCTGGACATGGTGACAGAGGAATCACGAGCAGCAGCAGTGTTGTGGAATGAAAGGATGTGCCGGCAAGTGCTCTCTCATGGGACCTGGCTGCCTTATATCTGCCTTGCTGGCCTGTTTCATTTACAGGAGTACAGAGTGATTGGTCAGTCACATTAGCATCCTACGTTTCCTCCAATCCCTGTAAACCTACCCCAGTGAGTGGCTTTGCATGGTTTAAAAATTGAGCATGATGTCAAGTCAACAACCACTTTGCAACAAAGTATATTGTTTCCAACCGACTTCTGCTGGCCACCTGATGCAATAATTCAAACTTTAAACTTGGTCTCCATGACAACCAGCATGCATTTAGGCCCTTATACTTGTCCATCATGTGTCCCCTATGTTATTTCAATATTTGCACACAGGTACGGTCCGTTCCATGGCCCTAGGGCACCCCAAATGCAGTGATACGGACCGTACACGCGTGTGTAGGGTCCCTATCAGTATGGGAGTGCTGGCGTATGCGTACGCCACAGTGATTCGGACCGTACACGCATGTGTAGGGTCCCTATCACTATGGGAGTGCTGGCGTATGCGTACGCCACAGTGATACGGACCGTACACGCGTGTGTAGGGTCCGTATCACTATGGGAGTACTGGCGTATGCGCACGCCATAGTGATACGGACCGACCCTACACACGCGTGTATGGTCCGTATCACTATGGCGTACGCATATGCCAGCACTCCCATAGTGATAGGGACCCTACACACGTGTGTACGGTCCGTATCACTATGGCGTACGCATACACCAGCACTCCCATAGTGATACGGACCCTACACACACGTGTACGGTCCGTATCACTGTGGCGTACGCATACGCCAGCACTCCCATAGTGATACGGACCCTACACACGCGTGTACGGTCCGTATCACTGTGGCGTACGCATACGCCAGCACTCCCACAGTGATAGGGACCCTACACACGCCCTCAGAGCGTATGTACGGTGCGTTTCACACATGACAGTGGTGACAGGCGGCACACAGAAAGGAATTAAGCTGTCATACTTGGCCAAGGCTGGACATCAAGGCATTGTCTGTGCAGTACTACATGTGTCGGGCACAGGTGGGTCAGGCTGTGATGTGGCACTATACTCCTGAGGTGTGAAGCTAATAAAAGTATGATGAGCTGTGTACACATGTCATGTGTGATGGTGCCCTATGTGCCACACATCCCCTTCACTCCTTTGACATGTGTGCATGTAGTACAGACTTGTTGAGCCGTGCGTCACTGGCATGGCACAGTCACCGACACCCGCAAATGTCCCCTGATGCCAGGTACACGGAATATTACCCCTGACAAGTGAATGCCCGCGTTGCAAGCTGTAACTATGTCATGTGTGCGTCATGTGTTCCCATAGGTTTGCTGTAGGTGTTTGGTCAAATGCATCTGCAGTTGCTGCAACCAACATGTGTCTGTGTGTAGATGGGCATGGCACACTGTTACGCACACCAGCACACATGTGTAATCCGACGTAAGGTGTGTATGTATGCATCGACACGGAGTTTCAAAACAAGGACATATCTGCATACTCTCAATGTATGTGTGATCAGTCTTGACATGTAATCCTTCATGGCAAGGTGTGTGGTCTGTCCTTTTTCTATGACATGTGACCTGTGCCTCTAGTGTTCCGCAACCTGTCTGTACAATAAACATCCTTCTTCTGCACATATTTGGATGTCTGTAACTCCTGTAATGCGTCTGCCTGCTCACGTACACTGGCCCACAGCTAGTTTCATGGCATGGCATATTGAGGTTGAGAATCAACGTTTGTAGCTGGCTCTTGGTAGGAGTGTCACCTGCCTGGCATATGTGTCCAGGGCATATTGCACAGACCTGACTCTGTATGTAGCATATGTGTATTGCCTGTTGAACATGTGCTCAGTACATTGACATTGGTGGTGTACTGTACTCACTCTTCGTTGTCCCTTCTAATTCACTGCAGGGCTCCGCCTCTCCCTCGACCAATTCCGGACTTGGCGGACCTGAGGGAACATGACTGTATACGCCACTACCGCTTCCCCCAACGTTTGATTGAGGACTTGACGACACGGCTGGCACCACACCTCCAACCGCTACACAGGTATCCTACTGCACTGACACCCAAGATGAAGGTGATGGCAGCCCTACATTTCTTTGCCACGGGTACCTTTCAACATACCATTGCCCATGTCGGTGGCATGTCCCAAACCATGTTCAGCCGTGTTCTGCATGATTTTTTAGAGGCCATGTTGGATCACCTGGATGAGTTCATAAAATTCCCAACTCCTGAGCAGTTGACAGGTGTCAAGCGTGAGTTATATGCCCTGGGAGGGATGCCCCATGTCATTGGGTCCATAGATGGAACACATGTGGCTTTGGTACCACCACAGGCACAGGAGGTAGCGTATAGGAACCGCAAGCATTACCACTCCATTAATGCCCTTGTGGTGTGTCTTGCCAACATGGTGATTTCACATGTCTGTGCTCGTTTTCCAGGATCAGCACACGATGCCTACATCATGAGGCGTAGCAGGGTGCCTGAAATGATGCTGCAGCTGCGCAACGAACGAGCATGTATTGTTGGTGAGTATACTCTGGCAGTCCTGTATTTAACGCCATCTTCCTGTCTTACTGCTTCTCCTGACCCACTGTTGTCCATGATGTTTCCATGTAGGGGACGCTGGCTATCCCAACATGCCATGGCTGATAACGCCTCTCCGCAACCCCACCACGGCTGCCGATCACCGCTACAACAACGCCCATGGGCTGACCAGGCGAGTGATAGAGAGGACGTTTGGCCTCCTGAAGAGCCGATTCCGTTGCCTCCACAAGACCGGTGGCGCACTCCCATATGCACCGGTGAAGGTCTGCAAGATCTTCCTCGTGTGCTGCATGCTGCACAACATGGCAGTGGAGAAAGCTGTGCCACTCATCCTGGATCCAGATGAGCAGGACCATCCACCTGTGGAGGATGAAGGGCTTGGTCACGAGGCAAGTGATGTGGAGGAGGAGGAGGCGGTAGAGGACATCCGGAGTCGGCTCATACGCAAATTCTTTGCTTAGTGGTGAGTTCCAGTGTCTGAGTGTGCACGCATTGGGCCGTGTGGGGCATGTGTTGCAATGTGTGTGTCCATCTGCATGTCTGCCAAGTGAATCAGAGGTATGTTAGGATGTGTCACTCGAGTGATGGTGCAATAGAAGAATGTTTTTCCAGAGTCATCATTGTCACCTAGCATGTTGACAACCTTATACGTGTCGAGTACATGCACATGCATGCGGATGTGCTTCTTTTGGCTGACTTCTGGTGTGTCTCTCATCCACAGGTACTTGCGCATGCTGTCTGCTGGTGGCATTGTTGTGCTCCTGCTATTCCTCATGAACACAGCAACATGTGCTGAATCAGCGTTACATGCACGGACAAGTTTGAAAATCTCCTTAGGGTAAGAGATACAGCACTGCTTTTTGGGAGTGGTATTTGTTTTGAATGTGTGTGCACTGCTCCTGTTCATGTTTGGATACTTTACATACATGTAGAATCACCATGGGGCACATGACATGGAGCTGAATTCACCTGAATTGATCGTCAGACTTGGTGACAGTCATCTGTAATGAGATTGTGGATTGTGATGAAGCCATCAATGTGTGTAACACTGCCCTCGGAAACATACGGTTTGCACCGGGTTGACATGGTGTGTGAATTCCCCATTAGGGGCTCAATGGTGTATAGCAGCCTCTCCGTGAGCAGCAGGGGGTGTTTAGCTGTTACCCGTCACTTGTGTGCCAGTGCTATGGATTTCCAGCATCTGTGGTGCAAAGGGGGGTGCCAGTGTTGGTCCCACGTGTTCATCCACATGACCTGTGTATGTGTTGACAGAGTTGCATTAGCATTCTGACACACATGAGTAAAAAAGGTGTCCCTCTGCCTCCAAGGTGCCTCATCTCTGTCAATGGTGGTCTGTTGCCACTGTGCATGCGGGATGTCTGGCATTACTCTCAGAGATGGTGCATATGAGTCTATGTGTAGAGTAGCAAGATGCAAGCTGTTTGTCAGGGATTAGAATCTGTTTTGTGCATGATGTCCATGGCTGTGTAGGTATTGTGGCATGTCAGTATCCACGATGGCCACTGTGCTGCATGTGAATCCATTGTGTGTGTGTGTGTGCCATGTTGAACCAGACATTCCTTCCTTGACATACACCTTTTGCATAGTTCCTTCCTGAGATCCTTGTCTTTGTGTGCTACTTGTGGCATTGTTTTCTTGACATGGCGCATGCTGCTGCAGGCCCTGCAGCAAGGGCACCAGGTGTCCACGCAAACGAGCTGGTGTTCATCATGGATTGCTTGCTGACATGTGCTATGCTGATCAGCAGCATCTGTGCCTCATGCGGCAGCACACTCTGCATTATGCACAAGATCCCCAGTTCCATCCACCTCAAGGCAAGAGGGAGACCATCCCCCAGGTCAACTACGACATCCGTGTCTAATCCTACCCAGCACTCTATGGACATGTGCGTTACAAATCCCATGATACTTGTCCACATCCAGGGTGCATCTGCACAGCTCTGCTTCTACATCCGGCGACCAGGCCACATCAACGTCCAACAGAGATGGGGGGAGTGGATCACTGCCAGCTGCAGGATGACCTTCTCAATCCACGCACACACTCAGGATGCAGCCCACAACCACAACACAACCTTGTAGCACTGTGATCCAACACCCCATTGTGCCATCTCCATGCATCGAACCTTGGCCGGCCCACCATTCTCCACATCCACCTGACTCAAGCATGCAGGACATGGTTCTGCCACGTGTCTACACATACCTGGGACTCCCACCCCAGGACACTCCACATGATCCCTGACCTCTGCGCATGACTGTTGCTCTTCTAAATAGGTCTGTAGGCACAGTTGTGCGGCCACCCCCTCAGCTGGTTGGGCCCATCACGGGTGAGTATGGTGCTCCATGTCTGTCTTGGATGATACATTGTGACCCATGTGTGTCCTGTGCCAGACTCAGATCCCAGGGTATGGATGGTTGGAGTTACTACTGAAATCAGGCATGGTTTGACTTTACAACACACACATGTAGTGGAATAATGCAAAATGGCATTATCTGGTGATTGTGATGATTTTTATTTGTGGTGGGGCACGTGTTTGGGGGGATGACAAGAGGTGCTTGGCGGGAGTGTAGAATCCAAAGTTCACAGGGGGAGTTGGTATCCTTGCCATTGAAAGTCATCAGAGTCTATGCCACAGTCTTTGTCTACATTGGTCAGACAGTGACCAGCAAGGCCATGTGGAAGAGAATGTCATTTGCTGATGTGCTGCTGTTGGGCCAGAGGGCCAGGTGCCAGGCCAGGTGACCTGGGAGATGGTGATGTTCCGCTGACTCTCACGATCTTTTGCGTGGACGACCCACCCTCCTGCGGGGACCCTCAGAAGCAGGCCGTGACGATGCTTGTGATGCTCCGTCGGATGAATCCTCCTCCTCCTGATCCCTCCCTGTGGGTGGTGATGTTCTTCACCTGGTGGCACAGGGAGGGTTGCCCATGTTTTCGGCAATCCGACGGAGTACACGGGTCATGTCCGTTTGCACCGCCACGAGCTCAGCCTGTATTGCCTCCATCCGTCCTTGGTGTCGCTGTTGACAGGCATGTTGCTCGGCCTGCAGGGTCTTCATCTCCTCGAGGGTCCCCTTGATGTCTGTGAGGGTGGACGCAATCTGGACCATGCCCCTGGCGTCACGCCGGTATGAGTCGAGGATGTTGCTGACGTGTGACATTACCGGTTCCTGAGCCAACTGGTCAGGTTCGCGCCTCCGCCGCCCTCCACTCCCACCACCCCTGCCCACTTGTGCCTGGCCTGCCGTTGTGGGCACATCGGGTCTCCGAGACCCCTGAGGGATGGCATTTGCGGTGTCGCCTGCCTCCTCCTGGGTGCCCGGAGAACCTTGTCCCTCCTGGACAGACTGGCTGTGTTGTTGTGTGCGGGCAGGGCTCCTGGGTGTCTCCTGGGATGTGGCAGGAATGGGGGTGGTGGTTGGCACAGTTGTACCTGACGCAGGTGCTGCAGGTGGTTGGACACCAGAGGGGCCAGGTTGGTCTGGGTCATCCACGGAGTGGTGAGAGTCGTCGCTGCCGGTGGAGTCCTCTTCACGCAGAGCCTGGTGCTGTGAGTCTTCCCCCCCTAGTGTTGGGGGGAGATCGACGACGTTGACCTGTGTGTGAGAGAGACAGTGTTAATTGTGTTACATGCGACATCCATGTTTCATTCATTTTTGAGTTGGCACAGTTCCTCTGGGTGGTTTGATTTGGCTAGCATTCCTCTCACAGTGCACTTGTGCATGGGTATGTCCCTTGGCCACAGCTTTCGACACTTTACCTATGTGTGACACAATCTTAGTTGATGCATCTTTTGGGAACGCAGTCAGCAGTGTAGTGAGCGGGCGTAGCAAGCCATGCAGAGCCGCCTTACGTGTTGCACTGTACATGGCCAAATGGTGTTTTTTCCATGCTATTTGAGAATGCAGGTAGATAAATTAACCATTTGTGACAGGGTTCTGACAAACACAGTGGGTGGGTATACTGGGTGTAAGGTTATGTTTGTGCCTGCAGCACGGATGTACTCGTGCACAGATTGACACATAGCCCAGTGTTTATCAAAGGTTGAAGGGGGGGTTCACGCACTGCCAAACCTTGTCTACATGCACACAGTCCACCTGCTGACGAGCGGACATGGCCACACCACCCAAGGGTTATTTGGTCTCCCTCTGTCTCCCTTTCTCCCTCCCTCTGTCAGACTCCTCCCACTGTCCGTCTCCCTCTGTCTCCCTTTCTCCCTCCCTCTGTCAGCCTCCTCCCACTGTCCGTCTCCCTCTGTCTCCCTTTCTCCCTCCCTCTGTCAGCCTCCTCCCTCTGTCCGTCTCCCTTTCTCCCTCCCTCTGTCAGCCTCCTCCCACTGTCCGTCTCCCTCTGTCTCCCTTTCTCCCTCCCTCTGTCAGCCTCCTCCCACTGTCCGTCTCCCTCTGTCTCCCTTTCTCCCTCCCTCTGTCAGCCTCCTCCCTCTGTCCGTCTCCCTTTCTCCCTCCCTCTGTCAGCCTCCTCCCTCTGTCCGTCTCCCTTTCTCCCTCCCTCTGTCAGCCTCCTCCCTCTGTCCGTCTCCCTTTCTCCCTCCCTCTGTCAGCCTCCTCCCACTGTCCATCTCCCTCTGTCTCCCTTTCTCCCTCCCTCTGTCAGCCTCCTCCCTCTGTCCGTCTCCCTTTCTCCCTCCCTCTGTCAGCCTCCTCCCACTGTCCATCTCCCTCTGTCTCCCTTTCTCCCTCCCTCTGTCAGCCTCCTCCCTCTGTCCGTCTCCCTTTCTCCCTCCCTCTGTCATCCTCCTCCCACTGTCCATCTCCCTCTGTCTCCCTTTCTCCCTCCCTCTGTCAGCCTCCTCCCACTGTCCGTCTCCCACTGTCTCCCTTTCTCCCTCCCTCTGTCAGCCTCCTCCCACTGTCCGTCTCCCTCTGTCTCCCTTTCTCCATCCCTCTGTCAGCCTCCTCCCTCTGTCTGTCTCCCTCTGTCTCCCTTTCTCCCTCCCTCTGTCACCCTCCTCCCACTGTCCGTCTCCCTCTGTCTCCCTTTCTCCCTCCCTCTGTCAGCCTCCTCCCTCCCTCTGTCTGTCTCCCTGTGTCCACCTCTGTCTCCGTCCCTCTCTCTCCCCCTCTCCCTCCCTCTGTGTGTCACCCTCTGTCACCTCAGCCCAGCTTCCTGGGCACACACAGTTTGCAGGTCTTTCAAAGGCCATTGGCTTGTTCATGTGGGTTTGTTTCTTCTCTGCGGGCACCCATTGGGCGGAGTGTCTGAGTCTGCGCTGCTGCTGTGGCGGTGTGTGCTGACACTCTTTCAGAGTGATGCATCTTCATTAGCTGCTGTTATGTGCAAATTGTGCCTTCATACCCATGTCGTCCTGCAACGCGGCCACCATTAGCAGGCAAAACAGTACTGTGTGGGGACACACTGTTTGTATGGCTGTGCCCTAAGCCATATGGGCTGAGGGCATTGTTGTGTGCTTCAGAGTTGCTCTATGTTAGTTTTGAGGCCCACCCTCCCGGCATCGGGGACATCCTGTCTTGTGTTGGTGTTTTGTGTTGCCTGTGACTTGGCATGGCCTTGCTTGGGGCATGGGGCATGGAGGCGCTAGTGGCATGGGGAAACAACCTTAACAACGCAACTATTACATCGCACTACACTTACAACGCAGGCATTACAACGGAACATCCTTTACAACGCATGACACTACAACGCATACCATTACAACGCATACCATTACAACGCATGACACTACATCGCATGTCACTACAACGCAGTCATTACAACGCATACCATTACAATGCATACCATTGGAGTTAGAATAGTAATTTTTAACCCCTACACTATCCAACACTTACCCTACTGTTGCACCTCCGGAGTATGAATAGTAATTTTTACCCCTATACTATCCAATACTTACCTTAAATGCAATGTAACAGTATGCGTTGTAATGGTATGCGTTGTAAAGGTAGTATGCGATGTTTTGGAATGCGTTGTAAAGGTAGTTTTTTAAAATGCGTTGTAGTGTCATGCGATGTAATGGAATGCGTTGTAGTGGATGTTGCGATGTAAAAATTGCGTTGTAAGTGCATGCGTTGTAAAAGTATGCGTTGTAACGTCATACATCCGTGGCATGTGTGTGTTTTTGGAGTGTGGTTGTGTACGGTGCAGGCTTTGGGGGGGTTGCGTGCATTATTGGTATTTTGGTTGTGTATGGCGTTCCCCCCATGTGATGTGAGTTGTTTGTGTACTCACCAGGCTCTCGGACTCCTTCTACTCCGTCTACTCCCACCGGCGGCAGCCTGGCCATCACCTTCTCCTCCCAGGGATGGTAGTGTACCGGTCTGCGGGCCGGCCCTCCTCCAGTGATGTTGGCCTGGTTGTGCTCGTCCGTCATTTTGTGGCGGACCGTCCTCCGCAGATCGTACCACCTGGCTTGGCACTCATGCCTGGTCCTTCTGGTGGACCCAACAGCATTCACAGAATTGACTATCCTCTCCCACATGACAGATTTTTCAGATATGCTGGTCCGTCTGACCAATGTTCCAAAGAGCTGTGGCTCGACTCTGACGATTTCGTCGACAAGGACCTCCAGCTCCTCCTTTGTGAACTTTGGATTCTTGTTAGTGGGCATGGTGTGGGGTGTGGGTGTGGATGGTTGTGGGGGTGTGGGTGTGGATGGTTGTGGGTGTGTGAGTGTGGTTGTGCAGGTGTGTGTGTGTGAATGTGATGAGGGGTGTTTGTGATGGTGGTTGTGTGAAGGAGTGCAAGTGTAAGGTGTATTGATGTATGTAGTATGGTGCAGTGCGTTGTCTCTGTGGTCTGGCAGTAGGGGATCTGTTGCAAAGGATCATGGTTTGTGTGTGCTGGGCCTTTTTATTGGTCCATTTTTGGGTGGGTGTGTTATAAGGAGTGGTAGTGGTTTGTGCCTCTGTTTAGCTGTTTGTCAGTTGCAGGTCAGTGTATAGGATGTATTTGGGCTTGTTGGATATGTTTTGTGGTGTTGTGTGCTTCGAATTAACTCTCCTTGTGTTTTTTTGGTTTGTCCTGGTTCAGTACGAGTGTTTTTTGCGTCTGTACGGTGCGTACATGGGCCATGTTGTTGTACAGTGCTGTCCTTTGCTATGGCTTAGTACGACTCGTACATGCGCGATGTTGGGTGAGGGTGCTGGTGTGTGGGCCTGGGGTAGGGTGCGTACAGACACGGGCAGGGTGTTGGTCCGCACCGTCCATCGGTGGTGGTGTTTCGCACCGTACATACAGGGGGGGCTGGGCGTACGCTCCGTACATACACTGGTGGGGTGTGGGTATGGTCCGTACATACACGGGTGGGGGTACGCTCCATACATACACGGGTGGGGAGTTCGTACGCTCCATGCATACACGGGTGGGGGTACGGTCTGTACATACACGGGTGGGGGTACGGTCCGTACATACACTGGTGGGGTGTTGGTACGCTCCATGCATACATGGGTGGGGGTACGGTCCGTACATACAAGGGTGGGGGTACGGTCCGTACATACACTGGTGGGGTGTGGGTACAGTCCGTACATACACGGGTGGGGGTACGGTCCGTACATACACGGGTGGGGAGTTGGTACGCTCCATGCATACACGGGTGGGGGTACGGTCCGTACATACACGGGTGGGGGTACGGTCCGTACATACACTGATGGGGTGTTGGTACGCTCCATTCATACACGGGTGGGGGTACGGTCCGTACATACACGGGTGGGGAGTTGGTACGCTCCATGCATACACGGGTGGGGGTACGGTCCGTACATACACTGGTGGGGGTACGGTCCGTACATACACTGTTGGGGTGTTGGTACGCTCCATTCATACACGGGTGGGGGTACGGTCCGTACATACACGGGTGGGGAGTTGGTACGCTCCATGCATACATGGGTGGGGGTACGGTCTGTGCATACATGGGTGGGGGTACGCTCCATACATACACTGGTGGGGGTTCGGCGCGTACATACGAGGGCTGGGGGGGTGTTCTGCGCGTACATACGGGGTCTGGGGTGGGGTGTTTGGCGCGTATGCGGGCACATGTCTCCATGGTTGCTATAGGAGTTCGGTCCGTACGGTGTTTTCTCCATACAGTTGTAAAATCGAAAGAACGGGAGTGATCGTACTTGCGCGGTCGGACTTCATTGTTCTGAATCGTACAGTAAATCGTCCGGGGATGTGTCGGACACATTTTCCGACCCGAGGACGTGTGGGGAAATTTTCCCAATGCGATTCGTATGGACTTTTTCCCATGCGAATCGTACTTGGCAGTTTGTACGCTACTTGTACGATTCGTACGGTAAAAAATCCGGATACGATTCGTAAGGTGAAAATTTTTCCAGGATCGGAATCGACCCCCTAATGTTTCAGTATCTTCTGCTAAATCTATTTCTTCTTCTCCTACAAACACATTTCTATATTACTCATTATTTTTTAACAGATACAATGATGCCTTTTGCACTTTTCTAACATCCACTAACTCTTGCCAGATTTTCTTATTCTTAGTAGGAACACCATTAACTAGAATGACTAGTGGCTCATTTTCTGCATGGTCTACACCAATAGTTTCAATATTTTTCCTTAAGTCTAACGGTAAATACACAACTCTTCCTTTCAATCCTCTTTGCAACTCTGATGGAGGTAACTTACCTGTTTTAGGCTCCACACGAACAATAGCCTGAAACGGGTGAACACATTGAATGCGAATAGACTCATACGTATTTAAATCTATCAGCTCTGGAGGAATAGCAACCAACTCTAGATTATTATGAACTGCTCTAGCAGGCATTTTATCGTCATCTAATTTGTTATAACAATATTTGCAAATATGCTGCTCAGATCCCAAATCAAAACAATCCTCTACCAGCAAATAGGTTGCAAATTCCATCCACTT
Source organism: Triturus cristatus (assembly GCF_964204655.1). Taxonomy (NCBI): domain Eukaryota; kingdom Metazoa; phylum Chordata; class Amphibia; order Caudata; family Salamandridae; genus Triturus; species Triturus cristatus. The sequence goes on from NC_140585.1 coordinate 726,851,847, forward strand.
ATCATTATCTTCTATTTCACTTTTTAAATACAGATTGACACCCCTAGTCTGATTTTTATAGTAAGTTCGCCGACAACAAATACAAGAAATATTTGGTCTTTCACCTGAAATTACCTTAAACTTTGAGATTTCATCCTCAAATTTTTTTGTAATCACAGGTTCTACATTGTCTTCAACATTTTCTTCTACTAATGTCACAGTTTCTCCACTCTCTTGCTGAGGACCAAAGTAACAAAACTTAATATCCTCACAAACCTTCTACTGAGCCACGTAAAAGAGCACTGTTCAACTCATTTAACTTTAGTGCTGGACTTTTCGCATAATACAATCTTCTCAATAACTTCCGCATTTGAGTATGATGTACTGCCAGCATCCTGAAATGGTGAAAAACACTTTCACAAACTTTCCTAGAAAGACAAGCCAGAGAATGACCTTGCAAACCAGTATTTTTTCTCACTCTGCAAGGGTCTAGTCCTTGCAACACCTTAATCTTTTGTTTAACACTTTTTTTAGTATATGCTCGTAAAAACTTCATAATTTATCAATAGATTCCTGTCGTACACTGCAAATACTACTGCAATCCCATGTATACACAGGGTGTTTAGGACGTCTCCCTAGAACTTCATCAGCTATCACTTCTTCTGCATTTCTTTCAACCATTTTCTCTTTCTCTATTGGACACCCATCTCTAACTTCGTAACCTCTACCACTGGTGTCAACTGCAAACAGCAATTTTTTGCTCTGTAAATAACTCTCTTCATTAAAAAAAGGCTCTGAACTGGAACTGTGTTTCCATTCTCCCAAATAAATATCACAACATTTTTTTCTATTAATTACTCTTTTTCTCCTACTTTTGGCCTTCATTAAATTAATTGGTTTATCTAGTGATCGAATTCTGTCTAATACTAAAACGAATAGTTTCCTTTTTACTTCTAAAGCCTTTTCAACAATGTTTTCAATATGCTTCTTCTTTTTATAAAACAGAGCTCTCTTTTTATATTTCTTCACATCTTTCAGCAAATTATGTACTATTCTCTTGTAAAATATTTTTTTTGTAATTCTTTATACTGATTTTGCCTTCTTTTAGCACACTTTGTCTCCTTTGACTGAATATTTGTTTTTTTGCTTTTCCTCTTATTTTGAATTTTTTTTCTAGTTGAAACATTCATAGTGGATTCAGCGTTCTATACATTCTGTTTCCTACTACAAACATAAATTGCTTTTTGATCTTACCAGATGATTTTTTTTTCAGCTTGGTTTTTTGCACATATCCTTTCAAAAATCCATTGTATTCATGTTTTGAGTATATCTTTTATTTGTGTATACATATCAAGTGAAGTATTGAACCACAAAAAAATGAATAAAAATACAATCCTTTATCACAATATATAGTTTTTTGTGTGTTCCCTTCCAAATGGTGTGGCCGTAAGCGACCCTTTTGGGATATTTATCAGTGAGATCTATTTGATCCATTGTCATTTAGACAGGTAGAGCAAAACTTTCCTTTGTTGTTATTGGTTTTGTCCCCTATTGCTCTCCCTATATTTATATTGGGGTACCCCTATTCTTAGTGGAGATTTTTTCTTTTTAGCCACATTATCTTGTACATTCAATACTTGTGGTTGACTTTTCTTCAAGTAATTGTCCTGTCTCTGTTCTTTTCTTTTTCTTTTTTTTTCAGGCATGATTTCTCTATTTTAACGTCGAAAAACAGTATCTGTAAAAAAGAATCACAAATAAAAGTGTATTAATAACTTTCAAATTCATACTATTCTATTACTGTAAAAACACATTTTATATAAAAATTTACTAAGAAACTATAGCCATGAAGCACAAGTGTGACGATGGTTAAAACACTACAAGCATAGTGCATACTACTTTGAAACAGTTTATGCCCTAAAGCCTACCTCACTAAAAGAGTACATGCTAACTCACTAAATGATTACAATACTATTAGGAAAGAAACTGAGTGTGTGACAGGGTGTTTCCTAGAAGTGTATGAATACTGACATGATTATTGATGGTGTGAAAAACAAGTGTGAAGGTGATTAGACTTAGAGACCTACATGCATACTGGACACATGTTTCAAGCCATTCATACGTTAAGGCCTGTCTCACTCCAGTACTATTTGGATACTGATTAAATGATTAGAGTACTGCAAGAATGCCTGGGTGAGTTTATAAGTGTTCGGGTTTTGGCACAGTGAATGGATTACTCCATGGTGCTGAATGGGTCACTAGAAGACTCCGAGAGGAGAGAGATAGTATTTGCTAGAAATGTATGAATACTGACTAGGAAATTGAAGGTGTAAAACACAAGTGTGTAGGTGGTTAGAAGACTGCATGCATAGTGGATAGGCATTTGAAGCAATTCATGTACTAAAGCCTGGTTCACTGCATGAGTACTTGGGTACTGACTGAATGATTAGAGTACTGCAAAGAGAGTGCCTGGGTGAATTTATAAGTGTTTGGGTTTTAGCGCACTGAATAGATTAGTACATGGAGCTGAATGGGTCACTGGAGGAGTAACATGGGAGTGACAGGGTGTTTGCTGCACTATATATATACTGAGTGGGGAATTAAAGATGTGAAAGACAAGTGTGTAGATGGTTAGAAGACTACATGCATACTGGATAGACGTTTGAAGCAATTCATGTGCTAAGGGCTGGCTCACTGCATGAGTACTTGGATACTGACTGAATGATTAAAGCACTGCAAAGAGACTACCTGGGTGAATTTATAAGTGGTTGCCTTTCAGTGCAGTGAATGGATTAGTACATGGTGCTGAATGGGTCACTGGAGTAGTATAAGGAGAGTGAGAGAGTATTTGCAGGAACTGTATGAATACTATCTGGGATATTAAAGGTGTGAAAGACAAGTATATAGGTGGCTAGAGACCTACATCCATAATGGATAGACGTTTGAAACAGTCCATAGAGTAACACTTGGATCACTGCAAAACTACCTGACTATTGACTGAATCATTAGAGTAGTACAAAAGAGTGAATCGGTGAATCTTTTTAAGATTTTGGATTCTACTGCAGTGAATAGGTTAATACTTACTGCCAAATGAGTCAGTGGAGGTGTGCAATTAAAGTGACAGGGTGTTTATTGGAGTTTATAGATACTGACAGAGAAATTGAAGGTCTGAAACACAATTGTGTTGGTAGCTACAGGCAGCCATGCATACAGGAAACACGTTTGAATCAATCCATGTGCTAAGGCCTGCCTCACTCCATTAGTACTTAGGTACTGACTGAATGATTAGACTATTGCAAGAAGCGTTCCTGGATGAATTTACAAGTGTTTCAGTTTTGGAGCAGTGAATGCTTTACTACATGGTGCTGAATAAGTCACTGGAACACTGCAAGGGGAGTGACAGGATGTTTGCTGAAAGTACATGGATACTCACTGGGGAATTGAAACTATTAAAGACAAGTGTATAGTGTGTTAGAGGACTGCATGCATACTGCATAGACATTTGTAGCCCTCTACGTGGTAATGCATGATTCACTACATGCGTACCTGTAAACTGACTGAATCATTAGACTACTACTAGGAGTGTGCCTGGGTAAAACTTTTAAGTTTTTCAGTTTTGGCACAGTAAAAAGATTAGTACATGGTACTGGATCAGTCACTGGATGAGTGCAAGATGAGTGACAGGATGTTTATTGAAGTATATAGATACTGACTAGACTTAAGGAAGTGAAAGACAAGTGTGTAGGTGACTAGAGGCCTGTATGCATACTGCATAGGGGTTTTAAGCAGTCCATGTTGTAAGGCCTGGCTCGCTGCATGAGTACTTGGATACTGACTGAATGATAAGAGTACTACAAAGAGAGTGCCTGAGTGAATTTATAAGTGTCTGCGTTTTGGCAAAGTGAATGGTTTAGTATATGCTACTGAATCGGTCACTAGAGGAGTACATGGGGAGTGACAGAGTGTTTGCTTGAAGTGTATGAATACTGACTGTGGAATTAAAGGTGTGAAAGAGAACTGTGCAGATGGTTAAAGGGCTGCATGCATAGTAGATAAGCATTTGAATCAATGCATCTGCTAAGGCCTGCCTCACTCAGTTACTACTTGAATATTAACTGAATGTTTACAGTATTGCAAGGACACTTCCTAGGTGATTACATAAGCAATGACTGCCTTCTAATTCTAACAAAACTTGAGAAAAGGAAAGTTTTTAAGCAGTTATGCGTATTCAAACATATGAAGTACCCAAATGCTTCTCTCACAGTGGTTCCCAAATGCACACAGGCTCACAGTGTGATTCTAGACGAGCAACACTATCACTAGGAGTTTAGCAAAACTCACTCACTACTCAGGAAGGGGTAAGGGGACTGCACACAATCTACATATTTAAGTACTGCACTTTAGTGTCAAAGCCTGACTCATTTTATCAATGCATAAGCAAAGACTGGCTTCTAATGCTACTAAAACTTGACAACATGACAGGTTTTAAAACAGTTATCTGTCAGCAAATACACGATGCTACCAAATCCTTCTCTCACAATTCTTACCCAAATGCACACAGACTCACAGTGTGATTTTAGGCAAGCAACACTATCCTAGGAGTTTACCAAAACTCATTCACTAGTGTAGAAGGGGTAAGAGTACTGTACACAATCTACATATTTAAGTACTGAACTTTAGTGTCAAAGCCTGACTCATTTTATCAATCCATAAGCAAAGACTGGCTTCTAATGCTACTAAAACTTGACAACATGGCAGGTTTTAAAACAGTTATCTGTCAGCAAATACATGATGTTCCCAAATGCTTTTCTCACAGTGATTCCCCAAATGCACACAGACTCACAGTGTGATTCTAGACGAGCAAAACTATCCATAGGAGTTTACCAAAACTCATTCACTACTGTGCAAGGGGTAAGGGGACTGCACATAATCTACATATTTAAGTACTGCACTTCAGTGTCAAAGTCTAACTCATTTTATCAAAGCATAAGCAAAGACTGGTTTCTAATGCTACTAAAACTTGACAACATGGCAGATTTTAAAACAGTTATCTGTCAGCAAATACATGATGTTCCCAAATGCTTCTCTCACAGTAGTTCCCAAATACACATAGACTCACAGTGTGATTCTATACAAGCAACACCATCCCTAGGAGTTTACCAAAACTCATTCACTACTATGGAAGAGGTAAGGGGACTACACACAATCTACATATTTCAGGACTCCACTTTAGTGTCAGTGCCTGACTCATTTAATCAAAGCATAAGCAAAGACTGGCTTCTAATGCTGCTAAAACTTGACAACAATACAGGTTTTAAAACAGTTATCTGCCAACAAATACATGATGTTACCAAATCCTTGTCTCACAATCCTTACCCAAATGCACCCAGACTCACAGTGTGATTTTAGGCAAGCAACACTATCCCTAGGAGTTTACCAATACTCATTCACTACTGTGGAAAGGGTAAGGGGACTGCACACAATCTACATATTTAAGTACTGCACTTTAGTGTCAAAGCCTGATTCATTTTAGCAATGCATAAGCAATGACTGGCTTCTAATGCTACTAAAACTTAACAACATGACAGGTTTTAAAACAGTTATCTGTCAGCAAATACATTATGTTACCAAATGCTTCTCTCACAGTGGTTCCCAAATGCACATAGACTCACAGTGTGATTCTAGACAAGCAACTTGGGGGCATATCAACAAGGGCTTTATCTCTGCTTTTTGGCTTTAAAAGCCAAAAAAGGAGAGATAAAACTAGCGCCCTATCAACAACAGGGTGCTAACATGCAAATTTGCATGTTAGCACCCTTTTACTCTATGCTTCCCCTTGCATCTCTAATGAGATGCAAAGGGGGTGTTCCAGAGTAAAATAATAGGGGAAATGTTGCTAAGCGACATTTCTCCTATTATCAAGAATGTCGCTAACCCTGTTAGAGACAAAAAAAGCAGCGCTAACCGTGGTTAACGCTGCTTTTTTACGTCTGGTATTTTTCAGACTTAGCCAGGATATCCTATGGAAGGAGGGAGGACAGTGGCAGTGTCTCCCGACTCCGCTTGGCGTCAGGTAAATCCTTGTCAGAGCGGAGCATTGAGCATCGAGCAGTCAGCATATGTAGCGTGCTATTGGCATTGTTTAATACGTTTTTCAATCACTTGCGGCGTATTTTAACTTGCACGCATAATTGCAACCACTTTCATCTTGGGTTGTATTTTATTTAGTGGACAGCTTATTGTTAATTTCTGTACTGTGAGGGGCTCTGGGGGCCGGATTCTGTCTTAGCTCGGTGTTTCAGCCTACCCGCCCTGGTCCGACTCGGTAGCCAATACCGTTGAGCGGAGGGCGGGCAGACAAGAGCAAGACACTCCCAGTAACCCCAGAACTGTCGAGCGGTTAGCGCTCTAACATCACTCCACACAGGGCTATTTAGCCCCTCGGAGGTCTAAGCGCGCAGCGGTTGCGCGCAGTGGGGCGCCATTGACGGCGCCAAAGACAAGCCAAAGACCTGCCCGTCTGCGCCCGTCCGCGACAGGACGGGGCCAGGGGCTATGGGGCCAAACAACACTGACCACCCATCTTCGCCGACTCCACGGATGACCTATTCAGCACAGGTACTCCATGAGATAGGCGGTAATCAACATCAGTTACAAGAATGTATGATGGGAAGGTGTCTCCAGTTAGACAGCCCATTTTCTTGCCGCTTTTGTCGAGCTCAGTTTGGCATATTTATTGAGGAGACTTGTCCTAATAAAAGTACCTATTCTGCTAGCGTTAATACAAATGGAAGTAAAACTGTTGTCGGAAGGAAAATCCTACTTTGTAATATTAGGTCTCTTCCCAAACATACATCAGAAGTGTGGGATTTGATTTCTACTAGTGAGCCTGATTTTTGTTTTCTCACAGAAACTTGGCTCAAACCCCATTCTAATCCAGCGATTACGTTAGCAATTCCCTCAGGCTACAAAATAATTAGGCTGGACCGCCCTAGTAAGGTAGGAGGGGGGATAGCCATTGTACACAAACAAAATATTCATTGCACCATCTTGGCTGAACTGAGCTCGCCAGTTATTGAATTATTGGTTTTAAATTTTATTATTCTCCTAAAAACATTCAGATGGGGGCTTTGGTGTATCGCCCCCCAGGACCATGCACTAATTTTTCTAATACACTAATTGAGGTTCTTGCCCCTCATATTAGCATTGACAAGGACTTTTTACTGGTGGGGGATTTTAACATACACAGTGATCTGAAAGACTGCAAAGAGGCACAGTCTGTGTTAAATGATCTTTCTCTACTTGGGCTAACCCAAATGAACTTTGGGCCAACGCACCGGGCAGGACACACATTAGACCTGATTCTATCCAAATTTCCTGCAGTCACATGCTCTCCTCCCACTCAAGTAAGTTGGACTGACCATTATATTATTGAATTTTATTCTTCCTACCCTAATAACACTGTGCACAGACCTATCTCTCTTCCTTGTCTTCGACGGCAGTGGCACAAAGTTAACAAAGAAGTCTTTACCAGTAACTTTATAGAGCCCTCTGTTACTATGTTGGAAAATGTGGAAAGTGCTCTAAAAAAGCTGGAAATGGCTTCTAGAGCAGCCATAGATAAGATAGCCCCCATAAAGAGTTTTAAATCTCGGCCTGCTAATAAACAGGAAATCTGGTTCTCCAAAGACCTTAAAACACTAAAACAAGCAGCTAGGAAGTTGGAGAAAATATGGAGGTCCTCCCATTTGGAGAGTGATAGAAAGCGCTATTGGGACTCATTATCCAGCTATCATAAAGCAATCCGGAGTGCGAGGAAAATTCACATAACCTCTCAAATCACGGCAGCAGGGAATTCTCCCAGGGTCCTTTACCAGGTGCTCAGCTCGTTTGTTAAACCAGTAGCATGTGAAAGCATCGAACTTGCGTCTCAACAGCTCTGTAATGGTATATCATCTTTCTTCTCTAATAAAATTGACACCATTTATGAGAAAATTGTGGTATCTAATAATGCCATGACCACAGACATAGTTTCTACCTTTCAAAACACAGAATTCGATCATGGCATAAACACTCTGGACACCTTTCCCTCCATTACCTATGAGGATCTATCTGTATTGGTCAAACAGATTAAAAGTGGTAGTCCAGACGATATTATTCCAGCCAGATTAATGCCCACTCTATTTGACATACTAGGTCCCACGATCATTAAACTCATTAATCTGTCCCTGAGCACGGGATCTGTCCCCAAAGAATGGAAGCGTGCATTGGTCAGGCCTATCAGGAAAAATACCACCACTGCTTGGACCGAATTATCCAACCTAAGGCCTATCTCACTGTTACCTTTTCTGGGGAAACTTACAGAAAAGTATGTTAATAGACTCCTTTCCAACTATATCGAAACTGTGGGCGGCCTTGACCACTCTCAATCTGGCTTCAGGCCAAAACACAGTACAGAGTCTACATTACTGTCTGTTATGGACGACTTGCACATGCTCCAAGATAAAGGCTATTCTGTGATCTTAGTCTTATTAGATCTATCAGCAGCGTTCGACACCGTGTCTCATAACATTCTTATTGACCGGTTGTCGAACGTAGGGGTTAAGAACAAAGCCCTGGCATGGCTGAGAAGCTTCCTTTCTGAGCGTACCCAGACTGTCACCATGGGTACGTATCGCTCAGCAGAGGTAAAAGTCTTGAAAGGGGTACCACAGGGCTCTGGTTTAAGCCCAACGCTTTTCAACATCTACGTGGCTCCCCTGGCAAGAGTGATGCGTAAATTTGGCTTCATCCCCGTGTCATATGCTGACGACACGCAGCTCCTCTTCCCTTTTAGGACTCTTACCTCGGAATTGAGGAGATCTTTCTCTGCAGGCATGGAAGCTGTAGCAAGTTGGATGTCCACCAACTACTTACAGTGTAACGTTAGTAAAACGGAGGTCATGCTGTTCGGTGAAGCGAAAATACTCTGGACTCCAGACTGGTGGCCTCCTGGTCTAGGCGTAGCTCCTGAGCCCAAACAGATAGTTAAAAACTTTGGGATTCGCCTTGACCAGGATTTGTCACTAAAACAACATACGAATTATGTCGCAGGCGTATGTTTTCATACTATTAGCCTGCTACGTAAAGTCTTTCCATTGCTGCCTGACCAATTCAGGAAGACGCTGGTGCAAGCCCTTGTTATGAGTCGGATCGACTACTGCAATGGTCTCCTGCTCTCGGCAAATGAGGGAGTATTGAATAGACTTCAGGTAATACAAAATACTGCGGCTCACCTTGTTCTCAATGCTCCTCCTAGAACAGCATCAAAGCCACTTTTAGAGGAACTGCACTGGCTCTCTATCCGTCAAAGGATAAAATTTAAAACTTGCTGCCTAATACACAAGAGCCTAAATAGACAAGGTCCACTATATCTGGAAAAGAAATTTATTCCATATATTCCAGCCAGAATGCTCAGATCCAGTAATGGGCACTTACTGGTAGTGCCGCGTGCCAAGAAGGCCAGGCACGGAAGTAAGGCACTATCAGTGTTGGGACCTAAATTGTGGAATTGTCTCCCTGTAGCTATTCGTTCCTGCTCCGATCATCTGATGTTTAGGAAACAACTTAAAACCTTGTTGTTCACAAATGCGATCTAGTGACTTCTGCATCTCCCACTCTTGATAAAGGACTATCCCGTCAGCAGCGCAGAGATACTCCAGCTGGAGTCGATTCTAGCGCTATAAAAACCTGCAAATAAATAAATAAAATAAATAAATAAAGGAGGATATCATGGCTAAGTTTGCCTGTCCCTATCAACAAGGTAACGTGAGATTATCGTTGGCTTTCCAGCGATAATCTCACGTTAGCCTGTTAGCGTGAGGATTTTTATCGCTATTGAGATAAGCTTTGCTAATAGCACGCTATCTCAGCGATAAAAATTCACGCTAGCCGGCGATAATTATCCTAGCGCTAAGTGCGCTTAGAGATAATTATCGCCGGTTGTTGTTGATATGCCCCACTATTCCTAAGAGTTTACCAAAACTCATTCACTACTGTGCAAGGGGTAAGGGGACTACACACAATCTACATATTTAAGTACTGCACTTTAGTGTCAAAGCCTAACTCATTTTATCAAAGCATAAGCAAAGACTAGCTTCTAATGCTACTAAAACTTGACAACATGGCAGGTTTTAAAACAGTTATCTGTTCGCAAATACATGATGCTCCCAAATACTTCTCTCACAGTGGTTCCCAAATGCACACAGACTCACAGGGTGATTCTAGACAAGCAACACTATTCCTAGGAGTTTACAAAAACTCATTCACTACTATGGAAAGGGTAAGGGGACTGCACACAATCTACATATTTCAGGACTCCACTTTAGTGTCAATGCCTGACTCATTTAATCAAAGCATAAGCAAAGACTAGCTTCTAATGCTACTAAAACTTGACAACATGGCAGGTTTTAAAACAGTTATCTGTTCGCAAATACATGATGTTCCCAAATGCTTCACTCAAAGTGGTTTCCAAATGCACACAGACTCACAGTGTGATTCTATGCAAGCAACACTATCCCTAAGAGTTTACAAAAACTCATTCACTACTATGGAAAGGGTAAGGGGACTGCACACAATCTACATATTTCAGTACTCCACGTTAGTGTCAATGCCTGACTCATTTAATCAAAGCATAAGCCATGACTGGCTTCTAATGCAACTAAAACTTGACAACATGACAGGTTTTAAAACACTTATCTGTCAGCAAATACATAATGTTAGCAAATGCTTCTCTCACAATCCTTACCCAAATGCACACAGACTCACAGTGTGATTTTAGACAAGCAGCACTATCCTAGGAGTTTACCAAAACTCATTCACTAGTCTAGAAGAGGTAAGGGTACTGCACACAATCTACATATTTAAGTACTGCACTTTATTGTCAAAGCCTGACTCATTTTATCAATGCATATGCAAAGACTGGCTTCTAATACTACTAAAACTTGACAACATGACAGGTTTTAAAACAGTTATCTCTCAGCAAATACATAATGTTACCAAATGCTTCTCTCGCAGTGGTTCCCAAATGCACACTAACTCACAATGTGATTCTAGACAAGCAACACTATCTCTAGGAGTTTACCAAAACACATTCACTACTGTGGAAAGGGTAAAGAGACTGCACACAATCTACATATGTAAGTACTGCAGTTTAGTGTCAAAGCCTGACTCATTTTATCAAAGCATAAGCAAAGACTAGCTTCTAATGCTACTAAAACTTGGCAACATGGCAGGTTTTAAAACAGTTACCTGTTCGCAAATACATGATGTTCCCAAATGCTTCTCTCACAGTGGTTCCCAAATGCACACAGACTCACAGGGTGATTCTAGACAAGCAACACTATTCCTAGGAGTTTACAAAAACTCATTCACTACTATGGAAAGGGTAAGGGGACTGCACACAATCTACATATTTCAGGACTCCACTTTAGTGTCAATGCCTGACTCATTTAATCAAAGCATAAGCAAAGACTAGCTTCTAATGCTACTAAAACTTGACAACATGGCAGGTTTTAAAACAGTTATCTGTTCGCAAATACATGATGTTCCCAAATGCTTCACTCAAAGTGGTTTCCAAATGCACACAGACTCACAGTGTGATTCTATGCAAGCAACACTATCCCTAAGAGTTTACAAAAACTCATTCACTACTATGGAAAGGGTAAGGGGACTGCACACAATCTACATATTTCAGTACTCCACGTTAGTGTCAATGCCTGACTCATTTAATCAAAGCATAAGCCATGACTGGCTTCTAATGCAACTAAAACTTGACAACATGACAGGTTTTAAAACACTTATCTGTCAGCAAATACATAATGTTAGCAAATGCTTCTCTCACAATCCTTACCCAAATGCACACAGACTCACAGTGTGATTTTAGACAAGCAGCACTATCCTAGGAGTTTACCAAAACTCATTCACTAGTCTAGAAGAGGTAAGGGTACTGCACACAATCTACATATTTAAGTACTGCACTTTATTGTCAAAGCCTGACTCATTTTATCAATGCATATGCAAAGACTGGCTTCTAATACTACTAAAACTTGACAACATGACAGGTTTTAAAACAGTTATCTCTCAGCAAATACATAATGTTACCAAATGCTTCTCTCGCAGTGGTTCCCAAATGCACACTAACTCACAATGTGATTCTAGACAAGCAACACTATCTCTAGGAGTTTACCAAAACACATTCACTACTGTGGAAAGGGTAAAGAGACTGCACACAATCTACATATGTAAGTACTGCAGTTTAGTGTCAAAGCCTGACTCATTTTATCAAAGCATAAGCAAAGACTAGCTTCTAATGCTACTAAAACTTGGCAACATGGCAGGTTTTAAAACAGTTACCTGTTCGCAAATACATGATGTTCCCAAATGCTTCTCTCACAGTGGTTCCCAAATGCACACACACTCACAGTGTGATTCTAGACAAACAACACTATCCCTAGGAGTTTACCAAAACACATTTCTTAATCTACGATTACTACATTTTAGTGTTCAAACATGACTCATTTTGCAAATTCATAAACAATGACTGATTTCTAATTGTAGCAAAATATAAAAACAGCACAATTATCTGTCTGCAAACACTTGAAAAACACAAATGCTTATCACAGAATGGTTTCTACATGCACACACACTGTCAATAAGATTGTAGACTTTAGCAGGAGAAATACATTAGTCTGATTAAAATCAAAATAGTCTACATACATTCCCTCACAATTAAATAACTCACCTTTCAAGTTGTTTTGTAGATTAAGAAGTACATCAGTCACACACCAGATATCAGTCACACACCAGATTTTCTTATACAGAATCTCTGCACTGTGCACCTCTCAGCAAAACCAAAGAATGGCAAAGTTTCCCTCTCATTTTCCATACATATACATGGAAACATCAAATCACATTCCTTCCCACATAAATTCAAAAGCAAACACACATTTCTATTGGTTAAACATTTCAACCCTTTCCAAATGACATACATTTCTACTCTACCCCCATTCTGCCTTCTGCCTGTTACCATACCAACAGGTCATGGAACACTGAACTGAGCACACAGGTCACAAGTTCAGCACACAATGTTGCTAATCAAAACAGCAAGTGTGCTTGACTTTTCAACATATCAGCTTATCATATATAATGTTCCTTTCATGCACTTTTTGTTAACCAATAAGAATCATGCGCTTAAAAAACAGAAACATGCACCCTACCTTTCAGTGTAGAAAGTTGTCAAACAACCAATGATTTCTTGTCTTTTTTCAAAACTGCATCTTAGACACCATTTTAGAAAAATCTTACTTTTCAAACTCCCATTTCATTTACAGAGACCATCTGAGTGCATCCAGACCTCCCTTCAAGATGCTTAGAGTGTGGATTGTGGGACACAGCTATATTTTCTGAAACCAAAGGTCTGCAGAAAACAAAGGCATTCACAAAGATCTAGGTTTGCCAAATGTAGACATTAAATGGATTGGACAGAGAGGGTTAAAGTGGCACCAATTGATGCCATTGGTAAAAACCTTTATGCATATCCAACACCCTGACCTCATAATAGTGCACTGTGGTGGCAATGACCTAGGCACTTTGACTGGGGTAGGTCTGGAAATGCTTATGAAGGACACCTTTGCAGAATTGTTTTCACTTTTTCCCAAAACTGCCTTTAGTATTCTAACTTATGCCAAAGGCAGAAGTGGAACTGGTCCAATCATTTTCGTCCACAGATTGAGAAAGCTAGGAAACATGTGAATGAATCTGTTCCTGCTTTTCTCCGAGACTATAGAATGGGGTCCATTTACAATAACAATCTGCGCTTTCATATGCAAGAGATGTATAGGAGAGATGGAGTACACTTTACTGATGAAGGAAACAGAGTCTTCCTCATCAACTTTAGACTCTGTATAGGTACTTACTTATAAGTACCAAAAACTCACAATGAACACAACAGCTCTTTTTAGAGCCACTCATGAACAAAACACTTAAGCTAGATGTTTTTCTCCCAAAAATGTCAGTTTTTTTCCCTTGGATCCGCGCACCCAACGCATTAGGAACCGCGCACTCAACGCGAGAGAAACCGTGTACCGAACGCGTTAGGATGCGCGACTCCCAATTTTACCGTAAAAAATAAAAATTGCCCCTATCACTCATTTTTATTATCCCCGGGGACCCCATCCCCCGGGGCTTTTAAAAAAACATTGGAGACTGTGGGGGTAGCCTCAACGCCCCCACGGTCCCAGCCGGCTCCCCGCGTCCTTCGGGAGCCGGCATTGCTTTTCCACATTGGGAGCTGCTGACATGCAGCTCCCCGTGTGGAAAAGCAATATCGTTTGTATTTTGAAAGAGAGAGCAGGACCTGCTCTCTCTTTCAAAATCCTAACGAAGTTTGCTATGAGAGGGCGGGAGACTCCCGCCCTCTCATAGCAAACAACAGTGTCCTGGGGGTGGGCACCCCAGGACACTGTAGGAGCCGGCCCTGGGGGGTGGCGGTCCCCAGGGCCCTCGAGGGCTCCAGGAGGGGGGCCACACAGCCCACCTCCTCCTCTTAATATATAACCATTTTGCCCCCGGGATTTGGCCCACCCGGAGGCTAATTATTAACAAAGCGCGGAAGCCCGCGCTTCCGGTTTTATTTATGTTTTCGTCCGGAACCGCGCACCCTGTGCGTATTGCGCCGATTGATTTTTTTTTAAAAAGAGGGCCCCAAGGGGTCCTTCTGGGACCCCCTGAGCAACACTAGAGGGTCAGAGTATTTCTACCCTGCCCCCTTTATATGTTTTAAACACTTATTCCCATTACTTCTTCAGCCTCACTTCTACCGAGGCACAAAATGGCTGCCAACAGTTCCTGGTTTTGAATGTAGACAGACACTCGACAGCCAATTAGCATTCAGTGCGTGATCGGGAGGGTGCGCGCACAGTTCGGGGAGGGTGCGCTTAGGGTGCGGGGAGGGTGCGCGGATCCTCCGAGGCCATAGATATATGTACATTTAACTCTAATTTTCTCAGGAACTACTGAACGGATTTACACCATTTAAGCAAAAGGCACGAGTCTGAACTGAGGACTACCTCTTTGCCAAATTTGGTGTAATTCCGTTCTGCAGTTCGGTCTGTAGCTGCGTCAATAGGTCCTATGGGAAAATACATGGGGAAAACGCGCTTTGGGATCCCCCTTTTTTCTCCGCCTCCGCTTGACGGATCACCGTGAAATTTTCAGGATAGATTCGTCAACCGGCGCCAACGTTGTTCCAAATAGAATGTTGTGGATTTCCGATGGAAAATAGGTCCTAACTATAACTACCTACTGGTGACCGCCAGTAGGTAATATATATATATATATATATTTCCTACCGGTGGTTGCCAGTAGCTAGCTATAATTAGGACCTAGTTTTCAAGTAGGGAACGAGAAAAAGGGGGCTCAAAAAACTTGCTTTTCCAATGTTAATTCCAATAGCACCTTTAGACATCACCACAGCCCGAACTGCTGAATGTAATTATACCACGTTTGGCAGGAAGGTAGATGTGGTCCAGAGAAGTGCAGTTCTGTGTTTGGTGTGAATCTGTTCGGTAGTTTGGGAAATATTAGCCGAACCCCAGATTTGTATGTAGACTGGATGCAGAGAATCAGTGACCCCTCCCAATCTCGTGCTGAGATCTGATTAGATGTCAACACTTGAAACATGCAGCCATGTTGGGACCCAGTTTGAGCCGAGTTCCACAAAAACATTTTTTTAAAACTAAATGGGGGCATGGTAGAAATACCCTGATACTCAGACACTTACGCACTCACTCATACACCCACTGAGAGACTCATGCATCCACTTGCAGACCCACTCACACAGTCATTCACACTGTTACAGTCACTGAAAAATATACACCTACTCACATACTTACTCAGAGACTCATGCACCCATTCACAGACCCATTCATAGACCGATGCATTAATTGACAGACTTATTCAAAGACGTATATACAAAGTCAATGAGTCACTCAGACAGTCATGGTGCCACTCACATACCCACTCAGAGAGTTACTCATGTACTTATGGATCCAGTCAGACACTTACGCACTGACTCACAGACCCAATACAAGATTCACTCACCTACTCACAGATCCACTCAGACACTTATCCACTTAGACCCACTGAGAGACTCATACAGCCATTTACAGGTCTACTGACATACTCACAAAGCAACTTACAGACCAACTCAGAGATTTACTCACTCACTGCTAAACCTATTTAGACACATTGGGCCCGATTCACAGAACTAACTTAAGACAAAATCCTAAACTTACTACTTTTGGTATTCACAGAAGTTAGGATTTTGTCTTAAGTTTGTCTTAAGACAAACTTAAGACAGACTTAAGACAGACTTAGAACAGACTTAAGACAAACTTAAGACAGACTCATTGCAATTTCCAATCCATCTCCAGTAAGAGTGCCTAGGTCATTACAACCACAATGCACAATAAACATGTCAGGATGTTGGTAATATGCAATACTGTCAACCAAAGGCAGCAATTAGTGCCACTTTAAACCTCTTGTGCCAAACCATTTAATTTCCACATTAGGCAAACCCAAGTCCCTTTCAATGCCACTCTTTCTTGCGCACACTCTGGCCCTGAAGTCATAGCTGTGACCCACAATCCATACTCTAACCAAGATGGCGCAGTAGCACAAAGGAGAAAGCTGTAGCTGAATGCAATACTTGGTAGAATGAAAAGCAGTAAAAATGGAGGACTGGACGTGGGTTAAAAAAAGGCCGTATTGATTGGGTGCAGTACAAAATTTCACACTTAAATATAGGTAGTGATTTATTAGTAAAGTAAGTGCGTCTCTTTTTGGCTGAGGAAAAATCTTACATAAGTTTTGCTATACTGGATATGCTTCCATTTTGAAATACTCAACCGCACCTGCAACACTTGAAGCTGAAGGTG